>NC_059107.1:110149502-110792836 GCF_020740685.1 Jaculus jaculus
TGAATGTTACTGACATTCATGATGATCCTTGAAATATCTCCCTTATAATCAGCTAAAATCATTATGCTTTGCAGTGTCACTCCATGTGAGTGGAAAAGCTAGAAGTAATAGCATATTATTCTATTTTTAGTAGAGCTTCACTACATCCAAGAGGGTATTGCAGACATCTCTATAATGTAGTAAAGGAGGCTGGCCCTCGCCTGTGGATTAGGATATCTACAATTCATTCCTGGTGCCAACCTCTCCATGCTTCAAGTGCCATTGTAGGTCCATCTAGTTTCTCTGCTTTTGATGATGCTAACTTCTTCATCCTGCCTAAGTAAAGCCATGGGAGAAACAAATCAAGTGTAATTTATGTTGAATTAGAGACTCTTGGTAAGGGGAGCTGAAGGAATTCTGAACGTTAGTGGTATGAAAACTCACCACCACATTCTATTGCAATGAAGGAAGTACACACCGCATGACAAGGAAGATGGAGCAGGAAAGAGCAGGTAGAAAAGGGGCAGGAGGAGGTGACAAGGAGGAAGAAGTGAATGCAAAGTTCCAGTATCTTAGATAAAGTGTGCAGCATAGCTGATCTTCAGAACTTTCAGGTCATTCAAGACTATTCTTCTGGTACATAGTACGTAGCCCTTATCCAAAATGCTTGTGACCAGAGCGTTTCTTTTTTTATTTTCTTTCTTTATTTATTATATTCTTTATTATTTTATTTTTTTCTTAAAATTTTTTTTTATTAATTAGTTTTGTATTCAGCAAATACAGTCAGTTTGGTACTATTATTAGGCTCATCCATGACCTACTCCTCCCCATTGGCCTCTCCTTGTTGAGGTATATGGGTCATGTATTGTGGAGTTAGCCCACAGTTATGGGTAGGATAAATGTCTCTGCATATCATGACCCCCAACATGTGGCTCTGATATTCTTTCTGCCCCCTCTTCCACAAAATTTCCCTGAGCCATATTGGGTTCATTTTTGGTCTGCTTCAGTGATGAGGTGTTGGGGCCTCTGGGTCTCTTGCTCTCTGATTTGGTAGGAGTTGATTTTTCTCAATTTTGGGTTGTAGAATAGCTACATAGACATAATGAGCTGTCTTACAGCAGAGACCCAAGTATAAACACAAAATTCATTTAAATTTTTAAACACCTCATTTAAAGACATAACTTGAACATGATTTTATTTTTTTATTTACTTATTTTTATTTATATTTTTATTTATTTTTTTTAATTAAAAATTTTTATGAACATTTTCCATGATTATAAAATATATCCCATGGTAATTCCCTCCCTCCCTACCCCCACACTTTCCCATTTGAAATTCCATTCTCCATCATATTACCTCCCCATTACAATCATTGTAATTACATATATACAATATCAACCTATTAAGTATCCTCCTCCCTTCCTTTCTCTTCTCTTTATGTCTCCTTTTTACCTTACTGGCCTATGCTACTAAGTATTTTCATTCTCACGCAGAAGCCCAATCATCTGTAGCTAGGATCCACATATGAGAGAGAACATGTGGCGCTTGGCTTTCTGGGCCTGGTCTACCATAATTTTAGTGTGACTACATTTTCACTGAGACATATTAAATGAGGTCAGGTTTGGAATTTTCCATCTGTAGTAACACACTGATGCTCAGAAAGGATCAGATTTTTGAGCTTTTTGGTTGATGGTAGCTCTACCTGCACTGCTACCCATCTTCCTATGCTCCATTTCCGATCCTCCTCAAGATCTCTCCCCATTGTACGTCTGTCTGGCTTTTGTCCTTACACCATAAAAACATGTTCAGAAGAAACATGTGCTGCTTTCCCACACTCAAATGAGATCAGGTAGTATGGACATATGACTAGAGACTAGCTTATACACACTCAGATATGAATGTTGGCAACTTGAAAAATTAGCACCATCAAAAGTGCATATTTTAAGTTTGGCATGGTAGTGCACACCTTTAATCCAAGCACTTGGGAGGCAGAAGCAGGAAGATTGTCATGAGTTCGAGGCCAGCCTGAGACTACAATAGTGAATTGCAGGTCAGTCTGGTCTAGAGTGAGACCCTACCTCAAAAAAATAAGAAACAAAAATACATATTTTAGCAAGAATTAAAACTTTAAGGTAACAGAATGGAACTCTAGTTGTTGCATTGTGTGTATCAATGAGCCAGTAGCTAAGACCTTGGGGAGGATGGTGCCAAAGGTGCTTTCTGGGATAAAGGAGCCCAAGTCTTCATTCTTGGACTCACCCGGACTTGGTGTAAAAGTTTTCCAAAGTCTGCACATGGTATCTCTTTCAAACGTATGGTTTCCTTTCTTTAGGCAGTATTGTCACTTTGCCTTGGTCCTTTATTGGCACATGTCACATTCACCCTCCTTAAAGCATTTAGCATACTGTACTTTAATCTTAAGTCACATAACAATGTTCCCTACCAATCACGAACTCCATATAAGTAGACTTCAGATCCTGTCCATCTTTATAGTCTTTGTATCTTTTTTGTTGGTTGGTTGGTTGGTTGGTTGTTTTTCTCTTGCTATGTAGTCTAGACTGCCTTCCAAGTCATGATCCTCCAATCTCAGCTTTTAAGTAAAAAGATTATAGGCATGTAACCACCATGCCTGGCTTCTCAATACTTTTGACCATGCCTGCACACCATTATTGAGTCCTTCATAGGGCTGCCGTGTGTGGAATCAAACATCCCAGGAATGGCTCTGCTTTAGTAGCTTTATATTTAAGGAGATGTTGTAAGAGCACCATGTTTTTCTAAGGGTCTAGGCAGGTCCCTGGCTTACAGATCAGCAGTGGACGCCAAGAATAGTTAATCTTTTCATTTTTATAAAGTTGTAAATGTGTGTTTATGACTCTCATTTAATGGAATTCCAACTTGATTTTCAATGTCCATGAAATCAATTTCCAGCAAGTAAAGTTTTAAGGTTACCTTCAGAAGACTCCATCCACCATTGGGTAAACATTCCAGATGAATGGTTAAGATGATGAACAAGTGGACACACTCTCATTCCTTTTTCAGCTAGAATTTTCTACCCACTGAAAACAGATGAGGGGGCTAGCGAGATGGCTTAGCAGTTAAGGTGCTTGCCTGCCAAGCCTATCGACTCATGTTTGAATCCTCCAGATCCCACATAACCAAATGTAAGTGATGCAAGCATGCAATGCCACGCATGTCCACAAGGGAAAGAAACATCTGTAGTTCATTCTCAGCAGCTAGAAGGCCATAGCTCTCCCTCTCTCTCTCTTTACCTCTTTCTCTCTCTTTCAGTCTCTCTCTTCAATCACTCAATCAATCAATCAATATAAATCCAAGGTATTAAACAAATAAATTAGGTTTGGACTGGGAAGGGCTGAGCAGTTTAGGCACTTGCTTGCAAAACCTAAGGACCCATGTTCAACTCTCCAGGTCCCATGTAAGCCAACCACACAAAGTGATGTAAGCGCACATGGTCGCACAAGCGCACAAGGTGGCACACGTGTCTGGAGTTCGATTATGGTGGATGGACGCTCTGGCAGACCAATTCTCTTTCTCTCTTGCTCTTGCTATCTCACATTTAAAAAAGGAAAAACACAGATTAGGTTTGATTGTTTTTAAGTTACAAGAGACTTAAAACATTTAAGGAAATTATATCAAAGCTAAAATGACTCCAAGGTGAACCAGACAGCATTAACTAATTCATGATAAGTCTGATGACTGAGCAACAGATCAGCTGACCAAATTGTTTTGGTTATTACTAAAAATGAAAATAAATGTAGCTCAACTAATAAGGACTGCTGGTTAATGTGGAAGGTGTTTGCTTAGGCAGCAGATAGTAAGAAAGTGAAATTAATACTGGCCTCAAATTTGACAAGACTAAAATCACTTTAACGTTAAACAATGCTTAAGATCCATTAATCTAATACGAAATAGGAGCTAAAATTCAATTTTATAATTAGGCAGAGGTAAAACCCAGCAATTATTAAATTATAAATCAAATGACGTTGTGAAAAGTGCTTAAGTCAAAGCTAAAACATGAGTCAAAACATTTCTGCTTCTCAACGAATAAAACAAGCCCAAACAAAATCATAACTAGCAATAACTGGCTGAAGGGCAGATGACCATACATCTTTGACTGAATATCTTTGTAAAATAGAGAATATTTGGACAAAAGCAATTAAAAGGTCTGGTATAATGTAGAAAGCAACTGGATGCATGCACTTTACTAAAACTTTGTGTTTTCTGGATATCCTCACAAGCAAAATAAATGCTTAAAGAGTTGTCCATAATTTTCTGGTTAAATTTCTTTAATCCTAATTCCAATATACTCATCTTCACACCTCAAAAACCAACTGTGTAGCTTCTGAGTATGAATGCTTTGATTTACTCTGAAAATTCAGCCTTAAAAAGCTGTACTGGTTATGATTCTGTTGCTGTTGCAAAAACACCTGGCAAGAAGTAAGTTAATGAAGGAAGGGCTTATTTTTGCTTGCAGTTTAAGGGGCCACATAGTCCACCACGGTGGAAAAGGCGTGGCAGCAGGATCTGGAGGCAGATGGTCACATTCTATCTTCAGTCACAAAGCAGTACAATGAAAACTGGTGCTCAGCTCAGTTTCCCCTTTCTATTCAGTCTGGGACTTGAGCCTATGGAATGTTGCTGCCCACAGTTGGTGGGGGGGTCTTCCCACATCAATTTACCTCCTAAAATCTCGCTCAGAGGTATGCCCAGGTTTTCGTCTCCTGCGTGATTCTAGATCCTGTCAAGTCGACAAGTGATACTAGCCATCATCAAGCGCCACCAAGAGGTACCTTTCAATTTCTTTTTCTTTTTTTTCATAAACACATTTCACATTAACAAGGTATATCTAGAAATACTCTTTCTTAAAAGTAGCCCATCACCTCTGAAAAATAAGGAGTAAGAGAAAGGGGAGAGGAGCAAGCCTTCTTAAATGCATCAAAGGTTAAGTGACTGGAGAAAAAATAGATAAAATACTTTCATTATTTATACCCTCCATGCTGAGATATTTAAGAGTTGTTTCAACAGAAAGGTGTGGGATAGGATTAAACACACTTGAGTGCTCTGATGCAGCTAATTAAACAGCAAAAACTGAAGAAGAATGCCAAACACTATCATTTTTGCCTTCTAAGCAAGTAGTCAGTCCCATGTGAAGAAAAGCTTTAATCAGTATAACTGACCTTTGATGGGATTAAATGTCTACCAAACATGAATTCTCACTATAGTCTGAAACTTGCCACTAATGTGTGAGAAATTTACATAACCACTGAAGCAGAAGACAAACAAGTAATTTATACATGAGTCCCTTGAGATGGAGTAGTCCCACGTGTCAGGGGCTGCACCGTAGCTCTGTCCACCAGAGGTGTTAAAGACATGTTTGGGGCTAGAGTGAGGTAATAACATAATAGCCCTGATTCCACACCCCCCTTGGAACAATGTTGAGGTACAATGACTCATTTGTGATATGCCTTGTTAAAACAACCACAGCTTCTATCACAGGAAGAAAGGAGGCTTAAGAACTGTCAGCTTTGAATCCTGCAGGCTTATAAAAGGTAGAATCAATTCACTTCAGCAATGAGTAATAACTTCTATGTCCTTGAAGAAGCACTTTGAGAAATGCTAGAGTCACAGAACTATACAACAGTGACACTGATTAAATGCTCTATTTGCAATATATTTATTGAAGTTGGAGGTGGGGCAGCAGATTAATTTTGCTCGTGCTTGAAGGAGCAGCACTGAGAAACTGGGTAAGGACATCTTCCATTAAGAAATGCCATTTGCAAATTACTGGCACTTTCAGATGAACTTCACTCAAATCAATATTTTATTTAACCTCAGTTTAGCAGGCACCCTCTTCCCCAGATTACATTTTTTTTTATTACTGCCACTTGCTGAAGTATTGGTCTAGAAATACATGCTCACATATAGCTGCATGTGGCCAGAGATACTGCAGATCTTGTAGGCTGGGACCTGCAACCTTGCCAATTGCTTCCATGGCAATAAAGATTAGGGTTGCCAACACAAAGATGATGCACCAGAGAGAACAGAGGAAATTAATGATGTATGGGTTTGTGTGACCCAGTGGACTGCCCAGTAGTCTCAGAGGGACAAAGGAGGAAGAGTGCTCTTATTTCAACTGTGTCTGATTTTCCCAATGACTTGAAGGAAGTTCTTTTCCATACTCAAACTAGAATGTAAAGGCATAATGTAGAAAAAAAAAACATGTTGGTTTTGCACTGTTTATATACAACACATCCATTTTATTATAACATCTAAGGATAAGTGTTTAGATCTAGGTTTTTATACAACAGAGTGAAAAAAAAAAACCCTCAGGTAATCTGGCTTATGGGGAGAACATACAGTTTGCAAATTCTGATGCACATCAGAATAGCTGGAAAATCTTTAAAGTTTTACTATATCCAGCTCACATCCTTGATCAAGTAAATCAGAATCTCTAGGCAGATGACCCAGTTTTTCAGCTTCCCCAGGTAATTCTCATGTGCAGCCACATCTGAGCAGAAAAACTATAGAATTCTACAGCAGAGCCTGGGTGCTTGTGAGTCAGCTGGAGCCCCTGTTAAATGCCAGCTTACAGGGCCCTCGCCCCAGTTTCTGACCCAGTGGGTTTGGAGTGGCATTTCTAACAAGCTTCCAGGTGGTGCTGATGCAGGTGAGGGACTCCATTTAGCTGATGGCAGCCTGTATCAGTGTATTTAGTAGTAGGAATAATTCTCTAACAGGAAATATTCTTTACTTTTGTCTTTCTGAGAGTGTGTTCCTCAGCTACTGTCATCAAAAGCCCCTGCTGTGGGTATCCAAAGAGCAGATCCTTAGACCCCACTTCAGATGTATAGGTCTGAATCATGACAGATAAGACTCGTTAAATGTCACATTGATACCCTCTACCAACCTCTATGATTTTGTTCTCAGCAGTGTGCTTAAGGTAGTTCTCCCCTCACCCCGTCTGCCAAAGTGACTAGGCATGAAAAGGCCACTAGATCCCAACCTGAGCAGTGAGGAATAAACTCCCTGCTCTGAGATTTCTTCAGTGCATTACTCTAAGGGCCAATGATCCAGGTCACAGGTGGTATTTTCAGAATACAGTACTGGAAATTAACTCAGACTTGGACAGAAGTCTTCAGGGTACTAACGACACGCTCTTCATTATCTGTTGTATTCCTAAAAACCTCTTGAACGTAGGAGCAAAAACATCTTCCTTTTTAGCAAGTTCATTGTGTGTGTGTGTGTTTCCAGTATTACCATTATGTCTTCTTGGCTATACCAGCTCCTATGTCTGGATCCATGAAGAAAAGCAAAGAGAATCCTTTCTCATTGTATCTTGCTGGCATTTCAATTTAATAATGGGATGTGAATAATATATTCAATTTGCTTATAATTTTGAAATTAATCTGGTAACTTGTTTGAAGGATGGGTATTAGCGCTTTTCAAATAAGAATCTGTATGCCAAATATGTCACCAGCTGCTGGTTTTGAAGGAAGCTGAATCATCATCTCCTCCTGGACAGTATGGGTGACAATGATGCCTTCCTCACGGGGCTAAACTCGTGCAGACCAAATACTAGCATGGTGCACAGCATAGAACCAGTGTTCTATAACTGTGACCTTTCATTTATTATTATGCAGTGCATTCTCAGTTGATGCTAAAGAATGTCATAAATGCAAAAACAACCAATCAAAGACCATTGGGAAATGTGGTCCTGCTAGCTCAAGGTGTCCAAACTTTAAGAATATGTTTTCAGAGAATACGGATTATGGTGGTTTGATTCAGTGTCCCCATAAACTTATTCTGAATGCTAGTCTCCCCAGATGATAGCAATTAGAAATTGGAGTCTCCTGGAGGCAGTGGGTTGTTGGGGGTGGGCTTATGGATGTTATAGCCAGTGTGACCTTGCTGGTGTTTGGCACACTCTCCTGTTGCTATTGTCTACCATATGTTGGCCATGAGGTGATGTGCACCCTCTGCTCATGCCATCATTTTTCCCTGCCATCATGGAGCTTCCCCCTTGAGCCTGTAAGCCAAAATAAACCTCTTTTTTCCCCACAAGCTATTCTGGTTGGGTGATTCCTACCAGCAATATGAACCTGACTGCAACAGTGTTGTTAGTACCAAGAGTGGTGTTGCTGCTAGACACATGACTATGTGGCTTTCTTTAGTCTTTTGGCATTGATTTTCAAGAGGAATGTGGAAGTATTTAAAATCTTGGCCTAAGAGACACCTTACAGTGCTGTAAGTACAGCTGGATGGATTCTTCTGATCAGAGTTGTAAGACCTATGAACTGTGAGGTTTGACTTAGAAGGGTTATAAAGAGCTTTGCCTGGACTGGGCTACAAGCAGTTTCTGTAAGAGGCTTGCTCTTATGCCTGTGTCCTGAGAATTTGTGCAGGGTTGTATTGCATAGAAATAGACTGGTAGGAGCAGAAGGTTATGGAAGGGAAATGAAATCTTTGGGCTGAAGCTTCTGCCCATTCAGCTGCAATTATATGAGATTACAACCTTTGAGACTGGCCACCTGACCTGCATTAGGACAAGAAGAAGAACACAGTCTTTTGAAGGGGCTTGAGTGCTCAAGAAGTGTCCTATTCTTCAAATTCCAATTTATTCCTCCCTGGATTAACAAATTGGCACTCTAACTGGCATTATGGATCATAACAAATGCAGGAAAGAGAGGGCCGTTGAACGTGTAACACGGTCTTGTGTTCTGGAAATGTGGGAAGCAGGTTTGCTGGATACCCGTATGGAGACCCAATGGAGCCATGGCTTGCAGTGGAGACCCACTGAAGATGCTGGGAACATGAAATGGCTGCCAAGGAGAGCTACCAGTCCTGATGAAGTTTTCTAGGACTGGGAGTAGCCCAGCCTGAGGGGTAGAATTGGAACTCCAGAGACTTGTTTCTGGTTAGAATTATCGGACTTGGAGATTTGACACTGACTAGAGTTGTTGGACTTAGAGCTACAGAATTTGATGTTTTCCCTGGTTGTTGTATTGGTTGAATATTTCCTTGCTATGCCCAATGCCATCTTTTGCATGGTGAATGTTTATTCTGTGCTAATATAGGTTTTGGAGAGACTTTTTTGGTATTATGGCTCAGTTAAAAGAGCTTGGATTATGGGGATGTTTGAACATCATTGAGACTGATAAAAATTATGGAGACTTTTAAAGTTGGATGAATACATTTCATTTTATATCATGTGTGGTTATAAGTTTAGGGGGGTCAGGGGCAAAATGTGGTGGTTTGATTCACATGTCCCACATAAACTTGGGTATTCTGAATGCTAGTCTCCCCAGCTGACAGCAATTGGAAATTGGAGCCTCCTGGAGGCAGTGGGTTGTGGGGGGCAATGTTATAGTCAGTGTCCCCTTGCCAGTGTTTGGCACACTCTCCTGTTCCTGTTGTCCACCTGATGTTGGACAGGAGGTGATGTCCAACCCCTGCTCATGCCATCATTTTTCCCCTCCATCATGGAGCTTCCCCTCAAGTCTGTAAGCCAAAATAAACCTCTTTTTTTTTTTTTTTTTGCCCACAAGCTGCTCTTGGTTGGGTGATTTTTTACCAGTACTGTGAACCTGACTACAACATGTTTTCAGTAGAAAAATGAGCTGGAGACATCAAGGCTCTGCCCCTCTCATACTTAAAAATAAAGCAAGGCATGCTCCTCATAACCTAGTACTCCTAGCATTGGTGTTAGATCCATTTGCTTTGTTAGTCAAATACACAGTAAAAACTCAGCAGCCAGCCTTGTGGTGTGTTTTATTTTTCAAAGACATGCTAAAGACCCACTACCACAGTCCATTTCATCTTTTGGAGGCCTAATCTCCCTCTTTGTTTTTTTTTTTTTTTTTTTTTTTTTAAAAAGCCTATTAAGGAAAATCCACTTTTAATGATGACACTTTTAACCTCATTATGACAGTTTTTCCAACCTAATACTCAAATGTAATATAATAATCGAATGCACCATTAAGTCTCAACTATATTTAAATGTATATTTTGAGCCGGATGCATTGCAAGATCTTGCATACACACATGGATGTAACAAATGACTGTTATTTAGAAAAAATGATGAAACTAATTTCAAGAACCTTGCATATATCATAAAGAAAGGTCCATATGTTGCCTATTGCTACAAATCAAGGAAGCATATATTAAGGCTGAACTAAATGTAGGGTTCAATTTGGTCCTAAGAGATTTCGAGGGAATTGTTATATTTTTTGACAATACTGGTGTTAGGAATCTCTAATAGTCAAACAGGAGGGCTGGAGGGATATCTCAGTGGTTAAGGATCTTGTTTGCAAAGCCTAAGGATCTGGGTTTGATTCCCTAGCACTCAAGTAAAGCCAGATGCACATAGTTGCACATGCATCTTGAGCTTGTTTACAACAGCAAGAGGCTCTGTCATGATCCTTCTCTTTCTGATTGTCTCTGTGTCTTTCTTCTTGCAAATAAAAAAAATTAAAAATTGGGTTGGATACCTCAGCAGTTAAGGTGCTTCCCTGCAAAGCCTAATGACAATTTGATTCCCCCACATGTAAAGCCAGATGCACAAACAGGCACATGAACATGTAGTTTATTTGCAGCAGTGGGAAGCCCTGGTGTGCCCATTCTGTCTGTCTGTCTTCTATCTCTCACAATAAAACTGTATTTTTTAAAAAGCCAATTATTTCCTAGGCTCAGTCAGATTCGTAGTTATGCAACTGACCTGGCTAATGGGTAACAAGACCAACTCTAGGTAAGAATCCCCTGCTGTTACTTTGTGGCAAAAAGAGTAATTTCTTTAAACCTGAAGCAAAGAATCAAGGTTATTTCACTGGCTCTGGAGAAAACCCAATTGCTTCTGGTCTGGGCCACATACAGCCATGAATCTCCGATAGAATACAGAGGCTAAATCCACATGGACTTGCTGCAAATGCCATAACTTATAAAAGAGCCTCCAGCTGATTAAAACAAGACCTGCATGGATAAACGACTCATAAAATGAGAGGAATGGCAAGGGAGAACTATGATAAATATGGTAACAATAGTAGTGCTAGCCAACTAGCCAGGACTTGCTAAGAACTTGTCTTACAGACACAGTGTGCAAGTATTACATGCTTATTTGACTTCTACAGTAGTCCCGTGAGATAGGTGCTCCCACTTTACAGCTTAGGGAACTGAGACTTGGTGATGATGAGTGAGTTGCCCAAGGTCCTAAGCTCCTAAGTGGCAGAGCCAAAATATAAACCTAATCATGTGACATCTATGCTGGAGTCCTCTACTTTAACTTTATCTGGCTTTCTATAAGACCAACTACTTATAGAACACATCAGTCAGCTTAGATATACATACCCCATGTGCATATATGTAGATGCCAAAGGAAGTCATTGGGTGTTCCCTATCAGTCTTCTGCATTTTTTGAAAGGGGGGTTGGTGGGAGTGCAAATCTTGAGTCCAGCCCTACTCAGAGTATTCAGAGTCAGCTTGACCTCTGGTTGTTCTCTTTGCTATGGATGTAAGATGAAGTGAGCTGGGTACTTCCACAATGATGAAACTTCCCCTTGAATCTCTAAGCCTAAAATTAACCCCTTTCCTTCCATAAGTTGCTTTTGGTAAAGTGTTTTGTCCCAGCAACCAGAAGGTAACTACAATATGGGTGTGTCACTTTTTTTTTATTCCCAGTTAGGCAGGTGGATCCACAGCCCCAGTGATCTTCCTGTCTCTTTCCTCGTCATTACTGTGGTTATAGAAAGCCACAGCCATGTCTGGAGCCCCAGTGATCACCCTGGTCCTGTCTCCTTCCTACTCAGTACTGTGGTTACAGGAAGCCAAGCCATGTCTGACTCCTTACATGGATGCTAAGGATCAAACGCAGGCCCCCATGCTTTCCACCAAATGCACTTATGCACTGAGCCAACTCCCCAGCATTTTGAGAAAGTATAAAACAAATCCACACATAAGCGAAGAAAACTACTAAAGTATCACCCTGATGGATAGGAGTCGGGACTAAGAACCTGAATAAGTCAGATCCTATAGAATACTGCTGAAGACTTCACCAAGGATCTTATGTTGATGGAGTTGGAGGTGGAGAACATTAATCATGTAGGTGCCAAGCTTGAGCAGCCTTAAGGCCTAATGGGGTATGTCTGCAAAAGAAGGGCGAGGATCCACCACAAGACAGCATGTGCTACAAAGAATGGCTTCTGTTCCATGAATGTTTCATCTAAAATGATAAAGAAATCAGGTCAAAGGGATGCCTAATCGTGAGTGCACTAATGAGTCTTACTCCCTCCCTCCCTTGTGGCTGCTGAAGAGCTCTGGGAACTGAAGGCAGACAAGACACTTCTTTAAACCCCCTTGGGGACAGAAATGTATAGGACACCCTAGGCATAAAGCCCCTGTGACAAAGTGCAGTACAGGTGGGAGGGAGAGAAAAAGCTGTTCCCATTTGAAATCCACTGGAGACGCACATCAAGCCTTAATACTAGCTGGTAGCCCCAGCTCAGGGCCTTAGGGTTGGGAAGAGATTCATCCCAAACATGGTGGCTAGGAAGCAGAACATCTTAGATCAGGCAAAGCACCTCCAAAATAAGTCAGATGTGGGTATGTGAGGAGATTCAAGAGGTGGAGAGAGGCAGAGTCTTGACATGGCTGTAAATTGCTGAGGTCTTCATTCACCCTCTGGCCAGGGAGACCTTCAGAGCTGAGGTATTTATCCTAGGTTTAGCAGAAGAAGAACAAAGAACAGCACCAAATTCCTCTTTTGTTTGGAGGATGTTGAATGCTATAATGTTAAGAAAACATGAGAAAAACTAATCTCCACTTTTGCATTCACTGTTGTTTTCCAGGAAAACATAACAGGAAAAACTACTCATGAGACAATGCAGTACTTTGGTTTAAATGCACTCAAGCCTTAAGACACCAAATGGCTCGCATCAGAAAATACAAAAGATGAAGACACAATCTAAGAATTGCTGTGGGTTAATCTCTGCACAGTCATAGAAACTTGAGGGATGCTTGAAGATGGGAGGAGAGAAATATTTCTCAAATTGCAAAGAATAGGGAAAATACATTTGAGGGGAAAGTCAGTGTCATACTGTCATGTTACACAAAAAGGACAAAGCTGAATGATTAAGGCATGGCAGTGAGTCACCCCTACACTCATTGTGAGACTGGAAACAAACCTTGCTGCTTCTGTCTGACATCCACGCAATGGAGGCCGCGCTCACCACCACAGTCCACTCTGCAGATGGAGGGAAGCTCCACAGAGATGTTTACTTGTGAAAACGTTCTGAAAACTGAAGCTCTTAAAGCTGCCTCACCTCATTATCCACCCACAGTTTGTATAACGACATAGCAATAAAGCTAACAACGTGAAAGTGATACAACTGGGTTAAAGTGAGTGGTTTTAATCACAGGTAAGCACAGGTTCCTAATGTCCTCTCCTTGCATGAACAATAAACAAAACCCAAAAGAAAAGAGGTGCACTTTTATTAGGCAAAACATTGTCATTGCACAGGTATAGGAAAGTGAGGAGGTTAGGATATAACCTTGGAGTATTTGATGAAGAAAAATCCTTGGAGATTTCATTTTACCACAAGCTAAACTGGGCCAACAATATGATCTGGATGGTAGAAGGGATGCAACCATCAGATACACTGATGAAAACATCCTGCCAGTAGCACACTGAGGAACTGGAAACACACTTGCATCACTGAACCTGGATATATTAATGTCTGTGGCATGTTTTAAATACACTAGGGGTGTGTGTGTGGGGGGTTAATATTGGCTTGCAATCATAATAGCTATAAATAACATTTTTTCCCACTGTAGAAAAGTGATCAGAGTTCTAAATAGTTAATGTACAAATATACTTTAGAACACAGGTCACGAGAACACAACTGAGGTGAGACGTGAGGTTAACCATATTTGGGTGCATGTCTCTCGCCGCCGTCACCTCTTTCCCAAGTATGAGTCACTCATTTCACAGCAGTTGCTTATTCTCTCTCAAAGAGGATTTGGCAAGATGGAGGTAAATTAACATATTGATTTCCCAGCACTCTGAAGGCCAAAAGCAGCACACACTCGGTCATGTTTCAGATGATGGAATGTGAAATTAAATTAAGGGATGCATCTGTGTTCAGTCCCTAATTGCCAGCTTAGTAGATGCTTTCAAGGAGTATATGTAGGGAAGAAAAATAAGAGGAGGAAGAAATAAAGTGAATGTATTAGCAAGACTGACAGACTGCAAGCTGTAATATGGGGAAGAGGCATTTAAGAATGTTTACTCATAGATTAAAGTTCAGGGTTGAATAAATAAATCCCCATAATTTAAATTTCACACAAGAACTGTTAGCAGTTTGCATTCTTTGCCCATGCAGATAGAAGTCTAAAGCATCCCTTTAGAAATAATTCATGTTTTTAAAAATGTTATAAGAGGAGACATTAATAGCTGGATTTATTTCTTTTTAAATCAAACTTTCTTCAGATACCAATTTTCAGGCTTAAACCTAATTCTAAAATCTCAGTTTGTTTTACCCTTTCTAATTGATCTTAGGATATAGTCTGTTAAAAAGCAAATCATTAAATAAAAATGTTCATCAGTGACCTATTATTTTTATTCAACCACCAATATACAAGCTTGAAGCTAGACAGAAACCTTTCATTTGAAGAATACATAACAGAAATTTAAGATATATGTAGTTAGTAATATTTACAAATTCATACAATTTATTCCTATTAGTACAAAAATAGAAAAACCGTGGATCTCCCTTTGTTTTCCATTCCTATTCTGTGCAAAGCTGCTGTGGGTCAAAGACCTATGAGGTCCCAAAACAGGGCAGGCTTCTTTCTGTCAAAGCACTTGATGATCTGCCTGTGGTACTGCTGAAGACACCACATGCTGCTGACACAGAACATCTATTAGATGGAATCTGGATAGGAGCCAGTTCCCAGATGGTTAGCCCCTATGGTGCTAGAAAGCTCTACATGAGTTGCTGGGGGAAAATGGCCAACAATGTTGAGCGCTAGCTAGCAGTGCTATATGAAAGCAACCAGTCTGGCAAGATGTACGCACCTGTGAAATAGTGGCTCCCAGCCTAGGTGGGTAACCAATGGCTCTCTATCTGGCTAAGAGATCCACTCAGTGGAAAGGAACCCACAGGCATAAGTGGAAACTGAGTCAGACTCCTGTGGACTCCAATGGCAAGGTCCCACTAGTTTTTGGCCAAAAGAGAGGCTATACCCATCAAAATCTCTCTTAAATAACAATGCTTATCCCACTTAACCTATGCTGACCTCATTCTCCATTGGAGAATCTGTTTTTCTTTTTCAGAAGGCAGAGAGAACAGAGTAGATAAACCATCCCTTGTATATCAGCCAGGGCCCAGGTGTAACCACACAGGAATTGGCCAGAAGAGCAAGAGTGCTGCTTCAATATTAATCCTGACAACCAGTGCCAGGGTGATGGAGACAGACGCTGAGGATACTCAAAATGTACCAAAGCAGAGATCCAGAAGCTGCTGAAAGCACAACACTAAAGTAGACTTAAAACACACTCACCATGACTCCAGGGATTTGCAGAAGAGGGGGCAGAAAGATTGAAAGAGCCACAGAAGTGGAAGGGAATTCCAGGGAATAGGGAGGAGGGAAAGATGGTACCAACACAAACTGTGTCCATACAAAATTTCCTCTTACTAAAAATAAATAAACAAATAAATTTAAAGGCTACTAAAATACAAGATCTGATTTTATCCCTCTATTTTTTATGAAAAGCTGAGGTAAAATGTACGGAAAGCGTAGAATAATTGAAAATTATAAAAGAAATTGTGTCTGGAAAACTGCATAGGAAGACTGAGGACATGAGAATCAAAAGTCCACGGGGACTATAAAATATACAACAAATTTTGAAGAATTATACAAAAGATGCAGTCATAATTTTATATTGGTTATACATTGAAAAGCATTTGTGATATAATGGCTTAATAAAATATAGTATTGAAATTAATTTCAGCTATTTCTTTTAGTGTTTTTAAGTGAGACCATAAGCATAAAATCATGTATGTGGCTTGAATTCATAGTTCATATTATCTTTCCATTGGAAAACACTTCTATGCCCCCCAAAAGAATGTTTTACACACACACACACACACACACACACACGCACACACCTAACAGATTTTAAGATTAAAGAAATCTGAAATAAAAGTCTGTTTTGCTATTACCTTGTCAGAATCTTAGTTCCTTTAATAGTGAAATGAAAATATGATCATCTATAATGGTCAGGATTAAATGAGATAAATAAGTATATATTATTACTGCTTGGCATATAAGATGGAACATGGAACATACAATGCCTAACATAGTGTTGGAATTTTCTTTCCAGAGGAAATTGTCCCTACAGCCAGGAGCTCTGCCACCCCAAGGTTGGGAGAGTATCTTTCTGTGTGGTTGTACAGGTTCCATTTCCTTAAAAAAAAGAAAAATTAAAGACAATAAAGACACAAATCTTGCACGAAAAACATAAGCTGGAAATAAGAGCTTAAATTTTAGAGTTGCAGTGCTTCAATCTATGATGCCATCTTTTGTCTGTAAATAGTTTTTGATATTCACCAAGAACAAAGCTGCTCAGCAGTGAAAGTGTCCATAGAAACTGCAAAGGGACTTGAGAACTCACTGAGGAGCTTGTCACAGCACTGACTAGATTGGACAGACGGTGAAGACAGAGGGCAGAGCCTAATCCAGTAACCTCCAACCACACAAATCTTGAGAATGTGATGAAGTGCTCCAGCGAGCCAAAGATCAAGACAGTAGGTTGACTAACCATACAATTTTAGGTAGCATCCTCCCCAAACATAAGAATTCTCATAGGAAGGGGCTGAAGAGTTCGCTTAGGGGCTAAGGCATTTGCCTGCAAAGCCAAAGGTTCCAGGTTCAATTCCCCAGGACCCTGTAAGTCAGAAGCACAAGGTGGCGCATGCATCTGGAGTTTGATTGCAGAAACTGATGGCCCTAGTACACCCATTCTTACTCTCTTTCTGTTGGTCTCTCTCTCTTTTTCTTTCTCTCATAAATAAAATAAATTTTATAAAAGAATGCTTAGAGGAGTAGAAATCAGAAACCCTGTTCAATCAAGAAGTACTATACTTGGGCTGGAGAGATGGCTTAGAGGTTAAGCGCTTGCCTGTGAAGCCTAAGGACCCCGGTTCAAGGCTCGGTTCCCCAGGTCCCACGTTAGCCAGATGCACAAGGGGGTGCACACGTCTGGAGTTTGTTTGCAGTGGCTGGAAGCCCTGGCTCGCCCATTCTCTCTCTCTCCCTCTATCTGTCTTTCTCTCTGTCTGTCACTCTCAAATAAATAAATAAAAAATATTAAAAAAAAGAAGTACTATACTTGAAGCACATGCACTTATTTGCATGCAATTTTAAGGCAACAGAATAAAATCAGTTTTAAGCTGCCCAAAGAGAGTAGGTCATTCCGATTCCAGGTCAGCATGCAGGTTTTAAGACTAAGACAAACCCTGCTTTCTGCCAAACCATAGGGCAATGAGGAGAATAATAAGAACTTCTTGAAAAAAAAAATTGTTGTGTAATGTAGTATAGTATTTATTTTAGTGTCTGAATTTATTTTAATAGCTTTAAAAATGATTTTAGTTCAAACACAAAAGGAAACATTAAAAGGTCACCGAAATTTCTCAGTTACACATTACTTTATTTTATGGAAGAATTTCTATGTTATAATATTTGTGACTATGTGGAAATAATGAGGCCCCAAGGCATATTCCTCCTCCACAAATTTACTATGTTAGAGATTTACTAATGCTAGAAGAGAAAAGGCTTTTTAATAAACTGAGGTCTAGAAGACAAGGCAGCTTACAGACATCATGATTGTTGTCATACTATCAGGGAACCTGGGTTGGCTAGCAGCTCTTCATCCATTCATTTATCACTTAAATAATAAAAACATGAATTCAGTGTCTCCTGAGTGCCAGATATTAAGAACACACACATGATACCTTTTATTATACTGTCATGTGAGGGGACCCAATAAACAAATAATAGCATGTAATCAATACAGTGGTGAAAATAAACTGGAACAATCTGGTACAGAACAACTAGGAATCCACTAGACAAGGAAACAAGGATAGTTTTAGTCAATACATATATGTACATATGACTGAATACTGAATATTTCATATATATGTAGTATGTGTGTGTTAATTTTGAATATCATTTTTATTTTTGGTCAATTATAAAACAAACTCAATGCCATTGGGAAGGTTCCTCTTTCAAAAGAGCAGGTTATGAGCTGGAGAGATGGCCCAGTGGTTAAGGTGCTTTCCTGCAAAGCCTAATGACCCAGGTTTGATTCCCCAGTACCCATGTACATCCAGATGTACAAAGTGGTTCCTGCATCTGGAATTTGTTTGCAGTGGCTGAAGGCCCTCGTGCACCCATTTATTTATATATTCCTCTCTTTGTATCCCTCCCTCCCTCCTTCTTTATAGACAAATAAAAATATTTAATAAAAAAGAGTTTAATTATTGGTGTAGAATAATCAGTTTTCCTTTGCTGTGTATGGTATCTCTTGTGAGTACATGCTTCAAAAGCTCTACTAGGGGAAAATAGTTCCCCACCCCCATTCACACAAAGCAACTAGATTTGTTTATTTCTTTCATTTTATTCTCTATTAACAAACAAAAACTTATTTGTAAATGGTTGAAATGAAAAACTAGGAAAAGCACATAATTTATCCCTCAAACTGGGCCATTTAAAAATATTTATTTATTTGCAAGACAGAAATAGAGTCATATGAAGAAAGAGAAAGAGAACATGGGTTTACCAGAGCCTCCAGCCACTGCAAATAAACTCCAGACACATGAACCACCTTGTGCATCTGGCTTATGTGGGTACTGGGGAATTGAACCTGGGACCTTAGTCTTCCCAGGAAAGTGCCTTAGCCTCTAAGCCATCTCTTCAGACCTAGGCCATGCTTTTTAATTCAATCATGGTGGTATAAGCATTTTGGATAAGAAAAAATTCTTTGTTTTGGAGGTTGTCTGGTGCATTATGGGATGTGTAGTTCTCATCCACCAGATATCAGTATCAGGTCATTAATCTCCATCCTACATCTTCAGACATTGTTAAAACTGTCTAGAGAAGCAAAAGACACCTCTTGTTGAGAGGATAGGATGATTTTAAAACCAGTTTTCATCTAGATATAGTTCACATGCCATGAAATTTACCCATGGAATGTATATTTTTCTTATTATAGTCATAAGGATCTGCAAACATCAGCACAATCCAATTTTAGAAAATTTTCATAGCCTTCTAACCCTGAACAATTTGAGCATGAAGGACAATAATAATTATCAAAGACAATAGGTGTAAATCTGGTCTTCATCAAAGCAGAGTGAATCATGATCTGAGGTGGAGGTGTGGAGGAGAAATTGGTGTAACAAAATTTAAAATAGGAGCCTGCCTAAAGATCAGTGGTTTTAAAACAGGAAGTAGATATGGAATTTTTGTTTACTACTGGGGTTCAGAGAATGGTACACAAACTGTTATACCCGTTTTGCAAAACAGTCCATCAGTATTCATGAAAACTAAACTATAGGTCTATGCTGTGGCATATAAATCCATTCTGAAATATGTATCCAAAGAAACTTACTAGGTAATTCAATTATATCAGCTTTAGAAACATCCAAGTGGAATCTGGATATTACATTGTGGAATACTTAAGAGTGTGAGTTAGCAACTGGCATATGTTTGATGGAAAGTATGAAGTGTTAATAAGGTCCTATTTCTTGATGTGGATGTTGACTAAATGGGTAGTTCACTTCTTAAAACTCCATCCAACGGGACATTTAGAGCTTGTACACTTTTTTCCATGAGCATTGGGTATATTTGTATTTGGTAAAGGGATAGTGAGACTGCACTGAGACAACACTTGCAAGCCCAAGAACAGAAAACAGCCTTAAAGAGAGCAATTAGGAGCAGTCAGTGTCACACAATAGCAAGGAAGTGTTAATTTTCTCTTTAACATCTTTTACTGAAACCAGAGGAAATGAAATTCCCAGTGAGATGGGGTGGGGAAAATCAAATTGTCCCTCTCTCACATAAAGGAATGTTTAAGTAATGACTGAAATAATTAGCTGCCAATTTAGAAGTGGTGAAGGATTTTCTTGTCCTGGGAAGTTAAATGATTCTGCTGAAGAGGATCATGCAATATTATAGATCACCTTATAAATTGCTTTCAAATTTCCAGCTAAGGAACTAGGTAAGGTGCAAAAATCCAGTAAGCCCAAATTTACGCAGCTAGTGTTTAAGCTGGGATCAGAAAGCCGCATTTAAACTCCTAAACTGTTATTCCTATTCACATATGCTACTTAACTCTTCTTGCTTTCCAAGAGCATTCACCATGATAAGGGCAATCCCATTGATCTGTTCTAATGTCCACAAGAGACAACAGGTCTAACAGCCATCACATTCTACAGAATTGGAAATGAGAGATGCCTCAAAAAGTGAATATACTTTGACAAGGTTTAAAATCAATTAAGTAATGGTGCCAGGATTCCAATTAGGATTTTAACCAAGGAGTAATATTGCATCATTGGCTTCATAATGCAATGCCATGTTTCCTACGCAGGAGCCAGCGAGTACATAAGTGTGTTATTTTTGATCATTATAATGCCATAAAACAAGTGAGTCATATATTTCTAGACTATTACCAAAATGGCTCTCACTTATCCATAGTTGAGAAAAACCATCCATTCAGCCAAAGATATCTCCAGTAGGCAGAAACCTCTTTTTTCCTGCAGGCAACCTGTGGGCTGCACAGTTGTGCTTGAGAGCTAGAACTGGCACGGTACTGGGAAAGATGTCCCTCTTTAGTGACACACCTCTATTTCCTAGGCAATGTTCTTAATAACACCCAATACACATGGTTAAAGATTCATGGTCCACACATCAATTTCACACTTTTATTCTTAGGTACCCATGGGTATTTTAGATCAGGTCTTATAAATGGAGTCAAAGTAATCACTTGTGCCCTAAAGTGCTATTTTCACTTCAATACAAGCAAAAGAAAAATATACTTGATGAAGCATGATATACTGGACTAAAGGTAACCTGTTTTAGGGTATGATTCCTCAAATTCCTTCTAAATATGTAATCCATAGATCGGAGACATTTAAGAACTGCAGGTTCATTCACTATGTATTACAAAATGTGCTTCCTTTTGATGCATTCTTAATACAATCAAGGCTAATAGAACAGAACAGAAATGGCATTTTCTTTCCCTGTGTGCATTACAATTTTAAGCACATAACATATAAGAAGGCAGAGAAGAATAGAAGTGATTACTGCCCATGTCACCCTGAAGCAAATTGTGTGTTACAGCAAGGGGCAGAATTACCCAGGGCATAGCATAACTAGCCCTACCTTCCAAGTTCTGATTCTCTTCACTGTCATAGTTGAGGGCTGGCTCTCCATCTCTTGACCCCTTGCTTCCCCCTCCTTCACCTCTCCTCCACCCCCTCTCCTTCCCTTCCTCTCCTTTTCTTCAGTGCTAAGTTGACACCAGGGTTTTGCACATAATAGGCAAATTTTCTCCTACTGACCCACAACTCCAGCCATGAAAATGGACTGTATGTGTGCGCACGTGCATGTATATGTGGTGTTTACGTGGGGGATGTGTTTGATAGTGTATGCACATGTATGCAGTTTCACATGCTCTTTGTACATCCCTGTGGAGGACACAGTCAAATTCTGCTATCCTCTTCAATCACTGTTCTGTTTTTTCTTTCCTTGAGATAGGGTTCCCCTACCATTCTGGTTGACCAGTGAGCCCCAGTGATTCTCCTGTCTCTACATCCCTCATGACTGGAGTAAAAACCACGTTTGATCTTTTCACATGGGTGCTGGGGATCATATCAAGTGCTCTTACCAGCTGAGCCATCTCCCTAGTCCCCAAAATGATTTTTTGTATGAATTTTATCACTCCCTTAATTTGTGCCATTTAATATTCTAATAAGTCAGCATTGCTTTCAAACTTGAAATAAAGAGCTGGAAGGAAGAAAAAGTAAAAGGAAGTTCAAGGACTAGTTGAAGAAAGAAGATTGAAGAGATGGAAATATTTCTAGCAGGAGATATTTCAAATTATCTGTATGAAGATACCTTCTTATTTATAAAATTATCAGCATTCAATACAGCTGAACCAGTCTCACATTTTTCCTGAAACCCATCATTCACAGGTTTGTTGGACTTAGTGACCAAAACCAAACAAAAATACACATTATAGATATGGGATAATCTCATACCTCACAAGAGTTTTAAGAAGAAACTCACTGATTTTAGTCAGTGACACTGACATCCTTATTAGCAAAGTTTTTAAATATTCTTTCTTTCTGCCTTAAAAAGCAGAAAGAAATAGAGAGAGGAGAGACAGACAGAGAGAATGGGCACGCCAGGCTCTCCAGTCACTGCAAATGAACTCCAAATGTATGTGCCAACTTGTGCATCTGGCCTTATGTAGATCCTGGAGAATTGAACTTGGGTTATTAGGCCCTGCAGGCAAGCATCTTAACCACTAAACCATCTCTCCAGCCCTAGTATAGCTTTTTGTCTGGGGTGGAGGAGAAGCTGGGGAAGACTGAGATTTTTGAGGGTGTAGTTAAAGGAAAGACTCCAAATGCATTCTGATGGATGGGTATGATGACTATCAGTAGTGGATAGCAACAGGTTTTAAACTTGTATAGTGGCCAAATACTTGAGACACATAACTCCGTAGTAATTTGTCAGTGGGCAGACTTGGAGGGACAGCACTGTGTGAGGCATGTGATAACTGGCCAGCTAGCAGCAGAAACCGATGAACAGATTCAGGAGGCAAATTCACCTGCAGGGCCACTCAGCCCAGGACCACTTAGGCTGTTGCTTTCTCCTGCCTGAGTAAATGCAGATACCATTTCTCTTCTTATCCCCTCAAACTTGGACTACATTTTTTCTCAGCATCCTCTGCACCTTGCAAGATGTTTGGTGATGAGCACTCAAAGATGGGTGTTACTAGAACAGCCTCTCACCTAAAATATCTGCAAAAGGCTGGGGCTGGGAGACTGGTGATAGTGTTGGAGCACATTGGCTCCTGGGCTCCTTCCAGGACCAGAGAGAGTAGGGATCAAGAGATCCCAGGTAAAGAATGAGTGCCTCTGAGCAGGGCCCAGTTAACACAGAACAGCAGCATGGAAAACTGCACCAAAGCCTGACAAATGATTTGTGATTTTGCAATTGACCCCAATTTAACTTAACCACAAAAGCCACCTTATGGTTCTATTTTCTCTGTAAAAGCTACAGATGACGCCCATGTCTAATCTTACAGATACTGAAGGAGGATGCATAATATGCCAGCAACAAATGAGTTTCCATAAAGCTATGGCTATAGCTTATTAGGTTTAATTTTATGCATGAGTGACCCAGGACACCTAGCAATTAACCACTTAGTAGCCCCGGGGATCCCAATTACTAACTGTGGACGGGCACTTAGGTCTCCTATAAGACAATGGATTGATAAGGTATTGTTTTTATGCTCAAACTGCAAATAGATAACTGAATATCCTCACAAGGATGTGCTCTACTAACAATTAATACTCAGACAAAAAGGCTTAGGGGACATTTTATATACACAGTTTTCATGTGGATTAAAAAACTCAAGTTTACTATTGGTTACTGATTTGTTTTGTTGTTTGTTTTTTTTTTCAAGGTAGGGTCTTACCCTAGCTGAGGCTGACCTGTAACTCACTCTGTGGCATCAGGTTGGCCTTAAACTCAATGCAATCCTTCTACCTCTGCACCACAATTCCTAGATGGTTATTGATTTTTTTAAAAAAAAATATTTAACATGGACTCTTATGTGAAGGAGTGTACTTCTCTTTCCATTTCTGACAGTAAAATAAGGCAGTGATTTGTACATCTCTAGGTCCATCACTTTTATAGTCTAAATATGTATCAAACCTCCCAAATTCAAGGTGAAATTCTAACCTTTAAGGCAATATCATTGAAAAGTGTGGCATTTCCTGTAGCAGTGTTGCTTTTACCTATGTGGTAGCCCCAAATAAAGTTACCATAATTTAACAAGTATCTTTGTTAACATATAATCTTTGTTACTAAAATTTTATAAGTATCATTAAGGATTTTTAAAATTTTTTTAAAAATATTTTATTTACTTATTTGACAGGGAGGCAAATATATAGAGAGAATGGGCACATCAGGGCTTCTAGCTACTGCAAACAATTTCCAGTCACATGTGCCACCTTGTGCACCTGGCTTATGTGGGTAATGGAGAATCAAACCTGAGTCCTTAGGCTTTACAGGCAAGCACCATAACCACTAAGCATTCTTTCTAGCCCTCATTGAATAATTTTAAGATACTGACGTTAATGTATTAACATTCTTTAGAAAGATAGGATAATATCTTTTAGTGGTACAATAAAAAACTCCCAAAAGTTTAAAAAAGTGAAGCTTTTAGGAGATAATTATGTCATGAATAGAATGCTTATGAATTGGGTTAGTGGCCTTAAAAGAGGCCCTTTGCTTGAATGGAAACAGTCTGCTAAGAGTAAATATAGAAGGTGCTGTCAATAAATAAATAAATAAACAAAGCTCATATCAGATGCCAAATCAGCTGATAGCTGGGTTGAGAACTTTAGCCTTCACGACAGTGAGAAATAAATTCCTGCTGTTTAGAATATAGCCAATGTTTTGCTGTACAGAGACTGAGAAAACCATGAATATAGTGAACTGCATGGACTAGTTCAGGTAGGGGCATAATGGAGACACATGGATGCAGCCAACCAGAAGCATCTGCTTGCCCATCAGGTAACCCCCCTCACTGCGATAAAAGCACGCGGATTTTCCTTTTCTGTACTTCTATGACTTTGCTCTGGCCTCTTCCTTCCCACTCCCCTTTCTCTCCTCTCTCAGGTTCCGAGGGTTGGGTTAGAAATTAACAGAGATCACTCTGTCTTCTCTTCTGCGCCTGGCCACAGGGATCCCAAGGCAGATGGATAGAATTTATTCAAAGTGAGTTCAAGGCAGAGTTTCATGTCTGGGGGGAGAACAGAGCAGAATTCTTTGCTGAACCTAATATCAGGTCAATCCTGAGACATTTTTGTTAAATTACTTTTTTTTTCCCTTCTGTTTCTATAACTTTTCCTTAAAAAGTATGGACCAGACAGAGGTTTGTCTGTTGGAATTTACTGCTTTAGTTATTGTAGTTGATCACTGACATTTATTACAGATGTGATGGGCAACCTTAAGGTGGTGCGCTGATTCAAACCTCCAGTGTGTCCAGCCTGGTATAACCCAGCTTCAGTATAGATTGAACCCTGTGCCACTCTTGCAATGAAGAAAAGGCAAGAGTAATGGGGTGTCACTTCCAAGAAGAAGATTCAAAGAGACTCTTGTTTTTGTCTCACAAGCCCTTTCATGTTATTTGCCTCTGAAGGAAGTTGGCTACCTATTTTAATCTTCTTAAAAGAAAATGCCATGGGAAGGGGAATTTAAAAAACAAACAAACAAACAGATATCTTTAGCAAGTAGCCAGCAAAGACTGAAGGCATGTCTTCAGCCCCACGGGTGAACTTGGATGAGGATTCCCACCTGGTCCATCCAAGAGATATCCCCAAATCTCAGCCCGTGCCTTGGTCATGACCTCCTAAAAGAGCAGAAAGGACCAAGCTAGACTGCACACAAATACCTATGACATAAGGAGTTCTTGTTGTGTGAGGCTGTTAAGTCATGGGCAATTTTTCACGAAGCAACAGATAGGACAGAAGTGACTCCAACTAGATTAACAATAAAATACTCATCCTTGGATTCTTTGTTGTGATTCCCAAGACAACTCTCAGTGATTTTATTTGTTGACCTTACAAATGTAGTTTTAACATACTAAAATTCATAATGTAATTCCAGTAGTCTGGGAACATATACATACATAGTACCAATAAGAATCTTTAGAGAAAGCATGGGGTTGAAACACTCACTTTATAGATACACTCACAGCTGAGCACCTGATATGTTTTAGGAATAAGTGGATAAGTAGGACAATTAGTTTGCTGCAAAGAATTCAAAGTCTACTCAAAAGAAGAGAAAACCCATAATATTTGGAAACAGATGAATAAAGAAGAGTGGCATGTTCTCATCAGCTGTGTGACACTGGATAAGCTAGTCAACTTTCTAAAGCTTTTGTTTTCTCATGTATAAATGAAGAATGAATAATAGCAGCCAGAGAATCTATTTACAAAATTGCCAGAAGAATTGCACACACACACACACACACACACACACACACACACACAGTAAAATTCTAAAATAAAATAATTGCAATGTTTATAACCAAAATTACTATATGCAGGCTTTACTGAACAGATAAAAGTAGATTATAATTCATTTCCAATTTAATGGTATCTGAGAAAAGTATTGAATTTCATATTTAATCATGCCCTTAAATTAGAAATTTGTACCCTTTGGCAGAAAAGACGGCTTAGCACTTAAGGTGCTTGCCTAAGTAGAGACAGATGCACAAAGTGGCACTTGCATCTGGAGTTCATTTGCAGAAGGTAGAGGCCCTGGCATGCCCATTCATATTCTCTCTCACACACACTCTCTCTCTCTCCCTCTCCCATTGCAAATAAATAAAATACTTTTAAAAAGAGAAATTTGGAGCCGGGCATGGTGGCGCACGTCTTTAATCCCAACACTTGGGAGGCAGAGGTAGAAGGATCACGATGAGTTCAAGGCCACCAGGAGACTACATAGTGAATTCTAGGTCAGCCCGGACTAGACTGAGACCCAACCTGGAAAAACAAAACAAAACAAAAAAGAGAAATTTGTTCCTTAAAGGTAAATTTTTGATCACACCTTTCAAGCCATGCTATCTGAATTGCTTCTCTGATGAACGTACCCTTCTCATACTTCTATCTCTGCAAGACCAATATAGCAATTATTTATAGAAAAAATGAATTAAAATTACAAATAACATTATAATTCTGCTTATTGTGGTCAATTTATAACTTTTAAGCAATGAGAGAGAGCTTATTTTGCCTTTAAATTTAAAAAGTGTTTAAAACTGCTATTTAGAATCAAGTAAATGTTCTCATGATTTCTATTGTTTTATCTACTACGCTGCTTTGGATAGTCTCTGTAAATCATTAACATTCTATTGTCATTGAAAACTTTATTTTCAATATGTCACTGTATTTCTAATAGCAAAATTGTTAATAAATAGTACATTTGTTAATAGAAATGCACCAGTAAAAATAATTGACTGCACTTTACAGAAAGGATATCAACAAGAAACTGCTTTAGACTGAGCAATCAATGATGATTGAATTCAAGACTCCAAGCTAATATTTCCAGCTATAAAGATCCTTGAGACTCAAGTTGGCCACTTTACTTTTAACGAACAAGGACAAATTCGTGAAGTGAAATACTATGGCTCTAATAACCTCCTTTGCCTCAGAAAAAAAATTAGCCTCAAGGCATCATAAACTGCCAAGTATCATTACAGCAAGCCTAAACATGAATATGCACATCAAAGTAAAAGATAAATATGCCCTTTGGAATACAGTTCTTATTCTAGTTTTCCACTTTGGTGTGAAGTTAAATGAAACATTTATTAAGCTCTAACTATGGACAAGGCCGGGTACAGGGGTGATGAAGTAGAAGGCAGATGCAGTAGATAAAATGTAGTTGAAAAACTTGGAGAAGGTAATGAGAAAGGAATAAATGTATGCGTTCCAGTTGCTACAGACTTTATTAGGGCAGTGCCTTTCACTAAAAAGGGGCTGGAGAGATGGCTCAGTGGTTAAGGTAACTGTTGCAAAGCTTGCTGGCCTGGGTTCAACTCATTACCTAATATCCATGTAAAGCCAGATACACAAAGTGGCACATGCACCTAGAGTTCTTTTGCAGCAGCAAGAGGCCCTTGCTTACGTTTTCTCTGTCCCTCTTTCTCTTCCTATCTCTTCCTCCCTCCCTTCCTTCTTCTTTCTTTTTCCTTGGAAAAAAATATATACAAACAAATAAAGAAAAAGTGAAGATAGGGCTAGAGCAATGGCTCAGCAGTTAAAGATGCTTGCTTGCAAAGACTGAAAGCTCAAGTTTGATTCCCCAATACCCACATAAAGCCATTTGTACAAAGTGGTGCATGCATCTGGAGTTTGCTTGCAGTGGCAGGACTTCCTGGAACACCCATACCCACTCTCTCAAATAAATAAATAAAATATTATTTTAAAAAAGAGAAGGTTGGGGCTGGAGAGATGGCTTAGTGCTTAAGGTGCTTGTCTGCAAAGCCCAAGGACCCAGGTTCAGTTCCCCAGTACCCATGTAAACAAGATATATAAGGCAGTTCATGTGAATGGAGTTCTTTTGCAGTGGCTAGAGGCACTGGTAAATCCATTCTCTCTTCCAAATAAATAAACAAAATATATTTTTTTTAAAAAAAGAGAAGGTAAATGGAATAAACATGCTTAGGAGAACATAAAATATATTAAATTTAGTTTGTGATTAAGTTGAATCTGAGGAGCTGGAGCATCTAAAGGACTATGGGCAATACAGAACTTGAGCTCATGTGCATTATCTAAACTCGAAAGGAGATGGTGAATACAACTGCCCAGGAAGAGTTTATAGACTGAGAATCCAATTATATCTTAATTCCAGGGAGCTCAAGGAGTTAAAGGGGGAGCAGGAACAAACAGAGAAGATGATCACAGAGAAGATGCCAAGAGATGCTTAGTGGTTAAGGTGCTTGCCTGCAAAGCCTAAGGACTCATGTTTAACTCATGTTCAACATATCAGCCAGATGCCCAGTGACACAAGCACGCAAGGTTGCCAGTGCACACAAGGGAGCACATGGAGTTTGATTTCAGTGACTGGAGTCCCTGGCATGTCAATTCTCTCCCTCCCTCCCTCCCTCCCTCTCTCTCTCTCTCTCATAAAAGGCAGTCTGTTGGGCTTGCCTCAAAAATAAACAAATAAATAGGTAATCAAATAAACCAAAGTGATGAACAGTTTCTAAGTGCTACAGAAAAATGAAAAGTCTCGGAAGTCTTAGATATCAGTGGAATGGCAGTTGTGAGAGCCACCATGCCACAAGCCATCATTTAATCATTCAAATATTAACAGAACCTTTTTGTACTCAAGGAATAGAAAATAAAAGTGCTGTACATGTGGAGTATTTTGGAAGTGGGAGAAATATGGAATTTAGAGTCAAGAGAATTTAGAATTAGCCATATCTTCAGTTGAGGTAGTATATAGATAGGAAGAAAAGAGAGCTGCAGTTGGAAAAGGAAAAGACCAAGTGGTGATAAACAGTAACGATTGCTGACGAGGACTGAGAGCCTGGCTAAGCCTAGAACTCTAAAGTGTTAAGGCAGCCAACCACCACGGTTACATAGCATTTTCTTTCAACAGTGTAACTAGTGCAGGGATGAAGATCACAGATGGCCTGCTGGAGCTAAAGTTCAGTGTTGGCAAATCCATGAGGCTGAAGTTGCAGGGGAGACAAATATCTGAGGGGCCTGATGATTTATCAGAGCATCAGATGCCTAATGAAAGAAGTCAACAACATTGTGGCAGGTAGCAAGGGTGGGCAGGGATAGAAGGGTCTGGTGAGTTGTCAGTTTGTTGCCAGTTATGTATGTTGGTTTTGATGTTCTAATTCAGTCATAATACAGCAACAAAAATCACAACAAGGGCTGGAGAGATGGCTTAGTGGTTAAGCGCTTGCCTGTGAAGCCTAAGGACCCCGGTTCGAGGCTCGGTTCCCCAGGTCCCACGTTAGCCAGATGCACAAGGGGGCGCACGCGTCTGGAGTTCATTTGCAGAGGCTGGAAGCCCTGGCGCGCCCACTCTCTCTCTCTCCCTCTATCTGTCTTTCTCTCTGTGTCTGTTGCTCTCAAATAAATAAATAAAAAATTAAAAAAAAAACACAACAAAATGTAAGCAATGTCATCCTGTTCAAAGCACACCTTAATTCAAAACATGAATGAGCAGGACACAGCAAAGGATCTCATATAAAATTCCAGGCCTAATAGCAGCTGTGTTTTCTACTTTCTCTGCAATCCAGTAAGACACAGAATTATATCCAACTTAACTCAGAAGTCACCAGTTTGACTGGTGGGTTGAGGCTTGGATCCTGAATTCCTTGAGCCTGGGGATGGGGGAGGGAACGGACAGGGCACTGGGGTTGGGAGGTAGAATGGAGCGGTGGATGGAAACAGACAGTCTTAGAATGGTGCATACAGCAGAATCAAACTCTTATGACCACAGGACTGTGAAACGAGGACATGAAACAGCTACTACTGGCCAAAGCTCTGTCCTTGGTGCTGGATATAAAGATGACAAAATGACACTCAGAGGAAATCACAATACGATGGAGTAAGTAGTGATGCCACTTACATATATGACATCCCCAGGTCTAACTCTCAAAAACAAACAAGCAGTATGTGGGATACTTTACCTACAGGCAGTCTCTGAGGCCATGAGAAGGGTGTGGGGGAAGACAAAGTAAAAAGTTCCAAGTTCAGACTTAATGTGTAAGGTCAGGCTCCTGCCTACCTGACTGTGTGATCTCTCACATTAGGTATTTTCTCCCTTCAAGCCTTAAAGAACAGTCACCAAGCAGCACTCTGTTAATGAGGCTGATCTGTAATATCAGAGAATGGCATTGGAAGGTCTAATACTTCTTGGCTTTAAGATTCTTTCATACCTAATGTCTACCAGTTGGTCCTAAAAGTCATTACCCAAAGCTTTTTTGGGGACATTTTAGAATGAGTGAATATTTAGTCCTGTAGATCATACAAACTTCATAGATGTAGATAAAATCAACCATAAACAATAGTCCCCTGGTGCTGGGGATTCCCCAACTCACTCTTCATAGTGAAGGGTCAAACAAATCCATAAGTGGAGTATTTGTAAACAAATACTGAGTTCCTATACACTTTACACAAGTTCATGCTGCTGTTCCCTTAAAGTGATCATGATGACAGGCAGGGAGAAAAACTGAGAAAAATATTTTCAAAACTTTAAGTTAATATCCATGACCTCAAAACACTTGTTGGATTAATACCTTCACATGAAGATCATGGTTTACAAAAACAAGTGTTAACTACAATTGAAATCCTTTCCAAAACTTGCCATTGCTGTAGTTTTTTTTTCATCTCATCTAATTTTCAGAATGAGCAAAGATGCCACAGTTCGCTTCTCGTTCTGTATTGGCTCCAAGTGATATGGACCATTTCACATTGGCTGTGTCTAACATGAAATTGAGTTGTTGTTTTTTTTTTTCTCCTCAAAAATGGGTTTACATGGGCTGAAGTGATGGCTTAGAAGTTAAGGCATTTGACTGTGAAGCCTAACGACCCATATTTGACTCTTTAGATCCCATGTAAGCCAGATGCACAAGGTGACACAGATGCACAAGGGTGCAAATGCATACAAGGTGGCACATGTGTCTGGAGTTCGACTACAGTGGCTGGAAGCACTGGGCTGCCAATTCTCTTTCTCTCTCTTGCTCACTCTCGCTCTCTCTCATAAAATAGTAAGAGGGGGGAAAAGGCCCAATCTCTTGGGCTTGCGCAAATAAATAAATAAATAAATAAATAAATAAATAATGGGCTTACAAACCCACACCTGAAAATTTATGGACCACACAGCACTTCCAGCAGGAAAACACTGTGAAGACATAAGACTAGCTTTGAGGTAGTCAGAAGCATCTGTTTCCATCAAATGTTTGCACTACATGGGAATTGGGTGTAAGTTATGTCTGTTGCCTAGACACACCTCATGAAAAACAGTTTGGATAGTCCTTAGAAGAGAAAAAACATATGTTACTTTGTGTATTTTATGCATTTCTAAATCTGAATTATCAAGCCTGTGTCTCATAACTGACATAAGGTACCTGAGATAGTTTGTATCTATTGTCAACCTGGCAGGACCTGTAATCACCTGTGAAGGATCATCCAGGTTAACTTAGCCTGCGGGTGTGCCTAGGAGAGCTTCTCTTGATAAGGTTAATTGAGGTGAGAAGACCCTCCTTGACTGTGGGTGGCACCATTCCGTGGTCAGGGTCCTGGACTGTATGATGAGTGAGCTGGAAAAGCAGCAGCACTGCCCCTGCTTCCTCGACATGGACTTACAGTGACCAGTTCTGCTTCGAGCTCTTTCCACCACGGTGAACTGTAACCTGGAACTATAAACTGAAATAAGCACTTCCTCCTTTAAGCTAGTGTTGATAGACATTGGATCTATGAGTGAGAGAATAATATAACATGCCAATAACCAATGCAGATTTCTCTATCTACTGCTTGCAACATTGTTAAGGATAGCAATGCATGAGATCTGAGTCTTCATAAGGCACAGAGGATGTCACCAGAATGGCCCTGTGCAATTCTGTTGCCTGGGAACAATTTCCTTTGTACACAATCATTGCTATAACATGCATGAGCCATTAAGGCTCTGTATGATATGCTGGATTTTAAAGACTAAGGGTGAGTGCAATGTAACAAACAATCATGCATTTCAGCATCTTCTAATTCCATGGCAAGTGCGCTTTTTGCTTAAGAACTATGCTCCAAGAATTTTAAGAGTTACATAGATGGAAACACATTATTCTCAAGGTAGAGCATATTTTTCTCTCCCGAAAAGAACCATCTCTACCATAACCCCCAACTTTTCAAAGCTGGGCAAATAGAAAGTGTCTGTGTATGAGTAGCAACTGCAACTCTATCATATTCCAGAAAAACACAAGATTTCTACAATGAAGTCCCTTTTGTCCACCACTCTATACCTATTAGTGAATTTATTACAAAGGCCTATATGATTAGGCCTGGCTTCAAATCTATGTTTTCCTTCCATTCTTACTGCATTATTCCTAGGAAGAAATGCATTCTGAATTTTCAGCAACCAGTTTTACAAATAACATTGGGAGGGCAACCATTCAGAAGATGGCTAAGGGAAGGACTGTATTCAAAGGAGTGCACACATTTGTAACTCTCCCAGGTTCCTACCCAAGTTGTCACCAAAGGACTCTGTCCCTTTTCTCAGAGTCAGCTCCATGTCTTCTTTCTGAACCAGGATCACCTGATAAAAATACCCTTCTAACACTTCTGACTCTCTATGGCAAAATGTATCTAATTATATTCAATGTGCTCATCAATAGTTTCTCCTTTCCATTTCCCTCCCAGCTCACTGGTCCCACCAGGAAACAAGCCCCCCTTCCCTGTCTTCTGCACTCCTGTATCTCCAGAATACGGAATGAGCCACTTCGTGTACCTCATCACTTGAGTATCCCCCAACCAACATGTTTTTGATTTTACATTTTTAAAAGATTTTAGAATACACACACACACACACACACACACACACACACACACACACACACACATAATCTCCCTGGTGTGTGCCTGTATTTTTAACTTGGACATGTTACATGAGGTTGAGGATGTTTGCTACATGTGACAGCATGTTGATACTCAAAAGGTTTCAGAATGGGGAATTTTGGATATTGGATTAGAGATGTTCAACTTGTATTTGTTAAATGAATAAAAATTATGCAATGCTTTCCACAAATTCAATTTTCCTTTTTATTTTCCCCTGCTTTGGCAATACTAGCAACTGAACTCCAGCCTTAAACATGCTAGGCAAAAGCTACCCCTAAGCCACATTCTCACCATAATTTTTCTATTATTAATAGTGTAAGATAAATATAAATCAAGCACTGAGGGAGCAGAGGTAGTGGGATGGTGAGTTAAGACTAGCCTAAACTAGATAGCAAGTTCAAGGCCAACATGAGCCATATAGTGAGACCTGTCCCAATAAAACAAGAGCTGGGGACAGGTAACTGAACATGTGCAAATCCTGAGACTCTAGGTCCAGAGGATAAAAAGGAGGAGAAGGAAAGCCAGGAGAAAGTATAAGCATTTTTCCTCCATTGTGTTAGTTAGAGCACCACCAACTATGAATATCTCATTTATTCACAACCTGGTATTATCACAGAATCAGTTCAAATGATTTCTAAGATAGATCTCTACACAGGTTTGGTATATAAACTGAAATTGAACTTAGTTTCTACACATCTATAGACCTAATTGCTGACATTTATCTTAAATATAAAGATTCAAATAATAGGGTTCTAGGGTTGAATATTTCAGAAAAATCTTTTGGCCTTAGATTATGTAGTAGTTGAGACAGAAGAATAGAGTTCTAACATTTCAAGTGAAAAGAAGCAGACAATTAATTCTATTACATTCAAAACTACTACTGGGAGCGTTCTCTCCAATGGCAACAGGATAGATCTTCTGGTAAGGAGTGCCCAGGGAAGGTGTATCCTCCCCTTGAAGCAAGATTTAACTCTTTGAAGAGAAAGTGGGGGCCGGGGATGTTAAGAGGACATCAGTTAGACAAAGTTAAAGTGTCATTTGCCACATTTGCCCTCTAGTTATCACTTTCGTGCAGCTATGTGGACTGAGGGCTGCCCTGCAGGGCTGGCTACTGACTAAAGACATCAGTGCTTCCTCAGTCCTCGGTTTTGAGCGGCCTGCCCTAGACAGCCTCAGCCCATTTAACACACCAGATGCTGAGAAAGCATAGGAACACAAGTGATTCACCCAAAGTTGCAAAGTTACTGCTTCTCATGCAGAGGATCGCGTAGAAAGAATCTACTTTCCATCTCTGGCCTACCACATGAAAATATCCCAAAGCCATCATATTTCCAAACTAAAGATTTACTACCAGACTAGTACTAGCCAATCTGAGTTTCTCTCCTGATTCTAATACTTTCTCGTTTGGGGTCATCAGTTGGGGAGCCTTGGAGACTTGTGGAACTAGGGGTTACTCACTGACAGAAATCGCCTGAACTTTCCCCTCCGTCTCTTCTGTATGCTGGCTTCACTCCTCACATGTGACGGAACATCAAGTTGAATTAGCAAGTTCTCAAGGAGCATTACATTGGACCGAGCTTGGTTTATGTGTCTATTACTAAACTAATCACCCTAGGCTAGGCAATGAATACTATCATCATGACAGATTTGACCAATCAGTAATGACAGAATTAGAGTAGAAACATGGATATTTTGGAGACTGCTCTTTCCAAAGGGGTCAAAAAAATAAAAATGAAGACAGAAAGACAGAAAAGGAAAACAAACAAACAAACAGAGTTTCAGGGCAAACAAATAGATGCCCACTACCCCATGCAGACAGAAAGCACTAAAAGGTGCTTTTCATTAAATGAATAAAAGGCTTTGCAATCTTTTAGAAATAAACACAAAGAGAAAGGGACAGGAACAGAAAGAAACAGGAGGGGAGAGGAGGAGAAGGGAAGAAAGGAAGGAAAGAAAAGGAAGCAAAAGGAAAGGAAAAAGAAGAGAACATAAGAATTAAAACTTGCCACATGGGATGTGGGCCCAATACAAATATCTTTTGGGTTTGTATAGTTAAGAAAAAAATAGCACTGGAGGGATTACTCACCTCCACAAGCCATATGTTACATCCGTGAAAGGATGAAGTAGAGAAACAGAAATCTGAGTGCACATTACATTCAATACCATCTGTATTTATTTGGGTCAAGATATAGATTTAGAACATGCATGCACTGATGATAATACCATAGAAATTAGCACTTGCTTAGAAGAAGCAAAGGTTTATGCAGCCTTGACTGGAAGTGAGTGTGTTCACACTGGAGGGTTTTAACAAAAGCTGGATGTCTTCCATGTGGTAGGATACAGAGAAAGGCCTCCCTATACCAGACAGCAGCTTGCTAATTGAACTCCAAAGTTAGTCTTCATTCCACTATTCTCAGAGAGACTTATGGCACCTTAAGTCCCTGGAAGACATTGATACTAGTAACTGTATTTGCAAACCACAGGGTATATAATACAGAAAGTACTCGTTTATTTTCAACTTACTGACAGTCAGTAATTACCATCATGTGTAAAACATGCTAATTTGACTTACACTTTTAAATTTGTAGTTAGTCTTTGTGCAACTGTTAGTATGAGATGACCTGATATTTAAAAGTACAAAGGCACATGTCACAGAAAGTAACATTCTAAGTGATTAACCTTAGGCCTTAAGTATCACCAGACAGGTTATCAGAGAGCCTGATGAAGACAGAGACCCAACAAGGGAGGGTGGCTTTGTGACTGCTGGGGCCAGCATAAGCCACTGAACTTGTTGGGTGTCTTAGTTATTGTTAATCTAAGCAATCCTTAGGTTGGACAGCATAAATTCTAAAGTCCCTCTCAAGTTTAAAATTCCTTTACATTATTCTGTGTAGAAAAAAATGCAGCTTGGGATAATAAAACTCTTGATATAAAATACCCAACAAATGAACTATGCCAACTAATCAATTTTCAACAGCATACACTACAGATGGAAAGCAATGTTTTCCAGAGAAAAATAAACAGTGTGGTCATAAAACAAGCCAATTGTTTCCTTATAAACAAGCAAACCCTGGCTCTTTATAGTCACTTTTTCTTCTAATTCTTCAGGGACTTTTTGAGTCAAACTAAGTACAACTCAGGTTTGACTCATCCAAAACCTGTCAGTTTTTAACACAGAAATGAATGGTTTCCATGCTTGCTTGCCTGGGTGATGCAAGGATGGCCTTTGCTTTCCTCTCTTCTTCCTTTTCCTGTTCTCACCTCTTTCTTTCTCCATTCCTCCCACAAAGGCCAAGGATGGCAATCAAACTATGTTTATGTGTTCAGCATCTGCATATAATGCAGTAGGGATTGGCCATCTTTCCAAAAGACAAGTTAACCATGTCACTCTGTCTCTCTGACACACTGATCAAGACAGAGAATCCTAATTAACTGTCAGTCTCCTGACATGAAGAGAGAATAATTCCATGAAGTTACAAAATAAACAAATAGTGAGACAAATACAAATAAAGAAATCAGGGGGATAGAGAAATGGCTCAGTGGGTAAGGGTAAATGCTTGCTGTGCAATCATAGGAACCTGAGTTCAGATCCCCAGAACCCATGTAAAGGGTGTGTTTGGTGGCACATTCATGCAATCCCAGTGCTACAGAGGCAAACAGAGAGGAGAATCCCTGAGGCATGATGACTTGTAAATCCAGCTGAATCAGTGAGCTCTAGATTCAATGAGAGACTCTGTCTCAAAAACAAAGAGTGAACATCAATTGATGAAGACACCTGATGCGTATTCTATCACACAAATCCATATACATGCACACGTATGCATGCACAAACCTTGGTGCCCACACACATATGAGCATGCAAACACACATGCATGCATACCACACACACACATCTGCATGCAAAAAATAAACCAGTGAGAATAAATGATATATGAATCACCCACAGCAATGTCTAAAAATCCCCTTATTACACACACCCCACTCCAAACGTGCTTTTTCTGAAAAAAGAACAATATACAATGATTACCAATGAAATAAAAGCAAGTGAAGCATTCTTTGCAAACACAGTCTGAACACTGGAGGCACTTTAAAGACTGTATTGCCGAACTTTGGACATGAAATGCATTAATTGCTTGATTCACTACCTCTTCTGTACTGTTTTTGCTCACATAGCTCACACCAGAACTGCTGTACAACATCCACTGGAACAGGCAAACAGCAACAACACAATAGCAAGAGACATAATTTGTAAATACAAATGACCACTGTTCAAAAGGCTGACAAGGCAGTTATTTTCCTTCCTTTGTCCAGTTTCCTGAAGTGACCTCGGGAGGTCACTAGAGCCTGCTGGGAGCAGGTTTCCACACATATTTGCTCCTGCAGAGGTGAGTCAGATGAAAACCCAGGAGAACAGTTACCATGGAGGAGCCCCATGCCTAGGTCAGGACCATGAAGCACCTGCAGAAGGTGCCAGAGCTGCGGGTGACAGAAAAACAAATCCCTCGTTTTCAAGGAATTACACTGTGTGGACAGTGCTAAGGCAGTTTTTTGTTTTTTTTTTTTTTAAATCATGGTGAAGGACAGCCCAAGGAGAACGAATGCATTTGCAACATACACTGTTTGCTTTACAAATTGAATATCTACCACTATGAATAAAGAAAATAAATGTTAAGAAATTTGATTTCTTTATCTAGCAGAATAAATAAAATACAACCAACCTAAACCCTTAAATATATCATTATAACCTAGAATTTAGTGAAAAACAATTAAAAGCACCAAATGCAATAAAACTGATTTAGGGGTTGGGTCTACTATCTGATATTTATGAAAAACTGCTTTTGTTGCCTATCCTTCATAATTCTAGAGTAGAGTTTAAGTAAATAAGACAGAAGCCTTAGGCAAGTCACCAAATATGTCAAAGGTATTTTTATTTCTAAAGATTTTTGTAGTTATTAAATTATAACTGATCATAAGATGGTATTTTATTTTACCTAATTTCCATAAAAATTAAGATACAGATATTAGTGCATGTTTTGGTTTTGTTCTCAAGATACAGCATAGGCAATGTAGGCCTGTCTGTAACCTCTGGAGTCCAGTGATCCTCCTGCCTCAGCATCCAGTGTAAGTGGCACTAAAAGTATTATTTTCACTGTGCCTGGCTTCAGATGATGTTGAATAAACATCAGAATACTGAGTCAATATAAAGTCAACAGAGATTTTTTTTTTAGATGTCTATCTACCGTCATCACTGATAAAACCCAGTTTTGACAGAGTTGCAGACAAATCATCCATTTTTAAGATAACTTTCCTTTCATCACATGTGACCCTACTAACATCGTAATTTAGGCTTTGGCATTTAATGTAATACTTTGTGCTGTACCTAAAATGAAGGAGAGGATGGTGAAATTCTAAATCTGAACTTAGAATAGTATGCACATTATAGAAGGCACATATTAGGATATGGTTAAATAATAAGAAGCATTTGAAAATGTGTACAAGTGAAAAGACTTTTGGTGGAATGTTCTGGGGAGTTTTTGCTAGTCCAATCATTCATTACCTTCACATAAAGTTCTTATGATAATATGAGCCAAGAGAAAAACTGACAAGACATAAAGTCAAGTTTCACAAAACAAAATGAATACCATAGAGGAGACAAATACAAATGATAATTCTGTGCTTGTTTTTTTAACTCAATGTCACCATTAACTGAGATGGGACTCGTTAAATTCCAGCACATTTTCAGCCTTAATGTAAATTGTGTTTCCTGCCATGTGAGGAGAAGAACAGAGTATAAACTTTCAAATTATATCAAAGACTAATTAAAATAGACACACTGTACATATAAGTAAATTCAACCATATTTGAAAAGATTGACATTAAGCCTCAGCCTTGCTCCTTAATACTTTCCACAGGAATGAAATGTAAGTGCACATCTCTGCCCAATTCGGAGAAGCTCTGAAACTGGAGCCAACAATGTTTTGTGAACCCAAGGTGCTATGTGGCATACCTTCCACAAAAGCCCTGCCTACTTAACATTTGATGAAATGGCAAATTCCCAATGTCTGAATCCATTATGGCATATTCCATTTATGACAGAGCAGTTTGAATTTGGGGAAACAGTAGCCATCTAAATCCACAAAGTTCACATAATGGGTGCTTCCTCATACATCACAGAGAAAATGTCTTTCACATCTAAGGCAAATGAGTTTTGCTCGTTACTACCTTATTCTTAAAGTGACCTTTGTAAATCAGGTAAGGCATGATTCTGGGTTAGTGAACATGATGGATAAAGGTTACTTCACTAGTGTATCATTTTTTTCAGCTCTATTTTGGGAACAGTTTTTGAATACTCATAAAAACGTTTTCTTTGCAGATACATTTTGCAAACTTTAAGTACTTTTTTTTTAAAGTCTTAGCAAAACTGGTAGAATATAGTTATTTGAGAGATCATTTCTAGAGACATTCATTAACACACAAACCAGAGAGGGTGTGACTTGGACACTGTATGTATTGACTATAAAAAAAAAAAAAACTTGCATAAGAGAGCAATCTAAAGCTATTTCAATTTCTAAGTTTCCAGAATTACTCATGCACGATAGCAGTATTTTTTTGAAGCGCCACAAATCCTAGCTATATTTTAGAATAAATCAAAGAAACTAAATTTAGAAAACATAGACTGCCACTACATTTCACTAGATTATTCATAAAAAGCATTCTAACAGAGAAATGTCTTTGAAACTCAGATTACTCTGTATAACAGCACAGCCATATTATTCAAGAAAATGCTCTGACTAAAAAGAATTATGATATTGCATTGTTGTGTTACTGTTACTACATGAATTTTCAATCTCTAGCCTTCATCAATTATAGCAGATTTTTTGTCTAGAACTAATTCCCATGGCTTTCAATGCCACAGAAATTGGAATTTAAATTATTTATTTGTCAATGATCAGAAGCTCTAAGTGGTGTATATTTATGGTTAAGACATCAAAAGTCAGGAGAAATTTGGGCTTTAAGTACAAGTTTATAAAAATCCTTCCTCCAGAAGATAAGGAATAGATTTTAATCTTTAAAATGTAGATCACACATCACTGTCATCTCTCTCCCCTTCATTTGGGAAAATAAACTCAGTGATCTTGGCAGGGAGATGCTTTCTCTTTTCACCCTAAGGCATTTCAATGTATTGGAACCAGTCTAAATCTCACCAGAAGTATGACAGGTACAAGAAAAAAAAATTTAGTTCACTGCTATTTTTAAGCCAACTTACAGATGCCCCATGTGGATGTATCATTTTATTCTACAGGTATCACTGCTTCTCACTGACAGTAAATGAGAATTCTTTTCATTTAATAACACAATTATGAACACACATCAGTGAAAAACATTTGAACTTCCTAGGACAAACAGCCCCATGTATTAATCACAGGTAACTGTGTACAAATCAGGTTGTGGCCATTAATCAGCAACATTGACTAGAACATCAACAATCACTTTTTCCAAACGACCTAGCCTTCTGTTTTGAAAGGGAAAAATCACACACAGAGAGTTATTGGAAAGCATAGCAGTGCAGCAGAGAACAGTCTAACCCACCTAAGTCCATTAGCTTACAAGGTACTCATTTGAATAGCTCCCTAAAATTATAGCAATCATTTCACTACATCTAAGATATTAACTTGGTTATTAGACCCTGGCTGGTTATCATGTCTAAATTCTATCTTGTAGCTATTGTTGCAACAAATCCAGCAAGATGTACCACTTCAGCACTTACAGACTGCTCACAGAGAACACCATCTGGGAAACCTTTGGCATTTAAGAGTAAAGCTTCCCACAAGGTTTATTGTTCATCCCAGCATGTGGGAAGGAGAAGGAGAGGTGGGGGGGGGGGGGGGAAGTGCTTACTTCGAAAATGCTCCGAAGCGTAGTAATAGACATCCTCGTAGCCCTCGTGGTAATCCTCTTCTGGTCGGTACTTTTTCCCTTTTCTTCTCCTGGATCTCCGTATCTGTTTCACAAACCCCAGGAAGCGGTCCATGTCTGGCTCACCGGGACAGCTGCGGCTTGGGGGCCACTGAACATTAATGTCCAGCACCACGCCTGGGACCCGGGCGAGCTACCCTCCCTTCTGCTGCGGGGGGTCCATCAACATGCAGAGTGCAGCCATGGGAGGGGGAAAAAGAACCGCGATATAGGTTTTCCTTGAAAAAAATTACTCGTGTAACCCGTAAACTGTCAAGTCTGCTAGTAGATTTTTTTTTTTTTTTTAAAGAGAGAAGAGAAAGTGGATTGGTCATGAAACACTACGAGGAAACAAAGCTTTGGACATGAACTTGTTTCCAAACAAAACAAAAGTTACAGAGAGATTCCGCGGAGGCAGGAGGAGTCCTAGCACTAGAATGTCACTACCCAACATCTCCATCCTCCGGGCGGGGCGTGGAGGAGAGAGGGGCGGAGAAGCCTGTTAGTCAATGGACTGAACCAAAGCTAGGGGCTGGGCAGGCGTCCCACCTGCTCACCCCACCCTCGCATTTTAAGATCCCCCCCCCCCTTGCCGCTCAGCACAGCGGGCGCTTGGGAAACTTCCTGGAAAGCTGTGGATTTGGAGAGGGAAGACTGATTAACCCTTTGCGCTCACTTGCATATCACTCTAAATGAGTGGGAAAGTGGTTTCTTCCATATGCACAGCCCTCTTGGCGACAGGAGTGCGCTGTATGTGTTAATTGGAGCAGCAGGGAGAAGGCTCAGCAGCTGCTTTCAAATGACACGTTTACCCATTGGGCATTAATGTATTCCAATCGCTGTTTGATCTAAATATTAACATGCACTTCTCAGAGAAGCTCCTCATAGGCTTAGTAACAGCATACCATAATCAGCAAATAAAGAAAACCACATGGTTCCTGAGAAACAAAATAAAATAATCCAACTAAACTCACATATAAATCTGGCTGATTGTTATACTCTTAAAAATATCAAACCAAATTAGCTACACAGCATATAAAACTGAATTCTTGGTGAAAATGGAAAGTGAAGACAAGGATTTTTTTTTTGTTCGTTTGTTTGCTTGACTGCTTTTTAAAGAGAATTTTATTTATTTATTTACAATGAGAGAGGAAATTAATGAGAATGGGTATGCCAGGGTCTAGCGCCACTGCAAAGAACTCTAGACACATGCACCGCTTCATGCCACTGGCTTTATGTGGGTGGTGGGGAATCAAATCCAAGCTTTGCAAGCAAGCACATTTAGCCACTGAGAAAACTCTCCAGCCTTGTTTGATTTCTTTCTGAGGCAAGGTCTTATTCTAGCCCAGGCTAACCTGGAACTTCCTCAATAGCCCAAGCTGGAGAGGTTCCTTCCTCAGACTTTCAAGTCCTGGAATTATAGCCACCATACCTTGCTGAAAACTTTTAAAATGGGTGCACACTTTATTTATTCTTATGTTTAAGAATCCCAGATTTTATTTTACTTTTTGTTAAACCAGGATAATCAGAAATCTTTCAGACCAAAGACAGAAGCACCTGAAAGTCTAGACAGGCATGTGTCAGTCATGTTTAACGTTTTCTCTAGCTTCTTCCTTCCTCTTTTTATAAGGCCCACCCATTCTCAATCGATTTGCCTCTTCCATGTTCCTCTAACCCTCCTTTATCACTCTCAAATAAATAAATCAATAAAATAGTTCTTTAAAAGTTATGACAGGGGCTGAGAAGATTGCTCAGTGGCTAAAGCTCTTGTTTGCAAAGTCTGTCGGCACAGGTTTAATTCACCAGTACTCATATAAAGCTAGATGCACAAAGTGGTGCATGCATCTGGAATCTGTTTGCAGTGGCAAGAGACCCTGGCAAGTCCAATCCCTCCCAATCCTTTTGTCTCTCAAATAAATAAATTTTTTAAAATTTTTTTTTTATTTTTTTTAATTTTTTTTCAAATAAATAAATTTAAAAAGATTATGACACGTGTTTAATGAATTTGAATTTGCTGTGCAACACAGAAGCATATTACTAGAAGTGTGCTGCTTACTGCCTTTTCAATTAGAAGTAACAAGTAAAAGATTGAAGGAAGGTCTCAGCTTTATTTGGGCTGACCACACAAAGTTTATTTTTCTGGACAGATGTTCTTTACTATGGCCTTTTTTTATGAGAGAGAGAGAGAGAGAATTGGTGCGCTGGGGCCTCCAGCTACTGCAGTCAATCTCCAGATGGTGCGTGTCACTTGTACATTTGCATCACCTTGTGCATCTGTCTCTATATGGATGGAAATTTTTGTTGTTTTTTTTTAATTTGCTTATTTGAACGTGTATGTCTATGTGCATGAGAATACATGGCATGCCAGGGTCTCTTGCCACCAGAAATGAATGCCATATGGATGCTCCACTTTTTACATCTGGCTTTACATCAGTGCTGGAGAACTGAACCAAGGCTACCGGGATTTGCAAGCAAGCACCTTTAATGGCTGAGCCATTTCCTCAGCCCCTGGATGGGAATTTCTAACACCAGAAAAAATCTGTTTCTTCACAATAAATGCACCAGGATGTTAGACTATTATGTAGTAAACTAATGATATTATGCAGTTCTCTATTCCCAGAAATGTAATTTAGAGAAATATGTCTTACTGCATAAAGGTCATTTGATACATATGTTATATCAAGTTTGCATGGCCATGGGAAGAGACCGACTACACTTTACACTGAATTCACAATCAATTTGTTTCCCTTCTAGATTTAGAAAGAAAACTATTTGCAAAGCCAAGTGTGGTGGTGCTTGCTTTTAATCCCAGCACTCAGGAGGCAGAGGTAGGAGGATCCATGTGAGTTCAAGGCCACCCTGAGACTACATAGTGAATTCCAGGTTAGCCAAGGGTAGCGTGAGATCTGAACTTGAAAAACCAAAGGAAAAAAAAAAAAAAAGAAATCTGTTTTCAGATATAAATCACTAATGATGAAATAGGAAGTTTATTTTAGAGAGGCAAATATTTACCACCAAAATATCACAGTTCTAAAAAATACACAAAGTTACTATGAATAGTTCCAAGAATTTCCCCTGTTCCTAGAAATCTATTATCTCTGTGCCTTAAAGGAGAGTTTATGAAGAGAAATCCAAACTTAATGATGCTGACAAAGGATGCTATAAAGTGTTTTATGAATATTTGTAAACAAAAAAGTTACTTGTCCTTGGGGCGCAATTCCTTTATTTTTCGGACTTGCTTAACCAAAATGAACCAGAGCACTTAAAAAATAATGAAGTACAAGACTGATGTAGATAACAGGTCAGTAAAAAAGTGGTAAGAAGAGCAATACAAAATCTTTTAACTAACCTAACTTCACTTACAGTGAGGGCTCGTTACACTTCTAAGGAGAAGGAACTTCACTAGTTTAGAAGGCTGTTACACCTCCATGGAGAAAGAAGGAAAGTTCAGAAATGTGTCTATGTCTGGGATTAAGAAGTAAACACTGTCAACCATAGTCATGTCACACTTTTTTTTTAAATGCCAGTTCAGAGATTACTTTTTCTAACAATTACTACCAGTCAACAACATGTTTTTTCTACGTTTGCTCTTAAAATGGAGTTTGAAGATAACTGCTGACTTTTGATTTTTTTTTTTAATTGAACCAAACACATACCTGATCGATGTGTTTAATTTGTGGAGTACACTAGCTTTCCAGAGACAATGCAAGCAATGCTGTTTATCCATACATCTGAATTGTAACCACTTAGCTAGTGGGGTCTCCATTAATTAAGCTTTGTCATTATAAGCTCCCACTCGATCAGAAGGAAGCAACTTATGCAACTCTTCAACAGTGAAGACACCTTTTGCAAAGAACAAGTTAGTGTTCCACTGAATTTTACTGATTTTCAGCTTTAGTATCTGAAAGACTGGTTTTCTCAAACCATAGTAAGTAACCACTTTTGCACAATAAACAATGCAGATAAGTAAAACTACCTATAAATCTACTTACACATTTGCTTGTTTCATAAATAGAGATTGAGTTTACCATTCCATAACTTACTGTCCTTTGGAGGAATGTATTTAGGAGGTTAACAACTGCTTTTGGGTGACCTCACTGTAACACATTTTATACAATGTGTGGCCATGGTGCTAAGGAAGAGTTAAGAATTTCGTCTTATATTAGAGGAGTGTGGAAAAATGAGTGTAACCCCTACTAACGCAGGAAGTAGAAAGAGAAAGCTGTCACGTTTAGGAGGTGTTCTGCTCACAAAGATTGCAAGAATGTGACAGTCAGCCAGTGGATGTGATGTGAGGAACTAGAAACACACAAGTATGCGTCTACCTTCAAATGACAGAAGACAAATGATGCTCCACCTACAGGGTGATGAAGCTCAGCCAAATTTTTTTGGGTCCACAGTGCTAACTTTATTACCAGCTTCTATCCCAAGCACTTCATTTTTAGTAATGGGAGACCAGTCTAAAATTTGCAGATCCATGTTCTTATTCAATACATAGCTAATGGCCCATGACTGGTACTGACAGTCAGGCATAGTCCTGGAACTCTGGCCAGGCTTCCATCCTTCCGCAGAGAGCTACTCCTTCCCCACAGCACCAGCCATAAGGAGGGCTGCTCCTCACTAAACAGGCACATAGTTTCGAGATGGCAGAGGCAGCTCTCAGAACCAGTATTTCCCACGATCACGTCTTATTTATGGCTTATCCAAGTATTTATGATCTTATTGGTGTCTTATTTATTGTTATTTATCTGTGTGTGTGCATGCATGTGTACGTGTGCAATTACACACACATGTGTGTATGGATATGCCAGGTTATCTTGACATTCTATATGAATACATGTTTTGTTTTACATGGGTGGCTGAGAAATTGAACACAGGCTAGCTGGCACTACAAGAAAGCACCCTTATCTGATGAGCTACACTTGGCCAACATCTAAGTCTGGAAATTTCTTACCCAAATCAGATATTTGGTGTTTATTCTCCTTGTAATATCAAAAGATTGGCAATGCTTGGCACAATTCCATGTAGCAACTGGACTGAATGAGGCCTCTTGTTAATTGATAAACCTGTGCTTCCCACTTGGGCACAGTCTCAATTCTCTCAGTTAGTCAACTCATGACCCCTGCAGGAGGTTCTGCTTGTAGGCCATGGTGGAGATACTACCTGGCTAGCTAGTCCTCAAACATCAATTACTCTAAAGCAAGGCAAGCACCCATATCTCATGTAAGAAGACTAACTGTTAGAACAAATTGGTTTTAGTGGATCTAAATGGTCACTAAACTATAATATTAACTCTCTTGGAAAATATATTCACATGAGGAAATAAAACAGGTTGGGTTATTCAACAAATTTTACTTCTGCCAAAAATAGCTCATACATACTAACACAATATTGGTTTTTAGAGGTAGTGACTCACTCTAGCTCAGGCTGACCTGGAATTCATTATGTAGTTGCAGGGTAGCCTCAAACTCACAGTGGTCCTCCTACTTCTGCCTCCAAATTTCTGGGATTAAAGGCGTGTGCCATCAAGCCCGGCAGACACATATCTCTTAAAGTACTAATTATTGCCCTCTTGGGAGGTAAGCAATTGCCTATACAGTATTTGTATGGTTTCCCTACACTTCTGAGTTAGATTCTCTATCTCCATTCCATTTTACTAAAGGAGTAGACCAACTATTGAGATTAAATCCTTATTTCACAACTTCTGTTACATTATTAATTAAAGGATGTCTTTCTATGCACATTTCCATTGAGTAATAGCTACAGTAGTTTTTCAGGACAGAAATATAAGCCACTAAGTCTACTATGTAATTATTTAACACATTAAGTAATCTGATCCTTTAGACGCCATGGCATCTGCATATACTATCAAGAACTATGGTGATCTTCCTATAACCTCAGGAGAGAAAATGACAAGCTGAAGAAGCCAATGAGAGGAGGTATGACCTGCAGTCCCTGCCAATGCTGCCATTCTTACCTCTGGCATATGCAACACCACTTCATTGTAGCAAATGATTTATAATAATCCCCACTGCTAAATGAAATCCATAGATTATAAGTCTCATGCATACATAATTTAAATATGAAATATTGAAATAATAACATATTCAGATATATGTTTAATAACACAAATTTGAATACATGCATTTGAGGGCCTGACTAAAACAAAAGACATAGGTAGATCTTTGCAAATATTTATAGTGAATAATTTTTAATTAAGAGCTGATCAGAACTTATTACATACATCAGAAAGAAAATAAAATGCTAGTGGTGAACACCATAATAAAGATCAGTAAAGTCCTTGTATGTTAAAACTGCAAAAATACTCTAATGCCTAGAGTCTTGAGCTAAAATAACTATAAATAGGTTTTCCATAACAGAAACATTTATACACATGGATAGTTGAGAGTTGCGCTAAATGCACCAATCCCTACACTATCCCAATAGTTGGTTTCCTAACACGCCAACACCACAATATGCACACAGTAAGCAATGTAACACACCAAATCCCACACTATCCCAATAGTTAGCACTGTAAAACACCAGCCCCACACTATCCCAACAGTCAGCATTGTAACACACCAACCCCATACTTAATGTACAGTCAACATTGTTATCATACCAACCTACATTCTATTCCCATAGTCATCATTGTAACACAACCACCCCCATATTAGAACAAAAATTAGCATTGTAAAATACCAGCCCCACACTAAACATGCAGTCAGCATTATAACACACCAACTCACACAGTATATCAACAGTTAGCACTGAAACAATTCAGCCCCACACTATCCCAACAGTTAGCATTGTAGCACCCTATAGCATAGAAATATAGTCATGAGTTTTAGAAGACCTTTTTCCCTGAATAACTTCGAATTTGGTCTCTGATTTGATTCTAGCCAACTACTAATAATTTGGATCATTTATTAAATAAAGCCTAGGTTTACCACCCTGCACAGTAATGTCTAGTAAGATTGTTGGCCATACAATTGAGGAATAAACTAAGTTAATTCATCCATCTGTGAAATATTTCAAGGTCGATCCTCCATTGGCGACAAGATTTTGAGTTAAAAAGACAGTGGAGGACAGTGTTAGACTTTGATAATGTTTGCTTACTGAGCGTGAAATGAAATTTAACTGTGGCATGTCTGCATTTGTAAATTTATTGTGGTTGTTTAGATTTTGTGCAAAATGAAATGTCAGGCAGTCATTCTGAGGTTCCAAATATATTAGACTTCAAAAGGCTCAGATAACTGGGGCTATTTTTTCAGTCTTCAAAGACTGTTTTCTATCCCCCAACTCTACAGAATAAACCATTTTCATTTAATAGCTGCATATGGAATATAGGAGAGTAAAATAAAATCTTAAAAGTAATTTTCAAATTTGTATTGCCAAATATGCCATCTGAATATTATAAAGGCTTAAAAAGTGTTCATTGTATCAGAATTCATGTTTTTTTTCCCTGAAGGTGTAATGTATCCTGGTTGGAAAGTCTCTTCTAGCTACACATTATTATTATTTTCATGCAGCTAGATGCTTTCAAGTGATGAAAAATTCAGAATCAGTCTTTTACAGTAATTGTGAAATTTCACAGGATCCATTTCAGTTCCACACAATGGTCACAAAGAATGTACAGCCTAATGGTTCTGTTTCTTGGGAATTCCCTGTTTCTTCCGTTCCTTGCTCCTTCCCACCTACTCTCTCTCTCTTTTCTATACTTCTTTATTGTACTCTTTCTTTCCTTTCCCTCTCACTCCCTCTCTTCCTCTTGCCCTTTCAAATTACTTAGAGCAAAATAATTTATTTTTAAATGGCTTAAATTAGGAGCCTGGATAAGAGAGCATCAGACTTTTTAAATGGCTTAAATTTATTTACCTATTTGTTTCTTTCTTGGGTGGTTAGTCTCCCAAAACACTTAATTTCAAAGCATTTGAGCATTTTCATGATTTATTTGACTAGAGAAATGTGTTCTTGGTACTTACAATATTTTGCTGTAGTTTCACATCTTTTAGGGTTTTCCATGGCTAACTTAACTTATATCTCTCTTCTTATCCTTCCTCTAAGAGCTCTAACTTTTATGTCTTTTTCTCCTAAACTCATTTCTCAAACTCCTAATCATAGTATTGTTGTTGCTGTTGCTATTTTTTAATTTACTCTGGAGTCTCAGGATAGCCTCGATCTCATGATGATTCTCCTAGCTCTGCCTCCCAAGAGCTGGGATTAATGGCATACACCACCATGCCCAGCCCTAGTTACTTTTTATAGAAATATGTGCCTGGCTTGATGTCAAATATATTCTTTTACTTTTGAGTTTTTAAATTTTTAGAAGCTCTTGATACAATTTGAACAGCCAAGTTCTTCCTTCTCCTCTCATTTTGTCACTGAAACTAACGTGTCTCCTCATGCACTCAGTTAATGTTCCTGGCACATGCATGCAAATTAGTATTTACTATGCAGTGAGTATGCAATAGGAGATGGAGGGAAAATTCTGGCCATCTTTCTCTATGATAGTAGCTGTAGTTACAAGTTTAGAGAAAAGTTTAAAACCATTAACTGAAAAGGGGTTTTTGGAATGTCTGTGGCTTTAAAGGCTTACTTATTCACTCTATAAAATGTATTTAGTACCTGTGACATACTAGATTCTTAATCCATGACAGCTCTTAACAACCTATAGAACCTGCCCATATTATATCCTTGCTAGTTCGTTTTGGTGTTTGACACACTTCTTAAGAAGGCCCTTGTATAAATTAAATAGTGTGCTTCCACGAGTTCTGAATAATGTGTGCTTATTTCACACTCAATGTGATTTATTTATCTGACAAATGTTTTCTGTATGTCTGTGGGCCATTCGCAGTCTGAAGACAGCCCAGTGTGCATAAGGACAACGCTGCTTGTGCTCAGGGCCACCATCTTGATGAGAGGAAACAGATAACACGTGGGTAAGCCTATCCTCCATCCAGCTTCTGGAAGTGAGAAAGGACAGTGTGATAGGACCGAACCAGGGAATCTGGCTGCAGAGCTATACTAAAATGCGGACTTCTGGGAAGGCCATACAAGGAGAAACACATTTTAACGGAGAGAAATAAGGCAAAGAGATTCGGCAATACAGAGAATGGGGATGGGGAACAATACATCCAACACAGAATAAACAGGGAGGACAGAAAGTTTAGCATTCTGCAAGGGACAGGAAACAAACCATTATGCAGAGTAATGTGAGAAGTTAAAGAGGAGGGAAGTCACTGGCTCACCTGGGCTTTGACGGCTGTGATAGAAATTTGGGCTTGGACTGCATGTCAGAAGCACCCAAAACACACTGCAAATTTTTAAAAGTATTTTATATATTTATTTGAGAGAGACAGAGAGAGAACTGCAAAATCCAGATGTATGCGCCACCTTGTGCAGCTGGTTTATGTGGGCAGTGGGGACTCAAACTCGGGTCCTTAGACTATGCAGGCAAGTGCCTTAACTACTACGCTATCTGTCTGGCCACCACACAGCAAATTTTTAAGTGGGCAAGTGATATAAACTGATTTGTATTTCATATGATCATTCTGAAAGATGATGACAAGTGTGCAAGAATGCAAAAAGGTTCTGAGTTACAAAGGGACTAAGGATGACTTCTTGTTTTGAACAATTGGTAGGCTACTGTATACTAGGTGAAAATGAGTGACTACATGGATGAGGGCAGGATATGCCTTAACACATTTTATATCTATAGTTCATATGTAGCTAGAGAATTTATGAATTTTATCTCAACTATGATAGAGGTCTATTTTCCATCTCTGTACCTTTTCCTCATCTACAAATGAATACACAATAGTATCACTGTGAGGATTAAATGGATTGACATTATACTGGCCCCTAGCAAGAATATTTGAATAATCTTATTAGTAATATTATTGTGATTATTTATTGAAAAGAGACTTTTTTCAATCCTGATCATTTTTATTAACTTAAAATGTGTCCACCTGCAATGATACCACAAAAAGCTAAAAAAAAAAAAAGAGAGAGATACAGAACTGACCATGTCTCTCATGTCTCTATCTGTGTGTGTGTCTCTGTGTCTATATGCATGGATGGATGTATATACTGAGTAAGTATGGACATCTGTGTGCCATGGAACATGTGTGACAGTGTGGGGACAACCTCCAGTGCTTGTTCTTCCCTTTAACCTTGCTTGAGACAGGCTCTCCCTTGTTTTTATCACTGCCTGTGGACCAGACAAGCTGACCTGTAAGACTCTGGATTCTCCTGGCTTCACCTCCCATTGCCATAAACACTTCAGGATTACAGATGCTTGCACCACTTATATCCAGCTTTATATGAGCATTGGGGAATTAAACTCAGTCCAGCAGGTTTTCGAGGAAGCACCTTTAACCACTGAGAAATCTCACACACTCTGACCATATCTTAATGAAGCTTTTATTCTGGGGTTAGGGAATAACAGTTTATAGAAAAAATGCAAACAAACTCACTTAAGAGGTACATGAATGGGCAATTATATTATTCATTTATTCCTTTATATGTATCTACTAAGCATTCCATATAAACATGTTTAAATAATGAAGGAATTTCCATATAATACTATATTTACCTAGAGTATTATTCATAAAGGACAAGTCAAATCTCATTTTATGGCATCACATTTTTGATTCTTACCAGGTGGGACATAAGAAGGAAGGGTCCCAGTCATCTGGAGAGAAGATTTTGCCAAATCGCAATGGCTTCCAGAGCTCAGCTCAGGGACCTCCCATCTGTCAGGCTTTGCCCGATGTGCACCTCAACCATCACTGCCAAGTGGCCTCCTTTTGGAATTTTCAGCATCCTAGAATCATCTGCTAGTGAGGATTCTGGTTCTGGTTCTTTACAAGAGAAAAATGAATTATATTTCTCATATTAAACTCTAAGTTGATCAATATTATCTCAGGGTGTTGGAGAGTAGGTGGCACTATTTTATGGGTACATCCTATTATAGAGATTCCTCTGGTTCAGTATGTAATGCTCTAACAAGTTTTTACACTCATAAGCATGACTCACTAATGCAATGGCCAAGGTCTACCCCCCACATAAAGAAAACAGCAGCTCCCAATTAAGAAACTGGACTACTAATGCTTCTTACATACTGTTATCATAACCATACCTTACTGCACTTGATAAAGGGAAATGGGGTTCCATAATTGGCTGTGTATCTGCCTAAAATGTGGGAGTTTCTATTAGCTAAGAATAGATGCAATGGGTTTTCCCCCCTTGCTAGCTTTGTTGTTGCACTATTTTCTACTTTCTCATTTTCCCTGGGACTAATTTCAAAGTTTACCCAAAAAGAGGCAGTGCTTTATCCATCCTTTTTACCTTTCTCTCCTAGAGTGGGGCTTCTGATAGGCTCTCAGCTGCTGTGTATTAATTGTATGAAGAGTTATATCAGAATTTTATTCTTGTAAAAACCTGGTAAGGTAGTTAGAATAACCTTATTTTACAGGTGCTAATAATTATAAACCTCTCCAATATGTTATGGATGAAGTATTTGAAAGAGAACTTGTATAATTCAAGTACTTTGTCCTTATAACAAACCATGCTTGTGTAATTTAAGAAAATATCAAGACTTGAGATTGTCATTTTATCGCTTTAGAGAGATGTTAGAATTTTCAGATGACTAACAGCATTATTTTTATCCTTTACCAATGCAAAATATCTGAAAGATAGCATGTAAAAATTCTGATGATAAAAAGAAACCTCTTACAGAGTCTTGAAAACACTTCTTAAATTCTATATCCACAGACACTTGTGCTCATTAAACATTATATATGTTTTATCTCCCAGTTATGGTTATTATTCCTTCTATCTTATGCTAGAGGACGAAGGAGTTTATAACACACTAATCAATACAGGGCATAAGAACTTCCAAACAGGGCTGGAGAGATGGCTTAGCGGTTAAGCGCTTGCCTGTGAAGCCTAAGGACCCCGGTTCGAGGCTCGGTTCCCCAGGTCCCACGTTAGCCAGATGCACAAGGGGGCGCACGCATCTGGAGTTCGTTTGCAGAGGCTGGAAGCCCTGGCGTGCCCATTCTCTCTCTCTCCCTCTATCTGTCTTTCTCTCTGTGTGTCTGTCTCTCTCAAAAAAAAAAAAAAAAAAAAAAAAAAAAGAACTTCCAAACATGATGCAGGTAAAGGAATATCTGTCTAAATTACTCCTCAAACATAATCTTTCCTCAAAAAACAAATTATCCAGGAGTTTGAGAAACACAAGGTTAACTGAACAAATAAAAGCAATCTAAATTGAGACACAGACCTTATACCCTTGATGAACAGTAACTTGAACAGATCACATACATATAGTAAGATGGCCAAACTACAGAAGATAATGAGAGAAAATAGAGATGCCCTCATGACAAAAGTTTTTAGATTTATAGACTATACAAATAGACTTTAGATACCATAGTAAAGGTTCAACTTCTGAAAACAATGACAAAATCAACTTCATTAAAAAAAAACTGCTGCACAATTAATGATGCTAAGAATGAAGAGATAAGCCAAGGACTAGAAAAACTTACCTGTAAAACACACATCTGATCAAAACTGATTTTTCTAACTATATAAAGAATATGAGAAACTTGGCAGTCAGAAGATGAAAACAGGCAAAAGACCTAAATAGGTCTGTCACCAAAGACACTATACAGATGGCAAATAAGCATTGTAAAGGTGCTCTGCATTCTATGTCATCAGGGAAATGCAAATGAAAACAAGACTGACTGCCTGCCTTCTAGAGCACTTACAATACCAAGGAGGGCTGAGGGTGATACAGAGTACAGGGACCTTACACATACTGCTGGGAATGGAAACGAGCATAGATGCTTTGGAAGATGAATTTTGTACAGATCTAAACATATTCTTTGATCCAACAATCACTCTCCTCAGACATGCTCAAATAAATGAAAAACTCACACCCATGTGAAAGCCTGTACCATTGGACATTTATATCAACTTTATTCATAACTGCTAACACTCTGAGGCAACCAAAATTTCCTTTAATGAGTGGAAAGATAAACTGTGGTACATATAGACAGTAGAATTTTATTTAGCACTAAGAACAACTGAGTCATGAAGCTATTGCAGATGAAGGAAAGACAATAAAAATACTACTTGTTAGGTCATGGGAGTAGTCTGAAAAATGCTGCACATTGCATGATTCTAACTGTATGATATCTATTCTGGGAGAGGAAACTGGAGAGACCATGTGGATTAATCACTGCCAGAGGCTGGAAAAGGAAAGGTGAAAAAGTGATGTAGAAAGGCTTCCTTGGGCAGCAATACTATTCTCAACAACATTGCAATGAGGGCCATGGGTCATTATCTATTTGTCAAAGACTATATAATGTACAATAACAATTGTGAACCCTAATGTAAACTTTGGGCTTGGAGAAATGATGACTCACTTTAAGTTCATCATGTCTAACAGATCCTCCACTATGGTGAGGAGGAGAGTAGCAAGGGGGTCTGTACACTTGTCGGTCAAAGAAGTCTATGTGAACTCCACGGTCAATTGTGCTATGATTCCACAGTTCCTCTAAAATACAAAGTATACATAAAGAAATTAAACTCACTCTAATATTCTCTTACACTTACAGTAAAATTGTAAACTTGGTAGAAACAAGTAAAATTTAGCAAGAACTTCTGTTTGGGATTTTTAAAAATATACCATTAAGATGCAAAGGACAATGAAAATGAGGAAAAACATGGTACATCTCAGCAAAACATAGTAAGAGCTGTAGATGATTAAATATCTTAATAACTACTCTAAGTTTATAGAGACCATGAGTAAATTCAGAAGTACCATGGCACAATTTTGGCAGTTCTCCTCAACTTCTTGATTTCTGAATAAAAGAGGACAATTTTAAAAATTCTTGTTATGATTTTTGTAATTTAGTTTGAGAAAAAGTTAGACAAACTTCAGCCTGCAAAGGCAAAAAATATTATTTGTGGTGCAATTTAGTCAAAGTTATGTTTTAATTTTCAATGGTAGTTTCCCAGGAGAAATCAAGGCACTGGTAATTAGAAATCTCCTGCTCTTTTGGGTTTTGAAAATAAGAGAGCCATTGGGATCATCAGCAGCTCTCTTCTTCAGTTGTCTTGCAGAAGGAAGTAGCTTTAATGGAAGGTATAAGACTGAACATTTGATTTCAGCCTCCATCACTCTACAGGGCTTCTGGGTACCTCTAATCAGCAACAAAAAGTGGAGGTTCTGATATAATCAGGTCATGATTTAGGAGGGATTGCATCAGATCCTTGGCCAATCATATTCATTTCATGATTACCTGGGTAACAATCTTTCCTCACTTCTAACTATAATCAAAGAGTAGAGGCCAGTGCCATGTGTGTGTGTGTGTGTGTGTGTGTGTGTGTGTGTGTTTGTGTGTTTAAAACAACTGACTAAAAGCACCTCCTTTTCTTTTCAATGGCTTTAGATTCAGAAAGCGTCCTGCAGTTGAACCAAATAGGTAGGTTAGGGAGACATAAAAGAACTGACTGGAAGTGACCTCTGCACGCCTTGAAGCTCTCCAACAGGTGGCCTAGAGGCAGAGCACCCGGTGGAAGTGGCTACACAATTTCGTGTTCATACTGGGATCTACAATATTTTAAGGAGAACAAAAGGATCTATGAAAGGTTGTAAGGGTCAACAATCTGTTCATTCAGAAAGCCAGAGCCAGTCACGCAGACAGTCGACAGAAAGGACAGAGCCTAGTAACTAACTGCTTGATTTTGATCACCTTACTTAACCTTTCTAGATTCATCATCTTACCTGTAAAAGATAAGGATGTACAATATGATGGCTTGTGTGTGTGTGGAAGCATTAGAGTTCTATCACTATCTGATTATTTACTTTCTGATATGTAACTATCTTCACGATCACAATTTCCTAAGATATTAGGAGTAATGGAAAGATGGTATTTATTTCTAATTATGTATTCTTTAGTATATGTTGGTAATGGTTCTCAAGTTGCTGCCTTTGTATTTGTTTCTGGAAATTAAAATTCCTTGATGGAGATCTCTAGACTTCTATTTGCCTAATTACCCCATAATGTCTAGCAAAGTACTCTGCACATTAACATGTTCATGATAGAATTGATCAATGATTATTTAAATCTTCCCTTGCTAAGTATTAGCTTGTAATAAAAGAATTCCTCCAAGGTTCATCTTCTCATCAGTATTTAGTACATGCTTCAGTGCTTAATGCACCCCATGCATGTGCAGCAGATAAGACTTTATACCTTAATCAAAATTTAAATATTAGAAAAATTTAATAAAAGCCATACTGGAAATCTAGCATTTAGTCAAGCACTAACTGGAAAACTAGGACATAATTTCTCAATTCCCTGACCCATACAGCATGCAGGTGAGGGTGATACACGCAGGAAGAGTGCTGAGAGGGCGTTAGTGGGAGAGTATAATCCTCTCTTCCTACATCAGACGGCAACATGAAACTGCACCTTCTTTCCTACCGTGTTTGAACTAAAACTTTTATCAATTGGATTCTACATAAAAGAGAAAAACTAATGCCATCCTCAAATTCTGAAGCAGAGATCACCAAGTATACCTAGTGTTCCTTCTGCTAATGAATGTTGGCAGTACATAGAACTGTCCAGGAAGTACACAGACCGCCCCAGATGTCAGAAGGCCTCAGAGTTCATTCTCTGCACCAACCTGACACATTTTCAAACATTAGAAGCATAAGCAATGATAGCATGGAACCATGGCAAAAGTGCCTTAGTAGGCTACGATTTTTTTGTTGTTGGTGGTGGTGGTGGTGTTCTTGTTTTGAGTTAGAGTCTCACTCTAGCTAGGGTGACCTGGAATTTAGTATGTAGTCTCAGGGTGGCCTTGAACTCATGTGACCCTCTTACCTCTGCCTCCCAAGCACTGGGATTAAAGGCATGTCCTCCACAACCGGCTCCAAGATTTTTTTTTTTAAAGGTCATGGAGTAAGGTCCCTAAACACAGAGAGGTTTAGGATAAAGCATTTTCAGTCTCAACAAGAAAGTAAGACTTACTGACAGTATGCCACCCCCAACCCCCAACATACAGCCCCAATGTGGAAATAGTGCACTAGTTAAGGGGCAGCCTCAGCTGACTTGAGGGTAGTTGAAAGGTAAGCCCAGGGGATGGAGAGATAGCTTTGTTGTTAAGGTGCTTGCCTGTGAAGCCCTAAGGACCCAGGTTTGATTCCCCAGATCCCACATAAGCTAGATGCATATTTATTTGCAGTGGCTTGAGTCCCTATTGCACATATTCATATTCCCTCCCTCTCCCTCCCTCTCTCCCTCCCCCTCCCTCTGTCTCTCTTTCGCTCTCTCAATCTCTCATAATATTTTTTTTTTTTTAAAGAAAGATAATCCCAGTTACAGTTGGAGTCAGTGTGCTTCTGTGGTTCCAGGTTCAGGACCGCTGCATGTGATTAGCCATTGCTTATTGCACGGTTATGGCATGTCTCAAGGCTTTTCCTGGTCTTTTTTGATTAGACGTAGCTCAGAGGATCTTAGGGATTGTGATACTGCAAGCAGTCATACAAGTCAGGGGGCCCACACCAGCTGCCTCACCATCAAGTTGAACACCCTCTGTATGACAGGAACAAGTGGTTGTTATCTTTCTCCTTCAATGTGTCCAGAGATGAGAAGTTCACTTATTTAGGTTGACGTCCCTATGCCTGGTCAGCAGGAAGCACAGAGGGACCCATTCAAGCATATTTATACCAAGAAAAGGCCATTGAAATGAATTCCCTTATATCGGAAGCTAAATTTATAGACTAGAACTGAAATACACAAAAAATTAAAATATTAACTTTAATCTTTATAAGAAGGGACAAAACATTCTTTTCTAAAACTTATTTATTTATTTGACAGAGGAAGTGGGGAGAGCTAGAGAGAAAGAGAAAGAAAGATAGAGCAAGCACGCCAGGGCATCCAGCCACTGCAAATGAACTCCAGAGGCATGCGCCCTCTTGTGCATCTGGCTACTATGGGTCCTGAGGAATCGACCTGGGTCCTTTGGCTTTGAAGGCAAATGCCTTAACCACTAAGCAATCCTTCCAGCCTAAGCAAAACATTTCTAATTGCCAGAAATACATCCAACAGTGAAAAATTTAACCTCCTTCAGTTCATACTTGACTTACATAGGCAAGCAAGTAGGCAAGTCATTTTTGTAATAGTTCCAAGAGCTTATTTAACTTTTCCAGAGGTGAACTGGGTGGGCATGGTGGCACATGCCTTTGACCCTAACACTTGGAGGCTTGAGGGAGGAGGATCACCATGAATGTGAGGCCAGCCTGGAGCTACAGAATAAGTTCTAAGTCAACGTGCGCTACAGTTAGACCCTTCCTTGGAAACATAAAATAAAACGTAATTTTCCCAAAGGCTTGTTGTTATCCCAATCACAAAATCATTCCTGTTCCTTTGACATGACTCACCAGCTCTAGTTTCAGTTTTGACCTAGTCTAATTCTCTTTAGAGTCAAGAAATGTGTTCACACCTCTTTATCAATTTCATGGAACTGTGGATCTTACGCGAAATTTTTGAGTCACATTATTTTTCATTGCCAACAGGAGATTAAGATATTAACTCACCTTTAAAAAGAACATTGGAAAAAAGACAGACAAACAAGGGTAAAGGTAAAAATGCAGAGGGGATGTTTTTATAAGGCACCATTTTACAATGGCCAGTTTGTCCATGAACTATGGCCATGTTCTATCATACTTCATGTAGCAGATTTTTTTGTTTTGTTTTTGAGATCGGGTCTTGCTCTAGCCCGGGCTGCTCTGAAATTTACTGAGGACACTGACTGTCATTGTCCCAATTTTCTCATCTATAAAATGAACATAACTTGAGCATCTCCAATACTAGCTCATGTGAGGATTGAGCGGCTATATAGCACCTGCCAAGTAACCCATCCCGTCTAACACACATTAGCTGTCACTCTGCAGCTGTTTCTGCTGCAGTAATATGACAAGAAGGCCCTACCAGCCCAATGCCTAATAGAAAATTTCTTCTTTTTTTTTTTTAGGAATGAAATTGCATTTTAAAATGTCAAAATTATTCTATGTCTTTGGAATAAAAATTTTCATCAGTAATTGAGGAACTAGGGGGTCTGGTTTAGAAAAAGAAGGCCTAAAAATGAGGGCATGCTGGCTCCTTCCTGTGATTTCACATTTGGAAGGCTGAGGTAGGAGAGTGCTGGGAATTCAAAGCCAGCCTAGGCTATAAAGTGAGAGCCTGAACCCCACCCCCCCCAAAAAAAAACACAGGAGAACACGACAAAAAAGAAAGCACATTTTTCCAACACAGATTCCTAGCCTCCCATAAATTCTTTAGACAAAATTTTCCTGAAAACTAATTTACTGCTTACATTTAAGGAAAAGGATTTTATGAATGTAAATGGTTAAGAAAAAAAAGGTAAAACATGCCTTTATGGTATTGGGTCTAAGTATTCAAACATGTTTCTCCTTCATATCTTACTGAGGCTAGGGATGTAAATCAGTGTGACAAATCTCTTCCTGACATGTATGTATTACATAACAATAAAGTCAAGAAAACCAACAATGAATTAAATTCCAACCAATGTACAGATAATGTAAACATAAAAAAGAAGGAATGTCCTTTGACAATTCCAAATCTTAAAAAAAAAAAAAAAAAAAAAAAAAAACAAGAAAAGAAAAGAAAAATCATTAACCTGAACTGAACTGGCATTAGAGGGAATGTAGGAAGAATTCACAAGTTCTAAATATTCCAATTTCAACTTTCTGTATTCAAAACATGCATGAGATATACTCTGTTTGCTTTTTAAAACATGCATCAAAGAGAGGGCAAACAAGGAAAATGGAAATACACACAAGTGCCCATCTTAAATATACTTAAAATCTTCCAAAGTGGTTAGCAGCTATTTTAACTCCTGTGCCCCACGGGTCTTCCTCTTTCTCTCTTAAGACAAGCTATTGAATGTTGGAAGAACATTCAGACCCACTGTATTAGCCTCTGTGGTTCCATAGCAATATTATTCAAACTTAGTGGCTTAAAACTCCGCATGCGTCTTATCTTCTACTTGTTCCGGGCCATGTCTTCACAAGGGTTTGCAAAGTCTTCCGTTTAGGATTTCAAAGACTACAGTCAAAGGGTCACCTGGGCAGAGCTCTCATCTGTAACTCCATTGTGGATGGGCACACTGCTAAACTTACTTAGGTTGTTAGCAGGACTTAGCTGCAATCGTAGGACTGGAAATTTCAGTTCCATATTGATTATCAGATGGAGGCTGCCTCAGTCTGTACAGGTGACTTATTTCCTCCAAGGCAGCAAAACAGAAAGGACAGAAGAGGCTCCAGTAAAAAGATTCTACCAATTAATATAATACCATCACACATTATATGCCTATAATCCCATCTTTCCTTACCCTTTTGCCCTGTTCTGTTGGCTGAATGGAATCCACAGGTCCTGCCCACACTCAAGGGAAGGGACCATGCTGGAATAGGACCACAAGGAGGCAAGGAACAGGCAGGTCACTTTAACAGCTCTCTGCTACACTAACCTATTGTGGGTATTAGTAATCCATCATTAGTGAAAAAGAATGCCCACATTGGTTTGAAAAGCCTAATGACAGGTCCATTCTACATTTCCACCCCCTACAATGAGCTTTGGATCATCTGATGTATTCTTTTAAGACTATTGTGAAAATAAGGCATACATTTGCCTATAGCTATAAATAAGTCCTTTTCATGAAAACATGTCATAGTTATTTAGCCAGTGTAAAATAAGAATGTCAAGTTCAAGTTTTCTCAGAGCTTAGAGAGCAGCTGGAGACTTCTGAGAAGAAAGCATGGCATTGACTCACTGTAGGGTTCTCACTGAGAAACACTCTAGCTTCAATATCAAGGTGGAGACATCATGGTCAAACTTTGAACTTACCCTGACACTGAGACCCCTGTGCCCCATGATCCCAGTGGGCCAAATAGTAGCCTCAAGATGACATAGTCTACTAGCTTCATGAGACAGCTATTTCATTTTGGTTTGACATTCATGAATTATCATGTTTTTTCCCAGGCTTTTAATAAATTATAGAACTGTAGTCTTTGTGAACTGTAATTGATATGATCATAATTATGGGTCTGTGACAGTACAAAGGTAAAGTATTGCCAAAGGCTATACTTAGAAAACACTAACAGACAAGCATGTTAACTGGCATTCTTGACATTGACTTTCCCCTTCAAAATTAAGAGAACATCATCCACTATTTGCTCTAACATATTGATAAGCAGGAGTTAAATAGGATGATTTACAGATTACTGGTATACTTACCCAATCCTTCTATCTCCATGGATTTTGCATTTTCAAAACACATTCATAACTATGATCTCATTTTAGATAAATAAAAATTAGAATCACTCTGGGCCTAGTGGTAAAAGCCCGTCATTTCAGGCATTTAGGAGGCTATAATAGGAGGATCATGAGACTCAGACCAGCCTAGGTTACAAAATGAGTTCAAAGCCAGCCTGGACAACTTAGTGATACTTTTGTATCACTGTTTAAAATACTTCTGTATACTGTTTGAAAATGAAATGGAAAAAGGGCTTGAGTGTTGCCAAGTGATAGATTACTTGCCTGCCACATGTGAGGCACTGGGTAGTCAAAACCACAAACACAAATTCCAGCATCATTTGCATCGACCATTTTGTAAGCCTAACTTTTAGTACAAGTAATGAATTTTGTGTCTCTTGCAATAGAAATGAATCCATTCTCATCAACTCAACTATTTCTTTAGGTGAAGCAGCCCGCAGAGACACACTTCTGCTGTGCTGCCCTCTGCCTTCACTCTCTGTTCTGTAGATTTCTGGTTACTTTATCTCCTCCTGAAAATGTCAAGTGCGTTTTACATTTCATTTGCTAGATGGGAGCCTATGTGAGTTAGCTTTCTGCTCCTTGAATAAGGTACTTGAGACAATCACCTGAAAAGGAGAGCAAAGGTTTATTTGAGTTCACAGTTTCAGTCCATGGTCATGTGATCCTCCCCACTGCTCTGGACCTGAAGAAAGTAGAGCTTCATGTTGGACAGTGCGTGGCAGACCAAAGATACTTGTCTCCTGACAGCAGGAGGGGCAACATCTAGACACCTTACCGTACTTCCACTAGCTCATGCCTCTTAAATGTTGTACCACATCCCCAAAACACTATACACTGGCACTTCTACAAATGGGCCTTTGAAGTCATCAAGGATCTAAGCCACAACAGAATTTCCTAAAAGAAAGGGTGTTTCCTCTTTCTTTTTGGTTGGGATTACTCCTGGAATACTCTCAAGAGACTGTCTTCAGAGAAGCATTCAGTAAATGTAAGATTTAGTCAGCATTCAGCTATTCATAGAAGGCTCTTCACTATTTCAGAGAAGCATCACTTATTTGTGCCATATCCTACGACCCTACACACACCCGGACAAAGTACATTCACTTTTTAATTTTGAGAACGATGGAATATTACTTTATTTGGCAAAATATGACAATAACCTTCTTTGGCTAAGGGAATGATAAAGTTAACAACCTTGAGAAGAGGCACATAACTTGGGTTATTCAGGCAGGCCTTAAATGGATCATTATGAGAGTAGAGGGAGTTCTGAGGCAGAAGAAAAGGAAGAAAAATACACATGAAGGCAGATTAGAGTGATGTGGCCACAAGTCAAAGGATGCCAGCAGCCACCAAAAGCTTTCTGGGAGGTCAAGAGTCAGCTCCTGATGGGATCTCCTGAGGGGACATGATCCTGCTGATACTTTGACTTCAACCCCAACGCTGATTTTGGACTTCTCCATTACTCAAAGAGAAATAGTTTAGGGCTGGAGAGATGGCTTAGCAGTTAAGTGCTTGCCTATGAAGCCTAAGGACCCTGGCTCGAGGCTCGATTCCCCAGGACCCATGTTAGCCAGATGCACAAGGGGGCGCATGCTTCTGGAGTTTGTTTGCAGTGGCTGGAAGCCCTGGCGTGCCCATTCTCTCTCTCTCACTCTCTCTTTCTCTCTCTCTCTGCCTCTTTCACTCTCGATCTCTTTCATATAAATAAATAAATAAACAAAAAAATTTAAAAAAAGAGAAATAGTTTATAATTTATGTTGTCTTAAGCTATCAAGCTTATGGTAATTTGCTATGGACATCAAAGGAAACTAACACAACCTCTGACCCTTATTTTCTCCAATCAGAAAAACACATGTATCTCCCTCCACCTGCCTTCAGATATGATTAAATTCCATTTCCATGACGAATATTGTCCTATAAGGAAAAAAATACATCTTTCTAACAAAATAAGCATGACTATATTTTACAAATGAAAGTAAAGGAGAGAAGTTAAATCACTCACCCTGTGGTCAAACAGCTCTTAAAAGACAGTAATAGGGTTCAAACTCAGATCCTCCACACCACAGCCCAGAGGGAGCCTCTCCTCTACTGACTCCATCTGAATTTCTTTCATGCTTTCTAACTTTTAACCATTGGTTACTAGTATTCATCCTACAAAAATATTTAAATTACTTTAGTCACATTCTGAACAAATATACTCAGTATATTTTTGGAAATAGAATTTCCATTAAAAAACACAATTCACATTTTCAGAATCTCACAACAGATCCTCTGCACTGAGAGAAATCCACACAGCTTGGCTCTGATGGAAGAAGGGGTGGGTGTGTTGCTCCTAACCCACTTCTCCTTCTGCCTCCCATCCCCATCCAAGGATGCTGGTGAGAGGTCTCAGAACCAGCTGAAGTTATTCCTCCAAGGAAAGTATTTCTGAGTCTCATTCCATCAAATACTTCGGAGCCAGCCACAAGAGCAGGTTCAGACATGCACAGGAAGCTGCTCTTTTACCTCTACAAGGTCAAACGTCTTCACTCTATTTTCCAACGATGTTGATCAGTTCCTGCTGACTTATTCACATTAGCATTATGTTAATGTTGTTGATAGTTTCAAGGACTTTGAGATACCTTACATTAGCAATTTCTGTCAAGAACAACAAGAGAAACAATGAGTTGACAGTGTCTCAAAAGTCAAAAGTTGATCCAATCAAGTTCCCTGAACACCTTTCCAAATTAAAATACCAAATAATATATGCTTTATGCGACCACACAAGCAATGTTTCAAATCATTTCATCTTTCTTTTACAGTTTTAAAGACAAAGATTCTCAGGCGTTAAATGAATGTTCTGGTCACACTGCTGGGACATGCCCATGCAAGTCAACTTATCCCTTGAGATATTTGCTCTTTGTAGGTTTAATGCAAGGAGGTATGCAGTGACCTTTGGAAAGAGAATACTCTAAAATCTAAATCATCTCTTATTTGGCAAATTACCCAAACACTTGAAGCTTTGGTTTTGTCATGTATAAAATTCATATCACAATGGTACTTATTCCATTTACCACAGTAATCATTAGTGAGTTACACATGTCAGGTTGCTGTGATATACTCCATACATGCTTTCAACCGGTATTAATACTAGAGATCAAAGTTACAAGTAAGAGTTCCATAAATCATTTGGTATTAACTCCTTTTTCCATTCAGACTCATATTCAGAGAAATTTGATTCTGCAAAAGAGCAAGACAAGTTGTGAATTGAGACAAGTTATTTATGATACTCACCCTAGGCCCACCTAGATCTGTACACTGTTACTGAACTAGCTTCCTGCTTAGAAAATATCAAAAGGTCATTTTATCAAGCTGTGGCCAGGTCCCTTCTGATATTATCTGCCTCACATTCAGCCACCTGCAGAGAAAGATTTCATAGTTTCCTGGGGTAACTGATTTGAATGTCGGGCTTGGACAGCCCCAAAGTCATGAACCCAAAGCCTTGTGTTCCACTTTGGGTCTGAGGTCAGAAAGATTTCAAATTCAATATTGGATCTTCTCATAAAGACCTAAGCTATTTTATACAAGGACTTCTTAAACATTACCTGGTATCCTTCCTGTTAAATCAATGCTTTTCTTCCTTCCATACTTCCTTAGGAACCAGATAATAACTCAACAGAAAAAAAAAAATCTGCATCACTTATTTATGGAAAGAGATTTAATTTCCTTTTAGAGCTATAACTTCATAATGAAGTAATGTATACTCTTAAGAGAGGAAGTCAAGAAAAGAATAATAATACTCAGCTGATTGCTATGAGATATCTAAGAAAAGATCTACACTGGAAATGAGAGATAAGAGTGTACATCAGGCCTATTCTTTGCAATTTATCTGACCTTAGCAGCCCCATAAAAGGGGTATAGTAACAACTAACATGTTTATGTTAAAGGCATGTTGTGACAATCCAGTGGGATTGTGGTAGGGCTCATGCATTAGTGACTAAAAAGCTTCAGTAAGAAGGGGTGGCACACTGATGCCACCAAAGCTAAACTTTCCAACCCCTGACCCTGACAGCATGACAAAAGAAACCACAAGCTTCTGGGCTCTGTCCTTCCTGCTCAATGGGGATTGCTTGGAGATCCTTTGCTCCTGATGGCTCTCCAGGTGGACGCAAGGCTTGGAGAGACAAAGGGGAAAAATTCTCTACCAAAGAGCACTCCAACATGTTCGTTCTCAAGTTCATGAAGCCAATTTCTTCCTGAAACCTGGGGTCAATCTGGGCCTGATGAAGCCAACTCTCCAGCTGCCATCACAAGTACTGGTGTAAACGGAGGGGCTTCATTCATTCTAACATGACACAATAGTGTGTGTGGTTTGAGTATGTTCTACAAGGTATCAAATTCAAAATTTAACCCTCCCTTGTGGGATGTTGCAATGGTAGAAATTGGATTTGGCTATGGTATTTACAGATAAGACCTTGGGAAGGAGATTAGAATAAAATCCAATTAAAAGTCCCAAAGATGGAGTTCCCATGACTGAGTCAGGAGAAACACCAGAAGACAGACAGCAGTTACACACACACACACACACACACACACACACACACACTCCACAGGCCCACTCTCTAAAAAATAGACACTCAGGGCAACAGGTTTGTTGAGTATTGGTACTTTCCTATATATCTAGCCAACTTCCTTCTCAGGAGTGCCTTTCTCTTTGTTAATAAACTATATTTATTTCTATTACCAACCATATGTTCCTGATCCAATTTATTGTTCTGAGACACAAAAACCTGGAATTCTCAATGGGTATGCTCTGGAAGGTAATTCCCATCTATAACATTGTTATATTTTATCTTTTATGATAACTTTAGGGCTGGAGAGATGGCTTAGCAGTTAAGGTGCTTGCCTATGAGGCCTAAGAACTATTCGAATCTCCAGGTTCCACGTTAGCCATACAAGTGGTGACATAAACATGCACACAAGGGGGCGCATGTGTCCGGAGTCTGCAGTAGCTGAAGGCCCTGGTGCACCCATTTTCTCTCACTACCCACCCTCTCTCTCAAATAAATAAAGAGAGAGAGAGAGAGAGAGAGAAATTTAACTCACAATCCAATAGTAGTAGTGGGCTTTCATAAATGTGCTATTAATTTAAAATTAAGTTTTAGACCTGGAGAAATTGCTTAGTGGTTAAGACTTTTGTCTGCAAAGCCCAAGGACCTGGGTTTGATTCCCCAGTACCCACATAAATCCAGATGCACAAGTTGGTGTATTTACATAGTCCACCTTCTCTTACCATTTTTTATGGCAAGATTTTTTTTTTCATACATGGTCCATTGTCACATGTAACAGGTAAGGAAGAGTTTCTAGTCCTCTGCCAAGTAGCTTGTTGTTTCATATGTTAATATTTTTTGTTTTTCAAGGCAGGGTCTCACTCTAGCTCAGGCTGACCTGGAATTCACTATGTAGTCTCAGGGTGGCCTTGAACTCACAGTGATCCTCCTATCTCTGCCTCCAGAGTGTTGGGATTAAAGGCATGTGTATTTAGGTTAATCTTGATGCCTTGCTCACCATGTCTCATCTCTCCCTCCCAGCACACCACAATTCTCTATATCCCTTTGTCAGATATAACAATTGTGTCCATAATGTTTTTTTAATTTTAATTATTTATTTATTTGACAGTGACACAGAGAGAAAGAGGCAGAGAGAGGGAGAGAGGGAGAGAGAGAGAATGGGCGCGCCAGGGCTTCCAGCCACTGCAAATGAACTCCAAATGTGTGCGCCCCTTGTGCATCTAGCTAATGTGGGTCCTGGGGAATTGAGCCTTGAACTGAGGTCCTTAGGCTTCATAGGCAAGCGCTTAACCACTAAGCCATATCTCCAGCCCAAGTTTGTGTCCATAATGTTTAACATCACCCACTATTCAATATTTCAAAGTGCTGGTGGGAAGTCCGTGCCCAGATACCTCATGACCTTCTGTCCTCCCAGAAGATGCCTGTTTCCTCAGGCCTTCTCTGGCTCCCACAGTTTCTGAGCCTTTATCCACAGCCTTTTTATATGAGCCTGTTACTAGTTAATGGGGGCTTTCAGGCAGTGACATAGTGGCAATTACATTAGCATGCACTTCTATACAACTTTTAAAATAGGCCACAGCTCTTGGAGTAGAAATGTCACTAGAAGGAACCCCCCTCCGCCTGCCCTTAAATTGATTTTGCTAAATGTGGAGAGAAAATACATCAAAGCCCACCACTGCCAGCTCATGAGTCTCTACTTTCAAACACATATACTTTTTAACCTGCAAACAACAGAATAGGGAGAAGGCACCCATTAGGAAGATGAGACACTAGCATTGATATAAATACCACCATTAATAACATGGATTAATGGCCAGCAGCAGGGCTAGGGAGGGTAGGGGTCCTCCTTCTCTTGTGCTCACATTTACAGACTGGGATGAGGAATGTCATTAATAAGCCTCATTTCCAGGCTGGCAGCAGGTTGTTCCACCAAAACCATGAGTGATGATTAGTTTATGTGAAGGGGAGATATTTAGTGCTCACAGCTGGGGAAGCCAAGCCATCAAAGAAGCACACTGTTCTTTCAAAGAAAAGAGAGCCAGAGCCGTGTTGATTTTCAACTCAAAGCTCCTTTTTTCAAATGGAGATTATAGAAGAGGAAACGCTTTTAATCCAAATGATAATTGCTGTCAAGCAAGCTTGTCCAAAGTCATTTCCACTGTGCACTGGTCACTAAAAGCTGACTCCTCCATTTTTTTTTTTCTCCCTAGACTCATGGCTTTTCTCTTTGCAGAATAAAAAGAAAGTTAGAAGCCTTACTCTCTGACTCCAGTTGATTCAATATCCATTTGATGAGTGCTTACTGGGATGCATAATGGGCCTGAAGCATACAACAGTAAATAAAGCATCAAACATTGTTCCAAACTTCCAGTCCCTCACAGTACAGGAAGGGAGAAGGAGACCAGGCAAGAAGCTGCATAAGGAAAGGCATCTGAAACAGAGAAAGAAGAAAGAAGGAAGTGATTGGACCAATTTAGGTGCTTCCATGAGGCTAAAGATAGAAGGTATCAGAAGCAGCCAACTGGTACACATGGGGTGCACTTTCAGAAAGTCAAGGGCATGCCTGCAGCTCCAGCCATGGCACCAATACCCAACGGCCTCCTGTTACCAGCTTAGTATGCAATGTGCGTAAAAGAAGTGGAAGGAGGCTGGAGAAGTCAGCACAGGCCAGGGAATAGAAAAGGATATCGAGTTTGCAGTTGACTTCCCAAGTTTTGAGAGGCCATGGAAGTTTCTGGGAGGAAAACAAAACAAACATATGAGATTTAGAACATGATTTTGAGGAGCTGGATACATGGCTCTGTGGTTAAGGCACTTGCCTACAAAGGTTAAGGACCAAGTTCTGCTCCCCAGTAATCATGTAAAGGCACATGCAGAAGGAGGCACATGCTTCTGGAGTTTGCTTGCAGTGGCTAGGGGCCCTGGCGCACCCATTCTCTCTGTCTCTTTCTCGCTCTTTCTCAAATAAATAAATAAATAAATAAACATTTAAAAATCTTTTGGGGCTGGAGAGATGGCTTCGCGGTTAAGTGCTTGCCTGTGAAGCCTAAGCACCCTGGTTCGAGGCTGGATTCCCCAGGACCCACGTAGGCCAGATGCACAATGGGGCGTGTGCATGTGGAGTTCGGTTGCTGTTGGGCCTTGAGAGGTCCAGACGCGAGGTCTAGTGGAGCTTCCTGAGCCGAGCTAAAGTTTGGCGACCTGCCTCTGGCCAGCTAAGACATAGCAAGACGCCTAATGGCTTCTTGCCTGCTACTTCCGCGTAGGAGTTGGAATTCCCAAGCACATGCTTGGGACCAGTCATTTCAATAGTCACAGTTTACTATTGGCCCTTACCTCTCCCCCATCCTAAAATCTCCACCCTCATTCTCAGCAACTGCCTATAACAATAAAGCGAGTTCCTGCTTTGACAAGACTCCCGACTCAGTGTGGTTTGTCTCCAGTGATCCGACGCTCACCCTCCTCCTCAACCCCTTGGGAGGAAGCAGTGGGCCTGGTCCTTCCTCAGCACTGCCAGCTGGGGGAGCCCGGCAGTTTGCAGGGGCTGGAAGCCCTGGCGTGCCCATTCTCTCTCTCTATCTGTCTCTTTCTCTCTCTGTCTGTCACTCTTAAATAAATAAATAATAAAAAAAATTTAAAAGAGGGTTTTATAAAAAAATCATTCTGGGGAGATAGGGAGAGTAGACTGAAGAAGGATCATAGTAAGATACAAATCTGTTGCAATAGTCCAGCCCTCCCTGGAGGGGTTGGGCAAAGGTAGTATTGGCACATTAAAGAAAATCAAATGTTTAAAACCTAGTGCCAGAATAAAGAAGGAGGCATCAAAACAAGATTCTAGTTTTTGGCTTGGCATCTCTGAGAATGGGGTTAGAGAACCCACCATGAGAACCACCTGAAAGACAGTGAATTCATTCCTTTCAGAACAGTAACCGGTGAGGCATAAAATATTCTTCTTCATTTACTAGCCTGTCTCCAGTGTCATTTATGCCTCTGTGCAGCTAAAGTTCCCATAAAAAACATTTAAAAATATTTCTGTTTAAAGGCTTATGGATAATGGGTAAAATACTTAACAAGACTGGATTGGAACATCAAAATTACACTAACAAAACAGGACTCTGTTTGCCTAAAGTAAACACAGGAGATAAAAAGAACTCTGATCAGACAAGAATCCTGCCAGGAGCAAGAGGCATGATGCACTCACTCAGGCATAAGGACAAATCAGCTCAGACATAATAGAGCCAAAGGTTTGATTGGGAATGTCTGGGGTCAGCAACAAGGATAAGAGGACAGGGGAAGAAAACATGAGGACAGGGCCTCACCTGAGAACGGGGCATGGCGGGCTTTGGACTGGATTAGGGGGCATGGCAGGCTTTCGTTTGGATTGATAAAAGCAGGAAAGTGACTCAGGCAATTCTTTCTGGCTCAGTAATAGTGGTGATTGGGCAAGTGAGATAATGAAAGAGGTCTGCAAAAGGAGAGAGAAAAGCACACTGAAGATTAAAGGATGGAAGAAGATCACAAAACTGTCGAGAAAAATATATTGGGTTCGTCCCTATGGGCAGTTTCTTACATAGAGAAGTCAACTTCTAAACTTAGCCCTCAGTGCGACATTTTAAAGGGCATGGCTAGGTAGAGGCAGAAACAGTGAGCTACCTCAGTCAAAAACACTGCTGGAACTCAACCACAGACTTTAATGTTTCATAGAAAACAGCAATGAAATCAAAACACTAAGTGCTTGCTGCTTCGATGAGAATTACCATAATATGACTATTGCTATGAAAGAAAATTAGACTAATTTGGATTTAATCCCCAATTGACTCATGTCTGAGGTAACACTTCAAAAGGAAGCACAGAAAAAAGCACAACTTTCATTAACTGAACAGAAAGACTCATCCCAGCCAGTGCGAGGGAGGAACGGGCATTTGGGATAATCCAGCAGGCAAAAATGCCAGATCAGTGGGTGACCCTAGCACCCCACCATCCCTGAAGAGCCTGCTTGAGTCATGGTGGGGAAGGAGTCTAAGTGGACAGAACCAGATAACTCCTGTTACCCAGGAACTCCTTTGTTACCTGGGTATGAGGTCAACCATCTTGGCACACATAAACATAATTCTGAGAGAAGTTTTTCAAAAGGACTTAGTTCTTCAAATTTATTGTGTATAATGTTGATTGGTGAATTTATTTTATAATCAAGCACCTTTAATCGCTGAGCCATCTCCTCAGCCCTGTGAATGTACTTTAAAAATATATTTGCATCTACACAGCAATTCCTAGTCAATGCATATCTGTATGATAGGAAGACTTATAAGCAAGTAAGAAGGGCCTGAAAAATTCAGCTCAATCAGCTGTGGGACTTAACAGCCATCTAGCATGAGAAAGAATAAAAAGAGATCATCCCAAAAGGGACAAATTTTGGCTTCAAAGGCCAAAAAAGATAAACAGGAAATCATAACACAATGTGTTCTTTAAATAGCAAAGGCAACAGGTTGCTAAGAGGCATCTCACTTAGGAGAACAAGGGCCCTACCTAGTCAGGTTCAGCTTATTAACTGCACTGACTTTGTGTAACATGTTCTCTAAGGTTTTCAAGTTAATAGAGAGCCAACGGAATACCTATTCATTGCTCCTCTCTACCAATCTCCTCCCTTCTTTCTACTATACTTTCTTTCACAATAGTTAGGCTGAAACCTACTGAACTCCTACTAAGTGCCAGACCGGGAAGAACAAGAATGTTAGTCATTAACTGTTCCTGAGAGGTCAGGAAAGGGGAAAGCTTTTGGAACCCTGTGGTCCTCTAGCCACAAGGATGACAGTTACCCACCACCTTTTATACCAAGAATGTCCAGTAACTCCTACAGATGCTAAATACAAACTACAAGGTTGCAAACAATATGACTTAATAGGACGAGGACGTGAAGTTACTTTAATTTAGATATTTCTGTTTCAGGGCTCTGAGCTGACATTGTGATATCCCATTCAAGCTCATAAATACCTCAAGTTGCAGCTCCCCCACGCAGAGGGTAAAATGTTCCCTCAGTCTCTAATTAAATTAAATGAAATTCTCAATTACCTGGACATTTAAAATAATAATAATAGGCTCCTGTATTGATTGCTAACTAAAGCAAACCTGAAGGGTTCTTATTCTCCAAAGCTCTTATTTCAAATATAAAGCAAGTAAAATTACTCTTATTAAGGAAAAATCATGAGCTTCAAATCCAGGGTGGTGGCATTTAATCACAAATAAAATTGTGAAAACTCAGATGTTTTTCTAAGGTTAATCTGCAGAGGAATGAGTAGGAAACAGTGTAAGAGGCGGGCCGTAAAGAAAGAATATTTATCCTAGACAAGAACAGGGAAGGCAGGAGACCATCAGACAATGGCAGTAAGGGCTGCACTGCTAATGATGCATATGGAAAATTTTTCCTAGCTGATTGGTCGACATTTTTCTTGCCGGTGATGTTATTATTCACCTTGTAAGGTGAAATCATTTCACATCAGGACATAGTATTAACTCCAAAATGCTAGAAGATTTTTCACACTATTTAGGCTGAAACCTACTGAACTCCTACTAAGTGCCAGACTGGGCAGAACAAGAATGTTAGACAAGGGTTGGAGAAATGGCTTAGTGGTTAAGCACTTGCCTGTGAAACCTAAGGACCCCGGTTCGAGGCTCAATTTACCAGGACCCATGGTAGCCAGATGCATAAGGGGGCACATGTGTCTGGAGTTGGTTTGCAATGCCTGGAGGCCCTGGCATGCCCATTCTCTCTCTCTCTTTCTCTCTGTCTCTTTCTCTTTGTGTCTGTTGCTCTCAAATAAATAAATAAATGAACAAAATTTTTTTTAAAAAAGGATGTTAGCCAACTAAATGGTTCTGAGGGGTTGGGAAAGGGAGGGGCTTTTGAACCCTCTGGTCCTTTAGCCCCAAGGACTTCAGTTATCAAACATGTACCCCAAGCTTTCTAAAAGTACCTACTCATTATTTTCTTTCTCTAAAAAAATGCAGAAATGGTTAAAATACATAAAACATCCTTTCAAAGTTATAAAAAATCCAAATAAAATACAGGATCCTTTCTTAAATGTTATAGATATGAAATATTTTTAATAAAGGCAGCTCTCAAACTACATGAAATATACTTTCATTAAAAATCACTGGCTTGGGCTAGAGAGATGGCTTAGCAGTTAAGGCACTTGCCTGCAAAGCTCAAGGATCCAGGGATGATACCCCATGCAAGTCAGATGCACAAAGTGACACATTCTTCTGGAGTTCACTTGCAGAAGCTGGAGGTCCTGGTGCCCATTCTCTCTTGTCTGTCTCTCTGCTCTGGATATCTCTCTGTGTTTCCAAATAAATAACTTGAAAATTCCATGGCTTTCTGAAATTCAAATGTCACTGTGTATCTCCATATATATTTGTAAAACATGGTACAACTGAGCCCTCAAGAATATTAAGGAGGGCTGGAGAGATTGCTTAGTGGTTAAGGCACTTGCTTGTAAAGCCAAAGGATCCTGGTTTGACTCTCCAGGACCCATGTAAGCCAGATATGTACAAAGGGGTGCAGGCATCTGCAGTTAGTTTGCAGTGGTAGAGGCCCTTATGTGCCCATTCTCTCTCGTTCATTCGCTGCCTCTTTCTCTCAAATAAATAAAATTACATATATATATTTAAATATATATATATATATATATATATATATATATATATATATATTTAAGGAGAATATTAAGGAAGTGAGATATGGTGGCACATGCCTTTAATCCCAGCACTTGGTAGACAAAGGTAGGAGGATCATCGTGATTTCAAGGCTACCCTGAAACTACATAGTTGAGGATTAAGCCAACAGGTTCACAGCGTCTATGTATTTCCTGTTTCCTCTTCTTTTCCTTCTTTCTTTTCTTTTCTCTCTGCCTAGACCATGTTAAGAAGTGTAAGTCCCAGTGTTAGTAAGCACACTACTAAAACAGAAATGTTCTGGGGGGGGACAGAAGATGGCATGCTAATTCAAAATAGGAGAGTACCAAAAGGGAAATACAACTTGTTCTCCTGCATGTGTGGTTCCTAACTTGGAATAGTTAGTTTTGTTTGTAAGTTGTAGTCAACATCAGTACCAGTGGTCAGGGAGCTACAGTGAGGCTTGGAGAGAGGAGAAGCTGGGAGAGGACGAGGAGGAAGATAGTAGACAGGCAAGAGGTTAGCCAGAATACAGGGAGTAGAAATAAAAAAGGGGGGATAGTGGGAAGAGTGAGGTTGGAGGGAGTACACAAAATAAAGACATTATGAATAAATACAATAGAAACCTACTTTATTCACTAATTTAAAAGGCAAATTTAAAGAAAGAGGGCGATAAGAGAGATAGCTTGAGCAATAAGAAAGAAAAGGCCCAACTGGGCTGGAGAGATGACTTAGTGGTTAAGGCACTTTCCTGCAAAGTCTGAAGACCCAGGTTCAAATCCCTAGTACCCACATAAGCCAGATGCACAAGGTGACGGAGTTTGTCTGCAGTTGTTAGAGACTCTGGCAAAGCCATCCTGTCTCTCTCTGTTTGCCTCTTTCCCTCTCTGTTAAATAAATAAAATAGAATAAAATATATTTTTTAAATCCCCACTGGAGTGAAGAAAGCTTTACCCTGAAGCCATGGGTTGATGAATGTGAATCCAAGTGCGAGAGGTGGGTCACCCCTATGGTGAGCTGTTGATCATGAAAGCACATGAGGTCCCCAAAACAATAAAGACCATTGTCAATGTACTTGGTTGCCCACAAGAATGGGATAGCAAGAGACTATTGCTGAAGACACCACATGTTGTTGTCTCGGGACAACTGAAAAATCAAGCTGGAACTGAGCTGGAAACCATCTCTTTGCCAAATAGCTCCCATACTGTTGGAAGGTGCGATGTGAGCTGCTGGGGAAGAGAAGTCACCTATAGTCTGAGCAAGCAGTGGATCCTGCAAGCTACACAATGAACCATGCAGGCAAGATGTACCCAGGGAGTAATAGTGGCACTCGAGTTATGGGGGTAATAAATTGCCCTCTGATTGGATAAATGGCCCGTTCAGTGGGAAGGAATTCACACCTGGTTCTGAGAGTCCAGTCAAAAACTTGTGGCTTTGAAAGTCATGAACCCCAGAGGGAAGCTTCCACTATTTTTTGCCTGAGCAGAGTTATTATGCCTATCAACCAGCCTTCTAAATGTGTATTTTTTATCCTTTGATTAATGCTATTTTCACTGTTGGTCAGAAAATCATCTTCTTCTCTCTTTTTTTTTTTCTCTTTCTTTTGAGGTAGGGCCTTGATGTAGCCCAGGCTAACCTGGAATTCACTGTTAGTCTCAGGGTGGGCTTGAACTCATGGCAATCCTACCTCTGCCTCCCAAGTGCTGGGATTAAAGAAGTGCCCCACCACACCCGGCAGGGAATCTTCCTTTTAACAGATGGTGGAAAATACTTGGGGAGACCCAAGAATTATAAAAATGGCAAGAAGAATAAAAATCCTGGCCTTAGCACTATGTGAGTCATCTTTATTAGACCTTCCAGGCCTCAGGGAACATAAAAGACATAGTCAAAGAGAGAATATGAGTGTTGCTCTTACTGCCAGACAGAGAAACCATTTCCACAGAGATCATGACAAAAACCAAGGAGACTCAAAAAATCATTACAGTAGAAAAAAAAAAAAAAAAAAAAAGATGTCTGCTCACAAAAGGAGATTTCTACCATGTTCTCCAAGGCTTAGGAAATGCTGCAGAAAAGTGGGTGGAAAGAATGGAAGAGTCACAGGGTACAGATGCATGCTTTGGGGCACTGTCTCCCTAACATGAACTAACTAATGCATTCCTGGACCCCACAGCAATTCATAGATTAAAGTCCTCAATAGAAGGCTAGGAGTAGCTTCTTGAGAGGGAGGAAATAAAAGGGTGGGAGAGAGAAGGGATGAGGGAAGGTAGGAGAAGAAAGAGAAGTGGGGTCAAGTGTAGTTAGCCACACAGTCCTATCTAGAATAGGCAATTGTTCTTTAAAATATATCTGAAGCATAAACACGTGAGGTGAAGCAGCTTGTTGCAGGAGGGTTATGGCCAGGTATTCAGCACATTCCTCAATAGAGACGTTTTGAATCGAACCTCACAGATCAGCTGGGGTTATTTTCTATAGCTTAGGAACTCTGTAAACAGGTCTAAAATCTCAAGTCTCCATGGGGATTTTATGAAGTACAGCCATACAACTGACCACAGCTAATAGACAAGGCAACCAGATAGGAGGAAATGAGAAGTTTTCTGGAGTTTTTATGCTTCACAGATTATCTTGGGGTAAACACCCTCCTTTCACAGAAATAATGTGCATAGACTCATATCTCCCCTACTCTACAGATCATACTTTCAAAGCAAAGTGTTCAAAAATAATGAAACACACACGTTCAACATACATATTACACTTTTTTATTATTTATTTTGAGAGAGAGAGAGAGAGAAAGAGAGAGAGAGAGAGAGGCAGGGGGGATGGGCACACCAGAGCCTTCAGCCAATGCAGATGCACGCCAAATGCGTGCGCCCCCTTGAGTGCTTGTGCAACATTGCACACTGATGTCACTATGCATCTGACTACACAGGACCTGGAGATGAAAACATGAGTTCTTAGGCTTTGCAGGCAAGCACCTTAACTGTTAAGCCATCTCTCCAGCCCCAGACTGCACTTTTAAAATATGCATGGATGATGCACATCGTCTACAATCTTCCCTCCACATAGCTGTGTGGCCTTTAGTACTCCCTGTCTTAGTTTCTTTTGGGCGATTAGAAAATCAAATGATTTCATGATAAGTATAGCACTTATATAGTACCTGCCACATTATAATAGCTCAATAATGTTAGCTATTAGTATTTTTGCTATTATAATAAGACATTCCCATAGATTAAGGCTTCCTGATGTTGCATGTGGACATGGTTTGGACAGGCCACTAGAAGCACAGAGAACAAAAGTAAAAGTAGAAAAATTGGATTGCACCAAAATTTAAAACTTTTGTGCAAAAAACGACATAATACAGTGAAAAGGCAACTTCTACAATGGGAAAAACTATCTGAGGAGAAGATGTTATTATAAAGAGTATTCAAAAAAAGCTACAACTCAACATCAAAAATAAAGCAAACAACCTGACTGATTTAAAATGGAAAATGGCTTTAGCAGACTTTCTCCAAAGGTATACAAATGGCCAGCTAACACAGGAAAGAATGCGCAACGTTGCTCATCTTTAGGCATATGCAAAGCCAAATCATGTGCTTCATCTCACACACATGACAATGGCTTCTACCAACAAAAAATGAAAACATGCACTGTTAAGATGTAAAGAATTTGAATCCTTGTACAAGTGGGAAGACAGGGTGCTCTGGACACATAGACTTGTTCCTCAAAAGAGTAAAAATACAACATAAGCTATGAATTTTGTTTCGGTACATATGCCCAAGGGCCTTAATGAGATTGTTATAGAACTGTATTCCTAGCAGCCTTCTGAACAGTAGGCAAAGGATGGAGGAAGTGTGTTTTCATCAATGGATCACTGAATAAAAATATAGACATGCTACACCTGGATGAGGAGATTATGCAAAGCCAGTCCCCAAAGAGACAGTTACCAGGTGAGGCTCTGTACATGTACAGAAGTCAAATTCATACAGGTGTAATGCAGACAGCTGACAAATGTCCATTGCCGGGGACCGGAATGTGCTGTTGTTTCATAGAGTTTCAGTTCTGTAAGACAGAAAGAATTCTACAGATAGTCTGCAGAACAACGTGAACTTAAATAACACTGCTAAGCCATACATTTAAAACAAGTTAAGGCAGGGCTGAAGAGATGGCTTAGTATTTAAGGCATTTGCCTGCTAAGCCTAACAACACAGGTTCAATTCCCCAGTACCCATGCAAGCCAGATGCACAAGGTGATGTCTGCATCTGGAGTTTGCAGTGGCTGGAGGCCCTGGAATGCCCATATTCTCTGCCCCCCCCCCCCCCGCTCTCCTCTCTCTATTTGTCTCTCTCTCAAATAAGTAAATAAATAAAATATTTTTAAAAAATAAGAATAGTTAAGATGGTATTCTCTGCTATGTGTATTTTATAATTAAAAATGAAGAAATTACACAATAAAAGTGTTGAAGAATAAATACAGAAACATGTCATTATGCATTTTTGGCATTAATATTGGGTTAAACTGCATTCTATTTAAATCACTGTATAAGCTGTGTCACAAAACTCCCTGGGATTGCTGACCCAGCCTCATGATTTGAGCACACTAGCACACTATAGACTTACAATAAATGTTTGATAGTTGGCTAAAATAAAATTAACATAATAATATTTGGTTAATCTTTTAAGCCTCAAACATTAAAACCCTCTATTCCAGCTCAGCATAATCAGTAGGCAAAGGGAACCTTGCCCTGAAGAGACATCTATTTAAGTGACGTAAATGCTAGAACAAGAGGCTTTATGTGAGTCTCTGAACGAAGTGTCCTGAGGACTCCGGTACTGGATAACGCCCTTGCCTACTACTGGGCCTGCAAGAGGCACTGCACTCTAACCTGGCTCCTGCACCCCACCCCATCCCTGCTCTCCTTTGCGCACCGTCTGCTTCCCTTGAGCAGACTCTTCCTCACTGCTGAGCATGCACTGTACTCCCTTGGTGTCCAAGCCTTGGTTCATTATTTTCTTGCCTACCATTTTATTTTGTGGGTTTTTGTTTTGGTTTTAGTCACAGTTTTGTTCGGGGGGGCAAGGTCTCACTCTATCCCTGGCTAAATTGGAAATCATTATTGAGCCTAGTCTGGCCTTGAACTCACAGTGATCCTCCTACCTCAGCCTTTCAAGTGCTGGATAGGCATAAGCCACTGAGGCAGCTCCTGCTCACCTTTCTTTTGCCTCCAGCAATATCTCTATCCTTACAAGAAGTGTTCTCATTGCTATCTCATCTGCTATCATTTTTGACAGTTGGCTAGTCTCCTCTCTGAAGGAGATCTAGTCACCAGGGCCATTCATACCCTATTACTCAAGCTAAAAACAATAGTCATCTTTATAGCCTGCTTTTTGTTATTCCTGATAATTACACATTGTAAAATTATGTTGCTTTTGTCATCTAAATGCATCTGCTGGGCTGGAGAGATGGCTTAGCGGTTAAGCACTTGCCTGTGAAGCCTAAGGACCCTGGTTCGAGGCTCGGTTCCCCAGGTCCCACGTTAGCGAGACGCACAAGGGGGCGCACGCGTCTGGAGTTCGTTTGCAGAGGCTGGAAGCCCTGGCGTGCCCATACTCTCTCTCTCCCTCTATCTGTCTTTCTCTCTGTGTCTGTCTCTCTCAAATAAATAAATAAATAAAAATTAAAAAAAAAAATAAAATAAAATAAATGCATCTTCTCCACCAGCTTCATCAACTTAGTTGAGTACCATTTAGCAGATTTTATTACGGTTGAGGTAAATAAGGCCAACAGATCAGAAGATGGCTACTATTACAAACCTAGCTTTCTTTAGAACAATGCCTTATTGCTTTGGCTGTGGTGATGGAGTCACAGGTAGTGCGCATGCCCAAATTCATTAGCAAATTGTATACATTTAACAGATACTTTATGCATATTAAGTCTATCTCAGTAAGGCTATTCTCACACACACACAAAAGGAGGTTTTGGTTTGTTCTACTCATGGTACTAAAGCACAGAATACTTGTCATACCACAAGGGGCCCCATGGAAATCACCAGAATTGGTCACAAGGTTAAGAACAATAGGACTGTACAGGAATAAAGGAAGGTTAGAACTCTAAGCACAGAAGTCTTAGAAAAGTCTCTTTTCTGATATCTGATCCTGTTGTGAGTAGAGCAGGTGGACAGTGGTCCCGGTGTGACTCCAGTTACAAGAAGAATGAGCACATGGGCTTCAGCAGCTGCACCCAAAAGGAGACTGAGACGCCAGTAGCCAGGTCCACAAAACTAGGTCAAGATAGTATTAAAATAACTATATTTCAAGCATCTCAACTTGGCTGTTAATGTCAGTAACCTTCCAAAGGTCTCCCAACAGTCACTTTCAATTACCTCTAACTCTTCAACCCTCACCTACCTAAAACCCACTGGGGGGGGGGGGCGGGCGGAGGATTTTAATAAAGAAAAGAATCTCAAATATAGTCTACTACACTCTAAATAACATAACTGAATGCTATTTACCCAGCTATCATTCTACCTTATTTACTTTAACCATACACACTCATACTCACACACACATTGCTACTTGTTTCACCAAAAGGTGCTTCTTGGTGAGCATTTTATCAGTTGCAAAGACATCGAAGAGCATCTAAAAACAATCCAGCTATTTAAATTTTATTTGGCAAATTATACAATGTCATTTCAGTTTACTTAATTTTTTTATGCATTATAACACTGATCCACATTATCATGAGTACTGACAGCAAAATAGTTGAATTTATTTCTATCCATTAAGCACGTTTCAGGTATACATATTAAATTTGATTATTGAGTCTTGCAAAGAAAATCTTCTGTTCAAAAGAAAATACTTGTTTTGGAAACTATGAACTAATATAGACACAAGTTCTCCCTTAAATTTGGCTGACACACCCATCAGATCCATAAGCACCCCCCCTCCAAAAAAACACCCAAAGGAAGCATGTTAAAAACCAAATTTGAAATGAAATTTTCCCCCACAGCATTTAAATTGCAGAAATAGGATATGACTATGTGCTTTAATTTCCTTTTTGGTGCATTATTGTTCTTTAAGATAAAACATTTATCTAACTGATAGCAAGGGAATTTACTTGATCCTTGGATTTATCATAATTTTTCTCATTAACTAGAAAATTTTGATTTATTTTACTATGAGGAAGAACTGTTCATAAGTGATATGAATTGCATTATCTATGACTTTCAACAGCCATTATACCAATATTATATTAAATCAATATTAATGGGGCTTGGTGTAAAGGCAATTCAAAAACAAATTTCTTCCTTAATAACCCTTAGTTCTATTCCTAAATCTTTAATCATTTCGCTTCCCTCCCTCCATCAATGGCTCATTCTTACTCTCCCATGCTTTTCACTCTTTCCTAACATGAGCGCGTCATTTCAGCCAGTCAGGCATTCAGAACTTCTGTAAGAAGTTACGGGCACTGTCTTTAAAATAGACTACACCTGGCCATAGGGACAAAAGGGTGAACAATGAAGACAGGAAGCAGGTCCATCTTTGGGAAGTTCATAGTTCAAGGGAGTAACCAATCCTCAAGCAATTGTACCCCAGCATGGGGACTATCTGGTAGGAAGAATGGAAGGTGCTATGAAAATACATGAAAATGAAAACAACTGGAACACAAGGGTCACAGAAATCTTTGTGGAACCAATGGTATCTCAAGGCATCACAGAACATCCAGATAGACATTCATCTCTCTCAATAACCTCTGTCATAGTGAAGATGCCACCTCAGCTTCCTCAATGCCAAGTTTATAAAGAGGGCACTGATGGACTCAGTGAGCTGTGAGGGTGTGGACTCAGTGAGCTGTGAGGGTGTGGACTCAGTGAGCTGTGAGGGCGTGGACTCAGTGAGCTGTGAGGGCGTGGACTCAGTGAGCGAGGTGTGACTCAGTGAGCTGTGAGGGCGTGGACTCAGTGAGCTGTGAGGGCTGTGGACTCAGTGAGCTGTGAGGGTGTGGACTCAGTGAGCTGTGAGGGTGTGGACTCAGTGATCTGTGAGGGCGTGGACTCAGTGATCTGTGAGGGTGTGGACTCAGTGATTTGTGAGGGTGTGGACTCAGTGAGCTGTGAGGGTGTGGACTCAGTGAGCTGTGAGGGTGTGGACTCAGTGAGCTGTGAGGGTGTGGACTCAGTGAGCTGTGAGGGTGTGGACTCAGTGAGCTGTGAGGGTGTGGACTCAGTGAGCTGTGAGGGTGTGGACTCAGTGAGCTGTGAGGGTGTGGACTCAGTGAGCTGTGAGGGTGTGGACTCAGTGATTTGTGAGGGTGTGGACTCAGTGAGCTGTGAGGGTGTGGACTCAGTGAGCTGTGAGGGTGTGGACTCAGTGATTTGTGAGGGTGTGGACTCAGTGAGCTGTGAGGGTGTGGACTCAGTGAGCTGTGAGGGCGTGGACTCAGTGAGCTGTGAGGGTGTGGACTCAGTGAGCTGTGAGGGTGTGGACTCAGTGAGCTGTGAGGGTGTGGACTCAGTGAGCTGTGAGGGTGTGGACTCAGTGAGCTGTGAGGGTGTGGACTCAGTAATTTGTGAGGGCGTGGACTCAGTGAGCTGTGAGGGTGTGGACTCAGTGAGCTGTGAGGGCGTGGACTCAGTGATTTGTGTGGGCATGGACTCAGTGAGCTGCTTTCCACATGTGGAATCTCATTTGAAGTCTCGGCATGGTCCTAGCCCTAGTCTTCTCTAACCATGGTTTTCACATGCACAGTTTCCCTACAATTCAATCCACTCCATGCAGTGTGGCCAAGTTCACCTTACAACACACTCTTGTAGGTCACGTCTCTACCTCCAGAATCTTTCCTGGTCCTTGAGATGCTCTCTTACCTCACCTTGTGGAAACAGTACAATATCATCTCTCCACGATGAACCTTTGTATGGGGCTCTAGTATTCACCTCTACTGAGGCGCCTCCAGCTGCCTTTCATTCTTAGGGGCCCCTAGCCTCTCTCCTATCCAACCATGTCTTCCATGTCCTAGAAAGCTCACCAGTTGTCCTAACCTTCTCCGTGAAGCTTTTCTAGGTAACTTCAATTTTCATTGGTTTCTTTCTCTAAACATTCACTGTGCCATTTATTTTGGAACCATTCCTGTATTATCTAAAATGTAATTTGTCGTATATTTTTCCTAACAATGGTGCAAATTCTATAAGGTCTTAAAAATACTTCTATTTCCCCTCCTCATTATCCTCCCTGTAGGAAGTTGTCAATGTGACTTCTTTGTTTTTTTTTTTTTTAAATTTATTTATTTGAGAGCGACAGACACAGAGAGAAAGACAGATAGAGGGAGAGAGAGAGAATGGGCGCGCCAGGGCTTCTAGCCTCTGCAAACGAACTCCAGACACATGCTCCCCCTTGTGTATCTGGCTAACGTGGGTCCTGGGGAACCGAGCCTCGAACCGGGATCCTTAGGCTTCACAGGCAAGTGCTTAACCGCTAAGCCATCTCTCCAGCCCCAATGTGACTTCTTGAATCAGATTAAAATAAAGACATAATTAAAAAAAATACTTTTACTTATTTGAACCAGAGAGAGGCAAAGAGAAAGACGCAGATGGGAGGGGGTGCATGACTTAACGGGTATGCCAGGGCCTCTTACCACTGCAAGCAATGCATGCTCCACTTTGTATACCTGGCTTTATGTTGATGGGTACCGGAGAATTGAACCCTGGCTGTCAGGCTTTGCAAATAAGCCTTTTAACTACCAATTCATCTCTCCAGCCTCAAAGACATAATTTTTAGCAAGATCCTAAAAGGCATGTGAGATAACCTGAGAATAAATATACCTGTGAAAAACAAAATGTTCTCTACATCGTCATTCTAATTCTCTCCTTCATTTTCAGAGACAACAGACCTCTTACTGGTAAGTGTAATATCCTGGAGTAAGCATTTGATAGAGATCCCATACTTTCAAGAAAAAATTCCGGCTCTGTTGTTCTCCAGTTGGATAACACTGACCTGCTTTCTTGGTCTCTCTGTTCAATTTCCTCCCAAACATTACTGAACAAAATGAAAAGACTGAATAAAAATTTTACACTGTCTTTCACTCTCTGCCTTATAGGATTACTTACACTTTCTAGCCTGGGACACGCATAGGTAGATGGGGTGAGTAACCAGGTACAGAGAAGACACTAGTCAATGTAAGGCAATATAAGTTAAGAAGGGTAATGAATTATATTACCAACCCAGTAGGAAATGAGCATGGAAAACTACTGTACCACCCCTTGAATACAACAGTAATGGGTCTTCAGCAGATCTCATGATCTAGACCTTGTGGCATTCTTGCGGTAGGTACATAGCTTTCAACATCTTAGAGTGCTCAGGATTTGTAGTAAGAACACCCATCTGCTGAACGATTTACTGCAGGACAGTGAATCACCAGCTTATTGTACTTGCTAGTTGTCCTGGTCTTACTTTTGTTGCTGCACACTTCATAAGAACAGATTTCAAACTTTCTGTTTTGTAATGACAGATCTTGTGGCAATATGGGCATTTCATGGAAAAACACAGCACAAGTACAAATAATCAAAGATTTTCAGTGAAAACAAAGTCATTCTTTGGAATACCTTGAGGATCCTCTCAGATGCTTACAATATAAGAAATGTTCCTACAAGAGAAACCTGGTAGTTTCTAGGTTAGTCAGCTCTCTATAACTGAGACAAAAATATTTCAGTCAACATAAAGGAAGTAAGATTCATTCTGGTTGATGGATTCAGAGGTTTGGTCCATGGTCAGCTGGCTCCACTGCTTTTAGACCTGTGCTGAAGCAGAACCTCATGAGAGGGAGGACCTGGCGGACCAAAGCTGCTCACTGCATGGTGGTCAGGAAGCCAAGCTAGCTCACTCCATAAATAATCCTGCCCAGTGATACTCATTACACTATGCATCTCTTGGTGAATTAATCCATTCATAGAATCATAACTCTCTTGATTCTATCGGCTCCCAAAGATTCCAACTCTGAACACTGTTGCATTGAGGACCAAACCTTCAACATATGAGCTCTTGGTGTGTGTGGGGGGGGGGGCATGTAAGATATCAACTATATCAGCCACAGACAGGAATTTAGAATACACCTTAAAAATACATTTTCTCATACAAACAAATTTTTCCTCCTAGGTATCAAGCAGCATATACAAATAAAGGTCTAAAATGTATGTGTGCATATCTATATACCTGATATAAATAATAATATAAGGTATATTTCTAATATATATTAATAGGCCTTCTTTTTTATTAAAAATGAATGTGACCTCTCTCCTGGTGCTATTTCTCCTTTTGCTTATGGACTTTATCATTCCTCTCACTGATGTATTTAACATTTTGAGACTTGATTTACTTATCAATTAATAACATAGGTAAGATAGCCATCATAATTACCTGGGATCTTTTACTGTTTTTTATCCCCGCTCATCTCATCCCAAAAGCAATTGGTGGTGAATACTTTCAAACAGTAGGCTCTGCACAAATGCTAGTGTTCCTGCCTTCTTTCTACTTGAATTGCTTCTAACTTTCTGAAGAGTGAAAGATAAGCTCAAAGCTAGAGAGAATTTGGGAATAGAGGCTGTGGAGATAAAATACTGAGAAACAATAGCTTTTCTTTTTAAAAGCCTTCACTGGTGAAAGACTGACAAGACCACTGGTCTCCTACACAGGACATCTGGAAAGAGAAAGAGAAGACTGCACATTGAAAGTAGGAACGTTGTCAAATGCCTCCGTCTGTTGTAAAAGAAGATAGAGCAGCTGTCCCTCGAAGAACTCAGCAGTACTAAGCCAAAACATAGGTTTTTATTAAAACTACATTTGAAATTAAGACAGTTTTTTTGATGCAAACTTCTGGGCAAGTCATCATTAGACTAGTCTCATGCCTCCTCACTTGTAGGATTTTAAAAGCCAGGCTTTTCGTATTTATGATGTGACAGAAATAAGATGAACAGTGGCTACCACAATCGCTCATTGCCTTGGGTGGTGACTCTAGACTCAGTGCCATCAGGTGTAAAATGGGTGAATCTAAGTTCCCATTCTGCTCTAAAATCCCACAAGCCCACAGTGTTAGTCAAGGGTAACTTATCTATATCCCTGACAGTACATGGCTTACTGGATATTATGTTCTTGGATTTTATTCTCTGAAACTTACTCTCTTTCTATGAATTTTCTTCCTCGCAGTAAATAAGCACACTGCTGAAAAGTCTGAGAATTCTCTCTTTAATTCAAAATTATCTGTAACCTTCAGGTCTGTCTTTACAGACATATAATGGTATAATTTTACCAACAATGACTTGTCATGGTAATTCTCATCATTTACAATTCAGATTGCACTCATTAATATTCCTTTACTCATCATCTTGTCATGAACTACAGTCACCATCTATAAATAGATTAAACAAATTTCCAAATTAAAAATTCAATTGTAGTTTATTTGAAGTATTCTGTACGCCAAGATAATAAATTCATTAAGGAGGTTATAGAACTTCTTATTATAAGGTGTGATTATAAAAATAAAAATTCATTAAATACTTTACTATAAAAATTATATAGCACATGAGTGTGCCAAGAAATACTTCCCCCAGGGGAAAATTAATTATCTTTCAAATATTATGTACAATTTGACTTAAATTAGAAAAGAGGCCAAGATTTATGTGGCATAACCAGCTACCTCTCCCAAAAAGTTAAATCTGAATTCAAATAAAGTGAAATGTCTTTTATAACCAGACCAGATTAAAGAAAATGTTCTTGCTATTTCCAGAATTTTAATACTCTTCTTAATCATCCAAAACACTAAAAAAAGTGACAATATAAATATAGCATGATTTACATGATATTATCCTATCAACTAAATAAATCTGGATTATTTCAAATCAATATCAATTAACATAAGTTTGATGGATGTATATTTTAATAAATAAAATGTACTTTCCAAATACTGGTTAAATAGAAATATCAACTCTAATTATATTGAAACATTTACTTGTTACATTATTAATGAGAAATCTGGGCCAATTCCCATGTATTTCTCATAATGCCAAAAGATATAAAATGATCCCATTTATAATTCAAAGCCTGGAGTCATTGCAAGTAAAACAGTTTTACTGTTAAATATTGCAAATCATTATTGCTATCAGCAGCTATGCCGTTGGAGAATAGCCTCAAATGTGAACACGGACCGATCTCCATTTATCACCAGCATAAGAGTAAGTAAAACATGCCAAGCTGACGGCACACATCCTGACCCTCTTGAGTGGCTGCTCTGCTTGTCAAAAGTTCCCTTCATGAGCAGGAAAAGGTAACAGTCAACTATTAGGCCCTAAGCTGGAAGTTCGTGTCTCCTGGATGGAATGTATGGGTGGACTTCTGACTAGAACTCCCAGGCAAGCACAAGAGAGCTCTTCCTACAAACGGCAGAAGAAGGAGGTTTTAAATCTCAGTGGCACTGGAGCTTATGAACTTTGAAGATGCTCAAATAGCTCTGTAAATATCTCCAGGCCTTTCTCATGCGGGGCAAGATTTTTTTTCTTTTTTTTCTTAAGCTTTTGTCATCACCTATCAGCAGCCTGTGACACATCTGATATTTGGCTTTGTTCCTAGAACAAATGTAAAAGTCATCCCCAAAATGAATTATAGAGTGCCTAGCAGTGCAAATTATTTGACTAAACTTCACTTCTGAAATTTATCTCCTTTTTTTTTCCCTTCCTGACTTAATCAAAAGCTCTAGTAGCTGAGGGAACCATTTCAACAACTCAGCTTTTAAATAATAATTAAAGCTGTTGCTACCCAGAAGTTTTATGTCTTTGTAAATGTCAACATTGTTTTCAAGAATCTGGGCTTCTCAGCCTCTACAACAAAACATCCCTGAAAAGATAAACTTGTGAAGCGCCTTTTTTTCTACCTTCTACATTAGCAAATCATGGGCCAAAGTTATATCCCAAGTGAATTGTCTTCCTTTCATCAATTCTTATACCAAAAAATCACTATACATATTAATAACAGAACTCACCAAATTAAGATGCAAATGCCTTGTCAGCATTTTGACCACATAGAAACATTTACATATCTGATGTCCCATTGTGCTTATTATTGTAGGATATATTTGGATGTTCCATGAATATGAACTGTTTCTTATCAATTACTAAGTTCAAACTTATATATAATGACATTTAAGAAAAAAACTGTGTGCATGTGTTTGTGTATGTGTATGTGAGTGTGGGCGCATGTGTGGCACAATGTATTTGTGGCAGCAAGAGAACAACCCTTTAGTTATTAGTCTTCCCTTCTAGCTTGTCTGGGTCTCTGGCAGGGTTTCTTATTTACCCCTGTGTTCACCAGGAGAGCTGGGCCAGTGAGCCAGAGGGAGTTCTCCTGCTTCTGCCTTCCATCTCACCAAGGCCCACTGGATGGCAGATGCCCACTACAGCATCTGGCTTTAAGTCAGTTCTGGGTATCTGAACTCAGGTACTCAAGCTTACCAGGCAAGCACTTTATCTATGGACCTATCTGCCAGCCCTCAAGGACCTTTTCTAAAGAGATACTAGAAATGCTGCTTATAGCCTCAATCACAAAATTATTAAAATGATTGGCTATCTTAATCTTAACTAATAATTATGGATGTTTCTTCCTCTTGTGGATGACAGGCAAAAGTTAAAAAAAATTAAGCAAGAGGTAATTTATAAACCAACAATTTACTAAGCACTTGCTCTATGTCAGATATCATACAACGGAAATTTAAGTATGGAACAGTTTGCACCTTAATGTGGAATCTAATGGTGGGGGGAGATTATGAGAGTGAATTAAAATGAAAAGTACAAGGAGAGAGAGCACAGAGGACAGACACCAGTGCCTGACTGCTGTGCAGCCAGGGATAGGCAGGGCAAAGGAACTAATGCCACAAGATATTCATCACTGCAGTAAGATTGTTAAGCACTATTCTCTTCATGTAGATTTCTAATACCCTCTAACATATAAAGGTTTTGATAAGTCTTTCATATAAAAGTTGTTTAACTTCCCTTCAGATTTTTTTTTTTTTTGAAGGAAATGCAGAAAAGCAAATTTCTTGGAACTCAGATCAAAATCTCAGGAAAATTTTACATTTTTATACTCAACTCCATCAGAATAATACAGAAAGCAAAAGTCAAGCTCAAGCATGAATTTCATGTGATTTCTACCTAAGGTTACAAATGAATATCATTTTCACATTAAAAAGTCATGAGTGTATACAATGAGCCAGGTGTTTTGCTAGGTTTGGTCAGTGGTACCAGGACCTGAAATGAGTGTTTTGATTGCAGTGAATTTTCCCCAAGCTGCCTGAAGTACAGTGTTTAGAAACAACTGGAGCCAGGGCTGGTTTCAGACAGAACAAGTACCCGGACTGACTGCCACAGATGCAGACTTGGAGAGTGGAAGCATACGTGCCTTACACTATCCATCCGCGAACCAGGCACCCAGGGGGCATGAAAATCTGGTGGTCCTGGATTTAAGAAGGGGAGGTGAAGCACACCATCACATAAACTCAGCATAGTGAGACGAGAATGAGAATGTGACAGAAAGAGGACGAGAATGAGAATGTGACAGAAAGAGGACGAGAGCCATGATCAGCCAGCTTGAGTTGGTTGGAGGACAAGTCTGGGCTCATGGTGAGTGTCAGCAGCTCACTACAGGGAAGGGATGTTAATGGGAAACTGTGGAAGCGTGAAGCAGCCCAGCACACTTCTGGGACTCTCAGTGCCAGCTTCACTGGAGTATGGGATTGATGTAGTGCTGTTCCTGACTTTTCCAGAACATATATTCCAGCCATTGTCCTCGTGTGTTTTGTGCTGTTGTGGGTGTGAGGTGGGTGGTACAGTTTTTCTTTTCCAGTCCGGCGAAGAAAGGATGTTCTGTGTAATTAAATGATATGGTTAGTAGCAGATTACTACACGTGAGAGAATTTTCCTTTTAATTTTTCAAATAATCCATGTGTTCTTATGTAAAACCAAGATCAACATACTTTATAATATATCTGACACCCAGATTACTTTTTTGTGATAAATTACTTTCATCACCATGGTACCTTTCTTAAATTTGGGATATATATTTTTACAAAATTAAGATGTCGGCTGGAGAGATGGCTGAGCAGTTAAGGCACTTGTTTGCAAAGCATAAGGATCCAGGTTTGATTCCCCAGAATCCACATAAGCCAGATGTGTACAGTGGTGTATGTGTCTGAAGTTTTTTTGCAGTGTCTAGAGACTTGGGCACACCATCTCTCTCTCCCTCTCTCTTTCTCTCTCTTTCTCTCTCTCTCTAATAAATAAATAAATGAAAATAAAATATCTTTTCAAAAAGAAATTAAGATGAAAATGAATCTATTTTATGACATGCCCCAAACTATTCTGCAAAGAATTAGTCACTCAGAAATGCTTTATTTCCTGTTTATTTATTTAAATCTTTCTCATAGATTGTAGACACTACAGTTATCCCTGAGTGGAATACTAATAACAGCGACTACTGGTTTTCTGGCTAATACTTCATTATCTTATTGAGAAAGGTAAGGGTAAAATAAAATGGAAAAAAAGTCAACTTTTGAAGGCTAAAGAGATAGCTTGGAGGATTGGGCGCATGTCAGAAAAGCCTAAGGACCCAGGTTCCATTCCCCAGTACCCATGTAAAGCCAGATCCACAAAGTGCTGCATGAATGATAAAGGCCCTGGAATGCCCATTCTCTTTCTTTCTTTCTCTCTGCTTCTGTTTATTTACTGCTTTCAAGTAGATAAATAAAAGTAAAAATAAACATTTTTTTAAAGTAAATCACTAAACACAACCATGAAAGCTATCATTTCAACTCTGTCTCTTTTCATTAAAAGTACAATCCTCGAACTGGGGAGATGGCTCAGCTGAAAAAGTACGTGATGCACACAGTCCCAAATCCAGCTCCTAGTGCTCACAGAAAGCAGGCGTGGTGGTACCCACTGCAATCCCAGTGCTGGGGAGGCAGAGAGGGGAATCCCTTTAGTTCCCTGGCTATATACTCTAACTGAATCATTAAATACTCTGTACATCTGAGTTACTAAACCATTATTCAAACTATGTTAATTTCTGCTTCTAGATACATGTAATGCATGAAATAATAAATAATAATATCAATAGGAATAACACTCTGGTTGAAAATAAATTTCTCAGAATGAGTAGCAACCTTCCTGCACTCAGGAACAAAACAGACAGTTTTCCTGAGAAGCCTGTTCTCTGTGGGATCCTTGGATAAAAGAAGCAGGACCAGATAAGTGTTGGTAATAATGGCTGTACTCACCTTTGAAAATGGATCTGAAGATACCAGTGTCAGCCTGCCAACCCCTAAAACCAATGGGTGAGAGATGTGGGCTCAGTGGTGAATACTGATGTATAGGTGGCAAGTCATTTGATTTGGAAGAGAACACTGGGATTCTTAGATCTTTTTGAGTCCAGCACTAGTACAACCCCATGCTACTACAAGCTCTCTGTCTCAAAGTCTCCTATCTACAATCCGTTTCACCTCCTCAAGGTGAATGGGCTCCCTGAGGATCCTAGGCATATTGGTAGAGGAGTGACATGAGCCACACAGAAGCTTCCAGTGATCATGACACTCATTTAGGAAGTCATTTTTCAAAGTTTAACATAAATCTTTAGAAAATTTTCACTGGACATAAGATACACAGACTCATGTAATAGAAATCAACTTTCTTCTGTCGTCTGCAACTGGAGTCTAAAGACAGCTCATTCGAAAGGCCTAAGATTCTTCGAGGCCACACACAAGAAAGCTTAGGCTTTGTAGCCTAACACAGCTGGGTTAAGTTCTGTCACCCTTGACTCCCTGTGTGAATGACTTTGTGGGATTTCCTCTTCGGGAAGGTAATACCTAGATTTCTGAATTGTTGTAAAGATAAATATGGGCTTTCTCACAAGCATATCAAACATACAAAGGCACATGATAAACCTTCTCTGTTAGCACATCCCTTACTGGATGCATTGTTTTCTAACATGCTGCCAACCCCACAAAGCTGGTATCCTCATTTGGCTACAACCTAGCCCTGGACAGGCACACTGCTTGATATGACACATCCTAGGCTCACAACACCTGTTTCACATGAAAGGAAAACATGTACTTCAGAGCCAGTGTTCTCAAAAGCTAATGTGTATATGAATCCCATGAAAATCTATTATATATAATATATAAATACATTATATATGTCTATTGTGGTATGTAAAATCTTGAATGGGTTCCAAGACATGGAATTTTTGCCAAGCACTAGACAGACCCATGCTTCCAGGGCTACTTGCTGGCTGACTGAGGGTTTGAATTGCATTACCAGCTTAGTGTAGTTAAGACACTATTCCATGAGGTAGCACCAGTGAGTGACTTGTAGTCTTTCATACTATACCCAACAAGGCCTCTTCCTCAATATAAATACACAGGGCACGGATGCCTAGGGCAACACTATATGGAGTGGATTTGTTGCTATGTCTCTGTGTTATTGGGGCAAGCTGTTAAGTAAACTCCACCATTAATAGCCACAAACACAAAAAGCTCCTTAAGAAGTCATCATCAGTTTCATATATTCTGGATGGCAACAATACGAAATGATACCGTGGCATAAGATACAGAAATACAAACTTCACTGAGACTAAATGCTTTGTATTTGCAAAAAGAAGGTCCATGCCTTCCATTGTCATGGTGGCAGAATGATTATTTATAAATGCACGTGTCAAAGTTACATTAGCAATTTAGAACAATGTATAATGACACACATGTATGTGAAAATACCATAATGAACCCCATTTATTTGTATGACAACTTAAAAAATTAACTAAAAATTGTGCATGTTAGACATGAACACAGCCACATTTACAGAATCTGTCATCTGGTTACCACACAGTGCCATCTGCTGGGCATCTGCTGTGGGCAGCAGAAAAATACAAACTAGCTTTTCAGATTTATACAAATGAAGGCAAGGCAATGGCTTGCTTGGGAAGAAGAGGAGTTAATAGTAATTCCATTTTCCCCATAAAAATGGTATGGTTTTACAGGACATTTTGGTGCAGGCCTAAAAGCTGAACATGCAGATTCTGCGTGGCCACTGAGAACAAAGAGCTGTTTCTCAAAAATACCAATAATAGTAATTACACTTTTCTGGGGACCACAGGAACTTACATGAGTTTTCATCAATGAAATATGAAGGCATGCTACTATGTGGCACCTTTCACATAGAGGAATTAATACATCCATAGAAAGTGTACATATCCAATCTGATTAACTTCTGCATACAAATTCCTTTAAAACCTTAAAACTGGTCAAAATTCTTGAACCACAAGTGGCAAGCAAATGATAAGTGAGAAAGATATAAGGGTTATGCAAGTCCTGCTCACTGACATCTTTCATGGAAATGATTTATTAGTTTCCTTCCCTGAATTAGTACTCTGTCTAGTTCCAAAGGAAAGTCATTTAGGTCTTTGTGAGGCTTTAATCTTAAAAACCAAGCAGATTGTGACTTAACTGGACGTAGTAAAGAGCAATGTTTAGTGCTCTGAAATTTCTACTTTGAGGTGTGCGGGGTGGCAGGGGGGGCATGCATAATTGGGTTCTCTAAGGTAATTTTCTCCCGTAGATTTCAAAGGTCCTCCCTGACTCGTCTCCGTGACTCCAAGAGGGCTCTATTATGATTTTCTAAGATTCAGAAGAGGAAAGTATGAATAAACTATGGATCAATAAAGTATCTTCTAGGTGCTTTAAAGAAGCATTAAGTGAACTGCCTCAGGTCACAAAGCCCTAATGGTGAGGGAAAGAAAAGAACCTGAGATTCCCAGAAGCCAGCTTAAAACACCTCAAGCACTTGCTCACATGGAGTCTGTCTTGGGGGCCAATTTCATAATTAATTTGAACAGCTTTCTGGGGCACATTAATTATGAAAGCTATCTGTACACTACACCACTCCAAAAGGAGCAAATGGCTCCCACACTCTCATGAGTGGAGCTGCTTTCCTCGTCGTGACACCAAGGTGATCTGAAGGCATCTGGGATGGAAACACTGTGAGCAAGCGAGAGGAGATGAGAGCAGGGGAGGGCGCAGATCTCTCAGCTGACTGGCTTATTGAGCCCACAGGATCAATCAGTGGTTTCAGGAAACAGACCTTTCTCTCAAACCATCGAGTACCCTGGCTCCTCTAGCCCTGTCCACCCTGGGAGGGACGATTTCCCTTCTTAAATGTCTTTAACTATGGGATGTCTGATAGCCTAGCCATCCTGGAAGAGAGAGTACATTCCTGGACTCCATTTCCAGCTATGGATAAAGCAGAAAGTGACAATTCTTTTCCTGAACCCCTACGAGGTTTGATGTGTGAAGTTTCACTGGGACTGAACCAAAATTGTATAAGCCAAAATTTAGACTACATAATGATGAAAATTAGAATGTGGAATTCAAAGCTAAGACAGACTAGTCACACAGAGACAAGCACAGGTAAACCTGGTTAGGGAAAGGCTTCCTGGTAGTGCATCTGGTCAGGATTAGGAAAAAGAATGTTCCTATATTTGTTTACATCAGAAACTAAGATATGAGTATATACTGGAACTAATAGTTCACTTTATTTCTCTTATCTCCTGCCAGAAAAATTAAGTTACTTTTCCTTGGAGTTCCCTTAATTTTTTGAGCCTCAATGCCTCCCATTCATTCATATGTTGGGCAAATATTTATGAAATCATGAACTGCCTTAGATACTAAGAATGTAGCACAGTACAATATAAGTAGGGTCTGGTGAGTTGATTTCTCAAAGGATAAGACAATCAGAAAATGTCAGAAATTAATAATTTATGAGAGAGAGGAAAAAGCAAAGGAAAGAGCAAGAGACATGTGGCAGGTGTGTGTACATCATCAGGGAAGGCATTGCTGATGAGAGGACAGCTAAAGGAATCAAGCAAGGAAAACGTTTCACAGAGCAGGCGATGTCAGGAAGAGAATGATGGAAGCAAGGCAAGGAGCATGTACGTGATGTGTTCAAGGAACAGCTAAAAGTCCAGCGATGCGCCAACAGTAGAGAGAAAATGATAAGAATGGAGACCAGAAAACTAAGAGAGAGGCTACTGGAACAGGCGCCACCTCGTTCTCTTCAGTAAAGGGATGGCTATTCCTTTGGGACCCTCCCCTCCAACAATGGGCAAGCTCTTGCAGCACTGTGAGGACCACCCTACCATTGACCAAGAATAGCCTCAGCCAGCATCATCCCAAGCCCATCACTTTCAGGTGTGACAACTCCATCCTTTGGCATCTACAACCAGACAGACATTAAAACATACTATGTTGTGTTTTATATAGCATGTAAAAAATGTCTAACCTGCCACATACTGCTTTGTAAATCTCAAAACTCATTATTCTAACCTGACCCTCAATAAATGTTCCTGAATCCAAACTAAGCGCCCATAATGACTAGCTTTCAATAACATGATCTGAATATGTAGAGCAATTATTAAGGTCTACTTGCACTGTTTTATAAAGTGTTAACCTTAATCAAGTTCCTTGTGACTCTGCAGAGCAAATTCAGAAAACTATTGCTGCTTAGAAAACTTTTGTAGATTTAATGTTTTTCCTCTGTGGCATATTCCTTCAAAGACATAGTCTATTGGCTGCAACTGTTACCATGATAGTACTATGTAGATTTTTTTTAATGAAATGGGCTGTAGTGCAATCTGACCTATATTGCTGAAGAATTTAAATTTTCCTTTAAAAAGTCAGTGACAAAGAAACTGTATTTTTTTAGATTTCCCAGACCTGCAGTTAATTCTCCAATTAAAAGTAATGATCTGCTATGTTCAATGAGTAAGAAAATAATTAAACATCTGGATTAGGAACCTAAAGGATTAAAAACCCAATAGCAAGTTGAAACTTTGGCTTGCAATATTTTAGCCCAAAGAAGTATAGTGAGGCAACTGCTGCTCAGAAACCCAATATGAGAAGGCTCATGTTGATTCTGACTTTCAATAAAAGTATCTTCAGACTGAATCAAGGTTTATTATAAAGAAGCTTGTTTTAATAAATAGTTTCTATTAAAAATGCCATTCCTGGGCTGGAGAGATGGCTTAGTGGTTAAGCGCTTGCCTGTGAAGCCTAAGGACCCTGGTTCGAGGCTCGGTTCCCCAGGTCCCACGTTAGCCAGATGCACAAGGGGGCGCACGCGTCTGGAGTTTGTTTGCAGAGGCTGGAAGCCCTGGCGTGCCCATTCTCTCTCTCTCCCTCTATCTGTCTTTCTCTCTGTGTCTGTCGCTCTCAAATAAATAAATAAAAATTTTTTTTAAAAAAATAAAAAAATGCCATTCCTTTTCTAAAAATAGTAACATTCTCTTTTATAAGATAAAGGGGAAAATATCTGAAAAGTAGAAGGATAAGAAGGACTTTGCCTATGAAGCATAAGGACCCAAGTTCGATTCCTCAGGACGCATGTAAGCCAGACGCACAATGTGGGGCATGTATCTGGAGTTTGTTTGCAATGGCTGAAGGCCCTGACACACCCATTCGCTCTCATAAATAAATAAATAAATAAATAAATAAATAAATAAATAAATAAATATTTTTTAAACTGGGTATGGCAGCACATGCTTGTAATCCTAGTGCTAGGGAGATGGATACAGGAGGGTCCCTGGGATTGTTACTCAACCAGTCTGCCTACCTGGAGTGCTCTAAGACTAGGAGAGACCCTGTCTCAATTAAAGGTGATGGTTTTCCTCAGAAACAACACCCAAGGTTGCATTCGCATACACATATATACCCATACTCACAAGTTAAGAAAAACATCATAAGAACAGACACAAAGTTACATAGCTGAAATTTAAACCCACATAGACTTGATTCTAAAGCCTCTAATCTTTCTACTTGGCTACCTCAAGAACAGAAGTTTAGAAAACACACTTAGGGAAACGGAAAGAGATTGAAGTGATCAATAACCACCCCGCACCCCTATCACAATGTAAATCCAGGGAAGAGAGAAACTGAAACAAAATATAAGATCTGAGGGCTAAATCATATTCTAAAGCAGAAAGGTGAAGTTAATGGTAAGAACACATGATGTTCCGTGCATAACCGATGACAGGGATAAAAATCACCAGGAGGGCTGTTAACACACTTTAGTCTCAAGAAACTTCAGAACAAGACAGTGAAGCATGGGCCTACATGCCCACCTTGTTATTTACCATGTTCTCCTGAGGTGAGGTGCATGGAAGGTGACCACCATGTCTAATACTGCATGCAGCTGAGGTCTAGATAGAATTTCATACAGTGCTGGCAGGCCAGATACACTAACCAAACTCTGTGTCCCAAGGACACTTCTCACAGAACACTGCAGCAAGGTATGTACATATTCTATGCCATAAACTAGAGTTGAAGCCCTTTAGCAAAGTTCATTTGCTTTCCATCTCATGTTCCCTGGCAGCCTGACATTCTGACCTATATTTCATAGCTATTCGATATTTCCTGAATTTTATCAACCCCTGACCACAGAAATAAGCACTACTGCTGTGCAAAAAGACAGCTGTGGTTACTGCTGAGGAAGATACGGTGGTCCACTAGAATTCTTGGGGAAGTTGAAATCCATTTGTGGCCAAAAGAACTTGTGAAAATACCTTTCTGGATGAACTGCATGAAGAAAAAAAAAAAAAAAACAAACACAGAGTTTGTTTCTCAAGGAAGAAAACTGGTCCAAAGCTCTAAACCAAAAGAAAAGGTAAGCCCAGATCTTCTCTAAATGAAGAGAAGTTAACAAGACAGTCACTTGTTTTAGTCGACCTTAATAATATCTTTTTGAGAATGTGAAACCTTCTAGCTGATGAAAAGATGTTTGGGCATTCCAGGCTGTAGATAAGAAAGTGTCATCAGAAGAGTAAGAATAGTGAAAGAAATGGCAAAAGGTTAAGTGAAACCAGTAGTGACAGGTGTGTGTAGGGGGAAGTGAAGACAACTAAAAGCTAATGAGGAAAACAGTTACAGAGGATCAGGGACTCTGGGCCATTCCTACCAATGTACACAAGGGAATGAAGGACCAAATATGCAAGCGTCATTAAGCAGAGCTTGGAAAAGCATAGGGCATCATGTTCCATGCACCAAATGACATACAGAGAAAGGACAAACCCAGGACACATACACAGCAGAGATTTCAACTTCTGTGTGATTTGCTGATTACTATAATTCTGTGTGGCTAGAAGCTTCCATGATACTACCGAGGAATATCATCCCTGAATTCCACCCACTAGATGCCAGCAGAACCCTTCCAGTTGCGATAATCAAAAATACCTCCAAATATTGCCAAACGTTCCCCAAGGGGAAGAATCATCTGATTTGAGAACTGTTGTTTTAAAGAAATCTTTATTCACCACAGCTGGAGTCCAAATTTGATAAGCTTAAGACAAAAATAAATATTCCCTGTCAGAGTTAGTACAAATATGCAAATATTTGCCAAATTCCAGGACTAAAGGTGTAGTGAACAAGGTGCATTTTTTAAAGGCAGAAATTATAGAGGGATTGCTAGACAGAAGGTAGATTTGTTAATTTGATTTCGATTCAGGCAGTCAATCATGGTAGAAAAATAAGGCTAAAGAAATGTTTGACAAGACCTCCACCTTAGAGGAAATGCGGCTCACCACGGGACATCTACTATGATATAGTATAAAAAGTAGTTTAAAATGTTGGACTGAGTAAGCTTTTTGCTTCAGTTCTAATTGTAAAGTGTTATTTATACTCATTTGGGGTTTCATCAAATGCACCCAGTCTCACTGAAGAAAATATTTATCCGTGAATTTAACTGAATGGGAAAATTGCATACAAATGGAAGAGAGATACTGTGTTTCAGGATCATTAGCAACATGTGTTCTCAAACCAGAAAAACTAATGCATGACCCACAGGATGTAAACTATTCACGGATGCGAAGATTTATTAGCTATAGCCTTTTCATACAGCCAAGTCATAAGGAGCCGCTTCATTTCCAAAGGCTACACAGTTTTGTTTTGTTTTTGACACTAGTGCATAGAACCTTTTTCCAGTGGAGTGAACAATTACACTTCACTGGAACTTTTAACCTGAATGCTTGAGAGAAAGGGAAGTGCATTCAAGGCTGGACTTTGCCATGAATGGTCTGTGTCACCTAAACTATAAAACCTAATCCTTCTGAGTCTCTCTCTTTGTGTGTAAAACAGAGGTACTAACGACCAATCCCTCTGCATGGGAGTGAGGATAAAAGCTGAGACTGGAACTGTAGGCGTCTTTTGCTTCACTTTAGTGTCTAAAACCTGAACTGTTAAAGGATAAAGTGATGCTGAAGTTTTCTTGCCTACTTCTTATGTCAAAGGTGTGACTTATGATGATGTGTGTTTAGTAATACATTCTTTCATTGGTTACTGTATGAGTCACACGTTTCTAAGATTCACTTAGACCTAGCAAAAAAACATAAACAGCAAGAAACACAACAAAATCTCTATCAGTGCTTAACAAACAAGACCTACTATAACCACTTCCGTGCAAATCCCAGGACTGTCACTTGTTAGCTGTGTGTCCATGTGTTCCTAGTTGTGTTTTCAGTGTGTTCCTAGCTGTGTGTCTAGTGTGTTCTTAGCCGTGTGTCTAGTATGTTCTTAGGTTTCCTCGTCAGCAGAACCACACAATAATACTGATCTCACTGGATTGTTATTAACCTATATTTTTAAAGCTCCCACCAAGCACTGACACACAATAAGCATGTAGTTAACACTGGAACTGTCACCACTACAACCACTGCCACCATCATTGCCATCTTTGGTCAAGATCACACCATGCCCAGAGACAGGTACCAATGGTCAGGGCAGCCTCCTCCAGCCCCAAAAAGGAAAGACTATGAAAGTAAGCTGATTTACGTCACCTCTTTTTGACAATACTTCCCCATTCTGCATGATGGCAGGGAGACTTTCCATGGAGAGAGATGAAATTACAAGGATTGAAAACTGCTGTGCTGGGTAGGGGCGTTTTCTTGCCCTATATAAGTTAGGAGGACATTTACTGGACCTTACTTTCTATCAGTTGTCTTCAGTTTTGCACTATGGCTGCAATGTAATATAATTTGTTATATCCAGCCAGGCTTCTATTTCTTTTTTTTCTCTCTCAGTATGTCCTATCTCAAGTATAAGTGTCTTGTTTTAAATACCCTTTCCAAATACTTTATATCTAGCAAAAAGTTTCATCAGGGTGGAGTCCAGAACATGCAAGCTTCCAGACTCCTCTGCAGCTGCACATGAACTAGACTTCATCAGTCTGCCGCAGGCTTCTGGCTCTTTGGTTTGGGAACAAGCAACTTCAGAAGACAAACGGAGGGAGGAATCCATTTTATGGCACTGGTGACTGACAGCGCAGGCTTCCAGGAGCCAGGGGCAGCTCATGTACGTGTGCCCCTCAGACACAGCTACGTCACCAGCCTGACTGTGGTGCTGGTCCAATGATGGTGGCTATACTCATACTCCCTGGTCCTGAAGGCTTAGTATCCAGCACCCACATTCTGTTATCTAGCCAGTGTTCTCCTTAGAACGCTTTTCTCTGCTTAAGCAGCCAAAGTTGTTCATTTTCCTTCTACCCAAAAACCTGAACTACATTGTGTCTATTATTACAAAAGGTCCATATCAGAAATACACATAAAACATCTGAAGCATAGTTATGGCAAGTTTTTGTTGCTATAATTATGTCTGCTCTAAATTTGGAAGGATTTTATCTAAAATTTTCACAAATATTGCATCTACAGGAAGAAAAGCTTTGGGCAAGCATTGTTGTACAGTCCATAATAATGCCTTGTCATTAAGAGATAATTTGCCTTATCAATGATTTTTCCAGTTAACTATGCAATAGATTAAGCTTCCCCAGAACTTGTGACTTAAAACAATAATGACTTTGATTATGCTCATAGAAACATTGGGTCATGATCCTGGACAGAGCACAGAGTTCTCATCTTTCTGTTTCAAGTTATAGAACCTCAGCAGGGACGAGCTGAAGACAGGAATCATCAGATGGTCTCTTCAGGTTTTCTCTTCTCTGTTGCCTGGCAACATCATGGCTTCCTTATAAAATTGTAGCCCCGAGGCTTTTTGACTTATACTATTTAGTACAGTAAACCTTCCAACAAATGATGAGGAAGAACTCTTCCTATTTGAAAACTATATGATATCATTCTAGAATATTCTACAGGTCAAAGCAGTCATAAGGGAGAGAACCAAGAGGAACTGCATCAGGCTCTACCTTCTGCTAAGGAGGAAACAAAGTAAATCTGTTGAAAAGCATGTTAGGTACAGAAATTATTGTATTCATCTTTGGAATGTAAGGTCTGCCACAGAGATGCTTACAAAATGGTCTTAGAAAACCAATATTAATCCCAGCGATAACTAGAAGTCATACTCAGAAGTTTAGAGCTTACAGGACTTTGAAGATGGATGCTATCATAATATTTTCTATCTGGTATAGATTACTAAGAGAGATGACAACATTTGAATTTTTGCTTCATTCTTTCATCCACTTGTAAATAATCTGACTATGTAATTCTCACCCCAAAGAATCTGCTGATCATTTATATTCCAATTCTAAAATCTCTCAGGTAGACCTTGAATTAATATGTAGTGAATATATATTTTCTTCTGGCTAAAGTGCCTAGTACTATGATTCCTCTGCAAACTAGTCAAAAATCTCCTCTAAAAGCTTGTGTGTGCTTTCAGAACACTGTCATAAATATAAAATCCTTTTGATGAAAGGATTTTTATGATGCTTATGTATTTCCTCTACTTTTATAGATGGAAGATGGTGTTGATAATGGCACGATAATTTATATCATACTCACTGAGCAGATCACTGCGGCTGAGTTTTCCATTGAAAAATTCAATGACATTACTCTACATTTTAACACCAGTGACAAAAAATGCACTTAAATCTTTCCTGACTCCCTTTTAAATAAAAACAAGTTTTGCTCCAAAGAGTTTCATGAGATTCTTGAAGGACATTTCTCTTCAACATGTGATCTGGTGGAGATATATATGCTGTTCTAAGATAGAGATTCATCAGTTATTCTTTTGTTAAATTTAAGCGCTTGGGCTATCTGATTGAAAAGGTAAAACCTGAGATCCATTACTCTCAAAATACAATTCTTACAAAAGAAAATACATTTTTCTTTTCTGGTTGAATGTGCATTTTCCCTCTAGGCCAGGCATGGCTTTTATCCATTGGTCCCTAGCCTCGAATATTTATATAGAGGTTTTTCCCCCAATGCCTACTCTTAAGACTCTTTTTAAAAAAATTTTAAATATTTTTATTTATTTACTTTAGAGAGAAAGATGTAGAGAGAGGGAGAGAGAGAATGGGTGTGCCAGGGCCTCCAGTCACTGCAAACAAACTCCAGATGTGTGCACCCCCTTGTGTATTTGGCTTACATGGGTCCTGGGGAATTGAACCACGGTCCTTTGGCTTTGCAAGCAAATGCCTTCACCACGAAGCAACCTCTCCAGCCTCTTAATACTCTTTTAATAAAACATCCTCCATTAATATTTGGTTCATATACCACAATGCTCTCTTTTAATATTTGGCTAAGACTGAAATTTTTATGTTACTGGTAGTTGATGTTCTGTGAGATGGTCATGACATTCACATTCCAAGGCATGTTATCTTTTAGGCACCCATACCTTGTCTGAATGTCACTTAAGTGAATTATATCCAAGTTATTAGTTAGATGCATTGCACTAGGAAGCATTTGTGACCTGTATTTCCTGAGCCTAGCATAGTGCTTCATTGACAGTGTAATCAATAACATTGGCAAAGGGTTACAGTGATGAACTACCTGAGTTTCATAAAACATCATTCTTAGGTCACTTTGTCATGTTGGTTCATTATGTCAAGAACTTTCCCAGTCTCATCCTAAATGGAAAGTTGGTAACATCCAGTTACAAAATCAGATTTAAGTTTGTTTAGGAAATAACTGGTTACAAGATGCACTTCCATCACCAAAAAGAGTTCAATTTCCACCAGTAGGAATGACTGTTTGTTGCACTGAATAACCAGATGTACTCCCATCTTTGGGCAAGCTCCCATGTGGCTTTCAGGGCTCCCTCATTACATAGGCTACTTCACAAACACTGCACATCCACCATCAAAATACAACACTGGCATCATTGCTACTTAGCCAGTAATTAAATTCCATACACATCCAGAATCTTGCTTGAATGCACATCTTAATAATGAAGATGTCATCAAGGCTTTTGAAAGGTACTAGAAGACTTCATTGCTTAACTAAAAATCTGCAAATTCTCCCTTAACTTTGCAGTTTTACTAGGATCTATCATCCATCATATGATGGTGCTTTAACTGGTTACAAATTAAACAGGAAAAGTAGCAAGGAAAGAAAACTACCCTGACCTATCAAGCATAAAAATGCACTTAAATTGGAAAACTGCTAAAAGATTAGTATAGAATGTGTGTGCTACTGAAGAAATAATTACAATACTAAATTCTAGGAATACAGTCACTTTAAAAAGTGAGAGGATGGGCTGGAAGGATGGCTTAACAGTTAAGACATTTGCCTGCAAAGACAAAGGACCCAGGTTCGATTCCCCAGGACCCACATTACCCAGATGCACAAGGGGGCGCACGCATCTGGAGTTTGTCTGCAGTGGCTGGAGGACCTGGCGTGCCCATTCTCTCTCTATCCCTCTTTCTCTGTCAAACAAATAAATAAATAAAAATAATTATTTTTAAAAAGTGAGAGGAAGTATTTTATTAAAAATAGTGGTGTAGAGAGCTGGGCATGGTGGTGCTCACCTTTAATCCCAGCAGTTGGGAGGCAGAGGTAGGAGGATCCCAATGAGTTTGAGGCCACCCTGAGATTACATACTAAATTCCAGGTCAGCCTGAGCTAGAGTGAAACCCTACCTTGAAAAACAAAACAAAACAAAACAAAAATTAGTGGTGCAATGCCAGGCATGGTGGCACACGCCTTTAATCCCTGCACTTAAGAGGCAGAGGTAGGAGTATCGCTGTGAGTTCTAGGTTGCCCGGACACTACAAAGTAAATTCCAAGTCACCCTGGGCTACAGTGAGACCCTATCTCGAAAAACCAAATATAAATATATATATATATATATATATATATATATATATATATATATATATATACATATATATATGAATGCAATAAAATTTAGATATTTCTAAATTTTGATATATATATATATGCAATAAAATTTAGATATTTATTCTCTATCAGTGTAAAAGGACTAATAATATAGCTTCATTTAAAGTCACATATGCAAATCTCCAGCGAATCAATGGAAAAAAAAAGATTTCAACTGTCAGGGAATTTATATTTTAGTATTAGCTAATGTGGAAAGAACAGGCACTTAATCACATCTATGCAAGTGGAAATCAGGAGTGAGCTGGGATGAGGTAGGGGTCAGAACTAAGTGATCTAGTTAAGTTAGAAATAAAATCAAAATTAAAACTTGCATAATCACTATCATCATTTCATTTTTTTTTCAAAATCTTGATTTATTTCCAATACTTTTACATATCACCTGTAAATTAATCTTTGAAACAAAATGATGAGTTATGATCTGTTATGACCTTCAGTTTACTGATGAAGAAACCAAGGCTGAGAACAGTTAGGTAGCAAAAATTATTTGGCTAAATGTAGTGATATGCTCTAGTCCCAGACAGTCTGATTTCATATTTCTTCACACTTGCCATGTGTAGATATTTCTTTTTAAAAAAATGTTTTTATTTTATTTATTTATTTGAGAAAGAGAAAGAGGTGGAGAGAGGGAAGGATAATGGACACACCAGCTCCAGCTGCTGCAAATGAACTCCAGACACATGTGTCACCTTGTGTATCTGGTCTATATGAGTCTTGGGGAATTGAACTTGGGTCGTTTGGCTTTGCAGACAAGTGCCTTAATCACTAAGCCATCTCTCCAGCCCCATGTGTAGATATTTCTGACAGTACATCCCCTGGACAGACAAGTCCCAGGCAGTAAAAGTTGTCATGACCTCATGAAACAACTAGTTTTGTGACTGCAACTTTTCTGGTTTTTAATTCTTAAGTAGATGGTAGGAATAAGACAGAGATTAACCACTGGGAAACCAACAACTAGATTGTAATCTGTACCTTTATGACACGGTAGGACCACAGTCGTAGTGGACCAATACTGTGGGCATTTGGTGGAAATAAGTAGGAAAATTCCACAAAAGGAAAAATAGTTCCATATTGTACATAAGTTCCCAATGTTCCACAGACACTCTGCAAGAACCCCTTTGCATGTCATCTAACTCTACACTACAACTACATTTGTACAAATATACCAAAAATGCTTTAGTTTTGTGGTATTTTTAATATCCACTGCTTTTCCTAGGAATGCAATTTCAACACACATGTAAATGTGAGTGTCCATGTGGGGAAGAATGAACATGTTTCATGGGAAACCTTATCATTGATGATCGCCATCTGGGAAAATTATAACCCTGGTGGAGGATGAATTCTGGTGCCCAATTTGGCAATACTCCACATCTGTACCCGACATCATTTGTGGTTTCTCATTCTCAGTAACTCTACATATCAAAGACAAGTGCCTGACTCCTTTATTAGGTCTTTAGGAGTTAGCCATACTGATGCCATCATATACCACTAATAACAATGTATATGTATGTGTCTACATAATTTTGTATTCTATATATAATTATATATAAAGGCTTCCAATGGGCGATTTTATTGTCATTTTGCCTTCTATTTCAGTCAGTGTGTCACATTATTTTTTAAATCAAGTTATTTTTATTGTATTATTGGTGAAATGTATTTTAAACCACTAGAGGTGGCATTACTAAATATTTTTAAGGTGCTATAGTTTTCATAAAGAATTTGGAGGCTAAGTCATATCTAAGGTCACCTACAATTTTAAGCTTCTACTCCATCTTATTAAAATAAAGCCATTAACAATGATTTTTTTTGCTGCAAAAGTGGCTACAGTCAAAAATCAAAGCTAAACTGTACACTACCTCTTATTTTGCATTATGTCTTATTAAACTCATACTTATATTTCTAGAAACACCCTAATTTTCATACCTTCCACAATGGGAGGCACCTTTTCTAGTCTATGAGGCAGAAAATGGCATTCCATATACTCCCTGCAAACTAGCTCTTTTCTCTTACTCATACATCATACATTCCTGACATAAAATCCACTGGACTAGAAAATAGAGGGAAATTATGCTTATAAATTTAGTTTAAATGAAAAAAGAATGAATGAAAGGAGTCACTACAGAAACAATGAGAGAAATTATGTGGAGTTAAATAATTTGATTACCCTGTACTGTGAGCCAACAATACAGATAAATCCAGAAAATTGCAGTTAAAAAAAATCATAATCTTATCTCAATTGGGGTCTAAACTTTCCATGATGCCTTGCTGTCTGGAAGGGCTCCTATTCCACAGTTAGGAATCTTCCACCAGGGACTACCCTCGGGCCAGGGACATCTCATGCTCCGATTCAAGTGGTACATACCATTACAGAGTGGCCCTGTGGACCAAGGCAGAATACTGAGGTGAGTGGAGTACACTGAAGTCATTCCTAGAGTCCAGATTCCTGGGGATCCATACATATAAGGAAATCTAAGATTGAGTAGACTGAAAGACAGGCTACACTGGAGATATGAAGAGTTAAAGGATCATGCGGGAGAGGGAGGGGTACATTTCATGTGGAGGACCTGAGCAGGCTTCCTGGAGGAAGGAGTTGAATTGAGCCTGAAGTAAGAGAAGAGCGTTGACCATGAGTGAGTCAGGGAATATATTCAGGACACTTCAACTAAGGACTAGGACAGGATAAAATCAAGGTAAAATGGAATGGGGGTATTAGGGCAAACAAAACTGGTGAAGCGGAAGACAGATATGGGGGAAGATAAGGAAGAAAGGAAAAGACCAACTCAAAGTTGGCTCTAGAATATCCAAAATGCAGAGCCATACCGTGTTTCAGACTGTGTCCTAAGCAGCAGAGCTGGGGCAGAAGAAGAGCACACAAACGACACTGGCCTCAGAGGACATGCAGCTTGAGTTGGAGAAATGGAAAAAAATGAGATAAAATAATGTATACTATGTCATAGATAAGAAATAGTGTGGAGAAACTGAAGAGAAGAGCCATAGGGGTGTTGCCAAGTGTAGGGTGTCCAGGGAAAAAGAAAGCAGTTTTACAACAGTGTGTAGGAGATGAGAATACATGGAATAATGATTCAAAAATACAAAGTGAATGATATACAGAATTGGAAGCAATCTGGGTGTTCATTGAAGGGGTGCATGTAAAAGTGACACAATGCACTGTATATGGTCTTGTGTTCATGAGTCTTACCTATGTAATATTGTAAAAGCCTACAAATGACAAACTCCAAATACAAGTCACTGGCTGCCTTTGGGAGGATGTGGTTGAGGCAGTGTTTTTCCTTTTATATATATATGTATGTAAATTTTTAAGGGCTGGTTAGACGAGTTAGTGCTTAAGACGCTTGCCTGTGAAACCCAAGGACCTATGTTCAACTCTCCAGATGCCATGTTAGCCAGACACACAAAGGTGAGGCAATTGCAAAGTTGCACATACCCACTAGGTGGTGCAAATATCTGGAATTCGATTTCAGTGGCTGAGGCCCTAGTTGACCCATTTTCTCTCTCTCTCTCTCTCTCTCTCTCTCTCTCTCTCTCTCTCTCTCACACACACACACACACACACACAAAATCATTAAAAAATGTTTTTTCATATTGATCTTGATTCTTATTTGTATAATGAAATAGTCCTATTCAAAGAATGTATAATGTAACCAGGACATAATGAAAACAGGATGAAAACCCAGCTACAGAAAACAAATAGGGGGTACATGGGAGAAAATGTATAACCAGTTAATTGAAGCTAAGACTGGTCAAATGAATCCCCAAAGACTAACAACTACTTATCTGGCCTATGCTGTTACATAGGCAAACCCTTAAAAATGAAATACTCATGTAAATATTTCTCGAGTTAATATAATACTCATTCTCTGCAAACAACCTTTCTAAGTGAGTGACTAGGTAAACAATAGAACTACTTCTCACCCCTGGAAGCTATGTTTTCAAGCAGAGTTTCTGTTACTCTTTTGTTCTTTTCTCTTTTTCCTGCAAATAACATGTATCTCCAGCCAGGAGGAAAGGGAATTTTCATTTTGTATCCTTTCATCTAGTAATTTCTTCTGATATTTCTCCAAACAGTGAAGAGGAAAGTTCCTTTAAAGAAAAAAAGGCCAGTGGAGAGAAACATTACAAAAACAAAGAGAAAAAAGAAAAGGTGTAATGTATGGTCATGGGGGGAGGTGCAACCAGAGCAGAGCATCCTTTTGTCTGGACACTCATGCCAGAGGTCAGTTTCAACCCTCATCTGTGAAGCTCTGACAATGAAAGAAAAGGGGAAAGGGCTTAAAGCAGCACTGGAGAAGCTGAAGCTGCTAATTGGCTCTAATGATGTGAATGCAAATTAATAAATCTCTGTGCTAAAAATTACATGCATAGATAATTGTGACTCTCAAAACTTAAGAGCTTTATTTAACCCATTACTCACACCTTTTCCTTCCTGAGATCTGGTAGGCATGGAATACATTTTATGTTTTCTTAACTATCTTTCATATGCACCATTGAACCTTACTGCCTTTGAAGGTCTTCTTAAAAGAATCCAGTGATTGAAGAAATGAAACATACATTATCACAAAGGATGAGGGAACGAGTAAGTCGCAAGGCTGTGGAGAGAACTGAACAGCTTAAAAATTCCAAGCAACATTATCTTCGTAAGAACCCTTGGATCCAACAAAAAGAAAATTTTGAAACCAAAAAGAACGAGCAGTCAAACACAAAGGGCATTCTGGAAGAGAGCTATAACCACATGGCCACACTGCAGGAAGTGAGGCTTTACTGAGACAGCTAACAGTAAAAGGCTTATAGCCGGTACTTACATTGTGTTCTTTCATTTGCCTATCAGTTCAGACACGTGAATATAATTCCTATTTCCTGTTCCTATTCTTTTACTGTCCTTATCTCACTTTTTCCCCTTTACTATGGGCTTATTTCTTTCTCTTTGTACCTTGCTACAGTTAGGAGCTTAAATGTTCCCTGCAGGCACTTGTTAAGGTCTGATTCCCCAGATTTGTACTACTAGGAGCATGTGGAACCATGAAGAGGTGGGGCCTAGTGGAGATCTTCATATTACTGGGGATATGTCCGTGAAGGGGATAGAGGGACTTCAATTTCCTCTTGCTCTTTCACTTCCTGCCATGGAGGAGTGACACTGCTCTGGCAATGCTCCTGCCACAGTGTGCTGCCTAAAAGCAGTAAGTCCCTCTGATCATGGGCCAGAACCTACCAAACTGTGAGTCCCAGCAAAGCTTCCCTCTTGTTCATTTAGTCACCTCAGGTCATTGCTACAGAGGTGGCCCATGGACTACCACTGCAGGCAACGACGTAAACTCCTTTGAGGGCAGAAAGAACAGCACTGAACCTTGTCATTGAGCATCCAGTAGAGTCCTAAATCTTTGGGTTCCTATGCCTGTCTGTACCCCCTATGTGAACACAATCTGCTACAGTTTAGATGGCATCGATACAGATGTTAGAGCACTGAAGCCAATACAGAATGCATCCCACGAAACATAGGAATGCTGCCTGGGCAAACTGGTGGAAAAACTGTGCACAGGCAGGACTCATCCAAGAGGCTCCTTTCACTTCAGGAAACTTGCCCCAAACTCTAGGCTATATTGTACATGATATCTCACAACAGTGGCATAAGATAACATAGAGGTAAGAGAGGTGGAGAGATCCTGGAGAAAGCCCATTTTACTACACTGCATGGCTGTGACCCTGAATCACTGCTTAACAATCCAGTATTCTCAGTTTCCTAAGGTACAAAATGAGACTTTGTGAATCAACTTAGTCAATATACCTGACACATTGAAAACAGTGTCTGTAGGGATCACCATCAAGTGCCAAATAAAGTATCTTCTACCTACTGTCACCACTACCATTGTCATATTTTCATTTGAAGATAATCCAGACGGAGTATTATAATCATTAATATCAACAATGACATTCTGCTCATTTCACATTTTACTTTTCAATTCCCAAATCCCTCCCTCTTGTGTTCCTCATGGCTTTTTCAGAGCCCTATGAGGAAAGAAGGTTATCTCATCGTCATTGACAAGCCATCCAAGGCTACTTTAAACATGCACTCTGACATTCTCTGCAAGGCTCACATCCAGAGAGATGTCTTCACTAGATTCTGGCTTTAGAAAGGCATGACACGAGGTCTTATAAGCTAAGAAACAAAAACTGGGAGGCAAAGTTGCTCCTCTCACCCTCCCCTTCTATCATGTGTATTCTCTCACTTTATTTTCCTCACCTCTGTTCTCTCCCCTCCTTCAATGCTGATCATTTAATTGGACAGTTGTGAACACCAGTTCCTGGGCATCCTGTCCCTCTGCTCTCTGCCCTTCGTGAACACTTTCCTCATAGACACTCATCACATCATGAGCTTCGGGGCCTCCCCTAGCTAGCTGAAGCGGACTCCTCCAGTCATGGCCCCACTGCATTCAATCCCTTCTGTAACTGCTGGCTTTGGTCCTCATACTATGTTTTGCATCCTCACTTTCCATAAAAAAATGCTCAACTTGGGATAAGTGCTCAATGCATATACAAACTGAAATTCTATAATGTAAATAAAGAGGAATAGAGAAGCCCCTGTGGACAGTTGTCATCAATGTGAAAGGAAGCAATGTCTAGTAGGACATTGCAGTTTGGACATCACATTATATGGCAGAGAAGTAGGTACTATGGATTTTAAGCTCTTTTGTACTCCAACCACATGATCTTGGTTAATCTGTTCAATTTCTGTAAAATCTTGTTTTCCTTCTGCAAAATGGGTATCTGTTTCATGGGATTGTGATAATTAAATGAGATGATGCATGCAAACTGATTAGCTTAATGGCTGTGGCACTGGTCAGAGACATTAGCTACTATTATCGATGTAGGGATATTTAACCACTTCCGAGTGTTTGCATGTATGAGGAGGAAAATTTTAACCACTGAACGTTAGTTCTCTGACACATTCTAGCAACAAATTGGTCAGGTTTTTTAACCCAAGCCATGTGTGACTGCCTTTTGTGTAAGATGACAATAGCTTTTTGTAAGAGTGGAGACATGGGGGAAAGCAGGACAAGAGTCTGCATGCTTGACCTGGGTATGTTGTTAATAATTTAAGTGGGACCACTTAAGGCTTTGACTAACAGCGAGCTGAGAGCTGTGCCTCCCACTGCTGTATTAGGACTCACATCAGCCACAAGGGAACAGTGAACTATTGAGAAATTACCTCTCCCCAGCCCCCAGTAATCATACAAAGCCTATCAAGAAAGATCTATAATTGACACAGAAGGCTAAGACTAGAAAATGAGAGGACCGTACTCCTGAGAATCTTCTCAGGATAGACAACATACTCCTCTCAAAGGACAAAGATTGAAAACACAGGATGAGAACTGATGAAACTTGTTTCAATGAGTGATGCAGCTTAGAAGGGCTACTATTGAGAAGAACTGACAGCACCTGGGAATGAGAGATTATTAAGGGTAGAAGTTATTTAAAAGAACCTTAAGGGAAAGAATGCAGATGGATAGTAAGAGAGGTAGCAAGTTCTATGTAGTTGGATGCAAGCCCTACCTAGTGACTGGCCCATAAACAATTACTTGAACAGGAAGGCAGGTTAAGAAAAGAAATAGGAACAACTAAAGAATGGAAAGTAGGTGAGTAATATTTTGAAATACCTTCTGAAATAGGCATCACTCCTGGAAACACTTGTCTCCAAGTCCCCACTGTTTGAGATTGAGTCATCACTGACTAAAGGAAGAGCTGGACCAGGCAAGAAAAGGGAAACCATCAGCCATCCTGGTTTGAACTGTAGAAAGATCCAGAAAATGCTGATGGTCCGTTGAAAGAGCTAGGTACTCCATACATAGGGTTTAAATATCAAAAGTAGACTGAAGCACTGATTATAAAATTCTACCATTTGCCTATCCACAGAGATCAAAACCCCAGGATGATTCACAGGAGACCTTCCTGCCAAGTCTCTTCATGGTCCCCTTTTAAGGGAAACCCAGCATTGCTAGCCACTAACTCAAGAAGGAAGAGGAAGAATAGAAACGCCAGGAACAGACTTTCACCACAGAATGAGGTACTCCTCTTCCCTCTGTACCTACACTGTTCTTGTTGACACCAGCAGAGAAGGAAGCAGGGCAGTACCATCCTTTGGCCCCCGCATAAGGACTTAGAATGTGGCTCTAAGGAGCTCAAATATGCTAAGACAAAGCCTCTGCAACCAACATTGTGAGTTGAACAAAGTCAAGGATTTGCCTGAATGTCAGAGAGAAAACACCAATAGGAAAAAGCCAAGGCCAGGCCAGCAGAGATGAACCTGAGCTAAGATCACATCATGGAAATTTAAGTAGCAGATGCAGCAAATGTCATGTAGAGCCAGTGTCTCTGAAGGGGCAGGAAAAGCTGGAAGATATTAAGTGTGCTAGTCTCTTCTCCTGGGATCCTCATACTGCTTTGCCCCTTAGAAAGGTGGGGCTCTGGAAGGGTGTAAACACATCAAGGGAGTGGATCAGTCTTGAACTGGTCTTTTTACATTGGGCAAAATTATGAGGAAAAGAGGAAATAGAGATTCAAAAGCTACAAAATGTCCAGTTATAGAAAAATAAAGTTAATTTACAAAGCTCTGAATTTAAAATCCTCCAATCTATGAAAAATTAACCTGGTAGCATCTTTGTTAGTAACATTAATACTAAGAAGATAGTTTGAGATTCCATACAGAGCAAAATTTAGTTCTCTTACTTCCCTAAGAAAATTCCTTAATTTCATAAAGGAGCTTATAGAAAAAAATGTAGTAACAACACTGGGTTATGGTGAGGGAAGAGATGTAATATATATTGAGAACTACATATACCTGGTACCAAATTACATTCTATTCAATCCTTGCAGCAAATTTACAACATGATGCAGGCACTATTATCCCTGTTTTATGAAGGATGCTGAGGTTTGCAGAAGGAAATCAGGCAACTGATATGGGGCTAAATCAAGATTCAAATCCCCCTTGATCGGAATCCTCAAAGGCCAGACTGCCTTTCTTTTGAGAGCAGAGTCAAACTTACATGATGTCAACATCTCTAAATTAAAGGAGCACATGCTTAGGAATGGAAGTCAGGAAAGTACTTCCCCTTTGTGCTATGAGCACACTGCCATTGGTGTAGGACTCAGGATTCCTGAAGATGGTGGTTTCTGAGGCATTATGGAGCATGTGTTGTGAGTAAGGTTATTTTTACTTGCACACAGGTGTGTTTTTCTTAATATCAATGCCTTTTGACATTGGAAAATAATGTCATTATCTACAAAGTTCATGCTCCTGAAATTTATCAATGGGGTTACAACGAATTCTTAAGTATTAAATAAGTTATTTTTTTGTTGGGCTGCATTCTGGGCCACAAGAAATGCCTAGAATTTTTAAAGTTTATTAAAATATATATATGTATATGTATATATATGTATATATAAACACCTACCTTGTATAAGTAAAAGACAATGGTTATTAATATATTAGCATGAATTCTTACAAACTCAGATAAAGAAAGTCTTTAAAAGTAAATTAATAGGGGCTTTAGAGACTGTCTGGTGGGTAAGAGTGCTTGCTATGTAAGCATGGGTGCCTGAGAAGTCCTTGATTCAGTTCCTAGAACCCACATGAAAACTAGGCATGGTCATACACACCAGACATCACAGTCCTGTAGGATGGTCATACACACCAGACATCACAGTCCTGTAGGGGTAGGGACAGAGGAATCATCTGGGGCTCACTGGTCATCCCATCTGACCAAACGAAACAAACAAGCAAAAAATAACAATAACAAAACAAACAAACAAACAAAAACCTACAAGCTTCAGGTTTGATGGGAGACTCTGTCTCAAGGAAATAATGTAGAAGAGTGATGGACACTTGATGTTTTCCGCTGGCCTCCACATGTGTGTGTACAGAGGAGGTGCATATCTGTACACACAGGTACCTACACTCTATAAATGCATACACACACCACACATACTACATACACACACACACACACACACACACACACACACAGTGATAGTTTGAATGTGAAATGCCCCCCTATCCTCATGTGTTTGTATCTAAGCCTCATACCCAATTGCCACGTGGCAAAGCCTTTAAGAGGTAGAACCTTGGTGGGGAAAGTGTGTCACTGAGGGGACCTTAAGATTTATTAGCCCAGACCTACTTGTTGTTAGGTAGCTAGCTCTCCCATCTGGCTAGCTCCACCTGCTATGACAAAAGGAGAGCCAATTTCCTGTGCTGCCTGCCACGAAGAAAACCAAGATAAAACCATTTCCTTCCATATGTTGCTTTTGGTTCTCTTGGTTATATGCTTTGCCCCAACAACAAAAAGGAATTCCTACGCATACCAAAAAACATTGATAAGCTGAGAGTTTTCTTAAGCAAGTATAGCTTTGATATGGAATAATCTTAAAAAGGCAAGATTATCCTCAAGTCTTATATACTAGAAGATCTTAAGGTGACAATGTTCATAGCTAATAAAATAAAATGACCTGTTTTAAATGTGAAAAACTAAGTACTAGAACTGATAGGTTACCAATGACCTATATCTTGGAAGGCTGCAGGTTTTCAATGTGTGCTCATTCCCCGAGCCCAATTAGAGCTTCCCCTATCTCTTCTTCTGCAGTCAAGTTTTCTTTCTTGATAGCAAAACTAACCAAGAGGTTTCCCTGGAGAAAACTCTTAGGCATTTTCAAATTAAAAACCTCAGGGTAAATCCCTGGGCTCAGCTTCTCTCTGCAGCAGACTCCTGCCTTACTCCCCCTGTGCTCTAGACAGGAGAGCCCACTGGCAGTTAGTGGTAATAATAATAATAATAATAGTAACATGACAACGAAATGAGAGGGCCAGGGATGAGGGAAAAGACGGTACCAACAGGTGTTGTTTCCATGCTAACTATGTCCATAACTAATAACAATAAAATTAAAAAAAAAAAAAGAATTCAGAAACTACCATCTTTCTGTTATCCTCAGGCAGAAGCACTTGGTGACAAACAACATCTTTGTTCATGACAACAAGACTTGTGAAGAAGCTGAGGCAGACAGGCTGCTGCTGGTCGTTCATTGTTATCACTGCGCAGCCACCCCTACTTGATAACCACGCTCCGTCTCAAGAAAGCGGGAGACGTATGCAAGATCACAGGCCCAAGTGAGCGTAAACTGAGCTCAGAGTCACTCCGCGCCCTTTGTGCTGCTCTCATCCAGCCTTACTCTCCAGGTATCAAGTGAATGTCAAATCTTGAAAGTTGGGGAACTGAGAAAGCAAAGCAATTAAAACTGCAGCATGTGAACCACTGGATCTTTCCCGCTGCTTTAATGGCTTGATTAACTAAGTCAGCATAGGGAGTTCAATTGTTTGAGGACTTACCTTCTGGCTTTTGCCTAAAAGAGTAAAACAAAAAAAAAATCTAAGAAAGTTAGTGTTTCAAATTCCAGTACTATTTAGCAGAAGCAAAGCCTGCTGGAGCACAGACAATTTTTGAGAAGGAGGATTCACAGTTAAAATTTATAATGGCTAATTCTCCTATTTGTAAAACATTTATAAAGGTAAAATTTCTCAGTGTGCTAATGAAGTGACACAGCACCCTCTTCCCATGTGGTTGTCAAGACTGAATGAAATTTTGTCCCATGGCTCTTAGAATCCTGTCTGGTATGCCCAAGTCAATTCATGTTAATTAGGGTATTATCACTTCTAATGATGGAATAAAAAAAAATATTGTCATTTATGCCTTTTGTTTTTTCTTCCCCTAGCATTCAAAGATATTTATTTCAAGGGCTGAAAAGATGTTTTAGTGGTTAAGGCACTTGCCTGGAAAGCCTAAGGACCCAGGCTACATTCCCCTGTCCCCACCAAGGGTATAAGTGGGCACATGTGTCTGGAGTTCCATTGCAGTGGCTATAGGACCTCCCTCTCTCTCTCTCAAATAAATACCATATATATATATACCTCAAATATTTATTTGCTTTTTAAGTAATGAGAGAACTCTCTGTCTTTTTTAAGCAACATTTTTTATTAGATATGGACATATTATGTATGTAAACACCATATGCTGGTACCATCCTTTCCCTCCTCTCTGCCCCTTTTCTGAAGAGGCCTTCCTCATTGTGGATGCAGGCCAACCCCGTGGGGATTGTGGGCTATGCATTATTGGCGGGGGAGGGGGGCAATGTCTCTGTGCAAAATGTCCCAACTTGTGGCTGTAACAATCTTTCTGCATCCTCTTCCGCAATATTCCCCGAGTCATGCTGAGAGCATTTTTAAGTCTACTTCAGTGATGGGTTCTCAGGAGCCTCTGGATCTCGATTGGTAGGTGGTGAGTGCCCTTAGTATCCATCTCTATCACCCTTGTGCTATCTATATCTTTCGAGACTATGTTTGGATTGATAAGTTTTGCATATTACAATTTGAAGATATAAATTTTTCTTATATACTAATACTAGGAAGTGTTTAGAATTTTACAGTTTTCCTCATAAACTTTGATTTATATCCCTAACAGGAGTAGAAGTATCCTCATGCCAAAGTGGTTTGCCTTAACAATAGAAGATATTTATTCCCAGATGGGCCCCTCCAATAGAAGAGAAAAAATGCTACTGTAATTAAAAGTAAATTTAATTTAGATAAGGACCGGCCCAGATTAGCAGTTCTCATCTGCTGTGTGCACTGGAATCATCTAGGGTCCAAGAGCTTTTAACAAATGTAGAGATGACATTCTGTGCTTTGGTGATTCTGTTACTGCTGGTGGGGGGTAGGAGCCACGAATTAGAAGGTTTAAAAAAAAAAAAGCTACTGATGTTGCAGCAATGTGGATTCAAGGTAAAGAACCCCCAGGCCTAGCCAGGCATGGAGGCGCATGCCTGTAATCCCAGCACTCTGGAAGTAGAGGTTGGAGGATCACTATGAGTTTGAGGCCAGCCTGGGAGTACACAGTGAATTCCAGGTCAGCCTCAGCTAGAGTGAGACCATACCTGACAAAAAAAAAACAAAAAAACTCCAGGCCTGAACAGGGCCAAGTTTCTCTGTTGTTAAGAAGAGCTAAAAATCTGTCATATATTTTTCCAGTGTGTATGTGATATCTTTTATACTGAAGTATATCATTGTTATCACTAAATTTCAAAAGCCACATTTAAAGAAACAAAAGATTACTGATCAAATAAGCCAAAGAAAATAAGTTGTAACATGAGGATGAGGGTCCCAGCAATATTTGAAGACTGCAGTGGAATAAACAGTCAGGTCTTCTATAACCACAGTGAGACATGAATGAAGAAGTAATGTTAGAAAATAGTTGATCAGAAAAACTGGAGCTGTAAGAAGTTTAGATGACCTATCCAAGGGAATCAAGCCAGCGACTTTTTGAGTCCCATGCTGCCACACTTTCTAGTCCAGTTGTCTCTGTGTGCATGTGTTCCACACATTCTAATGGTTTCACTGGTTTATAAAGCTGTGCTCCAATACTTCATACTGCTATAAATCATACAGGTTGAGTGTTTAAAAATGGTCTATAAAGTCTAAGTAACCAGGCTCAATGGTCAATGACATAGCCAAAAATATATTTCTGCTTCTCACCAAAATGGTTAAGTCACACTCTAATTTTAATTAAAGATAATAGGAATTTTCTGAAGCTTAGAAATAAAACTACTTGCATAATCGTCAGGCTTACATGTGTCATTCAAACATCATCATGTGTTATAACTGCTTATATTTCATAGCAGTCAATTAAAGATGGCATTTACAACAATAGCTGGCACTTACCAAGTACCTACTATATGCTATACATCTTACTATTGTAGATAAATAGACCTCAAGTTTATTATGTAAATTTTATGGACAGGTGAACTGTGGCTCAGAAAAATGAATATAGATATTTTGTAGTAAAATAAAGATTCCAAAGCTGGGTGTGATGGTGCACGCCTTGGGAGGCAGAGGTAGGAGGATTGCCATGAGTTTGAGGCCACCCTGAAACTGCCTAGTTAATTCTAGGTCGGCCTGGACCAGAGTGAGACCTCAAAAAATCAAATTCAATTCAAGTCAGTGATTTTCGTTTTGAGGCAGCCCACCTTGACTTGAAACCTGTGGTGCACCTGCCTCAGCTTACCAACTGTGGAATTACAGGTCAAGTGTTTATCACAATGCTCAGTACTCAGATGAGTTGTTTTGTTTTTTTTTTTCCCCCAAAGCACAAACATATTCCGCTCACAATAATTCACTTGAGTCTTAAGCTTGATTTTAGTGAATATAAAACTAACTCAGGGCTTAACAATTTGCCTGCAAAGCCAAAGGACCTAGGTGCAATTCCCCAGGACCCATGCCAGCCAGATGTACAAGGTGGTGCATGTGTCCATTCTCTGTCTTGCTCTCTCTCTCTCTCTCTCAAATAAATAAATAAATTTAATAAAACAATCTGAAAACATTTAGGTAGAATTGAATTTAAATACAATTTAGGCAATTGCCTGTAAAAGGAATGTCATTTAATATGGATAAAGATGAAAATCCATAAAAAGTGCATGGAATTCTGCTCCAGAACCTCTCTGTGACTCCTGCCACTGAACACTCTTTCCTGCTCTTACTCTGAGCATGAGCATCAGGGAATATAAAATTAGAGAAAATGTACAGGGAAAACTTTAATAAATGCAAAAAAATCAGAGGCATCTAACTAGAATACAAATGAGTTTATTATGTATGCTAATGGATCATCCACCTTTAAATCTGAAGAAGAAATTTTCTGACTCAAGATAAATGTTACCAGGGGAGAAGAGAATGTGTCAGGGAAGCAGAAAGAACTGCATCTGTGCTGAATGGGAGAAATGTGCAGGCACTTCATGTAACAAGCTCACCAGTAGATGCCTAGTGACTTTATGATGTGATTCTCAGACTTAAAGAAGGCCGCAGAAGCTGGGCGTGGTGGCACACACCTTTAATCCCAGCACTCGGGAGGCAGAGGTAAGTGGATCACTGTGAGTTGGAGGCAACTCTGAGACTCCACAGTGAATGCCAGGTTAGCATGGGCTAGAAGGAGACCCAATCCAGAAAAAACAACAACAACAAAAGAAAAAAGCCACAGAAAAACAAGAATGTGGAAGGGGAAAGGAGAAAGCAGTAAAGTGCTACTATATTTTAATGCTGCCCTAAAAATTGTATGATTGGTTTTCTAATAGCAATTTTATGATTTCTACAAAGTGCCTAGGATGCAGATACATTTTGATGTTTTTTTATTAAATAAAAGTGGAGGAAAAAGGAAAATTCAAACAAGATAAAGCTTTTATCTTTCTCCACAAAGGTTTTAGTCTATAAACTGGAAAGCAACTCGCAAAAGTCCCCTCCATTTTTCTGAGATAACGCCAGCGATGAGTCAAAATTCATAACAGGCTTTGCACACCCTTAATAAGAAATAGGCTGCAGTTGTAACTCAATGATCCAAAACTGCTCGAGAGCTTAATGTAAATTTTTGTATCAGGGACCCAGCAGAGTTGGAAATGTGCTCACATCTGAATGGCCATGGAGTCATCTGCAAATGCCTCAAGCGGGGAGGGACAGCGGAGGACCTGGCTGCAGGTAGAAGTCGTCAGAATGGACAGGCCTCCTGCAGAAAAGTGACTAAAGGCTGGGGCACCTCCAAGAGTGGAGCATGATGATCACTCCGCACCACAGAAAGCAGGTGAGGTAACTCAATCTCCTCCCTGGTCTCCCCAACACATCATGAGCTGGCAAACAGACTTCTGAAAGACAGGGAGAACGACTGCCGTAAATGGGGATCTGGGGGATACTTTGACAACGAGGTTTTCCTTTGTTTTCTCAGATGAAAATGTGTGGTGAGAGCAAGCTGACAGATGAAGCCAAGTGCAAAATAGTCCCTGGGTTGACTCTTCCCGCGTGACAATGGAGAAAGATTTGGCTTCATGAGAGGATCCCACCGTGATTACCAAGAAGGCAAGAGTAGAAAGAGAAAACATGAGATAACCTCCACTGGGACACAGTGGGAAATTCCCATTTCAACGATGGTAGAGGGAAATTTTTATGTTTTTAAGAAATTTTTTTATTTAGGAATAATTTGAGACTCATGAGAAAGTTACAAAAATAACACAGTGTTTATTACTCATAGCTCCCACCAATGACAATGTTTTTTTAATAACCATAGTGCATGATCAAACAAGGAAACTGACATTGGTACAAGAGTATGAACTAAACCATGGAATTAATGTTTAGGATTTTTTGTACTTTTTAACATGTCTTTTTATTGCACACTTGTGTGTTTGTAAGTGAAGCATGTGTACATGTAAGTTTATATATTTGTGAGTATGTATATGGGTTCTTGCATGTGGAGGTCAGAAGTCTATGCCAGGTGGTATCTTCCTTAGTTTTGCTCCACCTTATTTTTTAAAAATATTTTCTTTTTGTTTATTTATTTGAAAGAGACAGAAAGGAGAAAGGGGAAAAGAGAGAAAGACAGAGAGAGGGAGGGAGAATGGGTATGCCAGGGACTCCAGCAACTGGAAATGAACTCCAGACACAAGTGCCACCTTGTGCATCTGGATTTCGTGGGTCCTGGGGAATCAAATATGGGTCCTTTGGCTTTGAAGGCAAGCACCTTAACTGCTACGCCATCTCACTAGCCTCATGCTCCACCTTATTTTGGGACGTGTTCTCTATTGCAGTCAGGTTCACATTGCTGGTAGAAATCACCCAACCAAGAGCAGTTTCTGGGGAAAAGAGGTTTATTTTAGCTTACAGTCTTGAGGGGGAAGCTGCATGATGGCAGGGGAAAACAATGGCATGAACAGAGGGTGAACATCATACCCTGGCCAACATCAGGTGGACCATAGCAACAGGACAGTGTGCCAAACATTAGCAAGGGGGAGCTGGCTGTGACACCCAAAAGCCCGTCCGCAAGAATACACTCCCTCTAGGAGGTGTTAATTTCCAAATCTCCATCAGCTGGGAACCTAGCATTCAGAACACCTAAGCTTATGGAGGACACCTGACTCAAACCACCACAATCTCTCACTGAACCCAGAGCTCACTGATTCATCTAGCCAGCCAGCTGCAGCAATCCTCAGGTCTCCTCCTTCCCAGAGTTGGCATGATAGGCACATGCTACCATGCCTGGCATTATAGTTTCTCATTTGTTTTTACATAGGTGCTGGGGATCTGAACGTAGGTCTTCATGCTTGTACAGCAAACAGTTTGCCTGCTGAGCCGTCTCCACAAACCCATACGCCATTTTAAAAATCCATTCCACTGTGTTACCGAGTCCATTATTGCCCATGTAGGTATGAGTAGACACCATGATGAGGAGGTGCAGGTCTGTTTACAAACTGCAAAAAGCCTCCCTGTGCTCCTCACCAGGGCCCCCAATGCCCAGCACTGGCCCTTAACAACCATTGGGCTATTCTCCATCATTATGATTTTTCCCCTTTTTAATTTAAAAAAAAAAAAAAAAAAAAAAAAAAAAAAAAAAAACCTTTCGTGACTGGCGACTTGAGATCTGTCCAAGTGCTACACGTATTCAACAGTTCCTTTTATTCTGCAGTGTTCTATTACACTGATAACACCAAAGATTGTTCTTCCTTTCCACCCACTGAGCACTGAGGGACATCTGAAATGGTGCCAATTTTTTAATTGTTACAAATACAGCTACTATGACAAATGAGATATTAGGATTTAGTGAAAACATGAGTTACCACGTCTCTAGGACATGTGATTTCAGGGTCACAGGGTGAGTTTAAGTTGAACTCCATTGAGAACTGCCAAACTGATTTCAGAATAACTTTAAATCACTGGTAATGCTATATCACTTCTCACTGAAAAATCCTCCAGTGCTTCCCAATCTCTCTGAAGTTAAAAACCAAAGCCCATTCAGTCATCCAGAAGACCATGCCTAGCTGGGCCCCATGACCAGTCTAGATGCTCTGCCACTGCTCCATGTTTATCCTAGGCCACTCCAAACCCAGGGCCTCATTTATGATGCTCATCTTTTTAAAAGAACATTTTATCATGAGTCTTAACACATGAACACGTTGTAATGTGATCATATCCTATTACCCTCTGTTGCCCCTCCTCCCCTTCACACCCCTGAGCACCTTCCTCTTTCCAAGTGGCCTTTCTGTTTTGATGTCCTCTCTTGCTCTCCTGCGCCCTCTAGGTCACCGTGTTGATGGGTTCAGAAGCGTGCAGGTCTCATGGGGGTGATGCAATCCCTGTGGGTTCGCAAATGCAGCAACTGCTCATGCATCAGGCTTCTTCCCTCATCTACAAGGGCCAGCCTTTAAGTCTCAATACCTCCCTTTCTTGAGTAATTTTATCCAGGAAGGATACTACTTTTAGTCTTTCTGCAGTCTCTGTGAGCCCTCATTGGGGTTCAAGGAGAAGGCTCTAAAGTGACAGTGCTCTCCCCTACTCTGTCTCCTTGCAGGGTCTTCATATGGTTTCATCAACTCTCACTTCTCCTCCCAAACTTACCAACTACTGTCCCTCTGCATGAGCCACCAGGAGGCCACTGACTATGTCTTGTCTCTTTGTAAGCCACCAATCTGTCCTTAGATCTGAGGTCAATTGATTTTCCTAAAACCAAGGTTTCATATGATTTCAAGGAAATTCATGATTTTATAGTTTGACCCAGGTTTTATGTTTGTGTTATGAGAATGGAAACAATGAGGGCACCTATGCCACAAGGACGACCCACAGCACATGTTGAATGGTGCCCTTTGCCACAGTCCCGCCTTCATCTCATCTTTGCCTGCCCAATTCCTTACAGGCCCAGGCCTGCCATGGCTCCTGAGCTAATTGGAACAATGACAAGAGCTAGATCACAAGACCTGGGGTGCCTCCCAGCACACACCTGGGAGTTAAATTGTGCATTCTATCAGACCCTACAAGGGACAAGCAGTGGGCATCATCAAGGCCTTTTAAACTACTATGCTGCAACAATTTTTAAAAATATTTATTTATTAACAAGCAGACAGATAGAAGGAAGGGAAGGAGAGTGGGAGGGAGGGAGAGAGAGAGACAGAGAGAATGGGCATGCCAGGGACACTAGCCATTGCAAACTAACTCCAGATGCACTACTCTGTGCACTGATTTTACATGGGTACTGGGGAATCAAACCCAGGTTATTAGGCTTTGCAGGCAAGTGCCTTATCCACTGAGCCATTTCTCTAGTCCTGAAATAATTTTTCTATAATCTTCTTGGATAGCCCGATCAGTATCCTGATTAATAACCTAGACTTCTTCTAAGACTGGAGCCCTGCACCCTGGGCTTAGGCTGCCATTCAGTCAGTGGCTGAATTCTGCTTTTAAGAAACAGGTTGCTCTCCTGTGGCTCTGCTTCCTGTGTTTCCTCTGGAGTCCACAGTGCCCCCATCTGGAACACTTGGACCACCTTGTTGCTCCTGTGTCCTTACCATAGCCAACTGTCATGGCTTCGCATGGTCTGAGTCTATTTCTGCCTGAGTCCTGTATGGTTAAAGTTCCCTGCAACTCTCAACTGCACCATCAATGAGAAAAAATGAAATCTGATTGTCAATCATGGCCTTATTCAAGGATTTGTCTCCAAAGGTAAAGATAGCCTCAGGCCTGCAGCTAATGTAGATGAGGCACTGCCTTGCCTCCATATCAATGTCCATTTACCTGAGGAAGGGAAGTCATACTCATGTGACAATACTCTGAGTTTCCTATCATGTGTCTTAATTATAACACTAGCACATCTTTGTTACTAGTTTATAAATCACTTAACTCAAGCTGATCATGCTCAATTCTAAGGGAGAACTCAAATGAATATTATTGAAAATAAATATTTTCTCCTGTCATTTTTTTTTCTGAGCTTGAATAAAGGGGACAGAGATGGGAGAACTTAAACTGAAATTCAAAAGCCATTCTCTATTATAATAAGGAACTAATTATTATTATTTTAAGAGAGTGAGACAGAGAGGCAGATAGAGAGAGAGAATGGGTGTACCAGGACCTCTGGACGCTACAAATGAACTCCAGACACAAGTGCCACCTTATGCATCTGGCTTACGTGGGAGTCAAACTTGGATTCTTAAGCTTTGTAGTGAAGCATCTTAAACATTAGGCCAACTCTCCAGCCCCCAGTGGTCACTGTTTTCAATGAGATTTTACTGAATCCTTCGCAAAGGCAGACACGAGGCTAGACAATACTGCACGGCACGACAAGTACGAAGACTTGAACATGCAGCAAAGGGAGAACTGGAGTAAGTAGGCTGAGCAAGGAACTAGAGTCTCCTGCAAAGCTAACATAAGAACACCCACTATGGTGAACGTGGTGGGATGGCTGGAGGTCACACAGGAACAGAATGCCTACACTTACTTCAGTGTCATTTGTGTTGCAGTGTTCTCAAGTTGTCCTCTGTCGATGAAATAAAATACCTGGCATTAGTATCCCAGTCTACTGTATGGATTGAGCAGACGGCTCAGCAGGTAAAGGGGTTGACATACAAGCATGAGGTCCTGAGTTCAGATCCCCAACACCTACGTAAAATACTGAGCATGTTGATGTGCACCTGTAATTCCAGTACTGGGGAGGCAGAGACCAGAGGATCCTTAGGATTTATTGGCCAGATAGCCTAGCTGAATCAGTGAGCTCTGAAAATAAGTTGAAGAATGACTGAGTAGGGCACCCGATGCTGACCTCTAGCCTTCACACACATGTGTACACATGTGCATGAGCATCTGCCCACATGTGCACCCATACACATGTGCATGTGCCACATACATGCATGTGCAAAACATGCTTTAAGTAACCTATTGGGAAGTGCAGGATGGGTAAGGTAGAAGCAGGCTAATATGGAGCCATGAGAAGGCAATCACCACATTAGGGAGAACTCAAACTCAAACCCAGTAAGTACTGTGAACATTTTGAAATCTCTGAGAAACCTGAAGGGAAAGTAATAACAACTAGACATGGTGAACCTGAATTCCCTGGTGGACAGAGGAGAAGGCTGAAGTCAGTATTTCATGAATTGGTGAAGAAGAGCCCTAAGTAGTCATGATGAGTGTGACGTTTCGCATGTAAATGGATGCTCTCTCAAAGTGGTGATACATCATGACCTGAAGAAGTGACAGTCTTACAAGAGTGCTACAAAGAACTGATGTGACAGCGTGAATAAGCCAGGAAGCTGGTTTTTGACTCAAGAGAGTTCCAAGCTAACCAGCCATAATAAATTCTGTTCCAATTTAAGTGTCACGAAACAAGGATTAAGAAAATACTGTGACAGTCTTCTAGTTCCAAAACTTCAAAATCTTCCACAATAAAGGAAGAAGTAATTAGAATATGTCAAGACTCTTTCCAGACACTCTTCTTTCAAAGTCCTGCTTCAACACAATAGGACACTACTCAGCCTTAAGAGGCAATGCTGGTTGATACCATCACATGCAGGTGCTGGAGCTGGCTTGCCTGGTACACATGACAGCTCATCCTCTTCCCACTGTGTGGACCTGGGTGTATAACCTGTATTTGCTAATACCTTGTTTTCTTCTTATTTAAAAAATCTGAAAAATAAAGTGAAAGGCTCACAATGCTAGTGGGAAGATGGCATGGGTTAATGCATGCAAGGCACTCAGATTGGCCCTGGCACCCCGGACTGCTTGGTATGGACTCACTCTTTCAGACATAGCACTCTAAGGGAGCTCTGAGCATGCTCAGAAGTCAGCCCGGAGAGCCAGAAATCAGCTTAGTGAAGGAAGCTTGTGGACCCAGTCTAAGATTATCAGAGTGTGTTCTGCAGATGAGAGTCAGAGCAGAATGGCTATTACGAGTTTCTGCCTCCTCCTCCTCCTCCTCAGCTTCTGGCAACCTGGCAAATGGACACTAATTTAATAACTATACATGCCTGTAAGAAAAATGAACCAGAAATTAATTAATACCTAAAGGTTATAGCTAAGGCTAGCACGCAGACGCTTCAGAACCCATGCTTCCACAGGAATGGAAAGAGGGAAAGAGAGGGAGGGAGAGAGGCTGGTGAGGGGCAGCAGGTGAGGCCAACCAGAGCCGGGTTTTCTCTCCAGAGGTGTTCTTCCAGCTCCATTCATGTTGTTGTCAAGAAGACCACCAACCCAATGATATGACTATATCCAGCTATGACAAAATAGCTAGATCTCAGGCTAGCAGCACTCGGAACAGTGATTTACTTTTGTGAATTAAAATTGTTCATGTTGGGCTGGAGAGATGGCTTAGCGGTTAAGCACTTGCCTGTGAAGCCTAAGGACCCCGGTTCAAGGCTCGGTTCCCCAGGTCCCACGTTAGCCAGATGCACAAGGGGGCGCACGCGTCTGGAGTTCGTTTGCAGAGGCTGGAGGCCCTGGCGCGGCCATTCTCTCTCTTCTCTCCCTCTCTCTGTCTTTCTCTCTGTGTCTGTCACTCTCAAATAAATAAATAATTAAAAAAAATTGTTCATGTTTCTTGACTTTAATTTTAAAATACCTTGCTATATGGTTTCATTCTCAGAGTGAGAATGACTCCACACATACTACACACACACGCATGCACACACACACACACACACACACACACACACACACACACACACGATGACTGTAAAACCAAGTAATCCCAGTTACTTGCTACAACATGCTAGGATCCATTTTTTTCTGTAAAAAGCTTGCAAAGCAAAGAATAATCAATACCAAGAAGAATATAGTGCTTAACCTGTATGCTGTAAAACCTCAAACAGACAACAGTTCAGCAGCTAAGATGGAAAGTAACATTTATCATCTACATTGCTTAACTGCTTGTCCAAAGACTATGCTCCCAAATCTCCCAGCGCTATGGAAACCAGAAGCATTTTAAAGACCATGTTAGCTGAAGCAAGAACTGAGAGTCAGCACTAGTTCCCTGTAAGCTCAGAGCTTGGGTTATACCCAGCAGCCCACTAGTAGCATGAGTTTCTAAGTTCCTCGGAAGTGGTCCAGGCTAGTGACACTATCTCCTTTAAGGATACTCACTTTGGGGGGTGGAGTGATGGCTTAGCAATTAAGGTGCTTTCCTGTGAAGCCAAAGGACTCCTGTTCAATTCCTTAGTACCTATGGAAGCCAGGTGCACAAGGTGGCACATGTGTCTAGACTTCGTTTGCAATGGCGAGAGGCTCTGGTGTGCCCATCCCTCTATCTGCCTCTCTGTCTCTCTCTCTCTCTCTCAAATAAATAAATAAACTATCTGAGAATGTGTGCAGATAATTCTAATCAAAAGGAAAGGCCATAGTCTATGACCTGATGTTTGCATTTACACCATATCCCCTGTGGACCCAGGGTGTCAGGAAGCATAAACACAACTGTATCAAGTATTTAAGGCCGCCCTTTCCACCAGACATGTCACACACATGGTTATATGCAGCCATCCCTTGTGTCAATGAGAATGGCAAGCCATAGGCCAATTCTGCTTCCTTTTTCCGTTTTGTCTACCGAAAATAACAGCTTTATATTTTCTTTCCCCCACCCCCACATCATGGGAAATTGCAGATACTTACAGTTTCATTCTTTCTTTTGTTGAACGAACTCCCCCTCTAATGGATGATGTTTTTTTGTTTTGTTTTGTTTTCCAAACAAAGCTCTACATTTCAGCTTGAATAGCTTCCTCAGATATGATAAAGTTGTTTTTTGTTCATATAATCAAGAGTTCCTTTCATTTTCAAACTTAAAAAGTAGTCTTGAAGATGTGAGTGATAAATCTGATTAAAATATCCTGATGGCAAATTTTTCATCCCAGTCTCTCTACTCCACTGGGAGAAGTGGAGGGTTGGGGAAAAAATGGAATGCATTCCTTCTGTGATGCAGGATTTAAGAGCAGACATCAAGAGTATTTTACCTGTGATTTTATCATAGAAACTGCTAGTTACCTACCCAACATTCATTCTCCCTCCACTCAAAGAAATCTGGTATTTTTCCAATTGGCAGGATGCCCAGATAAACACTTTTGTTTCCTGGATTCCCTAGGGTAGTCAATGAGATTAAGCTGAAATCCTTGGGTGGGCTTTCAGGAAAGCTATGTAAAGCAGGCTGACTCAACTATGAGTCAGACTCTTTGACCTGCCCTTCTTTCTCTTATTTCTGCTGAAAATGGGATATCTGGTGCTCTACAGCCACTTTGGGCCTTAAGGATGGAAGCCACGTAGAATGATAGGATTTGAGGTCCTGATGACCTTGGAGCTGCTAATGCAGCATGCAAGGTCTATTATAGTTTCAAATAAGGCTGATCAGGGTAAGTAACAACTTTATTTTTCAGAGTTCCAGAGGTGGGGAAGTTCAAGATTAAGGAAGCAGAGTATTCCTTATGTAGTGACGGAGGGTCTATACATTTTCACATTCACACATGACAGTTTTTTTCCTGTGTCCTCACAGAAAGACTGAAAACTCTTTGAGCTCTTCATTAATGGTACTGATCCCATTCATAAGGGTTCCACCCTCCTGGCAATATTTCCTGCATAAGATCCCACTTCTTCACAGCATCAATATTAGAATTTTTGGAGGACATAAACATGTGGTCCATAACAAATGACTATACATACTTTATCTGTCTTGTTTAAAGCCAGGTGTTGGGGTTTCTGTTACATGCCGATACTCATTCCTGAACCCATCATGGTAGCTCTCCCATGGCTAAAGTACAGGCCTATCTAATCCTGCTTTACCACTACCTCCATTCTCTCAGCCCCGTTTCCTCCTTTTTACTTATTTCTAGCTTTAGCAAGGATGTTTTCAAGCAGGAAGTGCCTGTGTGAAGATCACATATGCAGACCGGTACAGTCGTGAGTGGAGTTCTTGATCACTGCTGCTGTTCCCTCCTGTGTTCCACAAACAGGCAGTTTCAGAGTCCCAGAGCCTCACAGCGTCCCCCCCACCACAGCTGTGGGGCGGCGAGGGCAGGACTGGGAGGCCCGCGTGTTCACATGAACAACCGAATTCAAGAGCCTTTCCCGTAGTGAAGGTGAGGGGGCAGGATGGCCTCTCACCTGTGTAGGAAGTAGCTTCTTTCCAGGGACGTCTCCAAGAAGACAGCCCTGCCGTCTTGGAGTGAGCGTTTCAGTGAGGAGAAAGCTCTGGATCCCTTCCCAGCGTGCCTGAAACTTTCTAGCAAGTTGTAAATGTCTCACACATCAATGGTAAAATTTAACTTTGGAAAAATGAAAGGAATAGTACTTCAATAACAACAACAACAACAAAAAAAAAAAACAACAAAAAAAAAAAACAGAAATATACCAAAGTAACAATATGGACCTAAACTGAGAATGGTAACTGATTTCCTCAGGCATAAACCTGAAGAAAGGGACAGGGACAGGCATACTACCATATAAGACAAACAAAACAACCCATTCCCTTTCTTTGTAGCAGTCCCTTGCTGAGGGAGAAGAAACAGAGGCTGTCACACGCATGCTGGAATTCCCCTGACTAATGCCAAGAACTTTGGCTTTGAGGCTTTACATAAACTTTGCTACCCACACGGGCTGTTACCACTCTAGGCATCCAAGCACGTGCGAGGTTCTAGACAGACATTTCAAGGCACAATGTAACTGTCAATAATAAACTCACCACACTGGGCACAAGCTGGATTAGGAAAGAGTGTCATCAAAAGAAATTTATAATGGCAATGAGTTATAAGTTAATAATGAATCTCCTATCAAGATAGAGCTATTTATTGGATTTTGAAAATCCTCTTATCTGTCTCTAACCCTCTTATTCTCAGTCTCTCTCTCATAAATTAAAAAAAAAAAACTAGAAGGGGGTAATTTCAGCTTCATATAGTGTAGCATCTTCATGTCATGTTAATACTACTAGTGGATGGAATTTGGATGAGGTCTAGAGCAGTAAAATGCCATTTTTGATAGGTCGGAAAAGTAAACCTCCATCGAACAGTTAAAGCAGTTAGTTAGGTGCACTGCACTGTGTCTGGACTGGAAGTGATTTAATAACAGTTAAAGAGCTGTTACTAAGGAGGACACTGACCATCTTTCTTTCTCATAGAAGACATAATTTAGAGGATAAGAGGTTATTAGATTCCATATTGGAAAGCATTTCTTGAAAGTGAGTATTCTTTTTAAAAATATTTTATATATTTATTGATTTCCAAGCAGAGAGAGAAGAAAAACAGTGAGAAGGGGAATACCAGGTCCTCTAGCCACTGCAATGGAAGTGGAGACACATGCACCACTTTGTGCATCTATGCCTTATGTGGGTATGAATAACGGAATCTGGGACCTTCAGCTTCGCAGGCAAGTGCCTTAACTGCTAAGCCATTTCTCCAGCCATCGGCATAATTTTAGCTTGCCTTTATGATAGTGACTTGAAGTCTTCTGGGTCAATATGAGGAGCACTATTGCTGGGTCATGTGGTTGGCCTATTTTTAGCATTTTGAGGGACATCCATGCTGTTTTCTACAGTGGCTAGACTAGCTTACATTTTCACCAGCAGCAGCCTGAAGATTCCATTTAGTGGCAACCTCACTAGCATTTGTTGTGATGTGTTTTCTTGGTGACTGCCATTGGGGTGAGATGGAATCTTGATGCAGTTTTGGTTTGCATTTCTCAGAGAGCTAGGGATATTGAACTTCTTAGAATAAAAGCCTTTGAATGCAAGCTTATCTCAGGCAATGTGGGATGAACTCTAACCTTTGTAATCCCGGATTGATTTCTTAGTCAGGAACTGGGACTCTGCTAAGGCTGGGTGTGATGTATATCTATCAAAACTAATGTTGAGTCTTGGTCACTGATGCAAAGGTGCTAAGAGGTAGTGGGACCCCTGAAGAGGTCATGGGGATTCCATTCTCAGGAATTAAGAGTTCCTATGTGTTAGGGTTTGGCCTTAAAAGTTCTCCAAAGACTCCTGTATAGAAAGCTTAGCTACTTGACTATCGCACTATTGAGATGTGGTGCATATTTTAAGAGGTGGGGCTTAGTGGAAGTTATTAATGTCACTGGTGCATGCCCTTGAAGGAGTTGTTGGGAACCCAGTCTCTTCCTTGTGCTGTCTTTGCTTCCTGCAACCATATGGTAAGCTTTAAATTCATTCAAATATATAATGCCTTTAGGATGTCCTGACACCTCACAGTTCACAAAACAATGGAGCAAACTAACCATGGGCTGATACCTCTGAAACCGTGAACCCAAATGAACTGTTCTTCCTTTTATGCTGTTTTTGTCAAGTATTTTTCCCCACAGTGACAGAAAGCTAATTAATATATAATGAGAGTGACTTAACTACTGCTGGCTATGATTAATTGAGTTTAGCTTCCCTGGCTTTCTCCCTCCCCCCCCCCCCACTTTCTCTCTCTCTCTCTCACTTCTTCTCTTAGCATGTGGTCGCTATGCAAGCACTCACATGCTCTTCCATTGTCCTTGCCTGGATGGAACAACACATGACCTCACCAGAGGCCAAGCAGATTTGATTACTGTGCTCTTAGAACGACAGAACTGTGAGCTAAGTAAATCACTTTCCTTATAAGCTCCCCACTCTTAAGTCATTTAGTTATAACCTCATAGGACAGACCAAGATAAACTCTTCACCCGGGAAATACTACCCTTCTAAGTGATGCCTAAACCACAGGTTCAAGTACTGTTTCATTTCCAAGGAAAACCTGACACCAGGCAAGAGACAGGGAACAATAGGAAGGGTGAAAACCTGCTCTTCTTCTTTCCGGTCTACCTTATCATTCACAGTGAACGAATAGCCTATTTACAGTTTCATACTGCATTGTAATGCTTAGAGACCATCCCTTTCTCAAAGCTGTAATGTATTCAAAAACAACAACAGGGCTTAAGAGATGGCTTAGCAGTTAAGGAACTTGCCTGTGAAGCCTAAGAAGCCAGGTTCAATTCTCCAGCACCCACATAAACCAAGGTGACACATTCATCTGGAGATCATTTGCAATGGCTAGAAGTCCTGGTGTGCTGACTCTCTCTCTCTCTTCTTCTTCTTTCTCTCTTTCCCTGTTTTTCTCTGTGTGTTAAATAAATAAATAAATTTTAAAACAACAAAATGTATAATTCTCTCTGACAACGTCCTCAGCGTGTGTGTGTGTGTGTGTGTGTGTGTGTGTGTGTGTGTGTGTGTATCTGTGTCTATGTGTGTGTGCGTGCAGAAAGAATGAACTCTGGGGCTGGAGAGATGGCTTAGCGGTTAAGCGCTTGCCTGTGAAGCCTAAGGACCCTGGTTCGAGGCTCGGTTCCCCAGGACCCACTGGAGTTCGTTTGCAGAGGCTGGAAGCCCTGGCACGCCCATTCTCTCTCTCTCCCTCTATCTGTCTTTCTCTCTGTCTGTCGCTCTCAAATAAATAAAAAAAAAAAAAAGAATGAACTCTGGAGCCATAAATACCTAGCTGCAAATCTAGGATCCAAGATTCATTAGGTAAGGGTATGACTACAAAGGCAGTTACTCTTTTCACATGTAAATATTGGAATCTACTTCTTTATAATAATGTTGTGAGTATTTGATGAGACACCACACATCAAGTGCCTAGTACTTACTAGGTATGCAATAATTGTTAACATCTTTCCCATCTCCATACCCTATCCTTCCTTTTGACTCTAATTGTTTTAAATTCAGGTTTACATATTTTTCACAATTTGGCCATAACAACTCTGTAGTATTGTATGAGAATATGAATAATGATATAGATATAAACGTATATTCCTTCCCAATGAGACATTAGGCACAACTCCACAGGAAACACCTGGCCTGAAAGGTGATTTTCAGAAAAGATTCTGGAATGTGCAGGGATACAGGAATACCACCAGCCTCAAAAATTTGATTTTAAGCTGGAGAAATTGCTCAGTGGTCAAGGCATTTTCCTGCAAACCCTAAGGGCCCAAGTTCGACTCCCATGCATCCATGTAAAGCCAGATGCACAAGGTGGCACATGCATGTGGATTTCAATTGCAGTGGCTAGAGCCTGTGCACCCATTCTCTATCTGCCTCTTTCTCTCTCAAATAAACAGATTAATTAATTTCTAAAAAATTAAGCCAGGCATGGTGGTGCATGCCTTTAATCTCGGACTCAGGAGGTAGAGTAGAAGGATCACTATGAGTTCGAGGCCACCCTGAGACTACATAGTGAATTCCAGGTCAGCCTGGACTAGAGCAAGACCCTACCTCAAAAAAACTACAAAAAAATTTTAAGAAACTTTGATCACCCCATAGTTACTGTCATCCTATGTCCAGTCCTTTGTTGCATAATCATAAGTCAATTTATGAACACTTCTGGTTCCATTCATTCATTGGCTTAAAGTTGAAGTCATAAGTAAGTCCTAAATTTTGGATCATTGGTAAATGATCCAAGGGATGGGAGATGGCTCAGTGGTTAATGGCAATTGCTTGCAAAGCCTCATGGCCTGGGTTCAATTCCCAGTACCACGTAAAACCACGTGCACCAAGTGGCACATGCATCTGGAGTTCATTTGCAGAGGCAATAAGCCCTAGCATACCCATTCCCCCTCCACTCCCCCCCACCCCGCTTGCAAATAAATATAAAACATTAAAAAAAAGATTAGGAAGAACATGAAAGTGAACCAGAAACATCTGCTTTGATGACCTCGTACAGGACATGACAGTCTTTTCAGAAAATTAATTTAGAATTATATAGATAGAGAAACACTGGTATGATTTTTCTAAAAGACAATATTACAAAATAAAATATAATGCTCCTAAATGTGCATTATTATTACTGCTTTTAAATTATGTAACAATGAAGATACATGCCCTGCCAGATATTCTCATTTCTTTAGGGTTCAGAACAGAGCACTAGGGAAGGCTTCATGTCTACATGAAAGATTAATAGCTAAACTTTATTTTCAAACCATGGATTTCTGACATCACTTCCAAATTTATTACTACAGATACTTTTTATTAGAATAAATGAAAGAGGACACAGAATTAAATAGTCAAATTCTGCAATAAGAATAAAAATACTAACTTGTTTATTCACATTTAATGCCTGACGTGTTCATTGTCTATTACTATGCTATGCAAGTCTATAAGCAACAAAACATGAAAAGAAAATCAGAGCACTACAGTACAATTCATGGTGAACATTTATTCTGACAGTACTAGTTTTATTTTAATTATTCATTGTAGTACTTTATGGCAGAGTATAAATGTGTTGTAGTATGTTTTAAAGTTATTTTATGTACTCCAGTATCTCAGGATTGCCTTTTTCCATTAAGTATTTTCCATCATCAGGGAAGAGGCACCTTCTGAGACAAAGTCTGAGGTTATTTATGACATAATAGAACACTGTCTATACTACCTTACTCCTAAAATTGGTACAGTGTAAAGAAAGTTAAAGCCATTTACATTCAAACAAACTGGAAAAAAAAAAAAGGACAGGTTTTGTTTAGTCTGATCCCTAATGTTAGAGTTTTCATTTTTCAAGGCTTCTCTCTGAAGGGGATGTAAGGAAGAAAACCACAGAAACCAATTAATGAAAGAATGAATTACTAATATTTTTTACTGTTTATTTACTGGGGCTAGAGAGATGGCTCAGAGGTTAAGGCACTTGCCTGCAATACCTCACGATCCTGGTTCAATTCCCCAGTACCCACCCTCAGTCAGATGCACAAAGTGATGCGTGCATCTCGAGTTTGCTTGCAGTGACTAGAGGCCCTGGCATGCCCATTCCCTCCCCCTCCTCCACCTATGAATAAATAGAATATTTGAAAAATGTATTTACTGAAATTAAATCAGCATGGCTTAAAAGGCTTAGGCCTACAGATGTTTTCCCTTTTCTTTACCTTCTCTCAAGCACAAGGCTTCAAAACCATTGCCCCGATCCAGCAGTGCAGGAGTTCTGCATCTGGTGACACCTGGAGACACAGGATATCTCCTCCTCAGAAAGGTACCAACTTAAGAAAGCAACATGTCTCATATAAGAAAAAAGCACTTTGGGGAGTACTTGAATGAAAGATTAGTGCTCTTTATATAACTAATACGACACCGTGTATTTCAAATGAGCTGCAGGAAGGGGAAACATTCCTTCCTGCTTTATAGACTAGAGGGCACTGCAAGATCGTCTTCATAGAGCTGTCTACAACCTTGCTAGAGCCCAGATGTTTGCACATCAGTTGCTGGACAAATATTACAGACTACTAAGTGGCAGGGCTGCACTGTCCCCCGAGCAGCATTTAAATTTGGGCAGTGACACCAAATGGAAGCGAGCAGCAGTTCTAACTTGAGTATCCCAGAACAACCTCTTGTTTACAGTCATTGGATAAAAGAGCATGGGGACATGGAAGCCATGGAAACACTGATTAGTCAGGTCAAGGAGCAAGGATCACCTGTAGAAAATCACTGGTCTGAGAACTGAGTAATTCAATTGTGAACTGAAACAATAAAAGTAAGAAATTGACTTGAAATGCCTAGCATTGACATTCTAAATTATGCTTAAATATGAATGCAATTAAGGATTTTTCCATACACTTAATTGTTTATTTAGCCTTATCCTTTTAAATATAAAAGGTTTTAAATGTAGATAGAGAGATAGATAAATAGATAGATAGATAGATTTTTGTTTGTTGTTTTAATAAGAAAGCAACGGAGTGTTTAGGAGACAGGTCAGTTTTGCAGTATACTGAAGAAAGTAGTCTTAGGGCAGAAGAGATGGTTGGGCAGTTAAAGGTGCTTGCTTACAAAGCCTGCCAGCTTGGGTTTGATTTCCAAGCACCCATGTAACACAAAATGTACAAAGTAGCACATGTATCTGGAGAGCTTGTTTGTAGCAACAAGAGGCCCTGGTGCATCCGTATATTCTCTCATTCTCTCTCTGCCTCTGTCTTTCTCTCTTTATTTCTCTCTCTCCTCTTTGCCCCCCTCAATAAACAATTTAAAAAATTTTAAAAAGAAAAAAAAAAGGCTGGAGAGATGGCTTAGCAGTTAAGAGGCTTGCCTGCAAATCCTAAGGACCCATGTTTGACTCTCCAGATACCACATAAGCCAGATGCACAAAGGTGAGGAAAGTGCATGGTCGCACATGCCCACTAGGTGCCGAAAGCATCTGGAGTTTGATTGTAGTGGCTGAGGCCCTGGAGTGCCAATTCTCCCTCACTCTCTCGCCTTCTGTCTCTCTCTCTCTCTAAAATTAAAAAAAAAAAAATTTTTTAATTAAAAGAAAGCCAGGCATGGTGGCATATGCCTTTAATTCCAGCGCTCGGGAGGCAGAGGTAGGAGGATCGCCATGAGTTCAAGGCCACCATGAGGCTCCACAGTGAATTCCAGGTTAGGCTGGGCTAAAGTGAGACCCTACCTTGAAGAAAACAATATAAAGAAAAGAAAGAAAACCTCAGATACTGCTTACGTTATAGTCTCTTCACTTGTGGGCCCTGCAAAACCATTTGTAATGCTTTCAGAGGCTTGGTAAACATTTTCAGTGTGAAAACTGGGGCTAGTAGTTTTCTTTGACATTCCTCCACCCAGTTACATTATTTTACACTAAAACAACAAAGCTTCGCCAGGTTCCTCTTCCTTCTCCATGCATTGAGAAAATTGTTCCCTATAGAAATGAACCACTGCTCAAGCTCAGTGGAGCTTCCACATGTGGATGCTTATGTTTGTGACTAGTACGTGCCAGGACACAAGCCCCCAGGTGACTGAGAGATTCACAGGGAGGAAGCTGTGCACAGTAGAAATCCCTAGGGCAGACCCCAGGAAACAGACAACCCACAAGAGAGGACTTCTTTGCTGAGACAACTTTAACTCTGATGTTAAGAACATGGCTTATTAGAGCAAATGACAGCTCAAGTATGATTGAAATAGGAAATAATTACAAATTAAGGGTTTTATGAGCCACAGGAAAATAAGTGCACAGTGACCATGAATCCCTGTGAAGGATTCAAACATTAGAAAACATTCGATAAATCTCAACTGATTACAAGGTCTTATAATGGCTCTTTTATATGTGGCATTATAAAATTATTTAAAAGTGACATGCCCATGGAAGTGTGACAAGAGTTTCTGCGGTTTAAAACTTATTTTTGAACTTTAACATGCTTTTTCATGAAAGACCATAATGTTTTATATTTCCATCATAATGTATTAAGATAAATACATCCTTGTATATGTTTGAATGTTTTAGGGGAGCATTTTATGAACAAATTTTGAGATGTGATGTCATTAGTGAGAATGCAGTCAGCTCTCAATGTGTGAAAAATGCTATATTCATTTGTGTAAAAAAATTAGAAATGATATTCAGTTTGGAATCCTGATACAATATCTTAGTAGGTAAATATATTCTTTAAATTAAAAGGTAAGATGTATATATTTTACCTTAAGGTAGACAGACATCTTGTACTTATTTTAGTCCATTTTTTCTCTAGTACACACAGAATGCATGTGATACAGTGTCACTGCTTCTGAAATACAGGATGGTGGCCTCGCAAGCACATGCACACTGGGATCAGATCCTCCCTGGAGGAGCCACGCTGTTGCCAAGCAAGGCAGGAAGGGAAAGGAGACAACACAGATTGCAAATAACCAAAGTGGGAACAAGCAAGAGCTAATTAATTTGCTGTTTATTGAACACCTATTAGGCTGGGCATTTTTAGGGACTAGTAATCTAAATTTTAAGACTTATTCTCTGTGTATAGAAGCTCTTAATTGACTTTTCTTTTTAACCTTTTATTTTGAAGTAATTTTAGTCATTGAGAAAAGTAGCAAAAATTGTTCAAAAGATCCCACTAGACCATCTGGCTCAGCTTGTTCAATGTTAATATCTCATACAGTCTTTACAACAAGTATCAATTGACCTTGGTGTAATTTTACTCCTTTAATTTTATTCACTTATGTCAACAGTTTTCCATTAATGTCCTTATTCTATAGCAGGATTCAGTCCAGGATCTTACAGTCAACTCCTTAGTCTCACCCAGCAGTAAGCTGATATTTGAATGATGTTCCAGGTTAGTCCGGTGGAGGGAGGAAGAGGAGTACTCCAGGGAAGGAAGCAGCAACTGCAAAGGTCCCAAGCCAGAGGTTCCTGTCACATTCCACTACCACGTGCTTTATCCCTGGAACGTCTGACAGAGGTGATATGAAGAAGAGAGAATGGAGGGGTTTGGGAAAGGGGAGACTAGATTGCCAGATGTACGTAAGATGAGAAACTTCAAAAGAGAACAAAGAAAAAGGATCACCTATGAGTAGAAAAATAATAAGTTCCTGTGTCAACTGCACAGCAAGCAGTTTCACTCCTTTTCTGAGTTACTTAGGGAGAAGTGGCTGGAGTAAGAACAGGTCATGTCATCCTGAGAATACAGTGCAGACGGGACTGCAGATGCATAGTGACAAGGAAGATTACAGAATTGCCCTACAAGATGAAGACTCTACCATCTGCCAACCTGGGGTACCAAAACTAGAAAAAAAAATTTTTTTTCAAAAAAGTTGAGATTTCTTTCACCTTATCCCCAAAGTTTAGCATCATGGGAATTACAAACACTATCCAACTTCTTAAAACTTATTTTAATGGCTCATTTGAATCCAGGCTCTTGTGCAAGTTGAGCAAGCACTTTGTCAATGGGCTACATCCCCAGACTGTGGTCTTTTGAGACAGGGTCTTACTGTGTATCCGAGGAAGGCCTGCAACTCAAGATCTTCTTGCCTTTGCCTCCTGAATGCAAGAATGCAGTGCCTGACTTCAGTATTAGTTTATGTTATCTCGCAAAGGAAATAAATGTGAGAATAAAGATTCCAAATGTTCTTATCTTAGGGGCTGGAGAGATGGCTTAGCGGTTAAGTGCTTGCCTGTGAAGCCTAAGGACCCCGGTTCAAGGCTCGGTTCCCCAGGTCCCACATTAGCCAGATGCACAAGGGGGTGCACGCATCTGGAGTTCGTTTGCAGAGGCTGGAAGCCCTGGAGCGCCCATTCTCTTTCTCTCCCTCTATCTGTCTTTCTCTCTGTGTCTGTCGCTCTCAAATAAATAAATAAAAAATTTTTAAAAAAATGTTCTTATCTTGAATGGAAACATAATACTGATGATATTTTTGTCTCATACCCAAGCACATGAGACAGGAAATCAGAGCAAAGCACAGCTTGGCATCAGGTGGCATGGAGGGCTTAGTAGACTGACTAGAAGAAGTCCAGGGAGATATGAAGCTAGCCAAGCCAGCGAACAATGAGAACTCTGGGAACAAATGTCTCAGCCAGAAGCCTCAGAAAGGAGGTGTTCCCTCCCACTGAGAAGTGAAGCAATCAATGCCCAAAGCAATTCATGCAATTAGCCCCATACAGGGCCACCTGAAGCGGACATGGGTGACAAGAGTGACCTCCGTGAGCATCGTTTCAGAACGGCACTGGGGATGAATCTGTTTAAAACAATGAGGAACATATGTGAGCTGAAATTCAGTGCTATGCATGGAAGGAAGAACCCCTTTCAGTTTGTGCATGAAGTAAAAATGTGAGGTGAACAAAATTTGATAAGACATATGTTCGTAGGCCAAGAGGAAGTGAGGTGGCGCCCTAGACTAAGAGAGATGTGCAGATCTACAAAGATCTTCTAACAACAGGAATTCCAGTATTAACTCAGCTGTGAAAATGTCTTCCACAAAGGTCTGTGAGAATTCAATGCCAGTCATCTTCCTGAAGACAGAACATCTTCAAATGTATCCCTGAAAACAACAGAAAGGCTTACAAGGATCAAGGGAAGCTTTCAGGGCCATGGGGACTGTCTCAGACAGTCACTGCTCTTCATGGGCTGGACAGACCTCCCTTCACCAGCACTAGCCACCTCTATCTTCCTTTTTAGCACAGTCTTCTTATGCTCTTATTTTTCTATTATTTCTCTACTTTGTTTTGGTTAAGACTTTTTATTGACTTACTTTCATACTTTTCTAGCTACTTGGCTTTATGATTTTGATTCTTTATCTCATACCTTCTCTGTGTTTTGTTATCATTCACTTTCTTTGTTATTATATCATAATGCAATAGCTGCTAGTGACAAGAGAGCTCCTGGTTCTTCTCTCACCTACATGCCATATAGTCTCTTTAACACCAATAACCATAACCTTCTAATGCTCTCTGTGAAGAAGATGTGTGGGTCAGCTGCCGAGAGACAGGGAGGTGGAGGTGAAGCAGACACCTGGAGCTGAATAATAAATTCAGGATGATTCAGACAAATAGGTTATTCATCTGTTTCATACTGATAAGGACTTTGAAAATCATTCCATATGCAAAATCGTTTCTACCTAAAACCTCTTTCTAAAACATTTTAACCGCGACATTGTTATCATCACCTCACAAGGTCAGTTTAAAGCTCTTTTCTTCCCTAGCCTTGTTGCTAGCAGTCAAAGTTAGGTCTCCAAAGTCTACTCTTCCATTTCTTTGCAACTTATTTCCAATTAGGATTTAGAGAGTGCTTAATAAATACGTCTTTCAGTCATCCAAGTGACTGAAGATGATCTAATGGAAGAAGAGCACTGTTTGAGGAGCAAGGTTTACAATGATTGCTGTAAAACTACTTTTGGTTCTTTCTTCCACTTTTGACCCTTCTCTACCTTACCATTCTCTTTACCCAGACTGTTTTTTTTTTTCTAAATACTGTCTAAAAAGACACCATGACTTTACTCAAACTATTTCTCTTCCAATATATATAAAATGTTATCTCCAGCTAACTGATTGAGCAAAATAAAATACCCCCATGCTATTTCCCTAATAATATAAAATCTCCCAAAAATGCAATTAAAAAACTCTTTCATAACAGCTTCCAAATATCCTGACCCATACAATTTTGATGCCTTATCTCCTTGGAGTCAGACATACAATATTCTTCTATCCTTGGTCACTACCTTTAATTAAAATTTCCTTCTAAAAGATGAGGTTGGAGTTCACTGTTAATTTAACTAGAGTGACTATACACATAGGGCACACAATTCCAGCCACAGAAACACTTGGATGATGAATATCCCCGTTTCTGCCACACATGTTCTCCTTCCCTCTCTCTTTCTGGTATGCCTTCTGACAGAGACACTCACCAGCATTAGCCCCCAGCCTTCACTCTCTCCCTATGAGCAGAAAATGAACAATACATACCAAGAGTCATTTAGATCTTTATTTACACCTGCAGCATTGGGGTTCCTCTTTGCTTTTTGATCCGGGGTTCTATGTAATGTAACTTCTTATGTAAGAAATAGCCATGGGTTTGCAAAGCTCCCTGTTTATCCACAGTAAGGGCCAGGGGCCAGAACCCTAAAACTATGATATTACCACTGAAGCAAAACTGATTAAGCAATGCCTGAAGACTACACCAGTCACAGCCTTTACAAATCTGTGTAATTTGGTCTGAGGGTCAACACAAGTACCTTCTATGTAGCATCTGTCTTGAACTTAACAAAATTCTAAGGACAAGAGAAAACTTACATGTGTGTTTGCATGTATGTTCACATGTGTGCAGGTCATGGTACACATGTGGAGGTCAAAGGACAACTTTAATGTGTGGCCCTTTCTTTCCACCTTATTTGAGACAAGCTCTCTTTTGTCTTTTCTGCCAGTGGGAAACCTGACTGCTTAGGGATTCTCCTGACTCTGCCTCCTATTCCCATACGTGTATTTGAGTTATAGGTGTATAGGTCTCTTGTGCATGGTTTTACATAGGGATCCAAACCCTGCTCACCAGGATTTCACAAGCACTTTGAACCACTGAGCAATCTCTCTAGCTCCATAGGGAGCAAGTTTGAAATCAAATTTTAAAAAATATGAAAATCAAAAAATGATAAATCAGCCAGGCATGGTGGCACATGCCTTTAACCCCAGCACTCGGGAGGCAGAGGTAGGAGGATTGCCATGAGTTAAAGGCCACTCTGAGACTCCAATGCAACTTTCAGCACAGCCTGGGCTACAGTGAGACCCTACCTCAAAAAAAAAAAAAAAAGAAAGAAAGAAAATGGTAAATCAAAAATTAGAAACCAAGCTGGAGAGGTGGCTTGAAAGTTAAGGCCTGGGCTGAGGATATAGCTTAGTGTTTAGACACTTGTCTGTGAAGCCTAAGGACCCTGGTTCAATTCCCCAGTACCCACATAAGCCAATTGCACAAGGTGATGCCTGCATCTGAAGTCTGTTTGCAGTGTCTAGAGGCTCTGGTGCTCCCATTCTCTCCCTCTCCCCACTCCCCACCTGCCTTTCTCTCTTAAATAAATAAATAAATACATTGAAATATAGTAAAAGATACGGACATTTGACATTTGTTTGTAAAGCCTGAAAGCCTGGGTTAAATTTCCCACTACCCACATAAAGCGAGCTGCACAGAGGGGCGCATGTGTCTGGAGATTGTTTACAGTGGCAGGAGGCCTTGGTTCACCCTCTCTCTGTATCTCTCCTTTTCCTCTTTTGCAAATAAAGCATTATTTTAATTATAAGTGAATACGTAAAGTAAATGCTGGGCATGGCTGTGCACATCTAGGCCCAGCATTTGAGAGATTAGGATAAGAAATCAGCCTGGATTATGTGGCAAGATTTGGTCTCAAAAACCAATACAATCAAGAAAAAAGCCAGCTAAAACCTCCTAAGATAAACTTGGTTCAGTGATAATGAGACAGTCCCTGGAGGTTCTTCAGAGATGTGTCAGGGACAAGTAGGAAAGTCTCAGCCTTGGATCTTCTCTTAACCCCAGATGCTTCTCTTTTTTTGCTTTGTCATATCAGACCTCAATGACAGACTTCAATTTGGACAATGTAAGAAACAAAAGGTTAAAACCAGAGCTGGAGACATGGCTTAGCAGTTAAGGAACTTGCCTACAAAGCCTAAGGACCCGGGTTCAATTTCCCAGGACCCATGTAAGTCAGATGCACAAGTCGGTACATGTGTCTGGAGTTCATCTGTGGTGGCGCACCCATTCATTCTCTTTCTCAAATAACTAAATATTTTTTTTACAAAAAGGTTAAAACTACTATTATAACTGCAGCCATACCTTTATACCTTACACAAACAAGCACTGTGAATAGTTGAAAATTCAAATATCAGGAAAACACAGTTGCTGGCCTCAGGAGTTTGTCCTGGAGATGGAGAGTCAGATGATGCAAAACATGAGCCAGTGGTATCAGGTACCAGAACAAGGAGGAAAGGGAACTTTGATGTCCTATAGAAGCTTTCACATCTGGAGGCTGGTTTTGAACTCTGTTTAAACATGTCCAACAGCGAGAAGCTCCACAGTTGTTGGCTCTAGTTTTCACACTTTTATTTATCTATGCTATCAAGGTTCTACCCATTGGCTCTAGTTCAGATGCTAAGAGTACAGAGACTAGGTCCTTTAACTTCTTACACGTGATTGTCTTTTAGGTCCTGAATCCAGTCATCATGTCCTTCTCTAAGCATTTTATTCTACAGACAGTCACCTTAACTTATACCATTTTTACCATGGTGTTGCGGTTTCACAAAGCCAAAAGAATGAGAAATTACTGAGCAAGGAGTCCTGAGTAAATCAACCTCACTTTGAGTGAAAATTTTATTGGGTATAATTGTGCATTCAGTCCTGGATCAATTATCCTAGAATCAAGAAAAAAATATGTCAATGAAATGAGATATAATAAAATGTGACCACAGACCATTAAAGCTCATTTTTCTTCATTAGTACCATTCAAAATTAATGAAAGTCTAGGAGGTAGACAAGAACATACGAGAAAACATATAAAAACAGTTTACTGATGTTAGAACAGTGACATGCTCATGTGGTCTTCCATGTTCACAGTGCTCTGTGTAAGACGGAGGTGAGCACCTTGTGCGGCCCACTCCCATTCATCCACAAAGTCAGAACAAGCATCTGATAACTGTGTCCCCAGAGTAAGCCTGCTCTTCAATGTACCCCAGACGTAAGAATGGGAATCAACCTATTTTAATATTATTTATTTATTTATTTATTTATTTATTTGAAAGAGAGGAAAGAGGGAGGGAAAGAGAGAAAAGAATCAATTTATTTTTAAAAAGTAATAAATATCTAAATTGCTGAATTTTATAGTTATCACTTACATTTTATTAAATCTTATTGTTTTGCTTTTAATTACTAAAATCTATAGGAAATTTTTACACTTCAGCAATATTCTAAAATGCTTTGCAAACCTAATTTTATAAAATATTTGAATTTTTTTAGCCATGATTTTTCAGCCACACAATAGAATGAGAAGCTGTGAATCCCAGTGTAAAACTGAGCACACATATAATTTTATTTCTATGAAAAAAAATAGTCCGAGTGGCTTCAAGATGAATTTTCTGAATACAGGCTTTACATAAGGAACATATTTTAGTTTTAGCACAACATTTAAGTACCACCTGTTTCTAAGGGAATCGAAGTAATACGTAAGCCTGTTCTGTAAGAAGGGAGCATAGTCATTACTATGATGTGTATTAAATTTTTACTTTGATCTTTCAGACAGCCTAGACTTAAAGAAAAACATGAAAGGATAGTTAATTATATTTGATTTCACCTGATAAAATATGCATGTTCTTGAAGGGGGGAAAAAAACAAACATTTTACTACTAAGCTCCAAACAGAATTCATCAAGAAGTACTAACCAAAGAAATTTTAACAAGGCACATTTAGCAATACCATGTCTTCACCAAAATATGTAATAGAAAACTAAAAACAATCCTAATTAGATGACATATTGCTGAATCCTTCAATAACATTTGAAAATATCTTCAACTTGAGTGTTTTTGTGGGCACTATTCTGAAGAAGGAAAGAAATATAGTTCTTTCATGAGCTACTGGTGTATAAGCAACACTTAAATAGCAAAGGCATGTCTCTATTTCTCTCCTCAGCTATGCCTGCCATAGCCTATGGACGGATGTTATCTCTTAAGTTTGTGTAAGTAAATAGCTTATAGTGTAGCCTCTACTGTTTACATCTGAAGGAAGAACTGCCTATTGAAAACACAAAAGTACAACCTTAAAACTCCATTATAGAAGCGGAAAAATTAGGTAAGAGTTGGCACACAAGTCAGTTAGCCTCAGTGGCACCACGCTCCAAACCGGCCTCAAGAATCATCTATGGATCTACTCCAGTAGCTGAAAGGAGTACCTGCTTGAAATTACAAAAGCTCTCATGAAGAATGTTGATCTTCTATGTGTAGTGTCTGACATCCTGGAGCCTGTGATTTACTAACAAGCAATGTCTTGCTCCCAACGTGGGGACAGACCATACGAATAACCTACTAACTACAAATCCCCCATTTCTTTAAGCATCTTAAGAGACTAATGTCCCATGCAGCACAATTTGGAAAGCACCATGAGGAAGGCCATGAACCTTAGTATTTTAGAAGCAAGTATTACCACCCAAACTAAAAGTGCAAACACAAATATCAGCGCTGTTTCAGGAAAACATCTGGTTTCAGCAACATTGCCTGGTTAAAGATCTTACAAGGGAAACTAAGCTTAAAGAATGCCCCCAGAAAGCTAGGAGATACAAGCTTCAGGAGCGAATTGCTTATCATTATTCATAGATTTGGTTATGTTATTAACAAAATTAACAATAGCTTTGGCATAGTTTATATTAAGCTACTCCTTAGACAATAATGTGACAAGATCAGTAGGTTCCTGAAGCTGGACATAAAAATTCAATGTCTCCAGCCTAAGAAATGTTTTTCTATTCAATTATATCAAGGGTCATTCAAGTCATAAATATGGAAATTATAACAGTAAGATAAATTGAAATGACAGAACATTTAAATATTGCTCTATTTATAGCATTTGATATTGAAAACTAGCCTGTTACTAAATAATTCCTTTTCATCCCCGACATCAAAGATGCTCAATAATGATATAGTCAAATTTTATTATACTATATGTCACAGTATACTCATGTTAAACCATTAAATTCTTATTATTACCCAATGAAATCAGTATTAATGTCACCCTTATTTATCCAATGAGGAATAGTCTACATAGCATAGAATGATACTATGAAAATAAAGGACTTTATTATCTTTAAACTTAGCTGCTTTGCTCACTACATAAGTAACCAACTATAAGAAGAAAATTGCTTTTAATTTGGTTAAGATATCTATTTGAAATGACAGACAGTGATTGGGAAATAATCAATAATAAAGGCTCTATAAGATATAGAAGATAAATTCTTCCAAATTTACTACCTACCTTTTTGTTAATAAGATGGGCATAGCTTTTAAAGCCTCTGGATCTGGCATTTGTTTTTTGCACTGATTTAGATGGCTAGTATCAGGATTTTTTCCTCTTATTTTCTCTAATTTCACAAATGAGGTTCACATATAAAATAGTCCCAATATGCAACCCTTTTCATATGTGTGTATACAGTATTGTGGTGTGTTGTATATGGCCCAGGCCCATGTGTGTGAAGTGCATGTGCCTAGTACACATACTTGCAAAGGCCATAAGAGAACATGGGGTGTCCTCTATTTATCTTCCTCTTTATTTCATGACAAAATCTCTCACTGAACCTGGAGCTGCCGTGTTCGGCTAGACTGGCTGACCAGCAAGTCCCAGCAATCTTCCCATCTCTGCCCCCACCGGACTGGGGTTAGAGACTTGCATGGCCATACCTAGCTTTCGGTAACAGGCCTGAGAATCAAACTTAGGGGGTCTCAGGCCCATGGGTTTGCACAAGTGCTCTCACAAGCGCTCTTACCCACAGAGCCATCTCTCCAGCCCTCCAAGTTGTTTTTAATGAAGCCTAAGTGTGATGAGAAAAAACAGAATGCCATATGTATTTTTATTATGAATATTTATAAAATATTTTATTAATATATGAATTATGAAGTCATAGCCCATTAAAATTTTGTTTTACATGCAGCAAAACAAAGTTATATACATTTTTGTGTATATGTATGTGTATATATGTATGTGGGTATGTATATGGTTACACTTCTAAATAATATTTTATTTATTTATATATTTTAGAGAGAGGGGGCAAGCAGAGAAAGAGAGACAGAGAGAATGGGCATCTGGCCTTATGTGCAAATTGGGGATTCAAACTTAAAGTCCTTAAGCTTTGCAGACAAGCACCTTAACCACTGAGCCATCTCACCTACCCTAAATAACATTTTTATTGTCAATCTCTTTCCAGATGTTATTCACAGATCAAGTTAATTAAGCAAGTCAGTGAAGAGCAATTATAAAAATATATTATTTGATTTTTTTTCAAATTATAATACATACAAATATATAGGTTTGTTAACTATGGAGATGAATCACATTATAAATTTTACTTTCATCATCATTGGGTTTGTTGTGTGCTCATCATAACTGTAATAAAAATATTAACATACTTGTAAACTGCTATAACTTTTACTAGTATATCAGCAATGACCATGGTGGTTTGGCCATTCCAACATAAGGTGCCTTCCCTGGTGAGATGTTGGCAGTTCATAGAGCACAGAAAGGTTTGAGGATAATGTACCAGATATATAGAGTAAAACTCTAATGCTCCTTTGCAGGAGAAAAACAAATACGAGGGAAACACAATCTGAAAGCCAAATTAAAAAATCATACTCAAGTACAGAAAAAGACAGCTTTTGCTACTTTATGAAACATAAGTCATACCGTAAGATGACAGTTTTGTTTCCCCTAACTTACATGATCTTGAAGGAATATGTTTCTATACTCCAGACCTCTGGACAGGCAAATAAAGTCCATATTCTAACAGAAACGCCAGCAGACTGGAAGCTGGCTTTCATATGCCCATCCTGACTTGGACCAAATAAAAGCCTTCTACAATTGAAAGCAATGAACATCCCATGTAAGGAAAATGCTATCATTTTCTTTTTGCAAATGCCTACTTATTTGGAAAATGCATAATAAGGAACTCTATGAGAATTAGCTAGGCGTAATGGCCAAGCACCCTAGTGTGGTAGTTGGAACGTCTATGGGCTTCCTACACAAAGCCATCTGGAGATGGAAGCTGGAATTGTCTAGACAACCTGCCATGGAGATTAGAAAAGTGGATTGTGACAAAGGACAGTGAGATGGAAAGAGTGTAGACATGGTGCAGAGAGTCTGCATTCTCAGTCTTGAGATGTGGGTAGGAACCAGACAGCATTGCAGAATGGATACTGTTGCCCATCATTAGTCACTGAGACAGGAGAAGAAGATGGCACAGACCTCTTGACCATGAAGTGCCTGCATGAGGAGTATGTGGGGTATTCTAAGGAGAAGAAAGGTATTGAATGTAAGTCAGTGTGGAGCCCACATTGTCTATGCTGAGTAGTGAGCTGGCAAGAAGTCAAGCCTGACCCTTCAACATGGTTTTCAAGAATGTTTCCTGCAGTTCACTGAGTAAGTTGAATGAGTGAGGAGCATGGGCCAGACATGCACTTAGCCACTCAGGGCAAGACAGAGAAAACTGTACCTCAGTGTCCTTGAGAAGGCTGGATCAACCTTCTGTGGAAAAAAGTACAAGGGAGTTACAAACCTCTGAGACTGGTTGAACACCATGGCAACTTGTACATGTTCTGGGTGTGCCCACCTCTGTCTTAACTACAAAATGATTCTATGAGAAAGCCTAGGACAAGGAAAAATTCTATAGGAAAACTTTAAATTCAAAATTTAAAAAGAAGTCCATCATGATATTGTAGGCACTACAGAGAGCAAGAGGTATCTAGGAATCCTATCTCTCAGGCTAGAATGCAGCAGCAGACCCTGAGGGGCTGACATGTTCCTATTTGGAGCATCTGGGAAAGAACCCTGTGTTCCTACTCCCCTCTACCCACACACAGTTTATCCCTAATCAGGTTTCAGCATGTTGAGCTCAACTCCCCTGGGAAGTCGTGATTTTGCAGACAACAAGTCTCTGTACTTCGCCTTCTATTCGCCCTGCAGAAGCTTCCAGTTGTGCTCTGTAAAATACCTATCACAATAAAATAAATTTTTCACAAAAACAATGAACTTCAAATGTAAGCTATCAGAAGCATTACTGTGTGTGTGTGCGTGTGTGTATATATGTATGTGTATGTGTATGTGTGTGTGTGTGTGTGTGTGTATGTGTATGTGTAATACATTTGCCACTACTGCGAATTCTCACATTCAAACAGGTTGCTTAAAAAAATTCAAGAAGACTATTGAAATTCTGTTCTTGCAAAAATTTTAAGGGAGCTCTCTTCAGGGACAATTGTGAGGATGATCCAGGAATTAAAGCATCTGCTAGGGAAAAATAATACCAAAAGATAAAACAAGCCACCACACTCTTTTGACTGGCATCCCAAGGGAAGTGCCTTCCTAGAGACCTGGGATTCAAAAGAGATTAAATATATTCTACTGGATTGACTGCATGAACTTTATTCAGTACAAAGCAGACATCATATGGTACTAGAAATATATCTTTCTAAAATAAATCAGAATGGATTATATTTTTGGTTGATTAAAATAAAAAAGTATTTTCCTTATAACTGCTCCAAATTTATTATCTACTTTCTGCTGATACACAACAGGAGAGTTTACTGAATTTAATACAGAGTCCACCATTTATGATTTAACAATGAAAGCTTGTGTTTGGAGAGGTTGGTCTAGCTGATTGTGCCATTATGGGAGATGAAAGACACATTAGGTATGGATCCTGGCGGGAAAAAATAGTCACTAGGGTGTGCCTTTGAAGGTTAGACCTGGTCCCTGATGCTCTCGTCACCTACTCCATGATTTGAGCTTCTCTGTTCTGACATCTCCTCTCAGCCATGATGGATATATACTGCTGAAACCATGTTTCACTTTGTTATGCTCAGGTATTTTGTCACAGAGACCCAAAAAATATTGGCTAAAATTCTACCAAGTATTAGAATGGCACTTTTCATATATAAATATATTTTAAAGTACTTCATTTTATCTGTACTGATTTCTTCTTACTTCTCTATACTTTTATCAGCATAGCCAATTTAGGATATGTTCACATATTGTCATTTTAATCAAAAACCAATTGCCAACAAGGCATGGTGGCGCACTTCTTTAATCCCAGCACTAGGGAAGCAGAGGTAGGAGGATCATCACCATGAGTTCAAGGCTATCCTGAGACTACACAGTGAATTCCAGGTCAGCCTGAGCTAGAGCATGACCCTACCTCAAAAAAAAAAAAAATACAGCCAATAATTTCAATACTTTCATAATACATTTAATTGCAAAGGCAATCCATCTGACATGGCAACATTGCAAAGGCATTTTCATTACACTGGAAATGAATTGCAGCTAAGCAAAACTAAAGAGCAAAGCTCTTATCAAGGAGGACCTAGTCCTAATTGTTCAGGGAAAACCTATGCCACAATGTGTATCAACAGTGAAATAGAATTTACAATGGCACATCTTCATGATATTAAAATTAATATGGCATTAACTAATAAGAAGGTAAAAATTACTTTCTTTTATCATGTGCTATGTTTGTTACTTCACTTTAATCATTATTTACGCAGCACCTAAAATGTGCCAGGAGGGATTTAAATTAATTTGAATCAAAGAAATTTACAAATTTCTTTGAAACACTTTAAAAATACTATTTTCAGTCTTCTCTGTTGTCTAAAAATCATTTTTTCTAAATCAGATATTCCAGAAAACATTAAGCAGAACAAATTAAGTCATTTTATAGTGTTCCCTTTTGTGTTTGTAGTTTTGAAAATAATTGCATTCCATCACTTTTTCTCTTTATATTTACAACCAAAACCACTTGATCCAACTATATCAATCTGTGTGCTCTAGAGAAATAAAACAATAGGATGTGAGTATAAATGTCCATTCCCACATATGTGCATGTGAGAAAGGAGAGAGACAGAGAGAGACAGAGACAGAGAGACAGAGACAGAGAGACAGAGACAGAGAGACAATTGTAGAGGCTGACAGCTCCCAAGATGTACAAGGAGAACTGGCAAGCTGGAGCCTGAAGTGAGCAGATGGTTGAATTCCATTTGATTCACAGGCCAGTAAACTAAAGTTCAAAGGCTGTCAGCCTTGAGGTCCATGCAACGCCAGTGTTTCAGATCCACACCATAGATAGGAACAATCAAATGGCCCAGTTCACAGGCAGTCAGACAAGAAGAATTCTCTTTCATTTGGGACAGAGTCCATGTTTTTATTCTAGTGGAGCTGTCAACTGATTCAATGAGATTCACCCACATTAAGGAGGGCAATATGCTTTATTCACTCTACTGATTAGAATATTAATTCAATCAAAAAACATCAGAATAATATCTTAACAAACATCTGGGCATACAGTCACTTGGGCAAGTTGATGCATAAACATCCAACAAATCAATTATATTAACCAATATACTTTCTTTTTAACATTTAAAATTTGTTTATTTGAGAGATACACAGAGAGAAAGGGAGAGGGATGGAGAGACAGAAAGAGAGAGAGAGGCCCCAGAGTTCCCCAAAATAATGTGAGATATATAATTGACCAGCCAGGCAAGGTACACCTAGAGTATATCTCACAGGGCCGTCTGCTGGCTAGGCTGTTGCTTTTTCTCCCTCAGCAGGCTGTGTAGCACTTTCCAGCACTCTGACAGCTAACCACCAAGGATAAAGCTTCCACTTCAGTTCCAGCTTGATTTTTCCATATCCTAAAAATAAAGCAAGTGGTGTTTTCAGCAATAGGATCTTACCATCTAGTTATGGTGGGTGGCCAAGAGCACTGGCAATAGCCTACATTGTTTTGGAGGGACTCTGGGGCCTGCCTAACCAACAATTCACTGGGAGGTATCCTAACCACTGATACTAGGATTTTACTATTACTTCTGGGTACAACATTATTCCTTCAGGATATTTTTGCCTAAACTCTCTCTCTTTTTAAAAATTATATGTGTTTTTAATTAGCTAACAAAAATGTGTGCTGTCATATCAATTACTCATAACAAGTTTAATTTTGCCTAACTCTCCCCCCACTTCTTCATCGCCTCCATCCCCCTCTCCTCAATGCATTTAGGCCTCTTCACCTGCAGGATCCGCTCTGTATTACACATCTACTACCCCTCCCTTCAGCCCTCACGTCTCTATCCCACTCATGGCCTCTTTCTAGCCTCCTGGCCTCTACAACTGACTTTCACTCCAACTTACCTAGAAATCTAAAACTTCTAAGATGGAACCCAACTATGAAAGAACATACAGCATTTTCCTTTATTTTCTACTTTTCTCTTATTCTTCCAAATGTAAGTTTTAGAATGCTAAACTGTTTCCAAACAATGTTTTCCATTTTTAAAAAAGTACCAGCAAAAAATAAATACTCTTTTGAAGCAGAAAAAAAAATTATCCTACTTCCTCATGTTAACTCTCCCAATGAAAAGTGGCAATCAGATTATATAAAACAAAATATTAATATTAAATGCAAATTCAAATTTTCATTTGGAAACCTTTCCCAAACTTAATACAATATAATTCAAGCTACAAATTAAAGATGATTTATAAGAATGCAAAATGAAAAATAAATTGCATGAAAAACTAATATAAAGTTCACAGAATCCTACCATTTAAATGTCCTTCAGTGCTGTAGGCTAACCTTAAAATGCATATGAAAAAGTGCACATGTTGAGCTAATAGCTGATAGAATAGAATGAGTTCACTATAATTTAATGAAAACCAAACAGATTTTTTAAAAGTAAAAAATTGTATATTCTCTCTGCAACTCCATCTTCTTCACTAGACAAAATAAAATGCTTGTTTGTACTTATAATTACATAATTTTCCTTACTTCAGATTACATTATAGACTGTTGTGGGCTTCTTAATGATGTATACAGAGGCACTTCAATGAAAATAGAGAAATGCCACCAGAGAAAGAAAGCAAAAAATATCTTTTTATAATTTTATTTTTTCCCAGATACTCAGCTCAAATACCTATTCCAATGAAAGAAACAGGCCAGAAAAAAAATGTGCCCTGATGTATACTGACCCTATTCAGAGAAGTAGGATAGAAAACTGAGTAAATAAAAAGATATAGATATGATGCAAAAATGTTACAAATTTGCATTGGGGAGATGGCTTAGCAGTTAAAGTGTTTGCATGTAAAGCCAAAAGACCTCTGTTCGATTCCCCAGGACCCATGTAAGCTAGATGCACGAGGTGGCGTATGCATCTGGAGTTCATTTGCAATGGCTGGATGTCTGGTGCGCCCATTTTCTCTCTCTCTCTCTTTCTGTGTATGTGTGTGTGTCTGCCTTTTTCCTTCTCTTGCTCTCTCAAATAAATAAATAAATAAAATTATAAAAAAATTAAGAAGTTACAAATTTTACTAAGAACAATACATTATATATACATGTATATATACATACACACACACACACACACACACACACGTATATATATATATATATATTTTTTAACGAGGTAGGGTCTCACTCTAGCCCAGGCTGACCTGGCACTCATCCTGTAGTCCCTTGAACTCACAGAACTCCTCCTACTTCTGCCCTGAGTGCTGGGATTAAAGGTGTGTGCCAACATGTCTGGCATGTTATTTTTTTACATTCATATATATTGATAAGAAATTAATTAGAAAACAATTAATATTAATATAAATCTGATACAGATATCGTGTGTGTGTGTGTGTGTGTGTGTGTGTGTGTATCAAGCAAATTCATATAAATGGGCTGGAGAGATGGCTTAATGGTTAAGATGTATGCCTGAGAAGCCTAAGGACCCAGGTTCAATTCTCCTGGTCCCACGTAAGTCAGATGCACATGGTGGCACATGCATCTGGAGTTCGTCTGCAGTTGCTGGAGGCCCTGGTGCACTCATCCTCTCTCTCCCCCCCCACAAATAAATAAAAAAATAGATAAATAAATTTTATTAAAAAGAAAATTCATATAAATACAATGTGTCAAAGATTAATTCATTGAGTCATAAAATTAGAGGATTATCAAGAACTAGGATGTGGATACTAGGGATGAGTATAAAATTTTAGTTAATAGGAATTTGGCCTGGTGTTCTATAACAGAATAAGATGGTTAACATAAAAATGGAATTTTGAATGTTTTTACCACAAAACAAAGATAAATTTTGAAGCAAGGGGTATTCCAATTACTTTGATTTGTTCATAATACATTTGCATACATATATGGAACTACCAGCATGTGCCCTATAGATATCTATAATTATTCTGAATCAACAGAATTTTTCTCAAAGTTTTACAATGAGGTAAGAACAATTAAACTACCAAAACTGTGACTTTGATTATCCTGTATTAAATACTAAACCATCAATTGTTTAGCATGTTCTTTTCCACCAAAGTTTCACAACCTGCCAGTTGTTCACACCCGCCTCCCTCACATCTGTTATCACCAGTTTACCCTGAATGATATTATAGATATGGTGATAAAATGAGGGTGATTGACTATCTTTCACCTAAAGGAAAAATCTATCCTTTTTTAAAACAATATTTTTTACATGTTTTACTCAACAGGGAGAATGGGTATGCCGGGGCAAACAAACTCCAGACACATGCACCACCACCACGTGCATCTGGCTTATGTGGGTCTGGGGAGTAGAACCTGATCTTCAGGCTTTGCAGGCAAGTGCCTTTACCACTAAGCCATCTCTCCAGCCCATATCCTTTTTATCATAAGCTCATTCAAAACTTTCTCTCCTACTATGGAAATAAAATAAATTGTATTACTCCTTTGCCCTCTGGTCCTGTCCTTCAATCTGATTGAAATGGCAATCACTAGATTGCGCCTATACCTACTCTCTATCGGAACCAACAATCACAATGATAGGATACACATCAAATCCATGCCCCCAAACTACAAAGAGCATGCCTACTGCACAGGGACTCTTAGAGTTTCCAAGTTAGGTTGTCCTGCCTGAGAAGTCCCACAGAGGGAGTGACAGAAGAATCCCAAGAATCGAGACCTTTGATGCCTAGGCAAGAATTGCCTACCAATCGCTGTTCATGCTGAGTCTGGATCTTCATAGTCTATAGAGAAAGTTACATCTTTTACTTATACATCTTTTAGGTGCCGGTCAACATAAACAGCCTTCATCAAGCCTACACTCCAAAAGGGTTTCCTTAAAAATGTCAGCATCATCTTTCCATCTTTTTGTTACTTGACTGTCAACATGTGAGCACTCTGGACTCCCTGCCTTCTCAGCATCTCTGAGAACCAATGAGGTCTTGTGTAAGCTCCCACTTGTTTTCAGAGGGCCGTTCTCCACCTCTTCAATCCCTCTACCTTACACCGAACCGTGGGAATGCAACCATATGATCCATTCATAGAAACAGAGCATGCAAGATTCCTCTGACTGCCTTCCAACAAAATTCATACAATGGCTAGGACACATCCTGTCATCCTCTTTCACTGGAGGTGGCACAGCACAGCTTGGGAACACTGCCATCTCGGTGACAGAAAACTAAAGTCACACTATTGGAAAATGAGGTCCCCTAATGTCACCATTAAGTACAGGTGATCTGTTAGCCTTTGCTAGCTGTCCTGAGACATCACTTCCTACCTACAGGAAATAATGGATGAATGTTAAGCCTTTAAAGCTCAGAAAACTGTCTGTAACAGCAAAGAAAATGCTAGGACCTGCCATCCTGCGAGACAGCAAAGTGGACAAGAAAAAGGCTCCCATGAATCCTACCTGCACCAACTCTCTTAAGCCCCAGGCAATAGTCCACTCAAATGCTGAAGAGGGGGATTGCTCAAGACTCCTGTTTCCTGGCTCCTCGGTGCGAAAATAGAAAGACAGAAGAACAAAGCCCCCACTGGGTCTTCTGAGAGTGGCTGAGTTACTAGAGGCCTAGACAATGCCATGTTTTTGTTCTTTACTTCTATTTCCCAAGTGAGCCCACTTTCCCACCCTGAGGCCCCCAGTGCCATGTCTCTTGTCTTAGAGCCCATGAGCTTCAGGGCCCCACCACTGTGCTCCCTCTACTGACTCCACCAACTTTCCCATCTGACACTGAGGGCCAGACATCAACCCCTGAAGAACACAGGTCAGAAAGTTTAGTTCCATCCAGTCTGCTTAAAACGACTCAGAAAGATTGAAACATCCTTCAGGAAGTGTGGAAATGGCTGGACAGTCATTTCCATGGACCAGAAGGTACGTCTTCCTCCTCTTCAAATGACCCCTTTCACAGGATCTCAAGGTTCCAGGCGTCTTTATCGTCCATCACTTAATACTGCAAAAGAGCCAGAGGACCCTGCTGATCTACTTCCCTGTCAACTATGAGCAAAAGGGATTAGAAGGGACCACTGCCTCCATGAACACAGACTTTAACATTATTAGTATGAAACAGATTGTTCCTAAAGTGTTTATTTTACTTTATCTTTTTATAAGGCTTGTAGCTGCCTTGTATGTCATTTAGAAGCCAAGTGTTTGTAAGAAAAACAAACAACTATGAAATTCTCTTTGGGAAAGTATGAAGAACCCCAATTAGTACACAAAACAATCAGCAGCAGTAAGCACTATCTAAAAAAAAAAAAAAAAAAACTTTTCTGGGTTTCCTATTTCTAGAACACAATGGGAACCCTGAAGCATTTTACATGGTCCCCCATGGAAGGAAAGAGAAGCTGCGCCATGGTCCTTTTCTCTGTCTCTAAATCAGACCTCATTCTCACACATTATTTCCAAGTGGAAAGCAGTCATGATTGTTTACATTCCAAACGTGGGAGAAAAAAGAGACACAACGTACCTAGTTGCTATCTAATTTGCACCTAAGGTTTGCAAATATTGGATGTGCAACACAAGATTTGGGAGGAGAAAAGCATTGCTAATATGGGTTTCTCACTTCCTATCTGGTTTTCTTTTCTTTTTTCAATAATAGCAGGGTGACAGGTGGCAGTGAGAAAATAAATAAATAAATAAATCATACACACATACTTACATTTCCCTAAAGAACCTTGCATTAAGCAGTACCCCAAAAGACAAAAACAAAGTCCCTGATGAACTTCTTGGAAAAAACCTTCAGAAAGAGATGAGTCAGCTGTTGATAGCCTTTACTTCTTCTTCCTTTTAACTCCTGGACTGAGGACGTCATGGCCAGTACTACTATGAGTTTGGAAAGTACGGTCTACAAAGTGTTGATGAAGAAGAGAAAGAGCATGGGTCAGTGATGACTATGTAGATATCATTATTTACCTCAGATTTATTTTGTGGAAGAGAAAAATGAACGACTATTTCTAGATGCTAATATCTTGAGTGCATACTACTAGCAATTGGAACTAATTCCAATCAATAAAAATTTTGTCCTGCAGCATCGCACATTACTGGTGTCCACACCCTCAGCTGATTCTTTGGAAATGTCTGGCACTACTTCTCTGTCTCTACATTACTTCACCTTCTACCAACATTTGGCCAAAGCTTCTTCATTCTGCACCAAACTCTATCACCTTCAATGCCCCATTCAACTCAGCCAAAGATCTCATCTTTAAGTTCATGGAAGAAAAATGGAAACCATTATATAAAGGATGCCACAGCTCCCTAGACCCATGGTATAAGCTCCCTGTCCTTATGACTCAGGATGGCTTCAGAGCCCAGATTCTGGCTTCAGAAGTCCTCACTGGAATGCCTGCCTTGATGTCCACTTGCTCAGAAGTCTTGAGAAGGTTCCTTACCCTGTCTCAGCTTCATTTCTTCATCTATATCACAGAAATGATAATTGTATCTACACTTTCAGAGACTCTGAGGGGATTGGTTTAGGGTACATTTTAACATAGGAAACACTGAAACAATCTTAGTTCATTTACTAATGAAGCTTTATACACATGTCCTAACCATCATAGTACAACAAGGCCCACACATGGTGGACCCATGGTCATTATTTTTTTTAATTTTTATTTATCTATTTATTTATTTATTTATTTATTTATTTATTTATTTATTTGAGAGCAACAGACACAGAGAGAAAGACAGATAGAGGGAGAGAGAGAGAATGGGCGCGCCAGGGCTTCCAGCCTCTGCAAACGAACTCCAGACGCGTGCGCCCCCTTGTGCATCTGGCTAACGTGGGACCTGGGGAACCGAGCCTCGAACCAGGGTCCTTAGGCTTCACAGGCAAGCGCTTAGCAGCTAAGCCATCTCTCCAACCCCCGTGGTCATTATTTATTCAGTGAAATACATGTACCATGTACCAAATTCTACTTAAAATCTTGGGGGAAAATAACCTGTGGATAAATATATATGTGATTGGCCTATAAATCTGGGAAGAGATACAGGTGGGTCTATATAACTTTTCAAGATTCCCTCATGAGCTCAAAGAAATAGTCACATTCCCTAGACTAGTTTTGTTTTCTCCAGTCACATTAACATAAAATGCTAGGCTCCTGATGCCTTGGTAGAGAAAGCACACAGTAGTTGTTAACAGCATCTTGTCTGGAGGGGCTATTTGGTAGAATTCTGAGAACCTTCACAAAACAGATTATAGCTACTACACACAAAAATAAACAAAAAATGAATACAACAAGGTAAGAATTCTTTTGTTCAAAATGTAAACATGTCATTTTATAAGTAATGACAAGACTCTCGTTCTTAAAACAAATTTGGAGAGCATGGAAAAAACATACCTAGAAAAAAAGGGAAAGGGTCAATATTAGATGAATAACATGTTAAGTTCTATAGGTAAATTAAAGAAGCAATGACTCAAGAACTTTTAAGTCACCCATCCAAGTAGTAGCCAGGCTCGACGCTGCTTAGTTTTCGGGGTAGTATGACTACATGGACTTAGAACGGATCATACTCAGCAAACACACACAATCACACAAAGACAAGCACCATATGTTCTCACTCATCTGCGTTTCCTAACCTGGATCAGCTGGAGCTGCTGGCAACTGGAGGCCCAGACAATAGTGATGGAAGGCTTTAGGGGAAGGTTTTTGGGGGAAATAAACACAAAACGAAACCCAAAATGACCTAGGACCATAGAAACCTTTCTCCTTGAAGGTACATTAAAAGATACTCCTCAACAGTAGCATATGGGGTGTATCTGAAAAGAAGGGCCCTGGAGAGGATGGGATGAAGCCTAACCGTAAGAAATTGTGGTTCTGACCTCTAACTCCCAATATCAGAAATTGGTGCTACCCACATTGAGGTGTGTTGATTAGAGAGACCTATGAGCTCCCCAAAACAAGACAGGCAAAGCACATGATTACCCGCCTGAGGCAAAAGTTAACACCCTATTGCTGAAGATACCATATGCTGATGACACAGAACATGGAGAGACAAGGCAGGAATCTGAAAGAGAACCAGTCCCCAGACAGCCCGTCTAGTGCTGGAAAGCACAACATGAGCTACTGGGGGAAAGTGACCAACAATGGTATGAGCAACCAGGGGTCTAAGCTATGCAGAAGTGGACACCCTAACAGGATGTACACACCAGTACAATGGTGGTACACAGCCATGGTGGGTAACCAATAGCTTTTTTAGCTGATTGGCTAAGAGATCTTCTCAGTGGAAAAGAACCTATATTTGGAACTGGGAACCAGGTCAAAATCCTATGGAGGGGCTGGAGAGATGGCTTAGCGGTTAAGTGCTTGCCTATGAAGCCTAAGGACCCTGGTTCGAGGCTCGATTTCCCAGGACCCACGTTAGCCAGATGCACAAGGGGGTGCACGCGTCTGGAGTTCCTTTGCAGTGGTGCGAGGCCCTGGCGGGCCCCTCCCCTCTCTCTCTGCCTCTTTCTCTCTCTGTCACTCTCAAATAAATAAATAAAAAAAACAAACAAAAATCCTATAGAGACAAAGATTATGCTCTCCAATGTCAAGCTCCCACTAGTCTATGGCTAAAAGGGGGGCTACATCCATCAAACTCTCCCTAAATTAATAAATGTTTATCCAATTTAACCTATGCTGACTTTACTCTCTAGTGAAGAATCTGTTTTTCTTCTTCAGAAGGTAGCAAGACTTGAGAAGACAAATCACCCCTCTCATCTCAGCTAAGGCCAGTGAAACCACAGAGGAATTGGGGAAATGAGCAAGAGTGCAGAATCCATAGGGAGCCTGACAATCAGTGCCAGGGTGAAAGAGACAGATGCTGAGGATACTCAACACCTACCAAAGCAGCAATTCAGAGGCTCCTAAGAGCTCATCACTAAAGTTGACCTAAAACACACCTACCAAGGATCAGGGAGATTTGCAGAAGATGAGGTGGAAAGATTGTAAGAGCAACAGGGTGGGCTGTCATGCCCAGAGGCATTGCCTCCCCCTAATAACTGACTGTTGCTCTCACAACACATAAACCACAATCCCGTGGGAAATACCTGCAACCCCACTGAGGAGGAACCCAGTGGAATGGGGACAGGGAGGAAAGTAAGATCGTACCAACACAAGATGTATTCATACAAAGAACATTCTTAATAATAAAAAATGATTTGTAAAGTTGCTATCCCTAAGTCAGAGTGTTTTTAATAGCTATGTAAAGGTCCATATATACATATACACTCATGCCTACAGGTGGAAAGAGTGTGGAAGCATCAATGACATGGGATGATAGCGAACTGAAAAGCAGCCTGCAAGCTTTCCAAACTTTTGGTGACTTAAGCCAGAAAATCATGTACAGTGAGAAAAGAAAAAGAAAAATGCATGCTCAAGTATGTGTCCTATGAGATGTGTGTTATAGCATAAAACTTACCTCATCCATGTAACATATACCCATGTGTATGGGTGACCACACACAGGTTGAATGTTTCTGAAGTCATAGGGAGAGGATACAGCCTGTGAGGAATTTCTGAACCCATAGGCTATCCATAAGATACAACCATAAGATAGTAAAAGTTTTAGAAGTTTAATGAACACTAAAGAGAAACTGGCTGCCAGTTGGAATTATGTTATATTAATAAGGAGACTAAGTTATTGGCTATGCTTAAATAGGAATAATATGAGTAGACATTCTAAAGAGTGAATGGATGACATGCCTTGGCATAGGCAGCTAACGTAAAGCCACATTCTCAAAGGCATACCCCTTCCCTCCATGTTAGATAAGTTAATATACCCCTCAGTTAACTTCAGAAGGAATTACTAAAGAGTTTTTAAAACACCTTTTCAGTGTTTCTATTTTTTTTAACCAATTCTCCTTACTTTATTTTTGTTTCTTTTTTTCTCAATTTTTACTAACATTTTCCATGATGATAAAAAATATCCCATGGTAATGCCCTCCCTCCCCCCGCCACTTTCCCCTTTGAAATTCCATTCTCCATCATATCCCCTCCCCATCTCAATCAGTCTCTCTTTTATTTTGATGTCATGATCATTTCCTCCTCTTATGATGGTCTTGTGTAGGTAGTGTCAGGCAGTATGAGGTCATGGATATCCAGGCCATTTTATGTCTGGAGAGAGCATGTTGTAAGGAGTCCTAACCTTCCTTTGGCTCTTACATTCTTTCCACCACCTTTTCTGCATTAGACCCTGAGCCTTGGAAGGTGTGATCGAGATGTTACTAAGTATTCCAGTCATTTCCTTCCAGCACCATGATACCTTTTAAGTCATCCCAAAGTCACTGCCATCTGAAAAGTGAAGATTCACTACCCAAAGTGAGAGTAGTGTTAATATAAGGGTATAAATATTAAGAGAAGTGCTTACTGGGCAGTTTGATAAACATGGTATATACATTTTCCCAGACATCAGCAGATGTTACACCCCTAGGGCTCATGACTACCCCTGTTTTAAGTTTTCAGTATCAGGTATGTGTTTTCCCCCCATAGAACAGGCCTCCAGTCCAATTGGAGGGCAGTTGGTTTCCACCATGAGAATGTGCCACTATTGTACCTGTTGGCTCACTTGGGCTGGCTGGCCAATTATAAGGCTTGCAGTGTCCACTGTTGAGTATCTTCACTGGTGGTATCTCTTTCTCCCATTAAACTGCATGTAGAATGGCTTCTTCCAGCTTTCTGTCAGCTGGTCTACATGGAGGAGGTTATCAGCTCAGTTCCAGCAGGATTTCTCAGTGGCCTTGCAGCCCAAGTATGTGGAGTCTTCAGCAATAGGGTCTTACCATCTATTCCTGGTGGGAAACCAAGGGCCTTGGCAATGGCCTATAATGTTTTGGGGGCATCAGGGACTCCCTGGCCAACAACTCACTGGAGGTATTCCATCCCTGGCACTGAAAATTTTCTAACAACAATCTATGGCTCCTGAGTGTTCCATTATCTGAAACCACAGGATTCCATATGATTTATTTGCATCCCCTTAGATTTTTGATCAGCCCTCCCTCTACCTTTCCTTTACTCAATCTGTTCTCCTGACCTCACTTTGGGCCTTTTCACCCCCGTTAATCTAGTCTTCTACTTACATGTATATAATGCCATCAGTGTTTCTTAGTTAATGGTACCAGTTCCTATGATAACACCTTCAGTTTTTTGTTTTTGTTTTTACACATAATGTTCCCACCACCTATGGTGACTGTTACTTTATTTTTTTTTTCTTCTTCTAAATGACCCACTAGTGAAATGAAGGTCTATTCAAGATTTGAAGACTCCCATAGCTCAAAGCTAGCTGATGCCTAACAATCAAACCTTTAAAAAGGCCTGCTTCTTTCCATTGCCCTTTGCTTCCTCGCATGCATGAGGAATGCAGTCAACTTGAGGGTCCTGAGTTCCATTTCTGCCTGTGTGCTTTGCCAGCACAGTGACAGCTGAGCACTGCCCTTCTTCTCTGGGCTCATGTTCTCCTATTCATAGAACAAAAATGTTGGGATGGATGTGTTCAAGTCATCCAATGTTACATCAAACAATTCAATGTTAGTTTAATCATCAGTTTGTATATGTAGTTAGTAAACCTTGAAGTTATTTCCTTTGAGAAACTGAGAGGGAAATGTGTTCAGGGATAAAGTAAATGTCTGTATGCTCCAAGAAGCTGGATTTTGTCTGGCACATTTCACTATGTTACATATTTTCCTTAGAAATATAAGTCTTCCATTAAAATAAAAAAGCACTAATATCACATGTCACCATGCTAAAAGCAAATAAAAAATAAATGAATGCAGACACAGTGGGATATGAACTATTCAATCTCATCATAATACTCTTCAAATCTAATTAGAAATCTCCCCATTCATTCATTCATTCATCAATTATTTATTGACTATATACTAGCTGTTAGGTGTTGTGCTAGAAATTCTTATTGGGGAAAAAGGCTTCTAGGATATAGACAGCACTCCAAACTGCCAAATCATATCAAGGCCTCATAGATTCCCTGAAATCAAGCCTTATAGCCTCCATGTGAGAGTCACTGATTTACCTCCATAGACGTCTTACCTTACAGAATTGTCCAGGTATTAAAACTACTCTTATGCATGTCTCCATAATTCTATTATCTCTCAAATAACCATTAATAACTTTGGCTCCAAGAAACATTATTTTGTGTGCTCAGCATGCTTTAGGTAATGGATTGGTCTGATCATGTCTTTGAAACTTTAAACAGTGAATAGAACCCCCCCCCCAAGTCTCACAGTTCCTAACTGAGAAAGTTTTGGTTAAAAATTAATAATATCACTAAGACCTAACTCTATGCTCATTGTCATTTCTATAGCTACTATAAACATTCACTAATGTGACACTTACTGTGTTTCAGTTTTTAAAATGCAGTAGGAACCAAGTAAATATTTTCCAAATGAAAAAATAACACTTTTACTTCATAAAGAAATCATGTAAACTGAGTTGAGGGCAGTAAAGAACAAATTAAAACACTATTAATCATCTCTAGTGTTTCTATAAACACTTAGGGTATGGGGATGACTGCCTGAGTAACCATTCTCCCTCTTCCTGTTTCCTGATGTTGTCATCATTTAGTTCACATCTTTACCACCTATGCTTAGGGGAACAAGCCTGTCCTCTTATCCAGGGCTGAGTTCAGATAGCCTCCCCCATGACCACCTCATTAGCCTTTGTCTTAATGACTCTGAGAGAGTACATGACCTGAATTAGCCAAACTGAAGGAAAGAACTTTCAGTTTACAGTTGGAGAACAGCACTTTCTTCACTACAATTAAGGACAGCTACTGCTGTCGGTGGCAGTTATGACCAGAGTAAAAGCTAATTTGGGTAAGATGCTGACAAACATAAGCCAACAGATTTAAACTCCCAGGGAAACAGATCTGAGCATTACTTGACTTCAAGATCTCAGTTCTCTGTGGGATCTGCAAATATTTGTGAGAGGTAACACCTTTCAGTGTGTTGTTTGATACCCAACAGGACACTAAAAGTATTTTGCTTTACAGTTTTTTCATTGAATTAGAAATGAATTACTTTGAATTAAAAGAAGCATGAAAATCTACATTGGATAATTCTCTCATTCATACAGAAAAATGGTTAGCAATAAATAATACAAGAATGAAGAACCATGGCTCACAGACTATGGCTGGGAAAAGTATTAGAGACTGCTATTAAATTATTTTGAAAGTTTTCCTCTGAAACTCATGTGGGGAACATTTTCATGAGGATGGAGATGATGTCTGAAGTAGCTTGTCAAAAGCTTGAGATATCTTGGCATTTTATTTTCTAATGTTAAAAATGCAAAGAAATTTTGCCTTCTAAGGCAAAAATATTTATATATAAATTCCCCAAACTCTTAATGAAATTAATGGCCCAGGAGGTTCATACTGTTTATCTACACTGTGGCTCTGGGCTGACCTCTCTGGCACACCACTGTGTATCCCCAGGGACAGATGGTATGTTTACCCATGTGCAAACATACATCACAGACCATTACCCTCATGATCTAAGAACCAAAGGCAAGAGGAGGTAAATAACTTGCCTAAAATTCTGAAGAAAGTTATTCACAGAGTTGAGGACAAATCAAGTTCATTCTAATCACCAAGACTAGTCCTCTTTTCAAATGATTCTTCCAATTCCTGCATGTAGATATGATCCACCCAAAGTGGAAATTCAGATATAGCTATCATTAAATATATGCGATAATGGACCATTTCTTGAACATGCCTGGTTCTAATGCCATGCACTTGATATTCCTCTTTTTCAGAAGGTTCCCTCTCTCTTTAGGACAAAGTTCCACAAAGAAACAGACCTTTTAAGTCTGTTGGTTGCCTACATCAAAACTAGAGGTTTAAGTATAAAAGGTATTTTAAGTATTCTGAATTTTAAAAAAGATGCTTTATAGATCTCACCTATCTATCTGTGTTCAAGCTATTATTGTATTTTCTCCTCCACCTTTGCCTGGTCAAGTATTACTTGTTGGCTATTGCTTGAATATTAAATTTCCCCCAAAGGCACATGGCTTAAGGTTAGTCTCTAACTTGTGATGTTACTCAGAGGCAAAAAGAACCTTTAAGTAGTCTAGGGGAGGGAAGTTAGGCCCTTGGGAACATGCCCTTGAGGCTCCTCCTTACCTCTTTCCACTTCCTGGTCACTATGCGCAGTCTCTGGTCCCCACACTCCTACGCTTTTGTTACCAAAGTCCCAAAGAAAAGAGCCAAGTTCCCATATACCAGAACCCTGCAACTGTGAAGTAAAATAATCCTTCCTCTTTTAAAGTTGATTGTCTAAGGCATTTGTCACAGGACCAGAAACTGGCTTCTCATGTCTTTCAGAAGCCACCCCAAGGCCTCTGTGCCTGACTACCTTGCAAGGACTTTAAAACTTGTATCTCTTCTGCATTTATGTTTCCAGATCCTGATGTAGGTGGGTCATTCTTCCAAGTCCTGTCTGTCTGTCTCGTGTCAGTGTCCATTTTCTTGGTGTCTTAGAGGACCATCTGTTATTGAAGAGTATCACAACCGTGACTGGCTATTTTTCAATTATGTCAATTCTATTCTTTAAAATCTCCAAGGTTCTGCTTCCTGGTCTATTGGTCAACTTTTCTGCTATCTTTTAATCTTGCACCCAGGTTTCCTTTCTATATTAATGCAGTCTTTCCATTGGCCTTCCTACTCTTTCATTGACATTCTGCTTCCCTAGAGCTTATTTAGGATGCAAAAAAGTCACTTAAAATCACCTGCTATTTTCTATAATAAAACATGTCCTAAAATATCCTTTCCTTCTGATCCCTAAGCTTGATGCTTCTTTCCCTGCACTTAAAAAATATATATATATTTATTTGCGAGCAGAAAGAGAGAGAGAAGAGAGACAGATAGAGAATGGGCATGCCAGGGCCTCTAGTCACTGCAAACGAACTCCAGACACATGTGCCCCCTTTATATCTGGCTTATGTGGGTCCTGGGACTCAAACCTAGGACTTTTGGCTTTTCAGGCAAACACCTTAACCATTAAGCCATCACTCCAGCCCTCCTAGCTCTTTTTATGGGTTACAAATTTAGGATTTCTTCTCTTTTCATCTTAGAGGGAGACAATTCCTATGTACAGTTGTATGTCGACCAAAAAGGTGGTGCAGAGAACTGTTAACCCAACTTAGTCTTCACTAGCAAATAGGATGAATTCTAGATGTAAAGCAAAGGTAACATTGGCATACCAGATATGCCCCAGTCCCTGGGGTCTAGCCTAAGTTAAGGGAATGAAAGTGAACTGATGTGGGATCTCCTCTCAACTTCCTCAACAGTATATGCTCATTCCTAATTTTGAATCCCACCACAAGAAAATGATTTCCTAAAAAAGTAAGTGACTAGGCACTGAAACCTGCTTAAAGTACAGTAATTTTTCCATGATTCCATGCACTTCTCCCCAGCTCCCTCTTTACTATGCTCTGCATTGTAACTTTCTGCATTTATTTATTGACTTTGGGCAGTCACTGAAAGTCAAAGGAAAAGAATCAAAGACTTTTTACAGGAAGTAGAATAAAAGGAAAAGAGGGGGGCTAAGAATCAAACACTTTAAAAAAAGTCTTCCCACATTATAGACTGTAGGAAGAAAGCAGAAGAAATAAGATGAAAGCTAAATAATGACCATGTTATCTCATAAGATGACCAGAGGCAGAGGAGGGCTGAAATCTCACTGCAAGGGGTTGGCCATAAAGGCCAACAGGTTGATTAAGGATAAAGAATGCGAACTGCAGAAGGCGAGGCTCCTGAGGTCATTGGACTTGTCAAAAGGACAACACAGAATATTACACTGGCAGGAAGTGAAGCAATGTGCCGATGATGAAGAAAGGGAAACGAGGGCATGCTTGTTGAGGAAGATTGACATTAAAATACAGGGGGGAACATGAAACACTTAGTAGCCATATGTTAAAGAAGAGACATATTAAGATCTACAAGCACTGTTTAAAGCTCTAAGTAAAAATAGGAGGCATAATTGCCTTTTCTTGAGTTTGAGAAAGCTATTTCAGGTTGAGAAAACAGTGAGTATAATCATTATATAAATCCTATCTGAAACACAGGAGCACAAGAGGCATGATGAGAGGCCAAAAGCTAAAACTTGAGAAATTAGAAATCTGAGAATGTTATATAAAATACCAGAGAAAAAACATGCCTCAAGGTTCTATCATTTTTCCAGATATTTCCCTTTAGGTCAGCTAAATCTCCATGATATATTTAGACTCTTCTCTTAAACATTTTTTGTTCTGTTTTTCTGAAGTAGGGTCTCACTCTAGCTCAGTCTGACCTGGAATTCACAATATAGTCTCAGGGTGGCCTCAAACTCATGGTGATCCTCCTACCTCTGCCTCCAAAGTGCTAAGATTAAAGGTGTGCGCCACCACACCCAGCCTTAAACATTTTTTTTAATTTAATTTATTAGTTCTCTGTTCAGCAAATACAGGCAGCTTGGTACCATTGTTTAGGCTCATCCATGATCTACCCCCTCCCAGTGGACCCTCCTTGTTGATGTAAATGGGTCGTGCATTGTGGAGTTAGCCCACAGTTATTTGTACGGTAAATGTCTCTGCATATCATCACCCAACATGTGACTCTGACATTTTTAAAAAAGTATTTTATCTATTTATTTGACAGAAAGATGCAGAGAGAGAATGGGCATGCCAGGGCCTCCAGCCACTACAAAAAAACTCCAGATGCATGTGACACCTTGTACATCTGCCTTACGTATGTAGGTCCTGAAGAATAGAACCTGAGTCCTTAGGATTTGTAAGCAAGCACCTTAACTGCTAAGGCGTCATTCCGGCCCCTCTGCTAGACATTTTACTAAATTGTTATATGGACTCTGTATTGACTAAGAGTCATATGCCACATTCTAAAAACTTCTTACAAGAAAATAAGAGTTGATACGTATGGTGTGGTAGCTAAACACTGGCACTTTTGTTATGGTTTGAATCTTAAATATTCCAAAAGCCATATATCCTAAAGGCTTGGGAATTATTGGATTGTGGTGAAATCTTGGGGAGGTAAGCCTTATTAGAAGTCAGGTCATTGGGAGCAGGACTTTGCCAGTGATATTGGGACCCTGGTCTCTGCTCTCTGCTTCAAGCTACCATGAGGTGAAAAGCCTCCTCTCCCCCATGTCTCACCACAGACAAAACACAACAGGCCAGTGACCATGAACCGAAACTATGAACCAAAACAAACCCTTCTTCCTCTAAGTGTTTATGTTAGGTATCTTGCCACAGCAATGGAAATCTAATACCACATTCAATGAATATGAAGATTCTTAAAGAAAAGTGAAATTCCTGACAATAATGTTAAGTGTATATGTATTTTTATAGCTAAGGTCACTAAAATGCTTCCTTTTATGTCTTAAAAGCTAAGAACATGAAAGATCTATTCTTATAAGTATAATCCAGCATTTGTAAGCTATAAAAGGTACATGGCCACAGCAAATTTGGTAAAGGGAGTAGGACCCAAAAACTTAACATATCTGAGCTCCAAGCTGTCTGAGAATTTCATCTGTGCATGAGCAGTGCATGTCCAAACCAGCAAGTGTTTCCATATCGGCCTCACCATCTATTAGTCTCCAGTTACGTGCATTCACTAGTTATTGAGAAAAGTTACAAACTGGAAACAGTACCACTCTAAGAATGGATTCTCAGTAATCCATTTCACTAAGGTTACAATCATGTAATGTTTTAAAAGCATGGTTCCGAAACAAGCAAACATGTCACCTCATTGCACATTAACACTACATTGAGACTCTCAGTCACTGACTGGAGCAGAGGATGAGGACTACATATTCTAAAGAAACAAGAGCAAGGCATTTGGCCTAAGCAGTAAAATCAGAGGGAGAGCAAGATGATGGATGTGGCTTAATGACAATGAACCTAGCAAAGGATGGCATCATTCTTATAGGTGACCACTTCTAGTTTGATTAGCAATCTTTCCTAGATGTTTTAGCCAATGGACCAGTTTTCCTCCTGGGTACCACATTTATTAGCTGAGCATAAGTGTCTGAAGCAAACTAGCTTCTGATAAAGTAGCCTAACACTTTCTGGACTATGATCAGACGACAGTACAGTTACTACCACACTTCATATCTTCTGTCAGTGTAGACGCATGTCTAAGTACATCCCTCTTCCCACAGGAGATACACAGGGCTTCAAGATCATCAACACGTTGATTCTCCAGAGAGATCACAATAAAAGATGAGATCACTTCTATGTAATTAAACTAAAAATAAATGCTGACTGATATGGAAACCACTGCTGTCATTTTCCCCAAACATAACTCTGGTCTCAGGGTAAAATCAGCTCAGCTTTTTGTTGATTTTGCAGTTTGTCTTCCATACTAAATGCATTTTCTTTATTACCAAGTTTCATTTTCTAAACAGTTTAGCCAGAATATACTTTAGTTTCTTGGTATTCAGTCATTTAGCAGAAATTACTTGAGGGTCAACTCTGTACCCTATGTTGTTCTAGGCTAAGAGGACCTAATAGTGAAATGAAGAAAGCAGCATCTCTGTCTCCAGAAGCTTACAGTCCAATGGGTGAACACCACAGGTGTACATGGATAGTCATAAATACACTGTCTACATACATGGTGGAACAATGTTTATTACATCAAAGCAGAATCTATTTCCATCTACAGTTGGAAGTGCTTGAATAATGTCAGGCATTGAAGCAGGACACTAAGCAAATTCCATTCCACAGAATATGAAATGACTGCACAGATCTAAGTCTTGGGCTGACATAAAAATCTGTGGATCATTTTTACCTACAAAATTTGTTATTCTTTGCATAATTTTGTTACCTTCTACATAGAGGATGTTTTATTCAGTCTTATTTATACCACCTTCTGGAACAACATTGCTCATTCTCCCAAACTGAACAACAACAACAAAAAAAAACAACAACGAAATATTCTCTCAGAATTTTTGTTCTCACATAAGAGCATCTTGCTTTCAATGTTACTTTCTTCTTCCCTCAATCTCTTGTATAAGACCTCTGAGGTTTTCTAATGCGGCATGCGATTTGATTATTTCTTGGTTTTTTTTTCAGGTCATTTTTAGTAACTCACTTCATATTGCACAAAATTGCTTTTGTCTCCAAGACCCAGCATGATACAGAACTCTCTCCAGAGTCTCTCTCTCTCTCTCTCTGTTTTTCACACACTGCTTTGAAGTTTTTAGCCATATTCTCTCTAGACAAATGTCTCTTCACCTTTAACATTTACTTTAGATATTATCTCCTCCAAGATACTTTCCCAGACCCTTGTGCCTCTATTCTCAGGGGGGTCATTTAGCTTCTCAGTGTTTCCACAATACAGAAGAAAAGAACTACACCAATTAAACTTACCACACAGAATCTTTATGCAGTCATGTTGTTCTAGACTTGAAAGATGGGAAGTCTTGGTCATATTTGGTAGAAGGATCTCATATGTAAACTTTTCATATGATAATTACTCAAAAAGATTGGCTGAATAAAGGACTGAATTTAAAACATACTTCAGTACACCTCTATTTAATTATTTTATTTTATTTTTTTAATTTATTACAGAGGGAGAGAGTGAATAGACATGCCAGGGCTTCTAGCCACTGCAAAGGAAACCCAGATGCAAGTACCACCACGTGCATCTGGCTTGCATGGGGACTGGGGAATCAAACTTGGTCCTTAGGCTTTACAGGTAAACACCTTAACCACAAAGCCATCTCTCGAGCCTCTAAATACACTTTTAACAGTAAAAAATATGGCAAGTGACAAAAATGTAGGAAATTATCAAGTTCTTTTAACCAAAGAATATTTTTTAGCTCTCTGTCCAATGTTTTTTTTTTTTCTTATTTTTCAACACAAGCTGTCTATTTGTTTAGCTCTTTCTTTTAACAAGGTATCAAACACAAGTAAGTTCTTGTTTAAACTTGAAAAATCCTACAGGGATCATGGAAGAAGATGGAGGAAACACAGTAAGCAACTGAACAAATATGTGTTATGAGACTTAGCCTTTGCCCAGGAGGCTCAGAAAGTACTTCATTAGCAAAGCCCTTCCTTCATCTATGAGGTAATGAGAGGGGAATTGCCAAAGCCCTAAAGCCAAGAAGTGGGTGACATCAACTTTATCCCAAGCAATTTAAATCTATCTACAATGCTATGCCCTCCAGATGAGGCTGGGGTGAAAAGACAAGTAAAATACACGTTTCATTTATTATTCGTTTATAGTCTTAATAACTGCTCCTCTAACAAAGAGATGAACTTGAACTCTGAATGTGGGAATTCTCTTGATAGTCTAGGATTTTTTTTCCCTCAATTAGGTGCTGCTTTCCTATTCTGAACCAGCTGCCTTATAATAAAATTCATAAGCAAGACAATTTTTTTAATTTGTCTGTTGTATAAATAAAGATTGTGTCTGGTCTTTGTCCCATGTTTCAAGGATAGAACTTGTTCATCAGTGGAATTTCCCAAGGGATAAAAGTGTCTTTGTTATTAACATAGGCCCTCAGACCACATTTGAATTTCTGCTTATGAAAGAATTCACAACAGATACTTTTACCAGTGGCTAGCTGTGCTAGAAGGGTTATCCACATGATGAGAGGGGACTTTGACCCAGGTGACATCAGTCAACTTCCCAAGAGGGAAGAAGGAGTAAAGACTGAGTTCAATGATATAGCCAATGATTCCATAAAATAGATTCCTGTAATCAAACACTAACAAAAACTATGGGCAGCAAGGCCCAGGTAGCCTCCTGTGTAGGGAGATTAATGATGTGATCAGCATGTAAGAGTGTCTTGCTTGATTCTAAACGAACAACTGAAGGTTCTGTGTGTTCAAGACCCGTCCACAGTTGATCTTATGCATCCCTTCATTTTGCTGTTTCTGATTTACAACCTTTATAATAAAAATGTAGGGGCTAAAGAGATGATTCAGCCATTAAAGGTGCTTGCTTGTCAAGCCTGAAAGCCTGGATTTGATTCCCCAACATCTATGTAAAACCAGATGCAAAAATGCATAGGCAGGAAGCTGTGCAATGCCAATTCTCAATCATATTGAGTTCCTCTCTCTCTCTCTCCCTCTCTCTCTCTCTCTCTCTCTCTCTCTCTCTCTCTCTCTCTCTCTCTCTCTCCCCCCCCTTCTCCCTCTCCTCCCTCCCTCTTCCTCTCTCCTTCTCTGTCAAATAAATAAATATGTTAAAATATGTCATCATAAGCATAGTGCTTTCCTGCGTTCTGTAGGGTATTCTGGAGAAATATCAAACAAGAAGTGTGGAAATTCCTGAACTTGTAGTCATTAAATGGAAATGCAGGTAGCCTGAGGACTCCTAATTTATATCTAAAATGAAGTAGTCTTGTTTGGGTTTTTATACTTAACCCATGGAATCTCTGCTAATGCTGGGAGATGGTTATCATTAGAGCTGCACTGTAAACATTGCATTGCTATACCATAGTAACCACATGTTTACTGAGCATTAATAAAAGCATGGTGGGACTTGAATCAAATCTGTCTCTTTACACATGAGATTTTTAGTAAGGAATATGACTGGGAGTCAATTTTTTTCATAAGTAAATGAGAAAGGGCTCAGTGGCTTCTGTTATCTCCATCTTCACCTGTGTTCACTGCGGCAGAGAAACCAATGACCACTCTTCTGTTGAGGATTTTCCCCTCTAGCTTCATTTTGCAGCAATAGCTGCAAGACAGGATTGAGGTAGTACCATTGTTATTCCCTCTACCTGGAATATATTTTCCCCAGGTATTGGTGTTGTACACTATCTAACCTTTACCAAGATGTATAAAAATGTAATTTTTTATTCATCTTCACTGGTCATATTATCTATAATTTCAATTGCCACCCCAGCTCTAATCTATGGCTGTTTGTCTACTAATTGATCCTCACCATCTAGAAAAGCAAAAAATACATAAATGCAGCACTAAGCTCCACGTTGCTCAGGTGAACATCCAACTAGACAGTTTAGGGGAGGAATGGGTTTATTTCAGCTTACAGAACCAGAGAGGGAGTTCCCTCAATGGTTAAAGAATCTGGCTCCCTTCCACAATACAAGCAGAGACAAAAAAAAAAAAAAAAAAAAAAAAAAAAAGCCTTAGATACAAAAAGCAAACAATTAACAACCAACAACAGCATACACAAATCCCAGGACTCACACTCTTCTCCATTCCTTTGGACTAAGATTGAGATTCTCCCCCAGTGACACTTTAGGACTGGATTACAGGATCCATTCCCCCAGTGACACCTCCTCCATGTAACAAGTTTAATTTTAATAAAATACCTGAGTCTATAGGTCCATGCATTTTCAAACCACTACAATAAATAATAGGTATTTGCTAAATATTTGATACCTAGTAGGCCTGTCTTGCTTAGCTAAATAAATCTGCATCCTTGTCCCTAAAAAACCATAAAAATGATTGCTTCAAAATCCTAAATAAGCTGGGCATGGTGGTGCACACCTTTAATCCCAGCACTCAGGAGGCAGAGGTCGGAGGATTGCCATATGTTTGAGGCCACCCTCAGATTACATAGTGAATTACAGGTCAGCTAGAGTGAGACCCTACCTCAAAAAAATAAAAAAACCTAAATGAAAATAACATCTTCCCTCCCTCCCTCTCCCCCTTTCCCCTCTATCTCTCTTCTCTCTAACTCTTGTATATTAGTTATCTTTTTCCTCAATTTCTTAGTGGACACTGACCTGTAACCCCCACTTCCAGCTTGGGCCTACAATCCACAATGAGCTTTTGATCAAAGAAACCTACAAGGTTTCCCAAAACAATGACAGACTTCTGTCAGAGTAATTGATGACCCACCAAAGGCCAGTGGTAAGACCCTATTGCTGAAGACTCCATACGCAGCTGACACGTAAAATGGAATGACATGGCTGGAAGCCAGGAGAGAGTCAGTCCCCAGACAGTCAGCGTGTCTAGTGCCAGAAGGCGCTACATAGGCGACTGGGGGAAGTGACCAAGATCTGTCCAAGCAACACATTGTTTAACCTAAGTAGCAACAATTAACCGGATGTGATACCCATACAAGTGCAATTGTGGTACACAGCCATGGTGAGGAATCAATTGCTCTTGATTTGGCTAACTGATCCACTAAGTGGTACTAGACCCTTAACTGGAGCTGGGAAACAAGTCAGAACCATACCCAAACACAAGCCCACTCTACAATGTCAAGCTACCATCAATCACGGGGTATAAGAGGGCCTACACCTATCAAACTGTCTATCAAAAAAGTAAGTGTTATCTCAATTTTCTGGGTGCTAACTCACTCTCCGTTGGAGAATCTGCTTCTCTTTTCCAGATAGATGCAGATCCTAAGAAGAGAGCTGCCCCAACATACCTCAGAAGGGGCCCAACTGAAACTAAGGACAACTGGTGAAATAAGCAAGGGTGATGTTTTCCTGTGAACTGGATACCAGAACAAAGGGGAAGGAGAGCAACGCAGAGAAAAATCAACTCCTACCAAATCAGAGAGCCAGAGCCTCAGAGGCCCCCAACACCTCAGCACTGAAGCAGACCAAAAATGAACCCAACATGGCTCAGGGAAATCTTGCGGAAGAGGGGGCGGAAAGAATGTCAGAGTTACATGTTGGGTCATGATTTTCAGAGACATTTATCATACTAATAACTGGGGGCTAACTCCACAATGCACGACCCATTATCAATAATAAGGAGGGTCTAATGGGAGGGGGTAGATCACAGATGAGCCTAAATAATGGTACCAAACTGCCTGTATTTACTGAAAAGAAAACTAATAAATTAAATTTAAAAAAAAAAAAAAAACCCAAAAGAATAATTGTAAGGATGATAGATAGCAGAACTCTAGGAAATACAGCCACAGAAAGAAGGCTATGGAGTTTAAGTGATTTGATGTTAACAGTAAAGATAGAACAATGAAAATGGGAGTAGTGGTGAAGTAGATATGTGAACAAAGATGAGAAAAATATAAGACTACAGATGAGAGAATTTTCAATGACAATAGCAGGGAAATTGTTAGAAGAAAGACTATACAGCAAGTGCCGCTATTCTAATTCAAAAAAGTGAAAAGAAATCTCATTGGTCACAGAAAATATTATAAGAAAAATGTCATATAAAAGATAGCAAAGCAACAACAATTTGGTACAGCTCTCCTATACAGTGACCCCAGACAGGACAACTGAGCATTGAAATGTGGCCAGTCTGAGTTCAGATGTGTTGTGAAAGTACAAAGAGCATGCCAAATTTCAAAATTTAATATAAATGCAATTTAGCATGGCTCATTAGTAATTTTTAATATTAATTACACACTAAAATGATAATTTGGTGCTGTGTTAGGCTAAATAAAACATAATTAAAACTCTATTTAACTTTCCCCTGTTTCAGTGTGGCTAATGGAATATTTAAATGACATATGGGACTATCCTCACATTTCTCTTGGAGACACTGGTCCAGTTTCATGCATATACAATAGGCATTTAAAGAATTCTGTACATTTGACATCTATCCTCAAGAATACAACGACTGAAAGACGACATTGGCTCCTTAGAGAAGTTGGCAGAGGAAGAGTATCTCTAGGAGAAAGCAGAGTTTCAACATCAAGGATGGGTGTAAAAATGGTTGTTAGGGAAAAGTTACAATTCAGGTTTCAGAGACAGGTTAGTAGATCCATCACAGGAGAGGTTCACAGCACAGTTCAACTACTCCAGGCTGGTGTAAATTGAGAGCCAGTCATTTACTTAAGACAAAATTCATTCTTGGAAGGGGGTGGATGAATGAGCAATCCAATTATAACATAGTTAATCAATAAACAGCTATTAGCCACTTATGTATGCTGGCTCTAGGGATCAAAAACTGTATAAGTTTCTGCCCTCATTGCTTTGAGTAAAAGAGATAAGTATATAAAAGTAGATAAATTCCAATACATGTCTTAGCAAATACTGTAATTAAGTATAAATTAGGCCCCGAGGTCACAGCTAAGAGTGAGACACACACACTTTACACCCTGTATCTCACCATGGATGGAAGATAAATTCCATTCAGCACAATTTTACTTCCAACTACAAAAAGGGTCAGGCAAACTCTTACTTAAAAACATTAAAAGTTTTGTCTGTTAAGAAATGCATCTCTCGGGCTGGAGAGATGGCTTAGCAGTTAAGTGGTTGCCTGTGAAGCCTAAGAACCCCGATTCGAGGCTCGATTCCCCAGGACCCACGTTAGCACAAGGGGGCGCACATGTCTGGAGTTCATTTGCAGTGGCTGGAGGCCCTGGCACGCCCATTCGCTCTCTCTCTGTGTATCTCTTTCTCTCTGTGTCTGTCACTCTCAAATAAATAAAAAAATGAACAAAAATATTTATAAAAAAAGAAATGCATCTCTCATTTATAGGAATCAAGAAAAACATGATCGAAAATATCTTTTACCATCTCTCTTTTAAATTATGATCAAGTATTACTCAAAAAGAAAAAAAAGGTAACAAAGGTTATGGAGATAGAGCTCAGTGGTAGAACATCTGTTTAGCATGCACAGATCCTAGGTTTAAACTGCAGCACAATAAGATAGATAGATAGCCGGCGTGGTGGCTCATGCCTTTAATCCCAGCACTGGGGAGGCAGAGCTAGGAGGATTGCTGTGAGTTCGAGGCCACCCTGAGACTCCATAGTGAATTCCAGGTCAGCCTGGGCTAGAGTGAGACCCTACCTCAAAAAAAAAAAAAAAGATAGATAGATAGATGATGATGATGATGATGAAGATAGATAGATAAATAGATAGATAAAATACGTAGATAACAAACTTATGTCCCATGTTATTATTTCAGACTTCTTTATATGAAACAAAGTATGTATAAGCTATCTATTTCCACAATATTTAAGACACCAGCTGGTTCTAACAGAGAATACCAAGCCACTCATTTTCCTGACCTTTTTTTCAAATGGGGTTTTTGTTTGTTTTTTATATATTTTATTTGTTTATTTATTTTAGAAAAGAGGGGCAGATAGGGTGTGTGGGTGTGCCAGCGCTCCAACCACTGCAAACCAACTCCAGATGCATGTGCCACCTTGTTCATCTGGCTTATGTGGGTCCTGGGGAAATCAAACCTGGGTCCTTAGGCTTCTCAGACAAGTACCTTAACCACTTAGCCATCTCTCCAGCCCCTGAGTTACTTTATTTTTTAAAGTGGAGTTTTTTTAAATAGTTAGCTTCTAAAAGGAATAATGTGAAATAATAAAGCCTAATACAAAAATTTCTGCATCTATATATCTTTCAGGTTCTTCCCATTTCCTTAGAGGCACTGCAGCCAAAGAGAAGCTAACAATGATAACGTGTGTGTGTGTGTGTGTGTGTGTGTGTGTGTGTGGTGTCTGTATGCATACATAAAAGTTTAGGCCAAGAACTAATACTCTTGGGCTCCTCCTGGTTAGAATAAATCCAAGCTAGAAAGAGACATGAGGTGTTAGAAACAGAAGTCCTAAGATTCAAGTCTCATTTTTCTTGCTCATTGAATTTGGCATCATAAATCCGTTTCTTAGACCTTTGGTTTCATCAACAAGAAAATAGAGACAATATTATCTATACCCCAGCATTACCAAAATTGACAATCCTGGAAAAATTAGTTATATTTCAGTAAGTGGGTTATCAAATCTATTTTCTTTACTTTAAAACCCAATACAGTCATGATCCCAATCCCTACCTAATAGAATGACATCAATGAAAATCGTAGGTAACTCTTGCTATTTCTTACAGTTACAGCTCAGCAGTAAAGCTAGCCAAGCTTATACTATGTATTGAAATTGGAGAACATGGTTTTATGAATAAAATCTTTTTAATTTCTATTAATTAAATGCTTGAGGATTTTCTGGCAGAATCAGTCAAAGTTAATTGAATAGTCCTTGCAAAGCAGGAAAATCATCAGTGTCATCACAGATTGTTGATTAAGTCCCTACAAAGTTACAAAGCAAATCACAGAAGGTTTTGATGAGACACTTGTCCTCATCAGCATGGGTAACGGCTCACCCACTTCCAACCATCTACATTTCAGTAGAATAGTGTGTTCTAAGGCTTCTATGGGATATGTTTTCATCAGAAAAAAACTTTATAAAAAGCATAACCCTATTAAAATACATGACAGTATAGAGTATTATCTCCAGTGATGAGGTCACTAACAAGTGTGGAGGAAGGACAGTAACCAGTAAGAGCAAATACTCCTGACCAGTATATGTCAGCAAGATCATGACTTCATATAGGTATTTTTATAGTATCTTTTGATTTTTTAAATTTATTTGTAAGCACAGAGAGAAGAGACAGAGCGATAGAATGGTGTGTGAGCGCCTCCAGCTACTGCAAATGAACTCCAGGTGCAAACATCAGTGGATCTCACTTTACTTGAGTACTGAGGAATCAAACCTAGATTGTTTGGCTTTGCAGGCATGTGGATTAACTGTTGGATCATCTTCTCAGCCCAGGTCTGTATTTTTATTGCAACTTTTGGTTTAAGGGGCTCTGAGAGATCTTAGACTCTTTGTTTGTTTGTTTGCTTATTTTTTGTTTTTAGTTTTTTGAGATAGAGTCTCACTCTGGAGCTTACTGTGTAGTCTCAGGGTGACCTCGAACACATCGTGCTCCTCCTACCTCTGCCTCCTGAGTGCTGGGATTAAAGGTGTATGCTACCACACCTCTCTTTGCTTAGGCTCTTACTTCCTATGTGACAGAACCTGCCCTTGAACCCCAATTACCAGGCTCATTTCCTGCCTTTAGAGACTCAATGTTGAACTCACAATGTAGTATCACCTCACCTAGTAAAAATGGCTATCATCAAATATTAAAGAAGACCAATAGTCATTAAGATGTGGAGAAAAGGGAATCCTGCACATGGTTAGTAAGATTACCTAGAGGTAAAACAAAATGGAGACACCTAAAAGTCAAAATAAAACTGCCATACAATTCAGAAATCCCACCTTGAGGTATACAGCCAAAGGAAATGAAATCCATATGTTTGAGAGACATCTTCACCGACACACCCACTGTAGCACCATTCTCAGTTATCCTGTGTGCTTGAGAGACATCTGCCCTGACACATTCATTGTAGCACTATTGCCAATTACCCTGCATGGCTGGCAGTCATCTTCCCCGACACATTCATTGCATACTGTTCCCAGTTACCATGAAGTGGAAACAGCTGCAGTTTGAGATCTCCAGAATCATTCAACTGACGGATGGGTAAAGAAAATGTGATACACACGTACAAGAGAACACTGTTAATCCCTAAACAATGGAATCCTGTCACTTGTGACAAGCACAGAACTAGAAAGTACTATGCTAAGTGAAATAAGCCAAGAACAGAAGGACAAGTATGGTCCCAAACACATGTGGAGTATAAAAATGTTAATCCATGACTGATAGTCACTAGAGGTTGGCAAAAGCAGGAGGAAGGGAGGAGTGAGGAAAGGTCGTTCAATGGTACTAGGTGGCAAGTAGAGAGGAGCGAGGCCCTGGTGCACTGCTCTACATGTAGCAATAGCTGATGATAATCCGCTACGCATTTACAAAAGCTAGAAGGAGAGATTGTGAAAGCTCTTATAAAAATGACAATTTTTAACATTTATTTTTATTTATTTATTTGAGGGAGTAGACAGAAAGAGGAAGAGAGAGAGACAGAATAGGTATGTGAGGGTCTCCACCTGTTGCAAATAAACTCCAGACCCATGTGCCACCTTGGCAATCTGGCTTACGTGGGTCCTGGGGAATCAAACCTGGGTCCTTCGGCTTTGCAGGCAAGTATGGTAATTGCTAAGCCATCTCTCTAGCCTCAAAATGACAAATGTTTGAGGAGATAATCATGCTTGACCTTATTTAAACATTACAAAACCCATGTGAATTGACCCATCACATGCTGTCCTATAAGTACATATAATCTTCATGTTTTTAATGTACCAACTAAAACTTAATTTTAAAAGTTAAAAAAAAAATGTAAGCTCTTACTGTTGAGACCCCTCGTGGTGGTTATTCACTGCCAGTCTCTAGGCCACACTGGAGTCTTGTCAATAACACTATGTCATGAGGTTATTTAACTCTGCTTATAATTCCAATGGCTCACCTCCTTTATAAGGTCACTGCTGCCATTTCTGTAATGTCTTCTTTACAATGAATCTAGATCTTCTCTCCAGTTATTTTTATCTTTCACACCGGAGCTACAATCGCATAAATCTAATCCCCTACTACAAAAGAACCAGTCCTTTGACCCTCTCATGACTTCAGAGCTAACAATCCTCACATGTGGTTTTACCTCACAATATCAGCTAAGTACCATGTCTGAGGATCTTGCCCATGCTCTTCTCATAATCTCTTCCTAATTTTTGAATTTCATTTCATACCACCCCGGGAGTATCAAAACAAAACAAAACATACTTATAATGGAAATTTAAAAGACATACAATGAAATGGAAGCCAATAATGTAACCATAATCTTCTTGAAATATTTATTGTTCCGAAATAGTCAGCACTATTAAAGGAGGATTATTTACAATCCATGTGTGTAAGGGTCAACAAAGTTATCAAATCTCTTCATCTTTTATTACATTCAGGGGCAGCGCCAATCCAATCACACATCAGGTATTTACTGAACACCAACAACCAAACTTTATCCCTTGCTAGAACCTGTGGTAGGCACTACCCATAGAAGATTCAATATTATAGCTTACTTTTTGATGGGAAATTGATTAGTTTAGAACAAATGCAAAAGGAAAGAATGGCAAAAAGTTTCCAATTAATTTTTTTTTAATATTTAGGGGCTAGAGAAGTGGCTTAGAGGTTAAGGTGCTTGCCTGAAAAGCCAAAGGACCCATATTCAATTCCCTAGGAAATAAGCCATATGCACAAGGTGGTGCATATGTCTTGAGTTCACTTGCAGTGGCTAGAGTTCCTGGGGTACCCATTTTCTCTCTCTCTCTCTCTCTTTCTCTCTTCTTCTCTGCCTCTCAAATAAATAAAAATAAATATAAGAAACTTAAATTTGTAGTTATTTGAGAGAAGAGAGAGGTGTGCAAAGAATGAGTGAGAGAATAAGAATGAGAGAGAGGGAATGGGCATGACAAGGTATCATGCCACTGCAAACAAACTGCAGATGCATGTACCACTTTGCACATCTGTGTTATTTGGGTACTGGGAAATTAATCCCAAGCCATCAGGGTTTTTGAGCAAGTACCTTTAACACTCAGCCATCTCTTCAGCCCCTAAACTTTTTAAATGGAAGTAGCATCAGTCAATCCAACTTTAGGTCTTCCTACTTGGGAATTTCATCTGTGAGACACTAGAATCTTTTTTAAATTTTATAAAACATTTAAAAAGTTCTAGGTTGCTTGTTTTGGGTTATCTCTTTAATTAAAAAAAGGATTTTCAGTGCTTATAAAACTGTAACTAAAAATCTACTAAAACGCTGGGGGGGGGGGTGACTCAATATCTTTGACTTACTATCTCCTTAGCTTTAGAGTTTCTTTTGTACCCACTGGAAGTAGGAAGCAGAGCCCTGCCAAATATTTTCCTAAGTCTAGGATTTTGAAAAGGCACTTTGATGCAGGTTAAAACAATTTGTGATCTCTGACCTTTCTCTGATACTCAAAGACAATTATTGCAACTTGCAGCCTTCACAGGGTTGGCGGGATGGATTTCCCTGTCATGGATTCTTCCAGGGACAGCTTCAGTGACAAAGGGGTTCTGAAGCCTTCCAGTATACAGCTTTTCAGCTATCTGAGAATACATTTGAGGCAACTTCTGTACCTCCCAGGCTCCTGATACGCTAGATACAGGGCTCTGTAATGCTGCAGGTCCTACCTGATCTCCAGTCTGGGAACTGTGGATGGCTAGATTTTCTTACTTCTGCAGCATGACCAATAGCCTATTCCTGAGGCAACTATAAAATCTATCTTCAGTATAAAAGATTACATCTTTTAGGTAAATGTGACATACAGCTTGAACTTCAAGTTGATGAAGAGCAGTCCTGAGAGGTATGAGTTCAAGTATTTTATGTCTTCAACAGGCCCTTTGATGAACACAGTGCAGTGTGGTCACTCCAAACCATAAAAGGAAACACAGGGCTGTAGTTCTTAAGAGTCAGGAGGCAGGTAGAGAACTCTGAAATCTGTGGTGGGCTAGGGAGACAGCCCAGTTGATAAAGTGCCAACCTTCCAAGCATGAAAATCTGAGTTTGATTCCCCAGGAAAAAAAAAAAAAAAACTGCTTTGTGTGGCAAAGAGAGGAGGACCCAGGTGCTTGCTAGCCAGCCAGGTTAGCCTACTGGTTGAGCCCTAGGACTATGGCAAACCCAGTTTCACGAAAGGCAGACAGTGCCTGAGGTTACCCTATGGCCTATAAACACACATACACACACCTGTGCACACAGGCACAAACACATTACGTGAAAAGTCCTCTGTGATATATGAGCAGGTCCTGTGCTCTGACGAGCTCACAGGAAGAGAAGAAAGTTGGGGAAAGAGGAAGAAGTGACAAGTATCTGAAAGGGAATGGTAACTGCTATCTCTCCCACACTGCAGGACCCAGAAAAGCCGACAGAGGCTCAATCAGCAACACGTCTTGTCCCTTCCTCAACCTAAGTCTAAAAGTCAACGTATGTAAGCTTCAACATGAAAATTCCATTAGCTCTAATAGGGTAACAGCTTTCACTAAAATGCATTCAGCTAATTATGATAATAAAAATGGAACTCAAATATCAACTTTGACATTTACATTCCAGAAAAGTTAGGCTACCACCTCCCTTATGCATCATACAGAAATATCTACCCTCTTCCTTAATATTTTAGTTAACTTTGGAGGCTGATGTTCTCTTGCTGATTTCCACTTCTACTGAATTTTAAATAACTGCTAAACACCCAGTAGCTATTCTTTCCTCCCCGCAAGATATGTGCATGATTCTTCAGTTTTTTAAAGTAATTTACTTATTTGCAAAGAGAAAGAGAGAGATGGAAGGAGGGATGGAGAGAATTGGCACACCAGGGCCTCTAGACTCTACAAACTAACTCCAGATGCATGCACCACTTTTTGCATCTGCCTTTACATGGGTACTGGGGAACTGAACCCAAATCACTAGGCTTTGCAAGCAAGTGCCTTAAACATTGAGCCATTTTTCCCAGCCCTGATTCTTCTTATCTTTGATGCAGCTAATTCTCAAACCTTGGCTAGCATCAGAATTAAAATGCAGAACAGTGGGTCTTTGGTCCAGGATTGTTGCTGCAGTACTTTGGAAATTGCAATTGCAGCATGTGTAACCAGTTGTATGTCCTTTTAAGAAGCAATGCTTTAACATAAGTGCACATCTCCTACCTCTGAGGAGGGCAGAAAGTGCATCTCAGTGAAGTTACTAACAAAATGGCTGAAGGTGTAGGTAGTAAATGTTTTCAGCAGTCCTCCTTAACATCATCCTGTTCCCCCAGAGCCTGCCTCTATTTTCTGTCAGACTACTGAGCAGTGAGAGCTGTTGTGGCCTGCATACTAATCGTCCCTTGCAGGCCTGTCATTCCAGGAGCTATAAGGATATGCCCAGGCCTTCCTTCAGAAACGTGGAACTATTGAGAAGAGGATGCTCCTTCTCCAGCCCCATGCTTTCCCCTTAATCACTGTGATTGTTGCTGATTGCTCTTGAATGCGGGTGAGACAGAATATGCAAAGACGGAGAAGTTTGGAGGAGATGAAAACAGATAACATGGCATACACATATTCATATGTTTAGCTTTTCAGTGTGACAGTAATTTTTATGCTCTCCTGAGAAGGTGGCAGATGGGTGACTCCTGGCATAGAGAAGACTGATGTTCTGATTACATGGTGGCCTTCACCGCACCATCAACGTGGTGCTGTGAATGAGAAGAAGCACAGCTACACTTTGAGCCTCCGTTCAGCAGCATCTTCTTGGGGGTCAGATTTCTCCTCACACGGGATATTTCGGCAAGATTCTGTATACTTAGCAGCCCCATAAATAATCGAGTCTAGGACATGACCCCACATTCAGTGACAGGCTCTGTGAGCAACATTCACAGCTGAGACCGGGGGACTATTTTCACATTTCGTTGTTGGAAGGGGAGCAACTCTTGCACTCTTCTTTCCTGGCCTCTTCTCTCGTGTGTGGCATTCCCTGCAGAGCAAGCTCGGAGAATGGAGAACCAGGCTGTCTGTCAGAACAGCAAGACAACACAAGTCACTTGATCAGCGTGGCAGGCTGCATTTAGACATACCAACCACTCCCATGGCAGCAGAAATGCTTACAACTAAAAATCAGATGATACGTTCATTCCCAAGTTTAGAGTACAAATGGGTTGACTTTGAAAGAGTTATGAAGAAAATTTGTGCTTCTTATGTATTAAAACCTTCTGACACTTTGCCATCCAATATTTTTCTTGGGAGCATGGCCATTCAGAAGCAGCCTTAATAAAGTACCCATTTGAAAGTTGGCTCTACAAATCCAAGATCATGACCTGATTACATACAAATTCAACTTTCTTTCAATTTTCCTACTTTTTTGTTTATCATTTTCTATATGAGTGTAAGTCATTATCAAAACATCTCTGACTTTTCTAATTTATGGACTCTAAGTCAAGTTTAGTGTCCACATTGCACTTCATGGTTTTAGGTAAAAATATAAAGAGGATTCCAAAGTCATCAATAGTTCACAAATAGTATTCTGGAATGCTTGCTAAACAAGAACCAAGCATCATTCCACACCAGACAATGTTACAGATCCTCCAAAATAGTTTCCTTTCTGCAAGCAAAAATGCTGAGGTAGTAGGACTGCCATGATGATGAGGCTAGCCTAGGCAATGTAGTGAGGTTCAGGAAAACCTGGGCTATAAAGTAAGACACTGCCCCCAAAATAAGCAGATGAATGAATAAGTGAATGAAAAGTAAAATTATATCTTTCCCCTCCCCCTGAAATTTTCAACTGTGGAATCAATTGAGTTAGATGGAACTAATACTAAAACAGAATGGCATAAAATGGAATATGAGAAAATAGAACAGAAGTCAACAAACTACAAAAACATAGCAATATTGATTCCTGACATTTTAATCTCTGTGAGCCTTTCCTCTATTATGACCTGGTTATGGCCAAAACTCTGAAAACACACTGTTTGAAAACATACTGATATTTAATTTTATCGCATGTTTGAAGAAACAGCCCTGGATGCTGATGAATAGGGGCATTCACCTCTGCATCTCACAGACAATGCTGTAGGCTGGCCATAGAGCATTAACAAAGGTGGCTCTAGGAAACATCTTTAACATTTTGGCACTAAAGCTCAGTCAGCTCACAATCTGGCTCCTGGAAGAGCATGCAAATGTTTGAGCATCTTTGACCTCCATCTAGCCACGTGAGCCATGTGACCTCCACATATGTAGATCTTCTTCATACAGCTACCATTTAGGCATTGGGAGAAAAGTAGTGAACAAGAAAAGTCATCATGGGCTGGAGAGATAGCCCAGTGGTTACAGGTATTAGCTGGCAAAACCTGATAGCCAGGGTCAGACTGTCGAATACCCATGTAAAGCCAGATACACAAAGTGGCACAAGCATCTGGTATTTGGTTGCAGTGGAAAAATATCCTGACATGCCCATTCTAATTGTTTCCCAATTCCTCTTTCTTTCTTTTTCTTTCTATTTACCTATGTATCTATCTCTGCTTGAAAATAACTAAAAATAATTTTAAAAAAGACAAGCCTCTTTCTCTCTCCCTCTCTCTTTCTCTTGTCTCAAATATAAATAAATAAATAATTTTTTTAAAAAAAAAAAGAAGGGGCTTGAGAGATGCTTAGCAGTTAAAGTATTTGCCTAAGCAACCTAAGGACACAGGTTCAATTCTCCAGGTCCCATAAGCCAGATGCACAAGGTGGTGCACATGTCTGGAGTTTGATTGCAGTGGCTAGAGGCCCTGGTGTGCCTGTTCTCTTTCTCCCTCTCCCTCTGTCTCAAACAAAAACAAATAAATAAAAATATAAAAAGAAAAGTCAACACCCTTGCCACTGAGCAGGTCATATGCTAGTAAATAGTGCTATTGAAAATGCATAATAAGGTATAATTTTAGCAGTTTTTTTAAGCAAATCAAACCTGGACATGGTGGCACATGCTTTTATTAATATATTTTATTTATTTCTTTACTTATTTATTTATTTGAGAGAGAGAGAATGGGAGTGCCAGGGCCTCCAGCCACTGCAAACAAACTCCATACACGTGCAGCCCCTTGTGCAGCTGGCTAACGTGGGTCCTGTAGAATCAAACTGGGATCCTTTGGCTTTGCAGGCAAATGCCTTAACCGCTAAGCCATCTCTCCAGCCCAATTTTAGCAGCTTTAAATGTTATGAAGTATGGATTTTAGAAGACAAGGAAGAAACCTTGATGATGCTACAAGTTGAGTATCGTTTATTCAAAATGCTTACAATCAAACGTATTTGGAATTTCAGGGATTCTTTATTCTTTTTATTTGGAAATATGTGCATAATATCTTGGGAATGGTACATAAGACTTAATATGAAATTAACTGATGTTTCAGATAAGCTTTATACCTTACTACAGGGTAACTCTAAATAATATAATTTTTTTTCTTGAAACAAAGGATTTTGGCATATTTATGATTTCTGATGTTCATATTAAAGATGCTTAACATGTAAAAATATCACAGTTGTTTACTACGGGGAGGGTTTGATTCTAGTACTCCTTGCAATTACCAAAATGCTTAATTATCATATAAAATAGTACCACATTGTAAATAACCTGTATACATCCTCTTGAATAATTTAAAACATTTCTAAATTATGAATAAAACCTAATAAAATAAATTTAGGAAAACTGACAGAACTTCCTGCATCATATCAGAGCACAATGCTTTAAAGCCAGAAGTTAACAAGAGAAACAACAGAAATTATACCAGCTCCTGGAGATTGAACAATGGGCTATCAAACAATGAATAGGTCATGGAAAAAAATCAAAAAGGAAATTGTAAAATTACCAGAAGTATATTATAATGAAAACATAGCAGACCAATATTTACGGGATACACTGAAGGCAGTCCTAAGGGAAAAATCTATAGAATTAGATGCCTTCATAACAGAGACAGAAAGATCTCACGTTGATAACCTAACCATCTACCTAAACGCACTGGCAAAGCAAGAACAATCTAACCCTAAGAGTTCCAGATGGGAAGAAATAGTCAAGATCACAGCAAAAGTTAATAAATTGGAAACTAAGAAAACAATTAAGAAAAATGGTGAAATGAAGAGCTGGGTCTGTGTAAAAAATGAACAAGAACTGTAAACCTCTGGCTAATTTGATCATATAAAAAAAGATAAGGCTCAAATTAACAAAGTTAGAAATGAAAAGGGAGAGGTCATGACAAACATCATTGAAATTGGAAGAATCATCATATTTCCAAAAACTACTCCAAAAAATGGATAACCTGGCAGAAATGGATGAATTCCTAGTTACATACCACCTGCAAACACTATCTTCAGAACAGAAAAATCTCCTAAACAAGCCTATTATATCCACCGAGATTGAAAATATAATCAAAAAAACTACCCGAAAGGAAAAGTCCAGGACCTAGTGGATTATCAGCTAAATTCTACCAAACCTTCATTAAAGAACTGGAACCAATTTTTCTCAAGCCTTTTCACATAAATGGAGAACAGGGAATGCTCCCCAGCACCTTTTACAAAGCTATTGTCACCCAAGGCTAAAACCAGACAGAACTATTAACAAAATAAAAAACTACAGATCTATATCTCTAATGAGCTTAGATGCAAAATTCCTGAATAAAATCCTTGCAAACCAAATTCAGTAACACATTAAAAGCACTATCCACCTTGATCAAGCAGGCTTCATCTTAGGGATGAAGGGATGGTTTAACATATGGAAATTGAGTAACATAATATACCACATAAATAATCTTATACACAAGTACCACATGATCATTTCAATAGATGCAGAGAAGGCCTTTGACAAAATACAACAACACCTGATGATCAAAATGATGGAAAGAATAGACATGGAGGGATTATATCTTAATAAAGGGTACATACAAAACACCTAAAGCCCTAATCATACTTAATGGGGATGATCAAGGAGTTCCCATTAAGACTTGGAACAAGACAAGGGTGGGCACTCTCACCACTGCTATTCAACACAGTACTAGAAATCCTAGCCTAAGCAATAAAGCAAAAATATCCTCAGAAAAAGAAACACCCCTGGAGGTATCACCATACCCAAGCTAAAGCTATACTACAAAGCCATAGTAACAAAAACAGCATGGAACTGACATAAAAAAAAAATAGACATATAGGCCAAAAGGAACAGAACTGAAGACCTATCCCTTAGTTCAAACAACTATAGCTACTTTATCTCTGACAAAGGAATGAACAATGTAGACTAGAGAAAAGATACCATCTTCAAAAAATGATTCTGGGGGCTGGAGAGATGGCTTAGCGGTTAAGCGCTTCCCTGTGCAGCCTAAGGACCCTGGTTCGAGGCTCGACTCCCCAGGACCCATGTTAGCCAGATGCACAAGGGGGCACACGCGTCTGGAGTTTGTTTGCAGTGGCTGGAGGCCCTGGTGCGCCCATTCTCTCCCTCTCTCTCTCTCTCTCTCTCTCTCTCTCTGCCTCTTTCTCTCTCTGTCTCTCACTCAAATAAATAAATAAAAATTAAAAAAGTGCCCCAAGTACATGCATTTGGAGGCCACAGAATTCTCTGAAATGGTGGTCTCTTCCTTTACCTATAGCTGCTATCCAGCAGTGAGCCCCAGCAGTTCTCTTCACCCCACCCCACTCCCGCTGAAGTTACATATGTGTGTGGACTTAACCAGCTTATGTGAGTTGTGGGCAGTTGAACTTGGTGCACTCCTGCTGAGAGGCGCTCATGCTTAAGTGGCAACTACTGAGCCATGTCTCAGCCCTGATTATGTTGATACTTTTGAAGCTAACTGGTCAAGTACTTTGTACAAAACTTCTCAATTTGGTTGCTTGTTCTTGAGTTATTTTTCATTAACAGAATACGGTACAGATTTGGGAATATAATGAAGTAATGCACTCTTCCCACGATCAAAATGAGCACATGGCATCAACAAAATGATTGCTGGTGATGTCAAACTTGGACACTGCATTCAGTTGGTGCCTGCCAGATTTCTCCACTATAAAGTCCCTGTTTTTCTCTTTCTTTAAATAGCAAGTTACTAAGCATACACTTAAGGGAAATAGAATTGATCTTGACCTTTTAGAGGGTGGAATGCAAAAAAGTAAGGACTTATAGCCATAACTGCAATTAATAGCCAACTGAGAAGAAAAAAGACATTTTCTGGATAGTATATACTGTTTCTCCTTTGATTTTATCCCCGGATAATCCTGTCCTTTCCCTGCCTTAGTTCTGCATCAGCCATCTCTTCTTCGATTAGAGAATGTTCTTTGGAATCATCTTGACATAGGCAGGCTTTCAGAGCTACTGGGGTGTCACTGGCCTGGGCCCTCACAATAAACAGAGCTATGCAACAGCTACGCCACAGAGCTCATGTGCATGCACATGGATATGTACACATGAGCCTGTATTTAATTCTGTATCTCTTTGTTCTTAATAAAATAAACATGAAAGCCGGGCATGGTGGCGCATGCCTTTAATCCAGCACTCGGGACGTAGAGGTAGGAGGATTACCCTGAGTTCGAGGCCACCCTGAAACTCCATAGTGAATTCTAGGTCAGTCTGGGCTAGAGTGAGACCCTACCTCGAAAAACAAAACAAAAAATAAATAAATAAATAAACATGAATTCTCCAACTGCCACCACAGGACTCATCCTAGCCTTCCCTGTTGCCAATTTGTAGGTTCTTTCACTTTGCTTTTGCAATAAGAAACCTGATGTATGTTGAATTGTGTTTTCCACAAAATTTATATCTTGGAATCAACCCTTAGTTTGTCAGACTGTAACCGTTTTTGATAAAGAATCTTTAAAGAAGTTGAAATGAGGTCATTAGGGTGGTGCTTAATCCAATACGACCACAGTCCTAAGAATCTGAAATGTGGACACAGATACATTCACAGGGAGACACAAGATAGCCAGCCACCTACAAGGCAATGAGAAGCCTAGAACTGGTTCTTTCATTATGGCCCTCAGGAGTCAGCCCTGTCTTGAGATCAGTCTTCTGGCAATTAAAGTTATATAACTAGTAATGATGTATCATTAATTAAAATCTATAATTTATTAAAATTTCCTTAGTTTTAGCCAATATACTTTCTCTGTCCCCAGATCCTACCTAATTAGATTTAGTCAACATGTGACTTTGGGTTACTCTTAGCTATGGCAATTTCTTCTTTTATTTAATATTATTATTTGGTTATTTTTAAGCACAGAGAGATAGAAGAGAGATAAAGAATGGGTGTGCCATGGCCTCCAGCCACTGCAAAGGAACTACAGACACATGAGCCACTTCGTGAATCTGGCTTTATGTGGGTGCTGGGGAATCAAACCTGGGTCATTAGACTTTGCAGACAAGTACCATACCTGTTGAGCCATCTTTTCAGTCAAGCTATGGCCATTTCTTAAACTTCCCTTGTTATTGATGGCCTTGACAGCTTTAAGCACTGCAGATGAGATATTGTGTGGAATGTTCTGTGAATGGGATTTGTCTGATGTTTCTCCCACAGCATTGGGTTTATAGGCTCTGAGGAGGAAGACTAAGGTACAATTTTCCTCACACCATAACAAGGGTCCTGTATTGTGATGCTGTCCTCCAAAAATTGCAAATGATTCCAGCTGTGACCATTCACTACAAAGTCTTGACATTGGGCTTGCTGACATACCCCAAAATGAGGAAGGAGGTACAGCAGATTGGCAGACCCTCTCCTGAGATCTCAGGTACCCCCTAGGCCAGGTGTATGCAATGACACATGAGGTTTCATGGCCTCAGTGGGAGATTGAATATGCAGAGGGTAAAAGATTAAGAAATGGGGAACTCCATATATGCCATTATGGAGAGGGTGCCATCCATGTTGGGATGAGAACTTTTGATACTATAGTTGCTTTGGGATTACCCACACTCAGGTGAGTAACCCCTCATCCATGCTTTGTAAAAAAGCGCAATAAACTCACTGGTTTGCCAGGTTAAACATGGATAGAATCAGCCTTTAGTCTACCTTAGGTTCTCTGCCTGGGGAGAGCAAGTGCTTGCCAGCATCTCTCCAGAAAACGTTTCATACAACATGTACACACTCTCAAGGTGATGTGTCACTCTCAGGGTTGGCCAAATCACGTAGCTAAGGTAGTGTCTGTCAGATTTCTTCACTCTGAATTTGCACCCCATTCTATCCTGCAATCAAAAGAAGTCATGAACAGATTACAAAGAGTAGAGAGTTAAACACCATCTGCTTGAATGAAATAGCTATATTAAGTACAAGGAATTTTCTGCATAGGAATCCCTTCTATTTGTTTGTTTATCCATCATTGTTATTAGTATATACTCAAGAATATTTATTTTATTTACTGGATTATAACCTTACTTTTGTTGATACTTAAATTGTCCTTGATTTTTTTTTTTTTTTCGAGGTAGGGTCTCACTCTGGCTCAGGCTGACCTGGAATTCACTATGGAGTCTCAGGGTGGCCTCAAACTCACAGCAATCCTCCTACCTCTGCCTCCTGAGTCCTGGGATTAAAGGCGTGCGCCACCACGCCCGGCTCGTCCTTGATTTTATTACTGGAAACTCTCCAGTTGGTTTCTTCTGTTGTCTACAACATTTCCATACTTGGTGTCATTATAAGATGCAACACATATTGTATCTTGGTTGTATCAGTGCCAGAACTTGCTGGTCCTCCAAGCTGATTTCTTTTATTGAAGAATAATAGTATAATTAAGACCCAAGACTTGGGCCCTAAGTATTTCCTATGTATTTGACAAATAATTACAAATATTTTCTCCATATGAATAGTTTTAAAAGAATCATTTTTAGAAATTTGAAGTCCAATATCATCTATTTGTGGACATTGACCCTGTTTCTATGCTTTGGTATTTTTACAAGCAATGCTGGCATAAAATTTTTAACAAAATCATCAAAGTCAAAACTACTTCGTTAGGATAAATTACTAAAAGAGAAAATTATGAGTTTAGTGCTTTTGACACATACTATGGGAGAGCTTTTCAGAACCCTACTTACAGAGAACTACAGACCTACTTCTAGGCCCATAACCTTGCAAACTCTCAAATATCAGGTATCTACTGATACTGCTAGTTTTAAATATAATTTCCTATATAATGGCTAAAGCATTCTTTGAAGTTGCTAATGAGTCCTAGCTAGCTTGAATAATGTTTTAAATATGTGTTTTCCACATGCATTCCCTTTTAACATTATTTTATTGCTAGGCATGGTAGCATATGCCTTTAATCCCAGCACTCAGGAGTCAGAGGTAGGAGGATCACTGTGAGTTCAAGGCCAGCATGGGCTAGAGCAAGACTCTACCTTTAGGGAAAAAAAAGACCAAAAAATATTATTATCCATTTTACTATTTCCATGTGTTTTCTATTTGGTTTTAAGCCTATTGCCTTTTTTAAAAAATGTAATTTATGTGTTTGCAAGAGGAGAGATAGAGAGAAAAATGGGTGTACCAGGGAATCTTACCACTGCAAGTGAACTCCAGATGCATGTGCCACATTACATAGGTACTGAGGAACTGAACCCATGCTACTAGGCTTGGCAAGCAAGCAGCTATCTCTCCAGGCTGGCCAACTGCTTCTATAAACAATAAATTTCTAGTCTTTATTCTATAATTTAAACTAAATTATATAGTTTTTGTCTAAACCATATTTATATTTCACAATTTTATTCATGAGCTAAAACTGTGTTTACTTTCATACTTTTGCATTATGTGAGCCAATCTAGAAAGAAGCTACTGATGTATTATTGATTCTGACACAGCTATGAGAGCACAGATTATGCTTCTATTAAAAGTTATATTTTATGACAGGTTTGTCAGGTTTAATTTATGAATCATGCACACTTCTGGCTCAGTAGCCACAAATTATTTCCATTTGAATCTTTATCATAGGTATATTTTCTTACCAGAACATTTTTTCCAAACACATTGATACATTTTCTTTAAAAAGAACATTAAAAATTGATAACTAGGAAATATTCTTAAACACAATTTTAAAATATGTTTGAGTGTATACATGTGTGTCTTTAATTCAGTCTCTAGTTTTTCATTTCTCATTCTAGTTTCATATTTCTAGCAGCATATTTTCCTCATTTGAGGAGGATGTATAAAGATGTTCATTCTGCCTTGTTTAATTTCCTGAATCCGAGACAAGTGCACACCAAAAAATGAAAGTGATGTTACCATCTTCATTATAACAGTGAATGTTAAATGAGGAGGAAAAAAACATAGTAGCAAGGAACAGCTAGGAAGTAGGGTTAAGGAAAAGCTCACTGAGAGCATTTTATTCATGTGCAGAGACAAGAGGGTGAGAAGACATAAGCCTCCTTCCAGAAACCAGAATGGATTAGGCATTGGAATCCAGGTTACATAGCCCCCCAAACTTGTAACAGATTTGAGTCCTTAACTCAAATCAAATGGAAGCTCATGTCAATGATTTTTTCAAATTTATTGCTTCACAAGACCCTCTAAGGGACTGGGAAGATGGCTCAGCAATTGAAGGTGCTTGCTTGCAAAGCCTGGCAGCCTAGGTTCAAATCTCCAGGACCCACATAAAGCCAGATGCACAAAGCAATGCATGCATCTGGAGGTTCTTTGCAATGACAGGACCATGGTACACCCATCCTACATCTCTGCTTGCCAACAAATAAATATTTTAAAAGAACCTCTAGTTCCTAAAGGCCAGACCCCTGGTTTATTGATGGTATAAGGCAGTAGTGACAGCCTGTCCTGAAGTGACTGGTTATAAATATAGAGGTATTGGAGTGGGTCTTGGGTACAGCTGGAGTACAGAATCATCCACACTTACAGACTGACTAGAAACCAAGAGCAAAGAAGATGGGGGACAGGTCATGCCCCATCACATAACAGCAAACACTCAGAGCAGGAGTGAGGTAAGAACACCAGACGCAGACTTCTGGTCTTGTAACTCTGAAATATCCAAGAAGACATGTCACCAGAGCTCAGAAACAAGGGCTGACCAGAGGCAACATAATAAACATAATTAACATGTAGGTCAAATTGAATACTTGAGGATGTCATTGCTTAGGGAGAAAGTATTCAGCAGTGGACCTCAGTTGGGAGATGGTATTAATATGTAGCCCTTCGGGTACATTTGAAAGTGGGCACATTTGCTAAGTGGGGGTGGGGTGGGTCTACCAAAGAGTCCCTACAACAAAGGTAAACCCTAGAACAAAATATCAATACTCCCAGCACTGAGAAACATGGCATAGGTGATGAAGAAATGAGAGCTCTGAGAAACTACCTGAAAGCAAGCAACAGCGGGTCCAGAACAGACATGGGGAGGCCTGGCCACAGACCCACAGAGCACCTGCTCACCAACACTAAGAGTTTACAGTTTATGGAGCAAGGCCCTGTGCTACTACTGCGCAGAAATGTCGAATGCATTAGATAGACTGATCCAGAGTCAATTCAAATTCAAACCAATTCAAAACTAAAAATATCTTTTAAATTGTCCCTGAAAATGTTTTCTAACCTCTGTTACTTTTGCATGGGGCACAAAATGGGCATCCATTTATAGAAACAGAGAGAAAACTGCACATTACTTCTCATTAACCCCCAGCCTTAGTCACCTTCTGAGTTTCTGAAGGGCTTACCTCAAGGAAGGGGGAGCTGACTGTGACTACAGATCGAAGAAGAAAGAACAAGCAGTTTCCAATTGCAGGAAATAGGATAAAGATTTTAACAGGGAGAAAAGCAAGCTCTACTTATAAAATGAGGCACTCTGAATGATTATTTAGTGTTTGGAATATTATGTTTAGAATTATGGAGACAATATTAGGGGAAATAGTTGAGCTTTAGAGGAAACTATCAAAGCCTGATTGACCTGTAACCGCTTATAATTATAACGAGAGCTCACACTACAGAAGTCTGTGAGGGAACAGACATTCGGGTACTTAGGAGGACATTTTCTTTTAAACTCGGCTGACTTCTCTCCTATTTTTTTTCTTTTTTCTTTCTTTCTTTTTTTTTTTTTTTTTTGCTTGGCTTTGCTTTGTCTTACTTTTAAACAAGGTTCCACTATGCTGCCCAGATTGACCTTGAACTTGCTATCCTCTTCCTCAGCCTGCCAGGTCCCGGGATGGCATGTGCGTGCCTCTTTCTTAGGCCACCTCCAATCCCTATTTTCTTATAGATCATTTTCCACCAAATATTGATTGAATACTTATGTAGGCTCAGAATTACGTGTTTAGTATCTAGGTTCCTCAATAACCACTAAGTTATATAACAGAATAAACCACATTCTTCTCTGTTCACTTGAAATGCAAAGAAACCCACCATTATTGCCTACCACCCAAAACTCAGAAATTGATCAATGTATAAGAGACGAAGAAATGAACAAATGCAGTTCTGTTTTTCAGATAATGCTTTCTTACACTAATATACTTCAAAAGGTGCATTTGATGCAGGATGTGTATACATATACATAAATATGAAAGTAGCCTGGTAGTGTGCAAAATCATCAAAATTTTCACTCACAAATAGGGCAGTCCTGAAGGGTTACCCTGGGGCTAATCTCATAGAAGTGAAAATATGTGTATGTGTGTGTGTAAAACATATGTTTACACACATATATCCTCTATTTGTATGTGCATACATATATGTATATGGATGTATGTATATGCATGTATACATGCCTTTGTATACTTTTGTGCACACATATATTGATATTCCACTTATAGGCTGGCAAATACATGTTTCTTTGTTCATACATCATAAAAGCCTCTCTATGTCTGTCATAGCTATGGCAGTGGTGATGCAAGCATAGCCCAAGCTAACTTTTTTTAAATTAAAATTAAAACAGCCTATTTCCTTCCATAAAAAAAGGAAATCTTCACTAGAGGCAAGTTTTTGAAATATATAGAAACCTACTAACAGGATTAATGTATTATAGTAAACAATTTTATGCAAAGAAACTTCCACATTTGACTTCAAAGGGGAATGGAATTAAGACAGAAAAAGTGGGTCAAGTGAAGGGGACTTGTCTGATTAGAAAAAGACAGTCACAGGGGAGCATTTTGTAGAGTACTCAAGCATGAGGCCTTTGTAGCATGCCTGTCTTGTAGCTAAATATGGCCATTTATACCAAAGGATGATTATTGGGCACAGGGGTCCAAGACTTTTTTTATTAGACACTCAAGGTACTGACAAAGACTTTCATTTGGAAAAAAAATGCAATACTGATTACACAATAATAACTAAGATTTAGCTGATAGCATACAATTTTGTTCTGCAATGCCCATTTTATTAAATGTTGCTTAAGCTTCTTATCATTTATTTTGTAACTTACAATTAGCGATTAGTAGATAGGTTAATAATCTTGTTAAATAAACCTTACTGTCTATTTTAATTATTAACAACAAATATACTTATTCACAAACAAAGTATAAAAGAGTGAGGTCTCTTTCCACAATCCATGCCTAGAAAAACTCATAGTTGATCTTGGAAGCCATATACACAAATATTCTCAGCTAGAAACTTAAGAAAATAAGTTTGAAATTAAGTTTAATCATTAAAGGTTGGACTTATAAGTGGTAGCAAGAAGTAAATATTATTAAATACATATTATCTACTAAAGGCTGTGTATACATTTCATCTGGTAATATAATTGAACCCAGTTCACATGTGAAGAAAAATAAGTTGTAGAGAGGTGAAATCATCTAATTTAAAGCTGAAGAGCTATAAATTGAACTATGAATTCTTCCATCAAGTAATGGCAAATGAAAGTAAGGTGTTCACAGAGCATTTGGGAAGGATACTAGACTTCTCACTGTTTCCAATTTTCTCTTCCACATAACTCCCAGTGTTCTTTGTTCTTAACTGTCTGCATGCTCTCCTCAGATAAGGTCCACGTCTACAGCTTCAACTGTGTGTGTGTGTGTGTGTGTGTGTGTGCAATGACTGGTGTATGTGCAGTGTATGCATGTGTGTATGCCCTGTGTACACGTGTGGAGACCAGAGGAAGACATCAGTGTCCTTTACTTTTCCTCCTTCTTACTTTCCTGAGTCAGGGTCTCTCATTTTACCTGCTTTGTGGTTAGACTGGCTGAACAGGAAGCTCCAGAAATTCTCCCATCTCTGCCCTCTACTCGGAACTGGGGTTACCGATATGGGCAGCCATGAATGGCTTTCTACCTGAGTGCCAGGGATTGAACTTACATTCCCATGCCCGTATGAATCAGTAAGCCACCTTCCCAGGACCAACTTCTTTTTTTTTTTTTAATTGAATATTTATATGCCTAGAACTGGTCCTTTACTACATCACTGCCATGTAGAGATACCTTGCATATCATTATGCTACTAAAAAACAAACATGGCCTTCACTGATCTCAGTATCTCCAACTGCTCCCCAAATGCATTTCTCTATATGTTTAATGCCTCTTAAATGACCCTTTCTTTCAGTGCAATGAACTTGGAGATGATCCATTCTCCTCAAATCTTCCATCCAGTCATATTGTTAACCACACTTTAACAAGCAACTAGGCCGAATTACTATAGTCTTCGTACTGTTATCTCTGCTTGGGGACCACAACCTAACATTTTCCAGTGTTGCCAAAGTGACCTTCCTATATAATAAATCTAACAATAATGCAATTCAATCAGTTCATTCATTCATGCAGCAATTTGGGTGTTATTTTTCAATACTTTTTTTTCCAGATTATGAAAAATACAGCAGTAAACAAGAGACAAAAGAAGATCACAGAGCTTATATTTGAATGATGGGGAAAGACTAACTAATATTAGTAAAGATATACATATGTGTGTTTCATGATTTCTGTGTGTGTATCAGTGCTGATAAAATCTTACTGTTCTGGTATGAAATTTCATTATTCCCTCATTTACACATAGTCCATGCTTCATCCTTCTCGAACTACCTTTAATTTCTTAAATATGTTGTGGTCTCAAAACCACACCTTTAACTGTGCCGTTCCATCTCTGTAAAGTTCTCATCTAATAGACTCTACATAACCTAACTCCTATATACTTCCAGCAAGACTTTTCACATTTTTCCAGTTCTGATTTTTTCTATCCATCACCAGGCTTCCAAAGCAATGAACATGTCCCTATTATAACATTTATTGCACTATGGTGCCATTGCATAATTGTTTATCTATTACTTAATTACAAGTGTCCATGTGCTCTGACTTCATGATAATACAGTGTGAGTAGGCTATGGCTGTCAAAATAAAATGCCACAAGCTTGGTGGTTTCAACAACAGAAATACATTTTCTCATAGTTCTGGAGGCTGGGAACTCAGAATAAGATATAAAGGTCTTGTTTCCTTCCTTGGCTTGGAAAGAGCACCATCTCCTTGTCCTGACATGTTTCCTCCACACAGGGCCCCCAATGGTCCTTTCTATGTTCGTTGTTCTTTCAAGTCAAATTGGATTTAGAGGCCATCCTAATAGTCTTATTTTAACTTTATCACCTTTTCAAAGGCCCTTTTGTACATCTTGAGGCATTATATATACCAGAGTCAGGTTTTAATCATATGAGTTTTAAGAAGACCCAACTTAGTCCGTATCATTACCCTGTAACATATTCATGGCCAAGCTTTGTTTGCTTATAGTCCTAACCATTTTCCAGTCCCAAATTACAAAAAAAAAAAAAAAAAAAAAAAAATCATGTCTTTTAGGCAGTAAATTATCTTTGAAACCCTTTAAAGATAATATGCTTTTCACTATAGAACAAAAGAGATGAGTCATCCTCAGTTCTGATTATTCTCAATTTTTTTTTTCTGGATTTAAGGAACAATGACCTTTTAACAAACATTTCCTTTTCCTTGAAAAACTTTTCCCTTAATAGAAATCTTCAGTGTAGTAGGTCTTCAATCAATACTCCAAAGATAAAAGAGCAAGTAGCTATGGGTGATTTGAGGTTTAATTTTTCTACATGTTTCTTAGACTATTGAAAATTGAACAGTTTCTCATCTATCTATCATCATCAGTCATTTATCTACGTGTGCGTGTGCATGTGCGTGTGTGTATGTGTGTCTGTTTTATCTCTGTAATGGGACACCTAGCATGGGCTACTTATTTTTTAAGAGGAAGTTTATTTAGCTCACAGCTTTGAAGGTTCAAATCCAGTGGCACTCATTGGTTTTCCCCTGAAGGGGGTGACCTATGTTGCCAGCCTGGGTGAGCAACAAGTATGCATTTACATCTTGAACCAGCAACACAATGAAACAGCAAAGGCAGATTTGGTCCTTTCATAATGATTGTCTCTCAAAAGATATTAAAAGGGTTGCAGGATAAATACCTCGCATTTTAAAGGCTTAAGGACCACCCATGAGGCGCACCTCCCTAGGTTTCACACCACCCTCCAATAATGCCACCATGCAGACCAATCCTTCAATCACAATGGATCCTTAAGAGACACGAAGCATATTCAAACCACAGCAGTATAGGAAGTATGATGTCTACCAGGAGACTAACAGATTTTCAAGTGCATGCTGTTCCATATACTACCAGTGAATCCTAAGAGCTATAGTCTCTTTTTATTGTGGATGCTCTTAAATAATGTCTCCACATCTCCTAACAGCTGTCATGACAACGTGCTCCTCTGACAGGAGGAGAAAGCAGCAAGGCTCATCCTCTTAATGCCTGAATGAACCAGGGAGGCTTCCCAGTAACAGAACCCCCCCCCCCAAGTTTGGATGACACTATTGCAAAATACAATTTAGAGACTGCCAAGCAGTCTGCTTTCAAAGTGATGCCTTCTCCACACTGGTTGTTCATGACATGATAATAAAATGAGTAAGTGAAAGAGATAGATGGTCCTTCTTCAGTTCCCAGTTTTTGCCGGACATATTTTGCCTTTAAAGAGCAAGCAATGACAATGACTAGCATGGGCACATTAAACATGCTAGAAGACATAGAATTTTGATGAATATGTGATGTTCTGTCATTGCATATAAAAGAATTGCTGAATTTCAGAAATAAATTGTACATTACAAACACCAAAAGTTTTATTCAGCAGAAATTTCTGAAACTGGAACAAATGGTTGTTGTAATAGTTATACAAATGAACAGATGTATAATTATACTTACATTAATTTTTAAATAAAATGAATTTTAGAACAGTTTTAGTTGTATAGGAAATATGAAAAAGATGTACAATGGGTTGCCTTAATCCAGAACCCCCAAATTTCCCCTATCATTAAAATGGTATTTTTTTGAGGTAGGGTCTCACTCTAGCTCAGACTGACCTGGAATTCACTATGTAATCGCAGGGTGGCCTTGAGGATCATGGAGATCCTCCTACCTCTACCTCCCAAGTGCTGGGATTAAAGGTGTGCACCACCACGCCCAGCTAACTGTCTTCATTTTTATCAAAATGCTTTTCTGCGCCAGACCCCAACCAAGACACCACATTTTCATTAGCTGTAATGTTTCTTAACCTCATCTTGTCTCAACATTTAAAAAAAAAAAAATCTACTCTTTTTGATGGTTTTTAGAACTCATGTTTGTAGAACATCCCTCAACTGAGATTGGTCTGACATTGTTTTGTATAATTAGACGGGGGCTATTTGTTTTGGGTAAGAAGGCCATTAGACAAAGAGCCATTGTTATCACACTTTACATAACATGTCACTACTTGTCACTGCTGTCAACCTTCGTCATCTGTCTGAGGTATGTTTGTAGCCATGGAGACTACTGTGAGTAACTGTGCAGTTACTATCTGCTTCTTTTGCATACTATACTCCTCACAACAAAGTATCCTTGCACAATCTACATTTGCCAAGTGCAAGATTGTGTCCACCTGCCAGAGGACGAAACAGCTTCTCTTTCTTGAATATCCCTCTTTATTTAATAATTTTCCATGTACTGAACTCTGCTTTCACTGAAATTAACACAAGTTTGGCTTTTATTATACTAATATAGCAGATCTCTATCCCCAAAACTTTGCTCTCTGTGGGAGCATACATGTGTGTGTTGTACTGGTGTGTGTGGGTGCAAGCATGTGTGCAAGTGCATGTGCACATATGTGCATGTGGAGGCCAGAGGACAATGGAGGTGCTGCACTTCAGGTGTTGTCTGTTGTGAGATGGAGTCTCTCACAGGCCTGGAACTTGCCAACGAGGCAGGACTGGCTGATGAGCAGACCCACAGGTTTGCTATCCATCTCTGACTCCACAAGGGTTGGGACTACAAGTACACATGCTATCACACCTGTCTCTTTTCCCATGGGTTCTGGGAAACAAATGCAATTCCTCACGTTTTCAAAGGCAAACACTTTACTACCTCTCCAGTCCACAGACCTTTACATTTAAACCTGAGTGTTTACATAAAAGAGTGGGATCAGGGCTGGAGAGATGGCTTAGCGGTTAAGCGCTTGCCTATGAAGCCTAAGGACCCCGGTTCGAGGCTCGGTTCCCCAGGTCCCACGTTAGCCAGATGCACAAGGGGGCGCACGCGTCTGGAGTTCGTCTGCAGAGGCTGGAAGCCCTGGCGCGCCCATTCTCTCTCTCTCCCTCTATCTGTCTTTCTCTCTGTGTCTGTCGCTCTCAAATAAATAAATAAATAATTTAAAAAAAAAAAAGAAAAGTTACCTTTAAAAAAAAAAAGAGTGGGATCACATTTTAAAAATCTTCTCTTATACTATGTTTTAGTTGTCAACTAGCATAATAAATCATTCTTCATTTAAAGTAATTATTTACAACAGGAGATTAATATCTATCACATTGGTAAAACTTTCTATCCATTGCATTGTTTTTTGTCCATTTGGTTTTTCTTGCTTTGACCATTTACAATTCACCATTTTACAGCCTCACCAAGCATATCAAGTATACATTCTTAATTTCTACAATAACTCTATAATAATTTATAACTAGTTCAAGTCCAGTTTCAAATAATACTATCTTAATTCACATGCAGTACAGGTATCCTAACAGAGTATTGCTAATTTCTTTTTTCTACTTCTTATGACATTGCCATCATTTATTTTAATATATCATAATCATCTACTATGTTCTTATAATTACTTTAATCATTTTATATTAGATCAATCAATGAAAAACAAAAAATGGGCTGAGGGGATCACTTAGCAATTAAGGCACTTGCCTGCGAAGCCTAAGGACCCAGGTTTGATGCCACAGGACCCACGAAAGCCAGATGCACAAGATGGAGCATGCATCTGGAGTTCGTTTGCAGTGGCTAGTGGCCCTGAGATGCCCATAATCACTCTCTCTCTCCCTCTCTCCCCCTGCCTATTTTTCAAATAAACAAATAAAAATATTTTTAAAAATAAACGTAAAAGATTTTACTTATATTATACTGTATCCCAGAACTTATATTCTAGTGAAGACAGAAAATGTATATGCAAGGAGAAAAGATAATCTCTGCCATGAAGCTCATCAGAGCTGGGAGATGGCTAAATGGTCAGACACTTGCTTGCAAAGCCTGACAGACCAAGTTCAATTCCCCAGTACCCACGTAAAGCCAGGTGTACAAAGTTGTTCATGAATCTGGAGTTTGTATGCAATGGCAAGAGGTCCTAGAACATCCATATGTTCTCTCAGCTCCTCCTCCTCCTCCTCCTTCTTCATCATCTCTCTCAAATAAATAATAAAAATATTTTTAAGAAAGAAACTCATCATAGTGATAAGGCAAATATAATCACAATAAATAGTACATTCACCTGTGCATCCCATAGTAAGGCAGTTCAGCTGTATGGCTTTGAGTATCAATCATGGGACTTGGGTAGAAGTTAGAAAGTAAGAAAGAGGCGGTGGGTTGTAAAGAAATGCCACTTTGAAAGGAGCATAGCAATGCTAAAGCCTTGGCGATAAAGGGAAGAATGATGTGTTCTCAGGGCCAACTCAGCTGTCCTTGGAGCGTTCACTGCAGAGTAGTGGGATGGGGTTGTGACACAGTGGGTTAATGTCAGAATCAGAAATGCGTTTGAGGCCCTGCAGTCAAAATAATCATCACTGTGTAGAGTGGCAGAAGAATGGCACGTGGATTTAGGAGGACCTCTAGCCATTCCTGTTAACCAGATTTGGGAGCTAGGGCAAGTGTGTAGCTTGGAGTCTGTGTCCTCTCTAGAGTAAAAGAGATCTTGGATGGCAGAGTCATCTTTCAACATAACTGCTAAAGTTCTCTGGGGAATTTTAAGCATCATCCGAAGTCAGTTGGAATCATCTCTGCAGGAGTCCTTTAAGGAACAGACATCTCTCCTGTCTTTCTGCCAGCCAGTTCAGCAAAATAGACATTGAGTGGTTACAATGCTTTTGGTCATAGTGAACTGAAATCGGCCTTTCCATAATGCTCACAATTTAAAGTCTACAATTTTGAGTGACTGACCAACAGCGCTTTCTACCATGAAGAAACATTCTGTATTTTTGCTGTTTAGTTAAGTAGCCATTAGCCACATGTGTCCATTGAACATTCGAAAATTCCTTCTTAAAAAAGAAAAACATTTTGGGCTGGAGAGATTTCTGGCTTAGCAGTTAAGTAGCTTGCCTGCAAAGGTAAAGGAACTTGGTTCGATTTCTCAGGACCCACGTAAGCCAGATGCACAAGGTGGGTGCATGCGCCTGGAGTTCATTTGCAGCAGCTGGAAGCCCTGGTGCTCCCATTCTGTCTGTCTGTCTGTCTGTCTGTCTGTCTCTCTCTCTCTCTCTATGTCTCCCTCTCTCTCTAAAATAAATAAATAAAAATAAAATATTAAAAAAAAAACATTTTTTAGGCCTGGAGATGTCTCAATGGTTAAGGCTCTTGCTTGCAAAAGTCTAACAACCAGGATTTGATGCCCCAGAACCCAGGTAAAGCCAGATGCACAGTAGTGCATGCGTTTCAAGTTCCACACGCTGAAGCATGCCCGTATTCTCCCTCCCTCTCTCTCTCCCTCTCTCTCTCTCTCTCTCTCCTTATAAATGAATATTTTTAATTTATTCATAAGAGAGAATGAGGAAATTAGTACAGGTGTGCCAAGTCCTCTTGCTGTTGCAAATGAACTCCAGACATATACCGCTTTTTGCATCTGGCTTTATGTATGTGGATACTAAGAAACTGAACCTGGACCAGGAGACTTTGCAAGCAAGTGCCTTTAACTTATGAGCCATCTCTCCAGACCTGAGAAAACTTTTCTATGACAGGAGAACTGAATTCTTTATTTAATTTTAACTTAAAGCCACATGTAGCCAGTAGCTATAGTACAGGACTATCTCGTGCTAAAACAACCCAGAGTCAACTTATTCCTGCCGCATAACAGCATGTCAAATATGTGGCAGGTCATTATTTGGCTATCCTCAAGCTTTCCTTCTTTACCTAATCAATAAACTACGCTGTTCTAACCATTGTTTACACGGCATGCTTTGTAGCCCCTGTCTTCTTACTGACACATCTTCATTCACTCACACAGATTCCAGGAACCATGTGACTTCTGAATATTTATGCAAATCTGCTGTGCATATATGCAGTTTTGAAGGGAAAGCTTTCAGGCTGCCTTCAGATTTTCAAAAGAATTGCTGACCCCCAAATGGAGGCTGGGGGTAAGAGGAGAAGATAAAAGAAAATGGGACACAATGGTAGCATTAAAGTTAGCTCTAAAATATCACATAACAAATGAGAGGCTGAGATGAAAGCAGACTTCAGAAGCCCTCACCCCTAACGCCTCATCTCATTTCTGCTTCAATACCACCTATGCATTTCCACACAGAAGTTGCTTCAATTTCCTTCCAAAACACAGCCATTGTTCTCTTTCTGTAAACAGGGTGACATGATTTGTACATGCTCTGTGTGTCATGTAGTTGTTTTTTCCAGTACTACCAGGGTTGAATATTATTACATATGTGTGTATAAAAAAATTATCCACACACACACAAAAAAAAAACAACAAAAAAAGTCATTTTGTGTGCTACCTAGGAACCCCAGGTGGAGTTTTTTTTTCCCTTCCCTTAAATTCTTTCCTCCTTTGACATGACAACTCAGAAGAAAAAAGAAAAGGGGAAATGCACTTCAAAAACTTCTTTCAGTCTGGTAAAGCCGTTTGTAATTCCCTTGGTTCAGATCCTTCTGCCTCCATGTAGGAAGGAATATTTTAAAAAGAATTCTGAATGAATTCATCTTACTAAATCAAAGGATGCATGAGTTCCCAGATAATCTGACCTCCATTGACCTAAATCAAAACATCACAGCTTGGCCACTGTTTTTCCTATTTTTAAAGTATTGCAGGAAAGATAATTCTGTTACCCTAAATGGCAATTCATTCCAGTTCCATTCGAGAAAAGATTAAGTATAATGGAACACTGATGTAACTGTGCAGGAACTCTCCATTGCCTTTTCCCAGAGAACACATCTAGCAATAGTGCTTCAGCTGTTTGATGGGAGTGGCTTCTCTTAGCACCCCTAACAATTCAAGCATTTAAAATTGCATGAAAGGTTCCTTTGCATATTGACTATTCAGCTCCTGAGCTTTTTTGCAGATTTCAGAGTTTTGTAGCATTTTCTATTTGCCCAGTTTCATCTACTTCTAATTGTTTTAGCCTTATACATCAGTTGCAATGCTTATGAAATACTCTAAACAATGCATATTCCAACTTGAAATCACTTATTCCAAATCTACAAAATTACTTTTTAATAATACGTAAGTACATGATATGTCATGAAAATTTTCAATCTACCTCTCTGTACTTAGGTCTTTCTGGAACAAAAACTTCCAAACACACACTTCTGGTTCCCAAATGATTTTTAAAAAAATAATAATGCCATTATGCTACAGTCATCAACCCCACCATATGGTGTAGAACCTGGAGTCAGTCTGAGTAGAGCTAGCCTCTCCAAACAGTACTATCCTGCCTGAAAAATCCCCATCCAGCTGTCTTCTAGGCAGATATTAGTCTCCATATTCAGCTGTCTATGCAACTATTAAAGTCTAAGTAAAGAACCTGGTCCCTTCTCACACCTACACCACTGCCTCCTTGGCCCACATTCCCATCACCCATCTATAATGCCCACTAACCATCTCACCATTCTTTCCCTGGCTTCTTTTGTTCTCAATCCAACAGAAAGAAAACATGTTCTAAAACATGTCAGATAATATTAATATGACTCAGTTAGCATCTTTAACATAGCTCAAATACTTCTAGTCTCACAGGGGGAAAGCCCTACTCCCAAGACACACCTTCTTACCTTTGTATTGTTTCTTGGTAATGCCTATAATTATAATATAATACCACAGATTTTTAAAATTAATTTTTAAATTTTTTTATTATTTTTATTTATTTAGTTGAGAGCAACTGACAGAGAGAGAGAGAGAGATAGAGAGAGAGAGAGAGAGAGAGAGAGAATGGGCATGCCAGGGCTTCCAGCCACTGCAAATGAACTCCAGATGTGTGCGCCCCCACTAAGGTGGGTCCTGGGGAATGGAGCCTCGAACAGGGGTCCATAGGCTTCACATGCAAGTGCTTAACTGCTAAGCCATCTCTCCAGCCCCACCACAGATTTTACTTCACTATTTTTTTCTTAACTTGTTTACCTAGTCTCTCCAGCCAAAAGGATGTAAGCTTCTAGAAGATGGGGATTTGAACATCAAGGACAACTGGTGCATAAAATTAATGAATACTAGTGCTTGTACAAGGAGAAATGAAAATGTAAGGAAAAAGTGACTATGATTTTGATGTGGTCTAAATTATAATTCTCATTTAAATGCTGATATTATTCTTTAAATCACTGGGTTTTCCTTTTAAGGTTGGGAATTACAACATAGCCCAAGCTGGGCCAGAACTCATGATCAATCCTCCTGCCTGGGCCTCCTGGATGCTGGGATTACATACATGTGCCACCATGTCCAGCTTTCTGCAAAAGGGTGTGCATGCATGTGTAGTGTGCATGTACGAGTGGTCACATGTGCGGGAGTGCATGTCTGTGGGAGGGGGGGTGCATGCATGCAGGTAGAGGCCAGAGGTGGACATCAGGCTGCTTGGTTGCCCTCCACCTTACTTACTGAAGCAGGGTTTCTCACCTGAACCCAGGGCTCACTGACTTGGTTAGGGCTAGCTAGCCAATTTACCCAGGCGATGACCTGTCTCTCACTCCTGAGCACTGGATTACAGGGAGGTCGCCACACCTGTCCAGCATTTAAGTGAGTGCTGGAGAACCCCAGAGGTCCTCACACTTGGTAGGAAGTGCTTTATCCACTGAGCTGTCTCCACAGCCTCTCTGTGGTATACAGTTTCTAAGTAGAAGCATGTTTTCTTATGAAAGTAATCAAAAAGCTCATTATAAAAAATCAAACTGAAGTCCTAGCACACAGAAACATTCAAGTGTTTGCTATCACTGGCTTTACTACAAACTTGCCTTGGGACAAATTCTTACAAGGCAATTTTATCCATGCCCCATGAAGACTGAACTTCAATTCATTTTAAACCTCCCAGGACATGAAAAGGTTCCTGAAAATGTACTTAGTGACCATTCATTTTTGTCAAATTTGTAAAAATAAGATTAATAATTACAGTAAGGTCTTTTTATCCCATTTTCCTTCACTAATCTTCCCCCTATATTAAGTGATAATGAAGTAGCCATGGGCATTTTTGAAATCTGATAGCACAAACTGAGTTGCGAATTATATTTTATTTGGCCTAGTGCCTTTTATGTTTTTGAGATCATTTGAAACCACAGTTGTTAATAGCTATTCCAGAATGCAAAATGTCCAGGAACATTTCCACTGCCCATGATTCCAAACTCACCCTGCTGAGACAAGGGTCATTTCACAATGAGAATGCCTCTCACCAAGCCTGGCAACAGAAACGTGTGGATAGTGAAGGAGAAACAATATCTGATAGGTACAGAGCTAGGCTATTAAAAAAATTCTCCCAATCAAAAACTCTCTAGAATTATAAATATAAAATCCATATCTCATCAGTGCCTAGGCTAAGATCAACAGCTCTATTGTTCAGAATACATTTAATAATATGGCCCATGCAATTAGAATCACTACAAACAGTAAATCTGGGTGCAGATAAATTCTCTAGGCTTTTGTATCCTATTAATTAAAAGCACAGATGCATATTTCCTAATCTCTCTTCTGTTTTTGTAGTCAATAGTACAAAATCACTTTCACATGAAAATGTAATCAAACAGCAGCAAAAATAATGTAAGAAATAAATTAATAAAAAAGAAAGTACTATATAGGAAGTCAGTTTCTAAAAATGTTAATAAACACAATATACACCAGTTAGACTAATGCAATTACCCAAGAAACACGTGTGACCACGGTTTGATTGGGGACGCCAGCAGCAGAGATGGCAAGAAGCTGCAAGTAAGCTCGAGTCTTTAGTAGTCAGAGACATGTATGAATGGCACATTCTGAGAGAGTCAGAGCACAGCTGTCAAGAGTCTTGCCTTGGAGCTAGACTGACAAGCTTGCCTCTTCATGATTAATTTTGTGATGTTTGTGGCATTTATCAACTTTAAAAAGTGTGCTTTTTTCTTATTCAAACTACATACTTTCATACATTATTTTGTATCTTCCCATCTTTCAGCTGCACATGGCTTAGGGCCCGCTAGCCTTTGGTCATGGAGTTTGTACCTTTTTTTTATTACCATACATACACACGATATACCCTGATCATAATCCCCTCCCACCACCCTCCCTTGTCCCATTCCCCATTTAACCCTGCACTGAACCCTCTCTTCACTCCTCTTCTATTTTGATGTCACTTTCATTTTTGTCCTCCTCTATCATCCAGGACAACATGTTGACGGGCCCAATATTATGCAGTCTTATGCAGGTTACTAAGTGTATAAATGTACTGGCTACTGTGTAGTCTGGAAGACAATACTCCCAAGTGCTCCTCCCCGTGCTTTGGCTCTTACACCGTTTCCACCACCTCTTCCACAATGCTCCCTCATCTTGGAGTATATGATAAAGCTATTTCATTTGGTACTGAACACTCACTTGTTACTTCTCAGCAATTTGAGGAGCTTTGAGTCTCCCCAGTAGTCACCACCATCTGAAAAGACAAAGTTCTCTAACCAAAACTAAGACTAGCACTAATATAGGGGCATAAACATAAATATTCAGAAGGAAATTTGGTGGGCAAGTTGCTGCTTGGAAGAAAATACAACATATGGCATCTGTTTTATACAGCAAATGTGTTTTAAACAAGTAATATTTAAAACAAAATCTAAATTCCTTACATTTCCACCAATCCCATCACTAATTCCACAGTATGAACAGCTAAGTCCATTCGATTGAACAGAGTTCAGCACAGATAGCTAAATGGAAGTATGACGCATTTTGGCCAAAAGAGTCACTCCTTCTTATTTTAACTGAGTATTTCCCAGCCATCACCACTCATCTTTTCTCACACTCTGCAAATATTCTCTTTTCCTTTTGTTCTAAAACTCACAGACTTCCAAGTTTCTGAACTTCTAAAAACAATAAAATATTCAAAAAACAAGGTCTATGTTCTGAGGTCAATATATATTACAGGGCTATAGAGATGGCTTAGCAGTTAAGGTGTTTGCTTGCAAGGGCAAAAGATCCAGGTTCAATTCCCCAGGACCCACATAAGCCAAATGCACATGGTGGCACATGCATCTGGAGTTCATTTGCAATGACTAGAGGCCCTGGCATGCCCATTCTCTCTCTCCCCCACTCCCTCTGTCTCTCTTTCTGACTTTTTCTCCTTTTTTTCCTCTCAAATAAATAAAGAAATAAAATTTAAATTAGAGGTAATTATGCCCCCCAAACGCTAATTTTAAATAAACTTATTGGGCCCCAAAAATATAATCTTAGAATCAGAAGTGGGTTGTTAATTACAAGGAATATCGATGGATAAAACCTATAAAGATAGAACTATAACCAAAAGTGGGGCTGGAGCAATAGCTCAGCAGTTAAGTAGCTTTCCAGTGAAGCCCAAAGACCTATGTTCAACTCCACACATACCATGTAGGCCACATGCACAAGGTAACGCATGTGCACAAGGTGGCACATGCATCTGGATTTGATGACAATGACTGGAGGCGCTGGCACGCCAATGCACTCTAGCATGCTCTCTTGCTCTCTCTCATAAAAAAAAAAAAAAAAAAGCCAGTCTGTTGGCTTGCCTCAAAACAAAGGAGAAAGAAAGAGAGAGAAAGAAAGTAAGGACTATAACCAAAAGTGAACATAAAGAGATGAGCTGGAGAGGTGTGAGGTGGGACATAAGGACACATGTGATAAGGGGGGAGGGGTGATAAGAGGAGGGATGGGAATAAAAAAAAACAAATTATATTTGAAAATGCTAGGATTAAGGATATCTAAATCTCTGTATGTCAACTAAAAATAAATTAAATATTTTTTTTAAAATATTTATAGAAAAGGGAGTCCAATTCTAGAACTAATCAGAGTGGTAGAAATAAGGTATTCAATGCAGATATATTATAAAAATGGTTATATAAAATATTTTTACACACAACAGCCAAACTATAAGATAAGCCTGATACAAAAGTTTATATTGCATGATCACATCCATATAAATTTAAGAATGAGAGAAGTTAACCTATAGTGCTAAAACTCAGACTGGTGATGTACTTTGGAGAGAGATAATGACTTGGAGGAAATATGATTTGGGGTTTCTAGCTTCTGATATTATTCAATTTATGACCTGTGGACTTATGAGTTCAATGGGACTGTTTAGTGAAAATTCATCAAGTTGCATACTTAATCAATCATTTGTAAACTTTCCTCCTGCATTTTAAAACGTTTTTTTTTTATTTATTTTATTTGAGAGCGACAGAGACAGAGAGAAAGACAGATAGAGGGAGAGAGAGAGAGAATGGGCGCACCAGGGCTTCCAGCCTCTGCAAACGAACTCCAGACGCGTGCACCCCCTTGTGCATCTGGCTAACGGGGGACCTGGGGAACCGAGCCTCGAACCGGGGTCCTTAGGCTTCACAGGCAAGCACTTAACCACTAAGCCATCTCTCCAGCCCTCCTCCTGCATTTTAAAGAGTTAAAGCTGTATATTAGCAAACTTAATGGGCATCCATAGTTTAAAAAAAATTACCCTAAAGAAATTTCAATTGTGAAAACTTACTGAGGTATCTTTGAGAAAACTTGACCTGCTATTATTAACCACATCAACTTAAAAAAATTATATGTTCATAATTGCACAAAAATTGATAACTACTTCCCTGGAACTTTCTTTCCATTGAAAGTCTTTGTAATTAACAACTTAATTTCTGTTCAGCACCAGTCTTCCTCAAGCTGTTTTTTCCAAAGAAGGAAATGTTGTTATATAAACAATGGTACTTCGTACACCACACTTCAGCATCCATTCCTTTACACTTCAGACTATTTTATATTATCTCCCAAATATTAGCTGTTATTATATCAGAATCAAAAAAGACGCATAACTGTTATCTCCCAAATATTAACTGTTATTATATCAGAGTCAAAAAAAAGATGCATTAGTTTCAAAGGCTAAGACAACACCAAACAAAAATTACATAAGAAGGGGGAAAATTCCATTTTAAAAATACTGCATTTCCACCAGATTGTTCATTTTTCTCTTGTGCAATGACATTTTCATTTTCTTTTACTTGATCTGACTTCTAACGAAGTTCATTCTTAAATTATAGGCAGCTAAGCCTTTGAAAATTTTATCTTCAGCTTCCAGGATCCATGAGGACAAATGGCAGAGTAGTGGACCATAGCATAGCTCGGCGGAAGCCCACAGAAGCAGCCAAGGCTAAGCTTTCTGCTTTCAGCAGCAACTCCGCTCTGAGCAAACTCAGTGGCTTCTCCCCATCCGCACTCCTCCCAGGTCATTATTTACTGCCTTGCTGGGACCCCAGGTATGGCTCCTGCTGAGGAATTAAATGGGACTAAGATTATTCTCCCTACGTAGCAATAAATCCAAAACATTCAGAGGACTCACACAATATCCACAAAGCCACAAAATTTCTATTAACACCAACAGAACAGAACAAAAGAGCCACCTGTCTTCTCACAGGTACCATCACCACTAGATGATTCTGGAACAGCTTCTGCTCTTACATGAACTCATGTATTTTAGAAATTATGACAAAAATCCCAGTGAATAGACTCAGAAACAAAGTGACTGAATAGCTAGTCCTATGGCAATCATCCACACAAGCCACCACTGAATGATTATGCAAAGTCCTGCACCTTCCCCCCATGAACTTATCTAAACAACTCCCAGACCTTCCTAGAGGCCCATGCCTCAGTTTTAAGAGACACTGTGTTATGAGTTGTTTCCCTCAAAGGAGGTAAGTAGTTGCACCGGTAATGAAAATGTGTCATTTATTTGGAAGTAAGATCTTTACAGATGAAGTGCACAGGACAGACTCTAATCCAATAAGGCCTGGGTGTCCTCCTAAGAGGAAATGCTGCCATGAATTGAGACATGAATGGAGAATGCCACTGGATGAACTGAGACGAAGGCCAGAGTGATAAAGCCACTGGCCTGCAAGCTGAGGATGCAGCTACTGCTGCTAGGGAAAGGAAGGGATAGTCCCAGCCTGCTTCTCAGAGAGAAAGGGCCTGCTGCCGCCGGGAACTGGGAGTTCCATCCTCTGCAGTTACAAAAGAAGTAAGCTCTGTTGTCTTACACCGGCCAGTTTTTGCTGCTTTGTTGTGGCAACCTTAGGGAACAGATGTCCATCACATGGCATGCCAGCAAGACTTCAATGGAGTCCCTTCCTTCCTAGGATCCAGAAGTCCTTTAAATAATTTTAATAAGTCATTTAAATAATTTTAGTTCTTGGTTATCTACGAACAGATGAAATACTATAAGCAATTACTCAATTTGCCAGTGATAAAGCCCTTTGTACGTCACTCCTATCTAAATGGTAAGCGGCATCTTAGGAATTCGTCACTTTTCAAACACCTGTAATCGTTAACACACAGTGAATGTTTACAATGCGCCAGGCTCCTCTGCATACATGTTACCTCATCTCATTCTTGCAGCAGCTAGAAAATATTATTATTGTCCTTATTTTATAAACAGAGAAACCCAAACAAGAAGATGTTCCTTTGCCCAAATTGGAGAGCAAGAGACCTGCAGCTTGACAGCAGCAGCCATTCTCACTCCAGAGCCCGGACTTCATAGAGTCAATGATCAACTCGCAAGGAATGAAGCTTTGACTCTTCAGCTTACCCATGCCACTGTTTCTACCTGGTGCCTCTTGTCTTCTGTTCTTCCTGACTTGCTGCATTTTGGGCATTGGCCAAGTGACTATGAAGTGATATAGCAGACCCATGAAAAGCAGGGTGAGTCCTTTCAGCAAATGTGCTGTTTCTTACTTTTCCAAGGGCAAAGAGGTTAAGTGTTTTGATTTAAAAGGCCTTCTATTCTAATCGAATAATAAAGAGTAAACAACACTATTTATGTCAACCCAGCACTTAAGCAGAGAAGGTGACAATGTCAGCATGTCTCTCTCAAATGCTTAATGGACAAAATCTCGCAGGAGCTGCCCATGCTCTGCAGTGGTCTTCCTCATGATTCACCAGCTGGAGGTGATCCCTCCCTCTCTGATCCCCCATAGCACTCATGATGCTTATCAGAAACTAATCTCTTCTGGAATTCTTTCTGCTCACATGCCTGTTTTTCTTTTTGCATTATGAACTCCTTACTGTCAAAACTGGGTTTTGTGTCTGTCTCCCCTACAGTAAGTTCCTCATTGCCTTACATAAAGCAGGTGCTCAAAACACATTTGTTAAATGAAAACAGAAAAAAATATATGACTACAATATTAAGACTTTACTGTACAATAACCTCAACTTTAGTGATAAAATATTCAACATGTACAATAACCTGAACTTTAGCGATAAAATATTCAACCCACTCAGAGACATAAGGGAATGTCACGTAATAAATCAAGTCTTACTTTACAAAAACTATAAGTTAGACTTAAGGGTGGAAAGCAGAAAATATAAAACGGAACTTCTCAGCAAGGCCCTGACCCACATTTATGTAACTCAAAGACGGTTTCTAATATAAAGCCTCCACTTACAAGGGTAAGCAAAAGTAATAGTTTCCCAAAGCTAAAAGAAGCCCACGCTGATACACTGGCTTAGATCGTCAAAGCACACATGCAGAAAACTAAGGTTTGCTCGCTGTGTACAGGCCTACAGGATTGGTGAGATGGACTACTTAAAAAGATAGTAATTTACAAATAAGAAAGCCAACTGACTAGGCATTAGGTTTCCAGACTCACAGTCTCAGAACTCTTATGTCAGAACTACACTGTGTTAAGCAAAGTCAGATTTTAACCTGGGAAAACTGGATCCTCGTTTCAGCTCCACCATACTATTGCAGAAGAACTACCACTGACTGAAAGCTCACAAAGTACACTCACATGCTACACCTTCTCACTTGAATTGGATGACTTTATGATTTTGTTGAGGAGACAGATGGTCAAAACTGGTACTTAGTTCACTGAGTACGTGCCATGGTGAGGGGTCAACTTCCATTCCTATCATCTCCATATTGCACTCTCCATCCGTTCTCTGTAACAGCAATGGCTAACTTCATACACATCAGCTATTCTCTTTTTGTTCATAATTTTGTGTGATGGTAACATATCACCTAAAGTTACTTATCCAAGAGTGGGTAGATGGCTCAACAGGTAAGAGTGTTTGCCACTCAAGTATGAGGGCCTGATTCACCCTGAGATCCATTACCCAGTAGGCACAGAAACCAATGATCATGGCCACTCCTGACTAACTCCAATCCTGTGAGGAGAAGAGATCAGAGAACTACTAGGGTACACTGGTCAGCCAGTCTGGCTGAAAAACTGCAGTACCAGGTTCAGTGACTCTATCTCAAAAAATCAAGGAATGAGTGATTGAGGAGGATACCCAGCATTCTCCTTCAGTCTCCACACATGCCAGTGCACACCTCACACATGCACAGACACGTGCACACACACCCCGACACACACACATATAAAAATTCAAAATTTAAAAATTACACATCTTCCTAGGCTTCTTGTGGTAGAAAATCTCTAAGACAACTCCCAATGATCCTTACTTCTGGGTGTTTATGGCTACTATAACTTCTCCCACTGAGTATGAGAATCATGCAAAAATGCTGTGATAACACTTTCAAACTTAGACTTAAAGCTGCCTGGCTTCTCACACCTATAATCCCACCCTTCAGGTGTCTAAGGCAGAAGGATTGCTGTAAAGTCAAGCCCAGCCTAGGCTACAGAGTAAATTTAAGGCTAGCTTAAACTATAGAGTGAGACGTCTCTACACACCCTCTCCGTTTTGTCCTGCCCTCTCTTACTCTTACCCCCATCTAAGAAAAGCTATGTGCTATGTTGGGACTTTTCTTATGGAGAGACCCTTGTGTTAACAAACAAAAGATGAAGAGCTGAAATCAATAGTCCAACAATCTAAAAGGAACTGAATCCAACAAATACATGAGTTTAGATTATCCACTGGTCAAGTGTTTGGATGGAGTGGAAGTCAAGATCCACATGTATAAGAGATAGGGGTGGGCACAGGTACCAACTAACTGTCAGTGGATTAGTAACACACAAGAATTTGAAGACACTCATTGGGGATTTTAGTTACCACAATTTGAGACACTTCACCAGACTACTAAGACAATTACTCAACATCCATAGGAAACGTGATTTGCTAGAGGTGAGCATAAGTCCAATGAAAAGGGCAATTAGAAAACATACTGTCTTCTTGATGTAAAAGAGGAAAAATCAGTTTTCATGAGCTTTTGGCCCTATTCTGTCTCCTCCTTCTGTCTTGTAGAGTGAAGACACTGAAGTCAAAGGTGTTGCCTTGAAACCTTATGCTCAAAGTGTCCCAAATCTGAGTTTCCCATGGCCTCGTGGTGATGCCACCACAGCACAGCACTGCATTCCTCTTGACATTTTGCTACAAAACAAAAAAAGAAGCCTTTGAGACCATGATTCAGAGCCAAATGCAATTCCAAGGTATTCCCATTGCAGCTTTGTTTGCAGGGCTAGTTTTCCCTATACAGAAGGAGGTAAATAACATCCTTCCTACTTGGACCAAGATAAAGTGCTTGGTTCTTCTCAAATGCAAAATAAATATGAGGTCTTATTGCTACTTTTGTCGTGCTGATGTGTGATTACAAAACCAGGCAAAATATGACTGGCATTACATGGCTAAAGTGATATAATATTAACACTTTCCAATATTTTTAATAAATAGCTCCCTAAGAAAAGAGGCAAATATCACTCTTTCTCTTATGTGTAGATTATATATACACACATAGGTATGCCCACAAATACACACATACATATGTGATTTAGAATTGTACATATGGGTATGTATATAAATGTCTGTTTATAAGTGGGGGTATCATGAAACTCAAAAAAGGTTTTGTCAGGGGAGGAAGAAATCTTAGGGAGCGAGGTAATGGAATATGTGTGAAATGAATGGGAGGGGCCTTTAGAGGAAGGAAGGAAACCAGCTTGTCATAGGAGAGACCCAAGGGAAGGCAGTGGAGGAAGGGAGTGAATGAAAACAAAGTAAAGTGACACATAGGTATAAAAATTCCACAATGAGGGGCTGGAGAGATGGCTTAGTGGTTAAGGCACTTGCCTGTGAAGCCTAAGGGCGTCGGTCCAATTCCCCAGGACCCACGTAAGATAGATGTACAAGGTAGTGCATGCATCTGGAGTTAGTTTGCAGTGGCTGGAGGCCCTGGCATGCCCATTTTCTCTCTCTCTCTCTCTCTCTCTCTCTCTCCCCCTTCACTCTCTCAAATAAAAAGTAAAATAAAATATTTTTAAGTGCTACAATGAAACCTATTATTTTGTGTGCTAAGCCCCCCAAAAAAAAGCATTAAAAGACTAAATAAGAGGAAAGATAGATGGCTTAGCAGTTAAGGTGCTTGCCTTTGAAGCCTAAGAACCCAGGTTCAATTCCCCAATACCCACATAAGCCACATGCCTAAGGTGAGGCTTGCATTTGGGGTTTGAGTACAGCAGCTAGAGGCCCTGTCTCTCTATCTGTGCGCCTCTTTCTCCCTCTCTCTCTCTCTCTCTCTCTCTCTCTCTCTCTCTCTCTCACACACACACACACACACACACACACACATCTAAATAACACTATTTGTAGGCAATCATTTTAATAACTGTTTCATAATAAAGCTCGTTATATACTGAAACTCAACAATGAAACCAATATTATCTTGTAACTATTTCCCCTGTGCTATATGTGGATCTGAAGGACTTGTGTGTACATTTGCAAAACAGCTCACGCAATCTGAATTCAAGCGCACCACATAGCAGTTTGAATGCGATATCTCCATATCTGCCAAAGCCAGCTGGCGGCGGCTGTGTTACCTCCAGGAGTCATGCAGGCCAGGCTCACAGGGCTGCCCTTGGCTGCTACACTTGATAATGTACTTAGTGGTGCTGCCCAGAAAGTACCACAGTGTCTGCTTTTGCACAATGGTGTAACTACTTTCAAGTCAGACTCCAGGCAGGAAGCACATCTTCCAGTGAAGATTTAAGGCTTGCCTCCTATCTTCATAGCCCACAGAAGGCGGCAACTGCAGCAAAGACAACGCAGATGAGGATGTTCCGGTTAGGGATGCAGCATTACACAACCACTGGAAAAGGAAGAAAAGCAGCAGCAGCAGCAACAGCAAAGCCATGCTTAGAACTCCACAGATAAATGGAGCTTCTGCTCTCCACTTAAAAACGACATTTCAACAACACAAGCAAAGAGGAAGATATGGTTATAACGAGCCTGTAGCAGAACTCAGACATCCTCGCAACTGCAAAAGCACCACGACAGAGTGTAGACCACCTCACTGGTCAAGCCTCTCATCAGAGCACAGTACTAAGGAAAACGGGACTACTATCAAGAGACGTTGTATGGCTTGAGGTCTATACGGCTTACCATTTGTAAAAACCTTTCATTAAGCATGAAGGCTGTACTGCTACTAATAATTTCAAACATTTACTCAGTGCTTTCTGTGAGCCAAGTATTGTTCTAAGAGCTTAATGCGTGCTAAATCACTTAACCTTCAAAACTGTATGGGTCAAATGTCTTAGGACTATCCCCAGTTTATGAATGATGAAAATAAGTACACTTTCCCATTGCCTAATAGGTAATAGAGCAGTATAGACAATCTCATGCTTAACTATGATACTAAATACTCATCCAGGTGATGAGAACTCACTGTCTCTCTCTCTGTCAAGGGGAGCCAAGATATTGTTCTTTTGTGTGAACCAACTAAACAAGCAGTTCCTCCTATAGAAATTTGATTATCAAGGCATTATTTGTGTCAGATTATGCTAGCAGTTTATTCTATTTACCTTCTGCTGTGAGATCAGTTTAAAAGCAAGACAATTTTATGTGGCTCAAGAGTCTATAATCCATGCAGGGTTCCTTTCTGACCCACATATTGTCTGCTGGGGTGGCTGGAGGCTGAGGGGTGCTCTGTGACTCTGTGTCTGAAGGCTGGAAGCACATGAGCATGGCAATGAGCTGACGCTGCCTGTCAGGTAGCACATGGTTTGGGGCAGACAGCCAGTATACCTACATACTTCTTCATAGCATGCTGGCTTGTTTCCATGTGTAACATCCCAAAAGAATAAGGTAGAAGTGCATGGCATTTTATTTATTTATTTTGAAGGAGAGAGAAAAAGAATGAGTGGGTGTACCAGGGTCTCTAGCCACTGGAAAATGAACTCCAGATTTATGTTCCACTTTGTGCATCTGGCATTACATGGATACTGGGAAATCAAACCCAGGTTGTTAGGCATTGTAGGCAAGTACCATAATGGCAAAGCCATCTCTCCAGCCCTATTACATTATTATAACTTTGGTTCAGAAATCAAGTGTTACTTCCAGCTTTGTCAAGGTAGTCATAATGGTAGCCTATGTTCAGAGAGGAGATACAGCCCACACTGGTTGATGGAAAGAATGTTAATACTATGCTGAAAGAAGAGCTCATGGTATTGGATCCATTTTAGCAGCCAACTCTAAAAAATATGATGTTACACATTAATTACAACTGTGCAAAATATAAATATAATAGACATAATAAACAAGGTAATGAAATCTTGTCAATAATATTCTACTAAAATTACCTCATGAGTTATATAAAAATAAAGTTTATACTGTATAAATTTCCCTCTATCATAGCATTCCAAGACATTTTGATTTACAATGTAATTTGGTCTGATTCAGTTTCAACCTCCTGGGGACCAAATGTGAGGTTAAATCACCTTTCTAATGGAAGTATTTAAGAAAGTAAAGGCTGATATCATTAAAGATTGGATTTTTACATCATGTTAAAGTAGAAAAATGTGCACTGTCACTCAAGACTTTTAAAGATAAAATGTCATTGTCAGAAACACCTACGACCTCTGAAACATTTCATCTTGCCCTAAAAAAGCCCTGTAAATCAAAACCTTGTTTCACATTGCCAAGATGGCATGTCATTTGTAGATCCTTTACTGAGGACACTAGAAAACAAATCTGTCACAGTAATTCATGTGCCTCTGGCCAATGGTCAGCAACAGTCATTGATTTTGCTCTGATTACAAGTCCTCAGTTCCTTTTGTGTCTGACATTCAGGGTCCTCTTTTAAAACAGGCTGCTTACTTTTTCTCTTCATCATCACTTCCCCTGAGACATTGCTTTCCTGCTGAAATGCCCTTCTCTTAACTGACCTAAACCTTATGTGTTGCTTAGCTCAACCATAAACCTTGGTTTCTATATATTCATTCTGAATACGTGCCCAAAGCCCAAGAACTTGATACAGCTGTGTTGGCAAAGATTTTGTCTGAAAACTATCTGGAGACACTTCCAAGAAGCTCAGAGACTCCATGTAAACCTAAGCACACAGGAACCTCGCCTAGTTAGTCCTGGCATGGTAAATAAAATGACTTAGTCCTCTGGCTTATAACAAAGCTCAACAAGGGTCAGAGAAGCTGAAACATGTAACAGTGTGACTGAGTTCCTGGAGTGTCTAAGAAAGAGGGGCGAGTAAGAATGGATATTAAGGGAGCAAGGGAACAACTGAGAAATGAATGGATAAACAGAATTTAATTCCTCCACCACCATAATGAAGGCACTTTTAAGACAAAGATTGTTTACTATAATACCTCCACCAGTTTGTGACTGAGAGCAAAGATGCAAATAGCTATGAATAAATGAGTGAATGAATTGATGGATAAATGGGAATCATCAAGAAAAAAACACAATCAAAGATGAGGACCTAGCTTTTACTCTTCTGATAGCAGACACTGTGTTAGAGTCTGCCCTCTCATCAGTATCCTCATTCTCTATACTCTGGAGAAGGCTCACCCACGGTAGAACACTGACCTTTCCCCCACCTTACATTGTTGATACGTCTCCTAGAACAAAACTTCCTGAGTGACAAGCTACCCATGTCAACGTGATCAGTGCCTCTGAAGCCCCCCCCCCCCTCCACTTTTGAAAAAGGCATAACCAATTGTCTGGTCTTTTTTTTTTTTTTTTTTTTTAATTTTTGAGGTAGGGTCTTACTCTAGGCCAGGCTGACCTGAAATTCACTCAGTGGTCTCAGGCTGGCTCAAGCTCCTGGCGATCATCCTACGTCTGCCTCCAGAGTTCTGGGATTAAAGGCATGTGCTGCCCCACCCAGCCTTGCCTGGTCTTTTTAATTCCTGATCATGTTGCTCTTTTATTAATAGGGTCCTAGGCCTAGAGTAATATTCATGAGCACTCACATATATGCAGCACTGTACCAATTCTGATGTTCCAAAATTTGTACTTTTGAGTAGTAGCTGATTGATTTTTTTATTGCTGTGTGGGGAATTGTATGTTCTTGTGTGGAAGCTGACAGATTATATGGTTTGGTCATTATTGTATGGTTTACCCAGTTGTTCAAGAGGAGTAGCTAAGAAGCTAAGTGTTTCTTGGTGGACTTTTAACAGATCAAGCCTGTCTTGCTTGCTTTATAATGGAAGGTGTTCCAGCTTTGAGATTTGCTAACATTGTTCACTCTGAACTACAATGATGGGTAGCTAAGTGCCTATCACAGCTATCATCTATACATATTTCTAGAAAGTAAATGTCCTCTTAACTACCACTTGTGAGCTTACTTACTATGGACCTCTTCAAAGCCCCATCTTGACAAGTGACCACTAAGAAAGATATTATTAATCCCATAGAACAAATTACAAAAGAGACTGTAAACTATAGGAGATACAGTGAATCACCAAATTCGCATTTTAAAGCTGTCATTTCCAAGGGTCCTAAGCAATTTCCAAAGTGCATTCTACCATCTGTGCTTCCGTGTGAGCCTGACACTCCTGTGCATGAAGCTACTGGGGCTTCCCTGTTAACGCACGTGGACACCGGAAACTCCTCTGGTTCTTGGCCTGGGTAGCCCGCTGCAGCACAGTCCAGGAAGAGGCCACTGGCGAATGCCGTGAGGTTTTTGCCTTATTGAAAAATACCAAATCTGGGAGTACCACCATGTGTGTCCTTGGCGGGGAGACACTGCTGTGTAAATCTACTTCTCCAAACAATTAAAGGGAGCGTCTGGTCTGTCTGCCTCCAAGGTTTGGAGTTGGACCCAATCTGTTTGTGCCCCTTTGCAAGTGGCCTGATAGCAAAATCATATTCAATGTCTCAGATGAACTTCCAAATAGGTTGTTAGTCACCATTAAATAGAAAACCTTTATCTCACTCTTAGAGGCCATTCTTGAAGCCCAAGTATGTTCAGAATAACATACAATGTTTCTAAAGTTAAGCTCCAAACTGCCTTTGGAAAAGCAATAAACACTGTCACTACATAGGAGGAAACTAATGGGCAGTATTAGTTTGTTAGTGGGAAATGGAATCCCTGGCTCCCACATGGTAAGGCTGACAGCACCAAGACATTTAATGGAATTTGAGTTCCAGCTGAAGGAATGAATACTACCAGCTGTATTGATTGCAGCAATGTGGGAGGCTAGGAAGAAAAGTGAGAGTGAGTTAAAACCAAACATAAGGTCTAAGGGAAAAAAATAAGGGACAAATATACAATACAGTTAGGTATTCTTTGTAAGTTTTCACAGACATAAAATGAATAACAGCATTAATGTTACTTTAAGGATCCCTGCACTATGACTATTCTTGATTAAGAACAAGCCAAATATCACTTATTAATTAAAAAAGGACACAACAAAGATGAAGGAAGTTAGATACTTATAAGGTGGGGATTTGTTTGGACTCTCTGGGAAAAGGAAGTTGTAAAGTACAACATACTGACCATGTTCCAGACGCTTGTCAGGTTTGAAAACTGCACATGTAATTCATATAAACCTACTAATATCAAGAAGCTTGCCGGGCATGGTGGCGCACACCTTTAATCCCAGCACTCAGGAGGCAGAGTTAGAAGGATCACCATGTGTTCGAGGCCACCCTGAAACTATATAGAGAATTCCAGGTCAGCCTGAGCTAAAGTGAGACCCTACCTCAAAAAACCAAAAAAAAAAAAAAAAAAAGAAGAAGAAGAAGCTCATCTTGGGGATGGTGATAAGGTTCAGTGGGTCAAGTGCTTGATGCAAAAGCATGAGAACAGGATCCCCATCACCCACTCGGGGGGCATGAAGACCACCTGCAGTCCTAGCACAGGGAAGGCGGAGAGAAGAATCGCAGGGCAAGCTGGCAAGGGAGGACCAGCTGAACCAATGAACTGCACTGAAGTGAGGAACCGTGGCTCAACAGAGAAAGAAAGAAGAAAGTGGTTGTGGAAGACACCTGACATCCACCTCTGGCCTCCACATGCACACATATGTGCACGCACATCCCAACTTATGTGCACACACATGCATGCACACACGCACACCACACACACACATACAAGAAAGTGGAAGGAGAAGCCCATCTAAGGGGACATGACTCGGCAGTGCAGAGTGCTAGCTTCACAGGTGCAAGGCCTGTGGTGGATTCCTAGCAGTGAGAAAGAAAACAAAGCAAAACCAAGGGCTGGAGAGTGTTTAAAAGCACTTCTGTGAAAGCATGAGTGCCTGAGGAGTCCTGAGACTGCTCCAGTTCAAATCTCCAGGACCCACATGACAGCCAGGCATGGCCACACATGTCTGTAGCCCCAGTACAGTCGGAAACAGAGACCTGTGACTCACAAAAATGCCAAGCTTTAGAATCAGTGAGGAGGACACCTGACATTCTCCTCTGGCTTACACACACACACACACACACACACACACAATCATGTATACTACACATGTAACTGCCACTGGAAAGGAAAAGGAAGCTGATAATGTTGCCTATCAATTAGTGTTTGGACCAAGCACCATATGAGGTGCTTTCTAATCATGAGGCTCCCTTAACACAACAAACAACAGAAGACTGCATTACCATTTTGCATAGTGCTAACCTAAGTTCAGGAAAACTACCTAACTTGACTCAAGACCACATAATAATGTGATTATATGTGTTCTTTCTACTGCACAAAGATATCTGTATGTAATATACACCAGACCAAGAGAGAGGGTTGCTTAAGGGCAAACTATCCTACTGAATAATCAGCTCTTAACTCACATTTTGTGGAGTCTACAAAATGACTATACAGAAACAATCAATTAGGGATGACTAGACACGTGACTTCTTTTGTAAGGAAGAAGTCATTTATACAGTGGGCAGGGGAAGAAAAGAGTATTTCTTCTGAACAGCTGTATAAAGGAAAATTAAGTGGCCAGAGATGACAATTTGAAGGGTAAAGGGAAAATATTAAATTATTAATCAAAATAGTTTATTCATTTTTCCAAAAAGCCATTATTTCTAAGTGAAATAACATAGGAACATATGGAGACAAGTTAGACACAACTATTTTTCAACAATGGAAAATGCATTCACAGATTCATATTGTGAAAGCTAAATGATTTATTGATAATAGTGTTGAGTAAAACAAGTGACATATTTAGTGGTTATATAAATACAACATAGAAATAATTCAGTCTATCCCCAAAATATACTTAGTGATTATAGGCATTCTTAAATCAACAGTAACTGCGTCACTGAGAACACTGTTATTTATCAAACAGAACAATTGTTGAATTCTCTGTGGAGCATTCAGCTAGACACCATTTCGATTTGGATTCCAGTTTAACAACACTAATGGGAGATGTTAGCCTCAATTTCAGCAGTTTCATGGAGAGAAAACGCTTTTACAAACAAGACACAGCCAAACACCACTTGAAACAGACTTAAAAGACAGAAATTTCTGGGTAGTGTTGAAATATTCTTCACCATCCTCAAACTTACAAATGTAAAGAAACATACTGCATATTTTTTACAGACCTACATACACTGCACTCACTTGAGACTTCAAATCTGTCCACATGAAGGGCAGGAACCCACTAACTTGGGTATCACGGTATACCTGCAGGGACGTAGAACATGATGCACATCCTTCAGACTCTGTGAATCTCTCCTAATACTGTGAATTTATTCTTTGTGCTGTACAATTCCTAAAGAACCAGTAATTCTATCCATTTAAGACAATTCAGGATGAAACCACTAAATAGCAGTCTGCATTTTTGCTCACAATCCACACTAGAAGTTTAAAATCAGCATCTTAGGACAATAATGCTAAGGATCTTTTTTTTTTTTTTTAATCCTTGGCTTTGCTTTGAATTTTAATATAACTTAACTTCAGTGCTTTTAGGCATTGTCAAATCTGACAAGTACCATCAAATAGACAACTGGCTTTTACAGAAATCTGAAAACATCAACAAGCCCAGACTAAATATCTCTTTTTGGTGTATGTATATGTGGGGAGGTGGCTAAGAGGGGCAATGCTGGGTGTCAGTTTTTGCCTTCTACCTTGTTGGAGGCAGTGTCTCTCATTGTTGTTCACTACTGCACTGACCAGGCCAGCTGGCCTGCAAGATTTTGGAAAATTGTTTTTTCTCCACCTCTTTCTTTCCATTGGCACACTGGGGTTAGGTGTCTACTGCAGCATCTTGCTTATATGTGGGTTCTGGAGATCCAAACTCAAGACTGTGTTATAAGTGCATTATGCACTGAGCCATTTCATCAGCCCCAAGACGAAATTCCTTAATGAACATATGCAACAAAAGATTAAGATCAGACACACACTCTTCAGTGAGACCCAACATAAACCTACAGGGCCCACAACAGTAGGAAACACATTCCATGAGCACATGGAACATGCTCTGTGTAGACCACATGGCAAGCCACGAAACACACTAAAAATGTATCTGAAAATACTGAAATTATATAGAGTGTGTTTTCTAAGTAGAATGAAATAAAACTAGAAATCACTACTAAAAAGAATTCTTGGAACTTCACAAATATCTGGAAGCTTTAAAAACACATTTCCAAATAACAAATAAAGAAGGAATTACAGGCATATAAAAAAAAAACAACACTGGAACAATGGAACTGAAAATAAAACATGACAAAACTTATAGGAAGCAACAAAAGTATTACTTATGAGAAAGTTAATCTCTAGAAATGTCTATAGCCAAAAAAAAAAAACGAATACCTCAAATCAACAGACTAGTCTTTCATTAAGTGTCATGAAGTCATGAAGACACTGAAAAATAAGAAAGGTAAAGCAAAATTACACTAAACACAAGAAAGTAAATAATAAATATCCAAGCATTAGTTAATAAAATAAGAAAATTTTAAAAGACAAAATCAGCAACACAAAAAAATAGGTCTTTGAAAAAAATCAATAAAATTTTAAAACTTTAATAGGTTGGTTAAGGGGAATAAAAAAGAGAAAATTCAAATTATTAAGGTCAGACGGAATGAGAAAACACTACCAATAATCTTCCAGAAATAAAAATAATTATGAGGGCTGGAGAGATGGCTTAGCGGTGAAGCGCTTGCCTGTGAAGCCTAAGGACCCCGGTTCGAGGCTCGGTTCCCCAGGTCCCACGTTAGCCAGATGCAGAAGGGGGCGCACGCGTCTGGAGTTCCGTTTGCAGAGGCTGGAGGCCCTGGCGCGCCCATTCTCTCTCTCTCCCTCTATCTGTCTTTCTCTCTGTGTCTGTCGCTCTCAAATAAAATAAATAAAAATAATTATAAAAAATTTTTAAAAAGTTGTGAAAAATTGAAAAATCATATAAGAACTTCATATCAAAAATTAGATACTTTGGGGCTGGAGAGATTGCTTAGTGGTTAAGGCACTTGTCTGCAAAGCCTACGGACCAAAGTTTGATTCCCCAGTACTAATGCAAGCCAGATGCACAAAGTGGTGCATGCATATGGAGTTTGCAGAGGCTAGAGTCCCTTGTGTGCCCATTCTCTCTATCTGCCTCTCTCTCTTTCTCTATCTAATAAATATAAATAAATAGGGCTGGAACAATAGCTTATCAGTTAAGGTACTTGCCTGTGAAGCCTAAGTTTGAGTCCCCAGAGCCCACATAAGCCAGATGCATGTGGCGGCACTTGCATCTGGAGTTTGTTTGCAACGGCTCAGGCCCTAGCATGTCCATTCTCTCCCTTTCTCACTCTCTGTCTCAAATAAATAAATAAAAATAAAATATTAAAAAATAAATAAAAATTTTCAATGAGATACTTTGGATGACATAGACAAATTCTTGGAAAGATACAAACTATCAAAGCTAATTCAATAAGAAGTAGAAAATCCAAATGGTCCCATAATAAGTGATTAGATTAGTGAATTTTAAAATTCCCACAAAGAGAAGCCCAGGACTAAATGTCTATACCGGTGAATTTTACTAAACATTTCAGGAAAAGTTAGTATCAATTTCTCATATATTCCTATCAAAAAACAAAATAAGCCAGGTGTGGTGGCTCATGCCTTTAATCCCAGCACTTGTTTGGCAGAGGTAGGAGGACTGCCAAGAGTTCAAGACCACCCTGAGACTACATAGTTAATTCCAGGTCACCGTGGACCAGAGTGAGACCCTACCTAAAAATAAATAAATAAATAAATAAATAAATAACAGAAGGAATACATTTTATGAAGCCAGTATAAAACTAATATGAAAATCAAACAAAATATCCTTTATGAATATATATGAAAACATATCCAACTAAACACTGACAATAAACACATTCTAGGAATATATAAAAAGATTACATATAGTAAGCAGGTGCAATTTATCCCAGGAACGTAGGGTTGATTCAGTATCTGAAAAAAAAAATCAAGGTACAGAGCACTCTATGAATAGAGCAAAGGACTAGGAGACATGATATTTTCAATAGCTGGTGAAAAAGTATTTGACAAAAATGAAACTTTAGCAATTAAAAAAATGCTAAATAAAATTGGAATACTAAAAACATTCACAGCCAAATGAAGCACAACTGTGACAAGCTCATAATCAGCATCATGCAGAATGGCAAGATGTGCATGCATTCTCCCACAGGTGAGGGACAAGACAAGGGTGCCCACGTTTCAACCCCTTTTAGCATTGTTTCAAGGTCCTATCAAATACAGGCAGCATATAGAAATAAAAGGCATCTCAATTAGAAAAGTAAAACTATCTCTACTTACAAGTGAAATGATTCCATGTATTTAATAAAAATCCTAAGAAATTGAATTTTTAAAATATTAAATGAGTGAGTTCAGCAAGGTGGTGTTACATAAGATAAATGGACAAAAATCAACTATACTCCATATGGTTATTAAATTAAAATACAGTTTCATTTGCAATTGCTTTGAAAATATTCTCAAATGTTCAGTTATGACATGAAAAGGTAGTCAACATCATTTGCTGTCAAAAAAGCACATCAAAAACACAATATGATACTAATTCATATATACAAAGATGGTGGAAACCAGACAGACACTTATACGTGATACAGAGATTCACACTGTGCTATTATTGACATAAAATGATACTGCTGCTTTGCAAAACAATTTAACAGTTGTTCAAAAGGTTAAGCACAGAGTTACTATAAAATACTGCAATTTTACAGCTAAGTATACCTCCAACGGAAATGAACCCATGTCCAAACAAAAAGTTTTACATAAATGCCAGTGCAACACTATGCATGCTAGCTGCAAGGTAGGAAACAGCACAAATATTATTCATCAACTGAGGAATGCATGAACACAACGTGTCTTATCTATACAAAGGGATGTCAGCGGCAATAACAATGATGTACTGACACAGGTAACCATATGGATGGACCTTGAAAGCATTACACTAAGAGAAAGAAATCAGTCACAAAATACATCATCTTACATAATTTCATTTATATAAAATGGCCAGAATAGGTAAATCAACAAAGACAGTGGATCAATGGTTGCAAAGGCAACACATGTTAGAGGGAAAGGAACTACTTAATGTTTATTGGGTTTCTCCTTTTGGAGCATTAAAAATGAGTTTAGAGGACTGGAGAGATTGCTCAGTGGTTAAGGAATTTACCTATAAAGCCTAACAACCCAGGATCAATTTCCCAGTACCCTGGTAAAGCCAGATGTACAAAGTGGCACGTGTCTGGAGTTCATTTGCAGTGGCTGGAGGCTCTGGTACACCAATTCTCTCTATGTCTCTCTTCTCTCTCTCTCTCTCTGCTTGCAAATAAACAAATGAAAAATATTTTTAAAAATGAGTTTAGGGTTCAGAATTCAAAATGCACTAAAAACTACATTGTTTATATCTTTATTTATTTAACAGAGAAAGAGGGAGGGAGGGAGAGAATGGGTGCACCAGGGCCTCCAGCCACTGCAAACAAACTCCAGATGCGTGCACCCCCTTGTGCATCTAGCTAATGTGAGTCCTGGGGAATTGAACCTGGGTCCTTTAGCTTTGCAGGAAAATACCTTAACCACTAAGCCAGCCCTCTAACCCAAAAGTCACATTTTAAATGAGTCATTTATTAAAATGCAAATCAATGATCTTAGACCCAAATTTTAAAATGAAAAATAAAATGAACCAAATGTAGTGTGTGATGCCATGGAGTCTCATGGGAAGCGCTGCTATATCACCCCTTTTAAACTTCCATGCCCTCTACCTCATCAAGAGTTCTGTTACATGAGAGAATAGAAAACTGAGACAACTCATCAATTTTCCTCTCCCTGGTTAAGGAGCAAAACAGAGAGAGGACGTAGAGGAACTGGTGACCGGTAGATAGAGATGTACACATCCTGGAAAATACAGCATTATGTGGTTAGGCTTCACCCAAATAAAATAATAATAATACACACACACAAACACACACACATCTATATATCCCTATTGTTGCCACTTCCCTTGGAGTATCCCTCACTTTAAGTGAAATTCTGCCTAAAATAAAGCTTCATTCCAGACCCAAGAAAAACTTGATCTTTCTTTCTGGATGCTACTTATTTAAAGGAAGAAGAAAAAACAAACACTAATTTATATCCTAGGAACCGTGGCAAAAACTCCCCACACAGGGGCTGGAGAGATGGCTTAGCGGGTAAGCGCTTGCCTGTGAAGCCTAAGGACCCCGGTTCGAGGCTCGGTTCCCCAGGTCCCATGTTAGCCAGATGCACAAGGGGGCGCATGCATCTAGAGTTCGTTTGTAGAGGCTGGAAGCCCTGGCGCGCCCATTCTCTCTCTCTCCCTCTATCTGTCTTTCTCTCTGAGTCTGTCGCTCTCAAATAAATAAATAAAAGTTAAAAAAAAAAAAAAACTCCCCACACAGATTCCCACTAAAGACCTAAGAAAGGACATTGATAATCCCTGGACACAGAAAACAGTAATCCTTACATTTTCAATACAGGACTTAGTGAATTCTACCTCTGTTTAAGAATTTTAAGTGATCCCTAGGCAACCTCAAAGCACAAAGAGACGTTTCCCTAGAACTAGACTCAATCCTTAACTTGAGCACTTTTGAACAGGGCATGGAGTATGCTCTATACACGTTTGCTGCTCCTGCCAAGACTCAAGAACGTATTGTCTCCATTAAATGAGGTAGAAGAGGAAAAGTGAATAGTAAAATAAAAGTGTAGCAGGGACATTTTAGAAAAAATTAATCTACACCAGAAGCAATATAAAACATTCCTTAGGGACTGTGGAGATGGCACAGTAGTTAAAGGTGCCAGTTTCCAAAGCCTGTGGCCTGAGTTCAGTTCCCTTGTACTCATGTAAACTGCCTTATGCAGAGTAGGGCATGCATCTGAGATCCCTGCACCTCACACAATGGGGGACGAAGCCAGAAAAATCCCTAGCTGGAAGCTAACTAGTCTGACATTCCTTTGCATTCTGCTAGTTCATTTGCAACAGTAAGAGAGCCTGTCTCAAGAAAGAGGGAGCACAGATGCCTGAAGTTGTCCTCTAACCTCCACACACGCACACATAATAAATGAATGCAAAACATTTAACGTGAAAGTATTTTTTACATCACAGAAAACAGAATAAGATGAACAACAAACCTGAAAAAGTACTCAAAAGGAAAAATAAAACAGGAAAATATAAGTCTGATAGCACACATTGTGAAGTTCAGAACAGTTGTACTACCAATGAATAACAGAAATTTCTGAAAAACAAATCAATAAAAATGAATCTAGCAGTTGAAAGAAAAGGGATGAATCCTGTATTCTGATTTGATTGCAAATCTTGCAGAACATAATTCTGGAAAATATGTTTTCCGAAGGTTATGGTAAACATAATTATCATTTGCAGCATAAGAGAATCCACCCAGCTCTGCATGGCTTCTAAAAGCTGCCTTTTGTCAATTACAGAACTTCGAAAAGAAAACTTCCACAAGATATACAGAAAGAAAACTTCCAAAACCTTAAAAAGGACTGGTTATTGTCACATGTAAAGTTTCATTTTAAAAACAAATCTAAAAACCCTATGCATAATTTATAAAGATTTCAACTTTCTCAAAACAAAACAAATTAGGTTTGGCTCCTCCACAATAATAAAAGTCAAGGCAGGAGAGTAATGTGTTATCTAGAGCAATCTCTACTAGCCATATGCAGTGTTTTAAGTAATGAAAAGCAAGTAAAATGAAAGCTTTAATTTCTCAGAACCACTAGCCATGTTTCAAGAGTTCAAAAGCCACATGTAGCTACTAGCTACTGTGTTGGACAGGCAGATGCAGAACATTTTTATCCACGAAAAAAAAAAAAATCTTTTAAAAAAGTTTGACATCAAAGACTTCACCAAAAGTTCTTTGCTTTGGGAAAGGGGAATTTTGCTGGTATTGTTTTAGTGGCCATGTTTTGTTTTGATTAGGGGGGTTGTTTTTTGTTTTCATTTGGTTGGTTTTATCTGTATTTTTGAGACAGGGTCTCATGAACAGTGTGGCCTCAAACTCAAACACCTGCCTTAGCCTTCTCAGTGGAGACTCCACTGCATTTGGCTCAGTAAAGGTTTTTAAGTAATTACATAGGGAACTCAGGATTTTCTTTTTGAATTCTAGAATACATTTTTAGTTATGTATAAATATCAGAAAATAGACTATCAATGTACCTTTCTGAGGGAAAAAAAGTATTTTTTATGCATGCAACCTGACTAGTCTCATTTTAAATTCATGACAATAAATCCCAACTGGGTACTATGAATTGCCTGGAATCCCACTGCTGATTCCTGACAAGTTCATTTCACACATTCATTTCTCTCCTCCAAGTTTTAAACTATCATGCTCCATCCTCACCGGCCACCTCCCCTGCCTGATATGTCTTAATTCATCCTTCACAGAGAAAGTAAGATGACAGACCAGGAACCCACTGTCATAGAGCAAGTGAACAGCCCAGATTCTAAAACAGGACAAGCCCTTCATATTTGTGGGGGCTCCCTGACCATTCCAGAGTCCTTGGTCCTGCTTTCAATCCCTTCTTCCCAGAAGCATCAACATTTCCTCTCTAAGGCAGGCCTCCAACATGAAACATTGCTCCAATACATTACTTAAAAACTGGGGAAGCTGGGCCTGGAGGTATGGCTTAGTGGTTAAGACATTTGCTTACAAAGCCAAAGGACCCAGGTTCTATTCTCCAGGACCCACATTAGCCAGCTGCACAAGGGGGCACATGCTTCTGGAGTTCATTTGCAGTCGCTGGATGCCCTGGTGCGCCCATTCTCTCTCTCTCTTTCTCTCTCATCCTCCCTCCTTTCTCTGTCAAATAAATAAAAACATTTAAAAAAAAAAACTGGGGCGGCTTGGGGTTGGGAATATGATTCAGTGGACAAAATGTACGCAGTGCAGGTGTGAGGACGTGCGTACAGAGCCATGTGACACTGGCTGCAGCAGTGCGGACCTGCAATCCCAGCATTCCTCAATTGAGATAAGAAGCAAGACAGAATACTCAAAAGCTAGTAGGGGACTAGGGAGATGACGTAGCATAAGGCATGTACCTGCAAAGCCAATGGACTCAGGTTCAATTGCCCAGGACCCACGTAAGCCAGAAGCACATGGCACATGCAGCTGGAGTTCATTTGCGATGGCTGGATGCCCTGGCATACTCATTCTCTCATTCTCTCTCTCTTTCTCTCCTTCCTTCTCTGTCATAAATAAAGAAAGAATGTTTTTAAAATAAAATAAAAAGCTAGTAGACAGCCAGCCTGGAAGATGTAGCAGTAAACAACAGAGATTCTGTCTCAAACAAGATTGAAGATAAGAGTGAGAAATGAAGTAAAGGAACAAGTATGGTGACATACATCTGTAAAACCAGAAAAAAAAAAAAAAAGATTGACGAGGAGGACTACTCCCCAAGGTTGTCCTCTGTCCTCCATACATGTACTTGTTACACGCATGCGCGCACATGCGCGCGCACACACAAAGACAAAATCAGGAGGTACAGCCTTAGTTTCCTTAAGTTATGATCACATTTCACTTTTACCCTCATTCATGATTCAGCTGTTTATAGTCTCTTTACAGACACCCCACCCAAAGGTGCCCACATTTCACATCACCTGAGTCTCTCCACATTAAGTGATTTTCTTCATAGCAGGTTATTTTCTTCATAACATTCATGACAATAAGAAAAAAATAATTCTAAGACATTGGAGGCTTTGTCTTGTTAATAGAACACACCCTTTTCTTTTCTTTTTTTTTTTTCAAGGTAGGCTATCACTCTAGTCCAGGCAGCTCTGGAACTCACTGTGTGTAGTCCCAGGCTGGTCTCAAATTCACAGCGATCCTCCGACCTCTGCCTCTCAAGCATTGGGATTAAAGACATATGCCACCATGCCCATGAATCCCACACAGGATGACAACAAAGAGGAGCTATATCTACGTGCCCTGATCAACCATGGGTAAGCATGCTCCATTCCAAAGCCTGTAGGAATACACTTTATTTAATTTTACAGTGCATAACACTAAGGTCCAGAGAGGTTACATATGTTCTTGAAGGCCACCTCACTTGTGGACAATAAAGCCAGCAAGGAACCCAAGCAGGAATATCACCCCCAATGACCATGCACTCACCCACTGCATGTTGCTTTATCCCTGTATGAGTAAAATTGAAGTCTACTTTTTCTATGTTTACTGGCAATCTAAGCTGTCAAAAGTGAAATCATTACTCAAAACTGAAAGATTAGGGCTAAAGAGACAGATAGCTTGCCTATGAAGCCTAAGGACCAAGGTTCGATTCCCCAGAATCCAGCTAGATGCACCTTGTGACACATGCATTGCAGTTCATCTGCAGCGGCTGGAGGCCCTGGCACATCTATCTCTCTCCCTCCCTCCCTCCCCCCTCTCTCTTTAATAAATAATTTTTAAATGAGAAAATTAAATAATAAGCATTTAAATCAACTAAAAAATTATAAATAAAAGGCAAAGAACACTGAACACTGATGTTGAAAAGCATAATGCACATGTGAAAGCCAAAGAAGACCAAAAGAAAAACATGCAAAAGAGGTTTCATATGATAGTAAATAGAATTAAAAAGAAAAATAGAGAATTTGATATAATTACATACCATGGATCCATGCACTCCTGCTACCTGTTAATCTTTGGCATGGTGTACATTTGATAACAGCAGATGACACACTTTCAACACTGGACACCCGCTCTCCCGCACGTGTAGCCTACAGCCTCTTGCAACCATAGTTTTCTCATGCTATTCTCACTCCAAAGTCAACTTTTCTTCCTCTCTCCCATTCAGTTTTACCCTTTCTGAGAGGTCAGAGTTGTTCTCTTTTCATTCTTTCAGAATCTCTGCTTGAATGGACAGGGAACAAATCCAATAGACAGCACATTTATATCATGCATTTTCTTTATCGTTTCCCATGGTTACTGTCACTTTGAACTTGGCTGGAACCCCTTAGCGAAGCAACATGATTTCATATATCTTCTCTTCTGAACCTAACACAGTATTTTATACATAAGTTAGGTAAACATAAAGGGTGCAAATAATACAATATGTGATCAATTACCTAACATTTAGCACAGTGTCATAAAAAATAAAAGGATATTATGATATAATGTATAGATGTCCACTATATTTCTCCAAATCTCCACCTTTTCCTAGCCAAATAGTAGCAACGACATTAGCTATTACTAATATCTAATCATTTTCCATTCTTATGTGTCTGCTAAAGTATATAGCCAATCATTTCTGTGTATCTCCAAAACATCCTTAAAAATACCCTGTCCCCTAAGGGGAGGCTTTAACGAATCACAAAGACTTCAAATGTATTCTCTTATGAACTTCCCCCTGACCTCTGTACACATCTAGCCTGGACCTCCTCTTTTCTAGTCATTTTCCAATGAAGAGCATGTATAAGCTCAGCCAGGTTATGAGGATACTTATAAATCAGACAATCAGCATAAACACCATTGAATGTGCTACAGTTCTCTGTTTTCTGGCTTATACACTAGAGTTTTGCCCAGGCACATGGAATGTGGTTGCTATATTAGTCAACATTGGATTCTTGCTTCAATTTGAATTTTAGGTAAACAATGTATAATGTCGTTTTACTAGGGTGGTCCCATACAATATTTTATACGCCTTCAAAGAGTAATTACTTGAAATAAACACATAACTGGGGGGTCCTGCATTTTAACTGACAACTCTGTCGTCTAGAACAGAAATCAGACTTCCTACATTCTTGGACCCACTGTTACTATGTACTGACGTCAGGGATTTTGTAAAACTCTTCCTGACTAATCTTGCCTCCTCCTCTCTTTCTCTACTTGCATATCCCAGCTCTGTTCCTTCTGGACATTTCTGTAATGACTTCTGATTATCTCTTCAAATTTTGCTCAGCTCAGCTCAGCTCCTTGCCTTCCAAGATCCAAGTCTTTAACAGCATTTCCCACATAACTAATTCTGAGAGCTTGTGAGCTATCTGGTTTTTTTTCCCCCCCAAGCTCCAGGAATGAATAGGGGTAGGGCATCAATATAGATGTGCAGTCCCTGAAGGGGGAAGGCAGCAAATTCAGGGCAATGAATATCATTTGTGAAACTCTGAGTTTGGAAAACACTAAAAATCAGCATTGACCAGGTCATAAGATAAGGAACAAAAGATGTGCTATTTAGTCTACACAGCATAATCCTTGTGGTCTCTACATTTATTTATTGGTCTTTTAAAACATTTTTAATTGAAAACTTCCATAATTATAGACAGCAAACCATGGTAATGCCCTCCCCGACATTCCCCTTCACAAACCCACCCTCATTGCCCACATGGAATAATCAGAGATCTTTCTGTGTGGATCTTTCTCTGAGAGCTGGCCTACTCCACCACTGCATTCCTATGTGGTGATTAGAAGATGAAGCTTCCCAGCAGCTATTTGCAAGAAGGACTCCAGGTGTGTTCTTCTAAGACCTCAAGCATTCCACACTGGCTACTCTCTCGCTTGCATCCCACTGTACCCAGAAGACTTGGAGCTTGTGCTTCTGTCACAGAAAGTGTTTACTTTGCACATATCCACACAACTCTATACCACCAGCCAGCCTGGTTCCTGCTTTCCCTCTACAGAGATCTAAGATCTAAGACCCATCAAACATGCTACATCCACCAGGTCCAAATTCCTATTTCCAACCCTAGTTACCTAGTCACATGGCCATGTTCAACCAGATGGAAAAGCTAAATCCAATACAAGACAGAGTTTTATACAAAAGATATAGAAAAAAAATAACCTCAGGGAAATGTGTACCAACTTATAAATCAAGGGAACTGTGTGAGGTTTAGAATCCTGGAAGTCCTGCATATTAAATGAACAATATTAGATTCAAACTCAATGAGAAAAATTCAGTACTTTCCCTGTTATTAGAGCAATGATAGATGCAACCAATTCTCTTTATTCAAAAGAATTGTAACACAACTATTTTTCCTGCTCAAAACACAGCCTTTGTGAATTGTACAATTTGTCAAAAAAATGAATTCAACCTGAAGCAAAGCATTTAAATCAGCAAATCTTCATGTTGAGATTCACTGACCTAAATATTAAAGGATATACATGAGACACTGTTGCAAATTATACCAGTAGAAAAAAATGCTCAGCTCTGTACAGGATGCCAGTACATTACCTCACAACTACTTCAACCTCTCGCAATGGTTCTCTTACCCAAGGTGCTCCATAGAGGGAAATACCAGCCTTTTCCGCAAAGCAACATACCATAAAGAAAATTAAAACTCTTAGTTTGTTTAGAGAAACAAAACTATTTCCTCTTATTGCAAAAGCCACATATTCATGAGTCATGAGTCATGATTCAGCGTGTGTGTGTGTGTGTGTGTGTGTGTGTGTGTGTGTCTATTTTCTCTGCTCATTTCTACTTAGTGATATGTTTAAGACAACCCAACCATATTCCATGGAGCTGTACTGGAAATGTGGTGTTTTTCTGCTTATTTGTATACTAGTTTGGTTTTCTCCCATAAGCTTTGCTTACAATATTCAACATCGGAGCTTTCTCACCAAAGAGGAAAGTCCCTTGCCCTGTGAGGCTTCTCTGGAGCATGGTTTGCCTTCTGCCATAGGAAGGGCATGTGGGTATGGGAGGCCATCAGAACTTGTGCCTTGCCCTGCCCCTCAGCACCTTGCTTTATCCTCACTGTTGGCCTTCTACTGTCACTGGCTGAGGTGTATCGGGTCCCTCTACACACCCTTCACTAAGAGAAAATGGCAGTGATGGTGTGGAAGAGTGCCTGCCTTCTTTCTCTCTAAATACAAAAATCCTATATATGCACTTTAAAGTACAAGTCTAAATGCAAATACCACCTTCCAGTAATTTCTATATCAGTTCACACTTTTTCTCTAGTTCCTCCTCCTCATCTGCCCCACCCCAAAATACCAATTAGCTTAAATAATTTCATGGATCATAGGTTAGGGTACAGCTAAAGTAAGGGTTAACATGCTACAACTATATTGTCATAGTTATTGTTTTTATTGGTTCTAACACAACTAACTTCTTGATAATGAAATTTGATTCTACTAATTCTCTAGGAAATGATACCTCCTTATCATTTTATCCTCTTTTCCTCATTTATAGTTATTTATTTATTTATTTATTTATTTTAGGCAAGCCCAACAAACAGACTGGCCCCTTTTATGTGAGAGAGCAAGAGTGAAAGTGAAGAAAGAGAGAAAAGAATTGGCGTGTCAGGGCCTCCAGGCTCTGTAGTTGAGCTCCAGGCACAGGCACCACATTGGGCGCATGTGCGACCTTTAGTGCTTGTGTCACCTTGTGCGTCTGGCTTACACAGGATCTGAAAAGTCAAACATGAGTCCTTAGGCTTCATAGGCAAATGCCTTACCTGCTAAGCCATCTCTCCAGCCTTCCTCATTTACTTTTATCTGGAGAGAGGAAAAAGATGTGTGCGCATTTCTTGAAGCTACTATAACATATTACCATAAATGAGACAGGTTTTAAAAATGCAGTCTTGGGGCTGGATAAATAGCTTAGCAGTTAAGAAACTTGCCTTTGAAGCCTAAGGACCCAGGTTCGATTCTCCAGTACCCACATAAGCCAGATGCACAATGTGGCGCATGCATCTAGAGTTCATGTGCAGTGGCTGGAGGTCCTGGCACACCCATTCTCTATTTACACCTCTCTCTTTCTCTTCCCCCTCCCTCTCTCTCTCTCTCTCTCATGCACACACCTGCTCACTCTCTCTCCCCTCTTGGTCAAATAAATAAATAAAATATTTTAAAATGTAGACTTGCATTATTTTTCATTCTAGAAATCAGACTTCCAGTTCCTGCAAGGGCCCAAAGGGGGAACCCTTTGCTTCTTGCCCCTAAGAGTTGCCCTGGCCCACCTGGGCTATGAGCTTCTAGCTTAGCCTTGACCTTCACATCACCACCTCTGGAGTGTGTATGTATATTTGTGTGTGACATGACTCTCTCATAAAAATATCTATCCTGGCACTTAAGGTTCACTTAATAATCCCAAGTGATTTTCATGTCTCATTATCCTAAATTTAGGTTGGGGACATTGCTTAATGTATAGCACTATCATGAGAAAAGTCCTGTGATCAATGTCCAGCACTGTGAAAAGTAATTAATTGTAACAACAATAATAATTAAGTTTAATTTATTAACATGTATAAAACCATTTATCCAAATATGTAACATATATTAGTTATAGTGATTAATATTTGACTTATTTGGGTGACCCTTATTCAACCTATTATAAGAATACAAAACTATATGCAAAACCTTTTCATTGACTGGTTTAAAAAAATAACTATATTTTAATTACATAACATTAAAAACGCATGTTCTCAACTAACAGGTCCCAGTTTTAATAGTCTTTCTTTGTATTTAGTAGCTGAATGACTCAAGAGTCTTAATGTGAAAAACAATACCAGGATAGCAAAGCCAATCAGATTACATGAAGAAATTATTCAATGCATAAAAACATCCTTCTCAGAACTTGAAAATTTAGAAAGTACCCTAAGAATGGGATAAACCTATTTCATTACAAAACCAACACATGGTAAAAGAAAGAGAACACAGTTTGTTGAAATGCAGTCTGTGCATGATACTCTGGTTGGATGGGATGAAAGGGGAGGCAAAATACCCTTCCTGGGACACCAAAGGCATAATTGTTTGTTAAACACTGAGTAACACATACAGAAAATCTAGCTACAAAAAACTGTTGTAAGACTAAGAACAATAATAAAAATAAACATTACAGAGTTGGGAAAGGGATTTGTTAGGTGAATGTGTCGTATGTTACTATTCTGATTAAGATTTATCTAAAATAAGGTATAAATATGAATAATGATCTGAAATATGTGCATTATCAACAACAACCTACGGTCAAGATGCCAGGACAAGAATTAACAGAGACAAAACTCAAACCCAGTGTGTGGTTGAATTGCATCCATTATCACTTCTGTGTAAAAGCATGTACCATGTATAGGATTTCTACCATGCACTGCAAGTGGCACCCCGCACATAAAATGAACATATGTCCACAACCCTCCTGAAAGAGAGGTGCTACAAGTGGATCCAGCTAAGGAAACTGCCACACAAAAAGATAAAGTTGCTCATGGTCAAAATTATTAGTAAATGGTAGATAAGCATTTTCCCACACAAACAAAGATGCTGCTGGGTATGGTGGTGCACTCCTCTAATCCCAGCAATTGGGAGGCAGAGGTAAGAGGATTGCTGTGAGTTTGAGGCCAGCCTGAGACTACATAGTGAATTCCAGGTCAGCCTGGGCTACAGCAAGACCTTACCTAGAAAAAAAAATGGAGCTGAAGAGATAGATGGTTTAGCAGTTAAGGCAAAGCTAAAATACCCAGGCTCGATTCCCCAGTACCCATGTAAGCCAGATACACAAAGTGGCGCTTGCATCTGGAGTTGGTTTCCAGTGGCTGGAGGCCCTGGTGCCTATTCTCTCTCTCTCCCTCCCTCCCTCTCCCTCTCTCTCTTTCCTCTCTCTCTCTCTCTGTTTCTCTTCTTCTCTTAAATAAATAAATAATACATTTTTTTAATGCCAAAAGTAAAAACAGGTCACTAAAGAGGCAGTTAATAAAACTTTCTGGCCAGTCATGGTGGTGCATGCCTTTAATCCCAGCACTCAGGAGGCAGAGACAGGGGCACTGTCGTGAGTTTGACAACACTCTGAGACTACATAATGAATTCCAAGTCAGCCTGGGCTCGAACGAGACCCTATCTCAAAAAACAAAAACAAAACAAACAAACAAAAAAAGCAAATAAAATAAAACTCTCTGAACAAGTCGTCTAATATGTTTGTTGATGGATGGCTACTGTAAGCCTCCATCTTTTTTTTAATTTTTTATTTATTTAATTAATTAATTAATTTATTTATTTATTTATTTGAGAGCGACGGACACGGAGAGAAAGACAGATAGAGGGAGAGAGAGGGAATGGGCGCGCTAGGGCTTCCAGCCTCTGCAAACGAACTCCAGATGCGTGCGCCCCCTTGTGCATCTGGCTAACGTGGGACCTGGGGAACCGAGCCTCGAACCGGGGTCCTTAGGCTTCACAGGCAAGCGCTTAACCGCTAAGCCATCTCTCCAGCCCAGCCTCCATCCTTTTTGATTTGCATGCACAATATCTATGGACCTATTCCTTAGTTTTTGAAAGGCAAGGATTAAGTAGTGTTATAATTTGGGTTTGAAATGTCCCCGTACAAGGTCAATACAATTTCTGCTAAATTTAGGGCAACCAGAATTAAATGGATTAAAATGGAGGAAGAGGGTAAAAAGAATCCATTTTGGATATATTTATAGAATTAATGTTCTGAATATGTTGCCGGTTGATAGAACTTATACTTTTTAAAAATAATCTATAACTGTAAATACTAATTTTTGTTAAATTTGAAATCCTCTTCCATGATTTCTCATAATCCACTGAATGTATTACTTGAGCAGAAAGCATCACAACAAGGCTCTATTCCCTGTCAAAAGAAGAGTGTCGTAAACAGAATAAAAAGAGTGGTGGATATTACATTGTTGGTGTCTATACTTCATTATGTAATTGTTTAGTAACTATGGACTGCATGGAAGTTTGTTAGACAGATGAGTTCATTCCATATCCCTGTTCCTCTTATTACTATTGCCAGTTATGTTATTTATTTCCAATGTTTTACCCACTAATACCCCTTGGCACCACAAAATATTAGGGACATGGTAACACAGCAGTCTTGCCATATTTTTCAAAGATAGGTTTTTTTGAACCATCAATACCTTTGATATCAATGATACCCACTCATGAGAATTTAACTGCAGCCAACAATGACTAAATTTTATAAACATCTGTATTCTGGGCCTATAGCATGCAAAAATCATCTCGAAAATAATATTGCCTATCTAAGGATAAATTTTTTTTAAAAAATCATCGCATATTCAGCTGAGGAACATGAAGTAGGAACCCACAGTTTTTGTAGAAAAAACTCATGAATAAAACATCTGCATCGTGTGCTGCTTCAGAAGGAATCAATCATGATAAAGGTTTCTATGACATAGGATAATATGCATGTATTTAAACTTTTCTCTTTGACAAATGACTCGACATCATCACATTCATTGAAAGTTACCGCCAGTCCCGGTGCTAACAACCCTCTCTACCTTTTGTTGTGTGGTAAGGAACAGAAGGATAAGAAGTATTGCCCTGTAAATGCTCAAAGTACAGTAAAAACTGAAAAAGACACCTGCAGAAATAACCGTGTTTTGAGGAAATGTGTCTGATGCCCATGCCCGAACGCCACCTGAGGATGCATCTGAGGACTTCCAGTAATAAGGTCATAAACCAGTTTTAACAGAGGCTGCTCAATACATCATTATTTACTCTCTGCTTACCCTCAAAAAGGAATTTGATTTAATGCACAATAAAAACACATCAAATTAGAGCTGATAAAACAGCAGTTAGGCTTAGTAGTCACACAATCAGACTTTCTTCTGAAATACTCTTTAAGATCACAAACAACCCCAGCTGACTACTTCCATCATGATTTTTGTTTTAAAAACTGCATCCTCCTGTGTTCCCAGACTGAATTGGCTATGAATTGTTTCCCTTAAGATACAAGCTACAAATACAATTTATTTGATATTGTGTATCTAATTGCTGCAAATTTTGACAGAGGGGATTATTTCACTTGCTTTTTGAAAGTAATTAGCTGCCGGCTTCACCTGCTTTACTAACAACATGGAGGGAGATGTTTATCTTTCAATTAACTTTGACAGGAGGGCAGCATGCCTCTTATCTAGGGGCTGCGAAAAGGCTTCTGCCTGTTACTAAGGATTGGAGTATGCTCTACAAAGAGCATAGCGTTACCCACTGCCATGCAGATGATCTTCTATGACATACAGAGTTTAAAAAAACAAATTACAACACCCATGATCTAAGCTGAATTTTAGTTGGCTCTACATCAATTCCTGTGAGGGGATTTAGGAAACTGGCAGGCCGATTGACCAATACTGTGAAAATCCTTCCTGGCTCCTGAACCTCTTACATCGATTCTCATCAGAGGCCGATTAAAAGGTCCAGTCAGGGCTACTCAATGAAGGCTGTATATTTCAAAAGAGCAACTAGTAAGAAAGGGGGTAATGGACAAACCTAATATAATCCTTTTGGAGATAGGCTACTTGGTAATTCCATACAGAAGAAACCCCAGGTAAGAAACAAATGAGGAACAGCATCTAACAGTTCTTACAAATCCGAGGTTACTTATATTGGGCTTTTCATCTAGTATCCCCACATTAAGCTTTTATTTAAAGGAGAGGTCACGAATGCAAGGACTGTATTTTTAGGCTGGGAACTATTACAGAGGCAGCTTTTAATGCCTTGGTGTTAAACTAAACAGGGTTTCCATGGATGGAGCACAGATCTGCCCCCAAGTTCTCCTTTCCAAAACTTTCCAAAATCCACCAGTGATGCAGATGATGGAGATGAAAGTAGAGGGAGGGAATTTGTCAATAATACAAGCGCATGACACATAAACAGAAAACAATTCAAAAATGTAACTGCAGACAAGATAAATGAGCCAAAATATGCAGATCCAATTTAATTCACCATTCCTATGTTTAAAAACACTGACCACACAAATGTAGGATCCAACCTAACAGCTACTACATTAAAAAGGAAAAGACACTGTATTAAAATAGAACAAGATGACATTGGTGTTTTAGTTGCCTTCAAGCTAAATATGAGTCAACAGTATTACAGATTATCAAAAAGCTGAAGTAATTTAAAATTGAATTTTAAAAAATGCCTGAGGCAAGAAAATATAATAGTGCTTTTCTATTATGTACAGCTTGGACCACTCCAGGAACTGTTGAGCTCAGTTCTAGGTACCACATTCAAGAAGGTCACTACAAGCTGGACTGTACGTGGGGAGGTGATAAAAATGCACAGGAATTTCTAAGTCAGATATGAGCCAAAAATGAAGGAGATAAAACTGATTAGTCAGGAGACACATCTTTGGAAAAACAGGCCAGTGATTTGTGCCTACCTCGTGCTAACCTAAAAGCTGGGTGCATACATGAGGAATGCAGGGCCTCATGGTGGAGCTCCTGGGCCTGTTGCCCAGGCCACAATTGAATGTGTTATCTCCTAGTGTCCACTCTGCTCTAAGGAAGCACTATGAGCAACCTAAGAACCTGCCTCAGAGTCTGGATACCTCCACACACTCTATGATAGTGCTGTAGTCAGCTCCAAGTAGTAGAGTGGGGGCTAGACTGAGCTAGGAGCCGGCTTCCCTTCTATCTTACCCTTGCTCTCTTAGATATACTCTCAGAGGTTCTCCCACTCCACAGGACCTGTCTATGGTGGCCCAATGCAGTCTCTCCAGCAGGGTAGTCAGGCAACCTAATTGCATCTAAGGGTAGGTGAGAGAGTGAAGGCTTAGCCTTAGGCTAGCATTGCCATGTCCTAGGCTTAAAACAAGAAATAGACAAGGACCAAAGTCAACCACACAGACTACCTTGTTTCATACTTCACAGAGAACAGAGAAGCCACCCATGGCCATTTCCTCAACTTATTGTCAGCATATGAGCAAATAGACCCATACCAACAGCTGTTCTGACTGCCTTTCTACAAGAGAAAATGTATCCTACTTTCCATGTAGGATCAAGACCACTACCCTGCCCTCTCATGTTCTCGGGGTCTTTATCTACTGACCTTCAACAATGCAACCTTCACTCTTCCCGTCCTATCCTTCCCTTCCCAATGTACATTTAAAATTGTTAAGAGCAAAACAGTTTTCCTATGTCTCATTTCTCCTTTCCAGCTGGTTCGCAGCTAAATGTTTGGGGGGAAAAATATGTTTACTTGTGCTTGCTTTTATTTATGTGCCACCCAACCTACCCTAGACTGGTATTTGCCAGCACCACTTGATGAACCTGCTCTTGTTCAAATTACCACTGTTTCATGTTTCTACACTAATGAACTCGCATCTCCACCTTATGGCATCAGCAGTGGGGGGAGAGGGCGGGGTGTTTAACCAGCCTTCCTAGAAATGCCCCCCCGCCCTCAGCACAGGGACACCACTTCCTCAGGATTCTTCCTTGTCCTCTGTATGCTCCTTCTCAGGTGCCCTGGAGGCTCTCCGGCCTCTCCCATCACACCATCGACTCTGAGTCCTAGAGCCCTCCCCCCGCAACCCATCGTCCTAGGCAATGCCACTTATCAACGCAGCGTCAAAGCACTGCCAATGTGGAAGACTTCAAATTCCTCCTTCGCCCATGTCTTTCCTCTGCGCTACACATTCGTACCTCCAGTTATCTTCTTGACATTTTACTTAGATGTTTCACTATATCTCAAGCTCAACATCCAAAACTTTTTTTGTGGGGGGGCTTTTCAAGGTAGGGTCTCACTCTAGCCCAGGCTGACCTGGAATTCACTATGTAATCTCCAGGTGGCCTTGAGCTCACAGTAGTCCTCCTACCTCTGCCTCCCGAGTGCTGGGATTAAAGGTGTGCACCACCACACCTAGCTTCTCAAAACTTCGATCATCATTGCCCACTAAACCTGCTTCTCCTCCAGTTTTCTCCATTTCATACATGGCAACACCACTCACCTCATGGCCTACAACAGGACCCAGAGAGGCCTCTTTACTCACCACACAGTTAAAGCAAACACGTCTCCCCATCTTTATGTATTCACTTAAAATCAAATCTACTGAAAACTTCTGGCAATGTTCTGAGAAGGGCCTAGTGGCCTGACCTTTACATAATTCTCTATGAACTTTAAACCACCCACTTGACTTTCATTTGGCTCCCACTACACTGGATTTTTCTTTTCTGTTCTGCAACTGTGCTAAGTTTCCAGAGGACTTAATGTAAGCTATCCTTCTGGCTATTAGCTTCTCTCATCCTCACAGTCTTCTTTATACCTCAGGGACTGGCTTGTATAATACTTTCTCAAGACAGATTTACTTACAGCCCAATCCAAATTAGGTTTTCCCTGTTATTCTAACTCATAGCACTACAGAAATTTGAAATGAAGAATTTATCCATGTATTCAAGAATTTAATAGTTACCTCATCCACCAGGCCAAGGGTCAGCAAAGCTTTTCTATACATGGCTAAATATTTTAGGCTTTAAAAGGCAGCTAATCTCTGTCACAACTACTCAATTTTTCTGCTGCAACAAAAATCAAAAGAATGACTTTGGCTAGGGTCCAATAAACATTATTTACAAAAAGAGTCATGATCTGGGTGTGATGGCGCACACCTTTAATCCCAGCACTTGAGAGGCGAGGTAGGAGGATCGCCGTGAGTTAAAGGCCACCCTGAGACTACAGAGTGAATTCCAGGTCAGCCCGGACTAGAGTGGAATCTACCTCGGGCGGGGGGGGGGGGGGAGAGGACACAGAGTCATGGGCATGAATTAAAGTCTGCATGATGCAGGAACCCATCCTAGACAGTAATGTCCAGACACTGGAAAACATGACTTTTTGATACTGTATCTCTCTTGCTTAGACATGAACCTGGTATTTCATAGCCCCACAAAAACAAGTTGCTGAACTTATGTCATCTGAAGGACTGTCAGAATATAATTTGTTACTTGCAGTTCTACAAGCCAACAAGGAAACATTCTGTAAGAGCAAACTGGGGTTCAAGGTAAGGGGCTTCCTTTACCAGCCCTATGCAGATGAGCTAAGATAACAGACATAGAATCATTTCATAAATTACAAATAAAATGTATGCTGCTATTAAGAATTACAACTGACCAAAAGAATGCACAGGCTACCTTTTAAGGCAGTGGAGTCCCTGACATTATTCACTGATACTTTTAAGAAGCATCTCACAGAAATGCATCAAGATAGCTTTATTTTATTGACAAGAGGACCAGAATCCCTGCAACATGCCTTCCAACTTCAAGGCTCTAAGTCATCACTGAGATCTATCCATTCAAAGTAGCAGCAGATTAACCCAGTCCTTCCCTCATGAAAAGAGCCTTACATAACATAAGTGATTTAGTTCTTGAAACACCCCTCAATGTCACTGGTTTGATTCTCATTTTAGAGATTATAAGGCTGCGATTCAGAGACATTAAGATATGTGGACAGAACGAGCAGGACCCAAGTAGGACTATGATTGTCCTCCTGTCACAAAGTATGCCGCCTCCCTCAGCCATAACCCTCCCTGTGCAAGCATCTCGCCCAAAACCCTAAATGTACAGATGCAAATCCTAACATGTCCCTGTGAAGGAGTTTCAGAAATGCCACCCCAAAATGTCACTTTGGACTTCACAATGAGGGTGCTTGGTGAGTTGTCTCTCACTTAATTTCCTTTATCTGTGCAGAGACAGTGGCTCCAACAAGAACTTGACTGTTCTAAGTCCCCTCATGGGACATGTATCAGCCAGGGATGATTGGCTCATAGAAAAGGGCAGGAGGCTGGAGCTCAGCACCACACACAGACTGGCTTTGTCTCGGGTTATCTTCTATTCTGGGCGTCAATCACCTGTCCTCCAACTCATCTGTTCTCCTCTAAATTGACTACATCCACCTCCCCTTGTCAAGACAGTACATAAACTTTTAGATCTTCACTGGGTTTGGGGTATTCACTTTTCTTTCATGTGACACATCTATGCACATAATGCATTCATAAATCTTTTATCCTGTTAACCTGTCTTCTGTCAGTTTCTTTCAAAGACTCAATTATCAAACCCTCAGAAGGGAAGGCTTTCCTTCCCTGTACCTATATGGCTATGGTTAAAAGATAACCGCCCCAAACAAAGTAATTTGTATCAACTCATTATAGGACTCCCATGGAATAATGAAGAACTGTATGTCTTGAGATAGTCATGTTTTGTGGTGGTGGTGAGGGTGGTAAATTTTGTTGTCTTGTTTTATTATACAGAGGCTCATATGATCCAGGCTGACCTCTAACTCACTATAGTCATCACTGGCCTTGAACTTTGCATCCCCCTCCTCCATCTCCCAAGTCATGAAACTATAGCACAGTTCTGAATGAGGATAAAACCCAAGATAGGTAAGCACTCTACCAACTGAGCTACATGCCTGGTGAAACAGTCATTTTAAAAAATAATTTCCTTTGACACACACTGATAAATAAAACATCCTTATAAACAGAAAATAATTTATGCCAACAGAATTACTCTCACCCTGTGAAGAAAACTATTATTTTTCAGTTTGTACTTCAGGTAGATGAAGTATTAGTCAGGTAAGATTATAAATTAGTGAATCATATCATTTCGACAGTATTTATTAGGGGCAGAAAATAGCTGCTGTGCCAAATAGACATTGCTCTTTCTGGTTTTCTGAGACAGAGTATGCCTTCATTTCCATACATAAATTCTTATATAAAAACAGGCAATTTTTATTGCAGAAGAAATTCAAAATTATTCTGTTTTTTTTTTTTTTTAAATCAGAGCTGGGGAATCACAAATGCTTTTTATTATCTTCTAGTTGCTTATCTATCTTTTCTAATTTAATGATGACCATATTTCATGTGCTTAACAAAATGTTTGAAATTGATATGACTGGAGATATATTCCTTAATATTTTCTCAGTAATGTATTGTCCAAATCCTTCTTAATTGCCCCATCTGTCTACTGCTCAGTTATTTGGCTTCCTTGACCTAGAACACAACTGAGAATTAGGAAGGAAGCAAAACAACCTCTCACTGGCTCAGACAGATGTGACAAATCCAGTATGCAAACATGCTCATTATAGCAGTACCTTTTTGGCACTTACTAGTTTCAGGGAATTCTAATAAACCGGGGAAGCTAGATGCCAAGTCTCCTTCAAAGCTGAGGAGACAAAGGATAAGAGACATCTATCAAACAATATGGGTGACTCCCACTTCCATTCTGTACAGCCTCCACACAAGCAGTCAATTCCATCTGGGTGAAATTGAGGCACACAAGCAGGGATCTTCTCAGGCCACCATGGTAATATTATAATGATCCCACCTTCCTTCATTGCTAATTATGCAATTTATCTAAACTACTAAGTACTTAGAAGTCCTTAGGCCTTGAGGATTAGGTCAGAACTTTGCCCAATCAGCTCAGCTTAAGATCTCTACTAAGAATTCTGAGCAAAGTTGCTCTCTTTTCTGATGACAACTAAGAAACTTAGGGGACAAGATGCAACCTGAAAATACTACAAGTATTTTAAACCATAACACAGACCAACCCAAGGGTAACCCTTGCTCACACAGCCACACAAATGTCAGAAGCCAAGGCAACCTCTGAGCTTTTCAGTTACCAGTCAGTAAAATATTTTCATGGGTTAAGATGGCTTGTTTGTAAGATTCTGTGTTAACCATAGTAATGCTGCTTTGCTTTGGAAAGTCACAGTTTATAGATACTGCCCTAGCAGAACTGTGAACCAAGTTACCTTTCACTTCCAAAAGCGGTTGGGTTTGAATGATAAATTACATGCGCTTTCATATAAGAAATGAAGTGAGGTTAAGGTAGGTTGTGGCAGTCAGAGGTAGCCAAAATATTCACAGTGAAAAATGAAAACAGCTTAATATGGAGTTAGGTAAGTAGACAGATATTCAACATTTATTCCTATGTACAGAAATATATGGTTAAAGGACACAAAATTGTAACAAGAATCCGAGGTCACAGACTATAACAGCAAACAGCTCCACATATACTGATGGTCTTGAGACATCTTTCCAAAAAGCCCTACAGACTGTCTTTGGAAATTATAACAAATATAACACTCAGGGAATTCTCTCACACATTATATTTGAGGGAAAAGCATCCATTTTACAATCCCTACTTGAAGTAAATCTTAACATGGCATAGGCTCAGAGGATTCCTAGGTAAAAAAGAAAACTGTTTACTTTGGTTCACTCAATATTTACCCAATGTAGCTGGTCACCAGGAGCTGTTTTTCTAAAAGACATCCAAGAGCAAGCCATCAATGGTCAACCTGCTGATGCCAGCTTGGGAAAAGCTGCAATAGGAATGAAGAACTCCATCACCAATTATCAAATGACCTCTATGTCCTTGTCTTAAAATGAGAAAAATATTTAATGAATTCTACAAGTATTTATTTCCATAACATTTAAAATTTTAAATGTTAAGTAATCAAATAGATTTTTAAAAAACGCACTTCTCCTAATGACAAATTACTGTCATGAATAGCAGGAAGCACCTCTACTATGTAAGGAAATGGCACCTTTATTGGTGCTGTGGCTTTTAAAGGATATAAATCTGATTATCAAGAAGAGAAAAAAAACTAAAAAGATGTACACATACCCAACAGTAATTACCCCTGAGTAGAGTTCTGCACTGATCAAGACAAGTATAGGCCACAAGTATAGGACTACCTTAAAATGTGCATTACCCCACAGGTCATACCAACCATAATGACTTTACAAGAGACTTGAGAAATCGCAACCTTCGCTATATAAATTCTTACCTAGCTAAGGGGACTCTTTCATGCTGAAATATAAACATGTGCTCAGGAGAAATGTGCCAGGGAATATTTCACTGTCCCCAAGGGGAGTTCACTTGACTCTGAGTAGCATAAAACAAAAAAGCTTCAGAGATGCCCCAAAATAAATCCAGTTTACAGCAAATAGACTGGCATCTTCACTACAACGTGGGCTGGTGAATTCTATAATTCAGAAGGCCCTCGGAGCTTTGAAGAAGCACTCTAAAAGGACTTTTGACAGGAATTCCACGTTGGGCATCAAGAGACAAAGGAGGGAGGGAGAATTCATGGCTTGACAGAGGCATCAAATGCCCAAAGCTGCACAAGGCAGGAAGCAGCCAGGATTGATTCAGAGTGCAAACAATCCAGCATAAGGGCTCCTCCCATGCGCACTGGTGAGAGCGCAGGAGGGGGTACAGGATACAGCCTCCATTCTCAGTAGCTGACAAGAGAACGCTGGTGACAGTGAGAAGATGCCACTGATCCACTGAAGCAGTGCTCCTTCCCCACCCCCCCACCCCCCAGAGCAGCAGCAACAGTACTCTAGGACAGAAGTGGAAGCAGCTCTGACCATGGTTTACAGTTTGCTTGCACCAACGCCACCAACGCTCCTGCCATTTGTTTCTGCTAGCTGCTGAGATGGCAGGAGCCAGGATGCAGGGATACAACATCCCTTCACTTACATCTAACATCACGTGACTCTGGGTTACAGGGAAGACGATGTTTGTACTGGATGAGACTGAGTTGTCTAGGTATTTGCTTAAAGGGGAGGATGGGGCGGGAGGGGAGGATAAAGGTGGCAGGGGGGACACAAAAATGGACCCAATGGAATTAGTACCATAAAATCCTATACCCTGAAAGACAGACTAAAAGGTGCAACCTTCATCGGGTCCTTAGAGGAAACACCTGAATCAAAGGGCCCTGGAGAGGGTATGGTGAAGACTAACCTTAATCTCCTGTTTCTCTCATTCTCTCTCTCTCTCTCTCCCTCTATCCCTCCTTCCCTCCCTCTTTTCTCTCTTTTATATTATCTATCTTTTCCTTCCTTCTTTCCCTTGGCACTGTTCTGTAACTCCCAGTACCAGTATTTGGTTAACATCCACAATGAGCTGTTGATCAGAAAGACCTACAAGGTTTCCCAAAAGAAGAGACTTCTGTCAGAGCACTTGATTACCCACCAAGGATTAATGGTAAGACCCTACTGCCAAAGACCCCATATGCTATTGATACAGACATGGAAAGACCTGGCTGAAATCTGGAAGAGAGTCAGTCCCCAAACAGTTAGTTTGTCTAGTGCCACAAGGTGCTACATGAGCGACTGGAGGAAAATGACCAACATCTGTCCAAGAAACTCATGGTCAAAGCTAGTCAGGAGCTAACAACCTGATGTGATGCTCACAGTGCAATAGTGGCACACAGCCATGGTGGGTAACCAACTGCTCATGAATTGGCTAACGGCTCCACTCATTGTAATGAAACCCATAGCTGGAACTTGGAAACAGGTCAGAATCATATCCAAAAAATGAGTTCACTCTCCAATATCAAGCTACCACCAATCTTGGGCTACAAGAGGGCCTACACGTATTAAATTCTCTGTAAAACAATAATGGTTATCCCATTTATACAGTGCTGACTTCACTCTCCACTGGAGATTCTACTTCTCTTTTTCAGATGGATGCAGAACCTGAGGAGAAAATCAGCCCATAGCACCTCACCAGGGCCCAAGCTGAAAGCACAGAGTAGCTAGGAAAATGAGCAAGAGTGCTGCATTCTTGGTAAACCTGGTACCAGCATGAGGGTGAAGGAGTTAGGCACAGAGAATACTCAACTCCAATCAAACCAGAGATCCAGAGACACAGAGGCTCCCAAGACCTCATCACTGAAGTAAACCTAAAAGGAACCCAACATGGCTCAAGAAAATTCACAGAAGAGGGGGCAGAAATATTGTTGGAGCCATAAGTGGGACATTATGCACAGAAACATTGCCTCTTCCCCATAACTGATGGCTACCCCCACAATGCACGACCCAAATTCCCCAACGAGGAGGGTCCCTTCAGAGGGGGGAAGACAGGGAGGAGGCTAATGATGGTACCAACATGTGTTGGTTACACTCTGAGTACGTACATAACTAATAAAGAAAAAAAAAGTAATAAATATGTATATGAACATGCAGCTTAGCTAAGAGCTACACTGACAGACTTAGGTGTAAGTAGAGTGATGTCCCATAATTAGTACTCCTACCTGTATTATTCTTTGCATACATAAATACTAAAAAAGTGAGGATGAAACTACACATTTCAACTTCACCCATTATGTATATTTCTAGTTGTTTGCATTACTAATCTGTCAATAATCATTTTGAAGCAGAACAATATAATTTTCAGAGACAATGCTTAAAAAATGTGCTTGATACTGTCCTTAGAAAGAGAAAGGGGAAACATTTTCCTTCATAGCTTGTATTTGTGTAAATGTTAAGAAATTAGGTTTGGGGCTGGAGAGATGGCTTAGCAGTTAAGTGCTTGCCTATGAAGCCTAAGGACCCCGGTCCGAGGCTCGATTCCCCAGGACCCATGTTAGCCAGATGCACAAGGGGGCGCATGTGTCTGGAGTTCGTTTGCAGTGGCTGGAGGCCCTGGCATGCCCATTCTCTCCCCCTCCCACTCACTCTGTGTCTCTCTCTGCCTCTTTCTCTCTCTGTCTATTGCTCTCAAATAAAGAAATAAAAATAAACAAAAATTTAAAAAAGAAAAAGAAATTAGGTTTGAGTTAGCTCTGTGAAGAAAATAGAAAAAATTCCAAACACTTGAGAAAGTTAAACACTGGGACATACAAAACTTTCAACTGACAGCCCAAATAACAGTATTCATACGTGCAAGACTATCTACACTTGTGTGTCAACAGGTATGATACTCCCAAGGACAGAAAGATAATCAAATACAAAGTAGAAATAACAAGTAGTATCATGACCATTTTGACTTAGTTCATTTAACTGAAGATCCTTCCATCTCCTGGGACAGAACCCAGGTACAATTTCACTGAGCAGACATAGAAACACTCAAATGCAGCTAAAAATTTTGTCCCTTGCTCAGAAATGAGTGAAAATGTCTGGGCTGAGGCTCACACCTAGTGATTCCTCTCTCCTCCATTTTACCTTGAACAGAATGATGAGCTGTGAGGAAAGAGAACTAAAATCTGAACTCTTAACTTAATGGAGAAGCTGCTATCTTGACCACTCTATTGTTGTCCTTTATAGAAACAAATAAATTGAAATAATACTATGCTTTGTACCTATGGAGGTACTTTCACATATATTTCAAAGTGTTTTTTTCATGCAATATTCCTTTTGCTTCACAATATCCTCATAAAGTATATATCACAAATATACATTCCCCATCCCTTAAGATGATAGAACAAAAAACACTAAATGTGGAATAATTTGCTGCAGATCTGCTAAAAGGAAGTAGAATTACTTTATCCAATCCCAGAAGACATTTGCCATGACGTGAGAGGCTCGGAGTTGGTGTTTTTCTGTCTTCCACTCTCCTAACTCACAGCAGTGTTTACTATATGTGCAGTCCTTGCCAAATGCTCTGGGAAAAGCAAACAAGTGAATGCATCTGCTTTCCAAGAACTCAGATTTTAAGAGAATACTGACAGTTACTTGCACTTAAAATAGCAGGAAGAATAAAATGTCCTATTAGAGGTAATTCTGCAGAAAGAAAAGATCCCCTGTGAACGGAAAACAGCAGAGAAAGACTCAGGAGTAATTATTATATGCCCTAGTTTTCCAGGAACCATCACAGTTTGTGATGACCTTTTAATGCCTGCCCCCTCTCACTCTCCAAATGTCCCAATCTGTTTGATAAATTATGTTATCATCCTTGTCATGAAGACAGCATTAGGCTGGACCTTGAAGGATGAGGTATATTTTAATGGGATAAGATTGCAGAAGAGACCATTAATAGAGGAGAGCAGGACAGCCAAAGTTAAATCGTGTAGATAAGCTACAAAGCTGGTTGCCATGGATTCTTCCCTTCACTATCTGTGAGTTCTGTTCTAACCAAGAAACACGGTCTCTTTTCTTTGAACCCAAGATGGCCCTGCAACTTGCCTTGGAAACAATGTAGTGCTAATAAGTTGTGGCCACTAATAGACTAAGACAATCCTGCTACTGCTCTTGGAAGGACAGAGTCAGAGGAGAAGAAAGCACCCCTAAGCCAGCCGGCAGCTGCCCCAATTAACCCCAGTAAGACATCATGATAAGAAGGGGGGAGGAGCCGTCCTGTCTTGCTTAGTACCAACAGAGGCCATGCAGAGGAGAAGGGCCCAGGCTATAAAGGATGCAGAATTCTGAGCAACAATGAGTTGTTTGCATGTCAGGACACCATATGCCAAAAGGCTTGTTAACATACAACTGACAGAACATGCAAACTTAATCTTGGCTGATGTGTGGCTAGGAAATTGAGGCCTGTTATTTTCCTGGTCCATCTCAGTCTCAGGAAAGCCCGGACTCCCTATGGGTCAGGATTGGGCTATCTTGATCTTATTGTATTTTGTCCACTGGCAGAAGCATGCCAAGGTCTGCACCTGGAACCATTTTCTTCTCTCCTCCAGGCCTATGGCAACAACAGAAAGATTTCCCGGGGCCTCCGTCACTGAAGCCAATGGGTAATACCTTCCAGTGGGTGCAAACTGGCTCAACGTCTGTGACTCCCGTACATTCTGCACTCGCAGTGTCGGCAATCCATTCACACTATCAGAGGAATTCAGTTCACTTATTTCTGCAGCATCATTACCTTTCTGAGAGTTCTGCAACAGATAAGCAAAGGCACATATTCAATCTCTCTCAAGGTGCCTGGTTTTCTTTGGATGTCAGGCTAAATGGCTTCCCTGCAGCCACAGCTCTCTGAAGAGTTCAAAGCCATGATTTTGTATTTGAGTTGTTGAGTCAGATTGCTACCTTTCAGAGGGAACCAGAAGTATACAACTAGATTTTACACTATGGCCCTGGGCAGTGCACAGGGGACCCTCCAAGGCAATCCTAGGGAAAAGGGAATAGTGAATGAATGAGTCACTAGACAATCCATTCTTGCATAAATTGGCCATCTCCATGTGAGTGTGTGTGTGTGTGTGTGTGTGTGTGTGTGTGTCTGTCTGTCTGTCTGTATTTATGTAGTGTGTGGTGTGGTATGGTGTGTGTGTGTGTGTGTGTGTGTGTGTGTGCGCGCGCGCGCAGATAAGCATGCCCCATGCATTTGCATGTAGACGTCAGAGAACTTCAGGTGTTCTATTATCTCTGATCTGCGTATTTCTTTCCCTTGCTTTGGCTCTCTTCCTAACCCACAGTTGATATCAGCAAGCCCAGCCCCTGGGGATTCTTTGGTTTCATGCTACAGATGTACATGGCCATGCCCAACTTTTTACTTGGGTTCCAAGGAATCCAACTTGGCTGTCTCCGGCCCAAGAGGCCCTCATGCTTAAACAACAAGAGCTCTCAATCACAGAGCCATCTTGACAGCTCTGCTGCCCTCTGGATTTTTTTGTAAATATTTTAGTTATCTACTTTAGAGAGAAGGACAAAGAAAAAGAGGCACAGAGACAGAGAGAGAGGGAGGAAAACAGGGAAGAAGAGAGGGAGGGAGAGAATGGGTGCACCAAGGCCTCCAGATGCTGCAAACGAACTCCAGACTCATAAACCACCTTGTGCATCTGGCTTCACATGGGTACTGGGGAATCAAATTCTGGCCCTTAGACTTTGCAAGCAAGCACCTTATCTGCTGAGCCATCTCCCTGGGACCTTTTTTTAAGAAGCAATTTTATGGACCAAGCTTCAGCTTCAGCAGAAAGGGAGATGTGACTAAAATGAGATGGAAATCCACTGCTGAAATCCATTAAGGAGAGAAAGCTTTTCACACCAAGCTCAAGAGGTAAAATTTAAAATGCAGGCACTTCACAGGGACTCCAGGAGAAGTGGGCAGTCCAAAAATGTGCTTAGCAGCTACACAGTGCATCCAAAGAGGTCTGAATGGTGACAAGATGTAAACACAGACACTTCCTTCTCCACTAGCTGGACTGGAAGCTACAGAAACAGCCATTGTTTACACAGAACAATTAAAACTAAAGGATAAAGGATGGAAGGAAATATGTTAAAGACAGACACCATGGAAGAACAGCCACAGCAAAGACACTCTGAGAGCTGCAGGGTAGAAGGTGCTTCTGCACAAATTCCTCCAGTCACTACACCTCTCGTGAGTTATCTAAGGAACAGAGCAGCAATGTCTACACAAGGCTTATACTGGTAAATATGGTTGTTGCTATAATTTCAAGTGAGGGTGACTAGGCTGGAAGCAGCATTAGCAATTTAAACAGGCTCAAATGTAGAATGAATATTGAAATAAATTCTACAGTCTTTACTAGTAATTCTTAAAATGAAGACAGTTCATGATGATAGTACACACAAAGGATTAATGTAGAAAACTGAAGTGAGAAAATCTTTTTTTTTTTCTGAATATAAAACTTGTTTAAGAAACTCGGTTAAGGGCTGGAGAGATACCTTAGCAGTTAAGGTACTTGCCTGTGAAGCCAAAGGACCCAGGTCTGATTCCCCAGGACCCCCACATAAGTCAGACGCACAAGGTGGTGCATGTGTCTGGAGTTTGTTTGCAGTGCTAGAGACTTGGTGCGCCCATCCTCTCCCTCCCTCCCTCCCTCCCTCCCCCCCCCCCCTCTCTCTCTCTCTCTCCCACCTCCCCCCCCAACCATCTCAGATTTTAAAAAAATTACTTCTTTTAAAAAATGAATCTCAGTTAAAACTAATATCAACAATCTTATAGTGGGTGCCAGTTAAAGACATTTAATTGTTATTAACTTCACTTTATACAAAAATCCTATCTCTGAAACCAAAATGTGAGCTCCTCTGGTACACATCCTTTTCTTTTGCGTTTTATGCACTTTATGCATCAAGAGCAATAACAACAACAAAAGCAGACAGAATACATACTTGAAGAAGGAATGAATAAACACAAAACAATTTTGAAGCTACAACCAAGCTTACATGCCATTGTGCTTACTACAATGCTGTGCAGAGCAAGTTTCAACCTAATCAATCTTGCTGTATTTCATAATATAGCTCACAAAACTTTAGTCAATATTTGTGTTATTTTAAGCCAATGGGTAACATTTGAGGCATTAAAATGCTTAAATAGTGCAATCACTAAGCAAATCAACTTAAAATTTTCAGAAAATGTTGACCTAATAAGGAAACATCAGAAAAATCACATTTTAAACCAGTAAGAAAAACCCCAGACTTGTGGGTTAAACTTAATCTAGTTATTTTTTTTTCAACTTTATGAAGTATTGCCTATGTATAATGAACCAATACTTAAAATAAACAATTAGTAAACTTCGAATTTTATAACTCTAAAGTCATGAGATAGTTAGGGTGACTGGGCCCCAAAAGTAAAGGCAAAATATTCTTGAGCCTGCCCTTGTAGCTCCACTTTGCTAGAGATCAAGGAATGATGAATCTGACTTCTTATCTCTTGCCTAAAGGAGTTCCCTAGACCAGATTTTTCATGAAAAACCTGAGCCACACCCTGGGAGAGAGTTCTCCTTTCCTAGAATTTAAAACTGACCCTGGCATTATGGTTAGTTAAGCTCAGCTCCAAAACCTGGTGTCATGACTGGCATCTTCTTGAGCCAGCCCCCAGCCCAGACCAATCAGCCCCCATTCTGGCTCACCTGAGCCTGAAGGTGAAACCCACCACAATAAGTTATATAAAGAAGCTTGGGCGGGGGGGGGGGGGGGGGTGGGGGCAACGTCATTGCTGCCATTCATCTCTCCCAAACTTCCAGGTCCTGGTAAGTCTCCCCCTCCTGCCCTCCTCATGAGAGGAGCTCGCTGAGAACGTGCTTCTCCTTCCTCTCTTTCCCTTTTGACAATTCATCCAGGCACATCCCATGGGCTGTCAGACCATGTGGGTGTTTCCATTTTCCTTCCCTTGGTTTTATACTTCCTTCAATAAATGTAGTAACTTAATAATTATCCTTCTCAGTCTTGTTTTATCCAATTCTTTGGTTAAAAATAGGGCTTGGGGTTCAAAGACTTTCCTAAACCGAAAACACCACCTCATTACAGCATCTCCAGAATCAAGTTAAAATCAGCTTTCCCTATGTAAAGTATGAGCTGCATCATTCCAGGTTTCCTATGTTTCTTGTTTTTCCATTCAGCCACACCCTACATGGCACTGCTCCTGTCCCTAGGCAAGCAAAGATTTGCTACAATAACAACAAATATTATACGAAATAAGTTGCATCATTCATTGAGGGGGCTGTAATTTACTTTATTCAACATGATTATTTTTGAGATTCAACCATGTTGTAGCTTGTATCAATATTTCATTTCTTTTTATTGCTGAATAATAATTGTTTTATAGATGTATCAATTTATTGATCCATTAACCTAGTGAAACATATATGTATACACCCCACTTTTATTAATCATGTATAAACATCTAGATGTGGCATGGCCTCATGAATTAGTGAATGAAATTTAAAATGTGTAGAAATTGCCAAACTGTCTTATACAGTATAATATTCTTGCATTCTAATCAACACTATATGAGAGGCCTAGAAGGATGGCTTAGTGGCTAAAGTGTTTGCCTGCAAAGCCAAAGGACCCGGGTTCAGTTCCCCACGCTGGCCAGATGCAAAAGGGAGCACACTCATCTGTAGTTCATTTGCCCACTCTCCCTAGTTCTGTCCCTCCCTCCCTCCCCGTTCTGTCCCTCCCTCCCTCCCCCTCTCTCGCTCTCTTGCTCTCTCGCTCTCGCTCTGTGTCAAATAAATAAATAAATTATAAAATATTTTTAAAAACAGTATATGAGAGTTCCAGGTCCCCACATCCTTGCTAACAAAATAGTTAATCATTCATGTTAACAATTCTAATAGGTATATACAATCATCTTCTTGTGGGTTTAATTTGTACTTCTCCAGTGGCTAACAAATTTAAGCACATTTTTATATAGTTGTCAACCATAAATCTTCTTTGCATGCCTGTTCAAGTCTCTTGCCCATTTTTAAAAATTAGACTGTTTTACTATTGAGTTTTAAAAGTTCATTATATATTTGGTATGCAAGATTGAATATATGTTTCACACTTATTTCCTTCCAACATAGTCTATTCTTCCACTAACTAACAATGTCTTTTTTTAAAGTATATTGAGGCTGAAAAGATGGCGTAGCAGTTAAGGTGCTTGCCTTAGGACCCAGGCCTTAAGCCTAAGAACCCAGGTTCAAATTCCCAGTACCCATGTAAGCCAGATGCAAAAGGTAACATGTGAATCTAGAGTTCGTTTTCAATGGCTGGAGGCCCTGGTGTACCAATTCTCTCTTCTCTCTCTCGCTCTCTCACTCTCTCATTCTCTAGATCTCTCGCTCTCTTTTTCTCTCTCAAATAAATAAATAAAATATTATTTTTTAAAAGTACATTGTTTTAATGGTGAAGAAATCCGTTTTCTCAATTTGTGTATTTTAGGAATGTGTTTCTTGATGACTTAGATAAGAAATTTTTATCTAACCAGTCACAACAAATTTCCTCTGTCTTTTTATAGAGGTATGGCAGCTATGAGCTTTACATTTAGGTCTGGGACTTTTTTAATATGATATATGTTATGGACTGAAGCACATATTTTATATAGAGATACCAGACTGTTTCAAATCACTAAAAAAGCATATCTACTCTCCAAGTAGTTATCTTTATACCTCTGGTTTTGGTTTTTTTTTAAAAAGGCGGGGGGAGTGTTCATAAATAGTTGGTTCACTATATTGATTCTCTATTCTGATCCATAGATCTGTGTCTTCCCAAATACCAATAATATTCCCTCTTGTATTATTGCAGATTTTATAAGAAATACTATCATCAGCTACTACTTCCTTTTCTCCTTTTTGTTTTTCTAGTTGTTTAGGCTATTCTAAGGTCTCTATATTTTTCATAGGAATTTGGGAAGCAGTTGATTTCTAATAAAAAAAAGCTCTAGCAGAAAGTTTATTGTAATTATTGTAATTCTCAGGTTAAAGTGGAGAATTGCCACTCCCTCACGTTCCTCACTCATTTGCTCACCAGTCCCAGGATGGAGGTGGATTCCAGTTCCCAAGGCTCTGTCATAAAGGACCAGAGGAAAGAGATAAAACCAGCAAGATATGTTTGCTCTACGAGTCCCAATGAGTCAAAGTTTCTCACTGTTTCTCTGCTTTCTTTCTCCCCCAACTCACCCTTTCCTCTGTCCTTCCTTCTAAGGGAATTACAGAATCACTTACTTGCTTCCCTGCCCACTGTCAAAAGCACCACCTTGCAGCCAGAGTTCAATGTTTCCCAGTTACTTCCCAACTCTGGTCCCTGAGGCAAGCAAAAAACGGAGAGGCTTTTGGTGTATTTTATTTATTTTTTTTAACTTTCTAAACTTGTGGACCTTTGAGCCATCTCTTGACAAATAGTTACAAGCTATCAAAACTAACAATGTATCCATCTAATTTCTCCATCATCCACCATATATTATGTATTTTTTCATTTTCCATGTTTGGTGAGATGGATAATATGCAAAAAATTAAAGCCATAATTGGCCCAAATGATTCAGAACGCATCTGTATTTCTGGGAAAGAAAATGTCTTAAAAGAATTTACAGACATAAAATGATTCATACCTGTGTACTTTAAGCAACAATATTTGTAGTAATAGATTGTTCATAATTAATCTTGGTCAGTAGGTCTTCCATGAAAAAGGAACAAAAAATTGTTACAATTTAAAGAAATCTTGCAGTTTTAATATTTTTGCATTTTTGATTCTGTCACACATGTATATAATGTACTTTGACCTTATCCTCCCAATTACTGCTCTTATCCCCTTTCCCTCTCATTAACCACCTTCTTCTTCCCCCTTAATTCTCATGTTATATTCATGATTTACTTTAAACCCACTGAGTTAAATTAGAGTTGCTTTCATGATCAAGATGGAAGGTTATTTACTGTGCAATGGGCAACTTACAAGTGGCTACACCACAGATAAAACTGACTCTCCTCTCCCAACAACCATTAGCTACTCTGCACAGCCTTGGGTCATTGTCATTTTTTTTTCTTCAACTTAATTACTATACAGGATCCCTCTCAAACCTGTGGTTGAAAATTGGGCCATCTCTACTGACTATGACAAACTGTAAAACACATTCTTGTATGAATAAGAAAACATTTCATAGCTTGAGGGGAAAAATGCTGCAATCCACAAAACAGGAGACTGCTGTTAAAAACTAAGGAATTGTGAATTCTGTTCCATTTTAAATTGCCTCTGCTTAGGCTTCACCTGCTATTTCCATAAAAGTAAGACAGAATAAATAACTGTGCATTACAAAGTCATAGCCAGCACTCTCAATGTCCTTGACCTTAGACTCTTCTCCTGGGCTTAACCTGTAAATTCTACCACCAGGTGGCACTTGGGGTCATGGTGCAGGTTTACCTTAGGTGCAGACATGAAATGAAAGCATGTATGATCCAAGCAATTATACACATTCTATTGACAACAGAACATCTGTTAAAATTACAAATGGAACGTAAGAATTAGCTCTTAATTATCATGCATAATAGTACTTACTTCCGAAGCACTTTAATCTGAATTCCCAAAATACTTTTGGTTAGCCAATGTTCCCACTTCCTCCCCAGTTGGGTTTTTAAGGTTGGAGGGGGCGGTTAGCTATTTGGCTGACTTGGTTTAGATTTTGGTTTGGTCTGGCCTGGGTTTCTTAGTTTTGTTTAGTTTTTCGCCAGCACTGAGAGTCAGAGTGCACAGCACACATCCAGCAAGGGGATCATCTGACTGCTTCATCTCACCAAGGTGGAAGTTTGCTTCCTTCCAGGAGGCCTCACTCCTGCCCAACAGCCTTAATATTGCTCTGATGGAACAGAATTATCATTGGGTTACTTAATAACATGCATTAAAACTTTAGGTGCTCTCCTGTCAAAACCATGCTGTTTGTTAAAAGAACAGTGTTGTTTTTTTTAATTGTGCTATTAAAAGTATCTTTGCAAGTATGAGTAAGAAAATAAAATCCAGGTCCTAATTCAATTCACAACACACAGATAACACCATTCAAAATGCCTTTAACTATTTCAGCATTCTTGGGTTCTATATTTTCATCTCGTTTTCTCTTGTTTGGAGATTTGTTCCTTGTTTGTTCTCTCCTTCACTATTTTGATAAGCCACAGTCTTCCGTTTTCACTACTTCTCTACAAAGGGTTCTAAATGAGGTTAAAGTACTTCCCTCAGGGGGCTATCATTAGGATGAAATGAGTTAAAACATGTCCTAGGCCCTCAGAACAATGCCCGGCATCCAGTCAGGGCTCAGGAAACACTCACTGTTAACGTCATCTCCACTGAAGCTGCCTTTTGAGTTTTCTAACGCGTGTGTAAGCCTGCCTCTTCCTCCTTCGGCTAGGCTGGCTGCAGCTGCTCACACGCCACATCTCCTCCAGCACTGCCGAATGCAGAACAGTGTGTTTTCTATGATCATCTCATAGAATGTTACAGAAGGAACAACTGCTCTGTTGCCTTGGGAAAATGGTGGTCTCTTCCCTTTCAGTATACGGAATTATCTTAATATCTTGTTTGCTGATAAAATTATTTCCCAGTAGCAGTTGAGCTTTGCTCTCCGGAAGAAGTTAGGGTGTATTTCCATGCAGACTATTGTCACGTTCTTGCCTACACAGATAGTAAACCAGCCATGGGGAAGCAGCCTAGGAGAAGGCAAAGGCAGCAGAGGGAGCATCTCTGAGCCTCCAGTGGGGATGCTGTTCCATGAGAAATAGTCCATGCCCCAAGCTCTCTGCCTGAGGTATGACGTGGCTAGTTGCCTTGATTCTAAATACATATTAAACCTTTAAGCAAAGGAATCGCATGACAAGATCTCTGCCTCTTAAGACGATCTTTGAATTTAGTGGCAAGAGAATTGGAAGACAAAAAGACAGCTGCTGGAGACATGTCAGGAGGCAACATCAATTTCAACATGCCTGGATGTTGCATAAAAGTTTCCTGGGTAGGCACAAACAAACATCTCACTTCAGGAAGGGCATCAAGGACAGACCAAGGTAACAAGTCTAGCTTGGTGAGCCAATGAGTTTATTGGGCTTTTTGGCAGGTGCATGGGTGAGAGGTTAGTGACAGAAGTATGGCAGTGAAGCTGCATCACCAGAAAGTCTCACCAAGCCAGGCATAGTGGTGCACACCTTTAATCCCAGCACTCAGGAGGCAGAGGTAGGAGAATCGCCATGAGTTCAAGTCCACCTCGAGACTACACTGTGAATTCCAGATCAGCTGGAGCTAGAGTGAGACCCTACCTCGGGAAAGAAAAAAAAGGTCTCACACCAGCATGAATAACTTCTCCATAGCTGTAGAAGACTACACACACACACACACACACACTCTCAAGCTTCATCTGACTCCACATACTATAGAACCACCCAACACAATGTGCCAGGGTCATCCGATACTCCTCGCTGCCTGCTTCTGGGATATGGTACTTACTCGATCACTGACATTCAAAGCACCATATGGGAAAAATGGGGGAGGTGTTCACAATGTTTAAAGTTATTAGTAAAAGACATTAAAGTCAATAACCTACACTGCGATATTCTGACAAGATTACTGGAAAAGGAAACATCTGTAGATCCATTACTATAAAAGCCGAACACAGCAAGTATAGGTTATTGACATGTATGGATACTTTTTAAGAACTTTTGTAACTCAACAGTTTCTACCACTTTAATGTCTTTTACTAATAACTTTAAACATTGTGAACACCTCCCCCATTTTTCCCATATGGTGCTTTGAATGTCAGTGATCGAGTAAGTACCATATCCCAGAAGCAGACAGCAGAAGCATGCAGAATAATCCCTGGCATAAAAAATTGCACAGTTCTAGAAAAAATATATTTTCCATTCATCATACCTGTTCTATAAAACTCAATTCTTAATAAATTAGTTAACAGAATTTATGGAGACCATTTGTCATAGAATTTCTCAGGTTTTAGTAATTGTTATTTATTGCAATAGCTAAGTTGATAAGGAGATGCACTGATATTCTCATTACAAACATGAAATAGTGAGTTTAAAGGGTTTTTACATAAAATGTAATCAAAGGCCACATAGAGAACCTTTGGCAAATCCACAAGTCAAGTTGACATATTTTCATCACCAAACTAAAACTTGAACAACCATATCACATTGCTTTGACTTTTCCATCTACTCTAGAAGAAAACTTGCTCAAAAGCAGTAACTAATGCGTTCAAGTCATGCTAACAGAAGCCGTAACCATTTATATTACTAGTAACATCTAGCACCAGGGTCTTCTTGAGATAAAATGTAAATACTCTCACATGGAACCCACACTGGGAAATACCCATCACTTGAAGGTGCCCTAACGAGAGCCCTGAGGTATGTGTAATAAAGACTAAAGAAAACTGTTTAATACATCTTTTAATAATACGATGACAAAAAGTTTCCAACTGGGAAGTGTACTTTTAACATATGAATTTCTCCCTTTAGTTTATAAAAATTTGTTCAGCTATTTTGTGATCTCCCTCGCCAATAAATATTAAAATGAGGCAATAACATCATGTTTCACCAAACTTTCAGAAAACTGCAAATAAAATTTTAAAAAATTAAATTACTTTGCTTCTAACTATAAAAATGTCATAAAGTTTTCAACTTACATCACTTATATTTTATATGTCTTGCCAGAAGCACTCTACTTAGCCTAAGCTCCCTAATGGAAAGTAAAATTAATTAGATACCTTTCTTCCCTTGTTCAGGATGTCAGCCTTTAAGATGATTAGAGATTTGAAGAAGCAGCAACAAATTCTAAGTCAGAGGACTAATTACCAAAAAGATCTTCCTGCCATTTTGCAAACAATGACTCTGTTAGCTCTGTTTTATTGACCACAGTGGTAGAATGAAAAAGATTTATACTCCAAGCTGGAGAGGTGGCTCAGAGGTTAAGGTACTTACTTGCAAAGCTTGATGTTTTGGGTTCTATTCGCCAGTACTCTTGTAAAGCCAGACGCACAAAGTGGCATTGCCATGCATATGGAGTCTGTATGCAGTGGCAAGAGACCCTGTTGTGCTCTCTCTCTCTCTCCCTCCCTTTTTCTCCTTCTCCTTGCAAATAAATTAAAAAATATTTTTTTAAAAAAAGATTTATAACCCTAGATTTCTTTGTAAACACCTAACTCATGATAGTTAAAATTGGGCTCAATAGATGTCAATTGAAGAAATAAAAGGCCCAAAAGAATTCATGTCACAAGATTAGTACCAGACCTTAATTAGTAACTGACCAAAGTTAGTACCAAAGGCTCAGGGGTCAATACGAATCGGCAGGTCATAGCAGCTTGTCCACTCCTTCATGCCTCCCCATGTGCCTCCCACTCCAGGTACTAACTTCCTAACACCATTCTAAACCAAAGGACTCCATTCTTTCATATTCACCCTCTACTCTGTCCTCTTCATCATCCTAGGGCATTCTGATGGAAACTAATTCCTGTGTCATGGTCCACATCTTTCAGTTACTTCACTCACTTTTCTTCCTCCCTTTAGCATCCAAACACATTCCCCCTAAGAGTGTTTTCTATCACCTTACCAGAGATCACTTTACCTGCAATGACTCCCAAATCTCCAGTCTTTAGGACTCTTCTTGCCTCCAGATCTGATACCGTGGACTTCCTCCTCTTCTCTACCACCTAGATAATTTGTTCACATGCAACAAAGCAACCACAATCCATATCTTCCCACCGCTGCCAAACCAATCCATCTTCCTATCCCTATGAATTCCCCAGACACCCAAGCTTAAAGCTCTAGTATCTTCAGTTCTTTCTTCTACCTGTATGGAATCACTCTCACTCCTTTCTTCTTGTTATTCGCCTCACCAATCTGTTACAAATGATCTCAACTGTTTTATTTGTTTTCTTTCATTCAGCGTTTTCATTTTGTAGGTTCATGTCGACCTTTTTACTACAGGGATCTCACTAGTTACAAGTCAGCTTGCCCGTGAAGTATGTCCGTACTCTCACATCCTCTTTCCTATGTGTCTTCAACCACGCTATTCCTCTCTACTGTGTATACCCATCCACTACCTTCATGAGTCATTCTTCTCCATCTTTAGGAATATATTTCAAATAGACTTCCTCCATATGAGGCATTGCCTGACTTTTGAAATCCACAGGGATTTTGCTGTGCCTCCTACCTATCTCTTCCAACATCATATGCTGTTTTGCAAGACAATGATACTTCCCATACCATCTTCTGCTAGCAGGCAGGCTTTGTGAAGACAGGAATCTTACTTGATTCTGCTTTCCCTGCAGAAATTTCACACATAGTCAGGATTCTATATGTGCTTGTTTGTATCTAGGTATTTGTTCTCCCTTCCTCTTGTTCCAAAATGATTTGCAGTCATTCAGTGATGATCTGTTGAAAAGACCAAGAAAATCTTTTGCTTTGAGGCTCCTGCCCTAACCATCTACAGTTTCCATGTTCTTGCCCTTCAGTACTGCTGTTAAATACTTCCTATTTGAACCCAATGATCATTTCTAATCCCCTGTTCTGCACTGCCAGTAGTGGGAGTTCTCAACCTCAGTACTACAGACATATGCCATAAAACACGCCTCCATAAATTCAGGAAAACTGATGTAACTTCCTGCATCATATCAGATCACAATGTGTTAAAGCTAGAAATTAACAAGAGACACATCAGGAATTCTACCAGCTCCTAGAGCCTAAACAACACACCTTTAAGCAATGAACAGGTTGTGTAAGAAATTGTAAAATTTATAGAATTAAATGAAAATGAAAATACAACTTACCAAAGCATATGGGACACATCAGAGGCAGTCCTAGCCTGGATCACCTTGAGTTGCTGCCATGCCGGATGGGCAACTGGATGGATGGAAGGGTATGGGGGGGAGGGAAGATTGGGAGTAAACAAACACAAAACTAAACCCAAAACGAACTGGTACCATAGAAAACTTTCTTATTGAAGGTAGACTAAAAGATATAACCCTCAACAGGAGCACTTGAAAACAAGGGCCCTGGAGAGGGTGGGATGAAGCCTAACCTTAAAAACTTTGGCTCTGATCTATAACTTGCAGTACCAGAAATGGGTACTACCCACATTGAGCTGTTGATCAGAGCGAATTACAAGGTCCCCAAGACAAGACAGGCTTACGTCAAAGCAATTGATTACCCACCAGAGGTAAAAGGTAAGACCCTATTGCTGAAGACACCATATGCTGCTGGCACAAAACACAGAAAAACCTTGCTAGAAAAATAAGAGTTGCTCCTTCTAGTGCTGGAAAGTGCTACATGAGCTACTGGGGGAAACTGACCAACAATGGTGTGAGCAACCAGGAGTCTAAGCTACTCAGAAGCTACCAAACTGACATGATGTACATTCCAGTGAAATGGTGGCACACAGCCTTGATGTGTAATCATTGGCTTTCTGATTGGCTGAGATCCACTCAGTGGAAAGGAACCCATATCTGGAACTTGGAATCAGGTCATAATCCTATGGAGACAAAGATTATGCTCTCCAATGCCAAGCTCCCACTAGCCTTTGGCTAAGAGGAGTTATACCCATCTAACTCTCCCTAAATTAATAACACTTATCCAATTTAATCTATACTAACTTTACTCTCTGTGGGAGAATCTGTTTTTCTTTTTCAGAAGGTAGCAAGACCCAAGGACATAAACCACCCCTTGCATCTCAGTCAAGGCCCAGGTGAAAGCACAGAAGGAGAGAGCCAGCAAGAGTGCTGCTTCCATGGTGACCCAGACGATCGATGCCCGGGTGAAGAAGACAGATGCTGAAGATACTCAACACATGCCAAGGCAAAAATCCAGAGACTCCTAAGAGTAGACCAAAAACACACTTACCAAGGCTCGGGGAATTTTGAAAAAGTGGGGGTAGAAAGATTGGTAAGAGCCACAGGCTGGGAGGTCACGACTACCTCCCCTCAATAACTGCTGCTCCCACATGCATAACCCACAACCCCATGGGGAATAACAGCAAGCCTCCTGTCAGATGGGGATAGGGAGGAGGGAAATGTTGGTACCAAACACATGATATATCCATACAAAATATGTTCTCAATAATAAAAAATTCTCTTCTTGCTCCTAATTATTCATAGCTAATTATTCACAGCTATAAAACTTCTTTGCCACAGGTGGCTATGGCTATAGCTTACACAGCTCAGATCTAGAAAACTGTCTTAGGCTAATAACTTATTTTTCAAGAATAAAGAAACCTTCTCTTCTTGCACCCTAATTATTCATAGCTATAATCAAATATAGCAAAGTTCAAGATCAGAGAAATTCATAAAACTTCAAAGGAGGTAGATCATAAGAGATGTAGGATAAAAACATAAATGCCAAAAAGAAAAACAGAGGAAGGAAATTCAAGTAAGGGCTGTAAGAAAAATTCCTTGCTACACTAGCACAGTAGAGCATTGGGTTCTACAGAAACGTCAATATTTACTTGATTTCCACACCCGCATTTCCCACCTCAAGTACCCTGCACATCTACACATCTTGCAACAAGAAATTTCACAGTGTACAGAGAAACCAAGCCTTGTTCATTAAATATTGATCTCATCTGCTGTCCCCCTGGTTCACCCATTATAGAGGCAAGAGAAAAATATATCCCAACCTTTCTCCTTCCAACCTCTTCATTCTACAAATAAAGAAACGAGAGGCCAACCAGTGCTAGAGATGGCCCTGAGACTTCAGCACTCACTGCTGGATTAAACTAGAGCCCAAGCTCTTGGACTCCAGATCCAACACCCGCACCTCTCTCCCTCTCTCCCTCTCTCCCTCTCTCCCTCCCCCTCCCTCTCCCCCCTCCCTCCCTCCCTCCCTCCCTCCCTCCCTCCCTCCCTCTCTCTCTCTCTCTCTCTCTCTCTCTCTCCCTCCCTCCCTCTCTCAACCCTCCCACTGTGTCTCTATCTACTAGTCATCTCACTTGTTCAAAGATTGCTTACCTTAAATCTAATGATAATAATATTTGGTGGGAATTACCTTAACCAAATACTAAATATAAAGATCTTTGAACAATGTTCATCGGAATTTGAAAAGGGCGGAACATGAAAAGAGTGAAGAAGCAACCTGGGAGATTTACTTCAGTCCCTTCTTACCACCCTTAGGAGTATGATGTGTAACCAATCACAGCAGGCGGAAACTTAGTTGGCATTAAAAGATGAAAAGAAAGATCAGACCACAGTCTTAACAATGTATTTCAGTAAGAAACAACTCAAAATTCAAAAGTTTTTCTATTAGTCTACGGATCTACACTTTTTTTTAGTGAGTATTTTGAGAGGCAACAAAGAGCTTAACTATCAGTGCCAGCCCACTTGGTCAAGGGACTTCTCCATGGGGTCATGTCATTCCTTGAGGAAGTTTTCTAGGTTCAAGTTATAACCCACATTGAATCTTATCACAGGAAGGACTGGTGCCTATTTCCTAAATAATATACTTTTACTGTCATGGATATTAGGATAATCCAAATTTACCAAATTTTCTCTCTCCCAATAGAAAGCACGACAGGAGTACTGTCATCAGTAGAGCTGGACTTCATTTTCCCATTCACTTCATTGATAATATGAGCCCTTCAGATACCTGAAAGGCATTACTATTCCTCAGCATTTTATGCATAGAAAAATTTGTATGTTAACTTTTCTGGGTGCTATAGAAAAGTTGGTGCTTTAATAAGACCTTGTGCCAATATTCTTCTGCATTTTAATCCAATTTAAATGCAGACAGTTTGTTTCTGTTTGAAAAGACACACACACACACTTCTGTCCTGCATGCCATCCCCTTAAAGCTCAGGTTTTGTGGAAGCCGTTTAATTGAAAAACAGTTTGAGTTAGACACATCCTGCCTAAGCCTCCCCTCCACAAGATGTTCATGGAGGAGGGTTTGCAGTTTGAAATTCAGGCCCTCCAGTTAGAGAACAAAGTCTCAAACTGCCTGTCCTTCAGGACACAATGAAACAGCCAGCTGTTTGCTTAGACATTTGTCTGAGCGGTACTTTATCAGGCTATTATTAGTTTTAATGTTGTAATTAGATGTGCAAATGTACCCTGAGGTATGTTTAGATGGGAACATCATACAAATCAGAACTGACAATAATGAACACAGCTGCATTTCTGCCAATGATTAGGCATTTAAATAAGTGCTCATGGTGTGTTTGTTAGAAAATGCAAGCCCACAGAGTAAAGAGGTTAGCAATGATGTGAGGCTTCCAAAGAAGCATCAAATGTGTCATAAAAACAAAAGAGAATGTGAAAAAACTGGAGTCTTCTTGGAAACTGGAAACTAACTTCCCAAAATGCCCTGTCTAAATAGCTCCTCCTCCATTACTTCATCTTTACCTTGTGTAAGTTATATATGCATGTACATTCATTTCCTTGTATGTATGATGAGCCCCTTCCCCACAGGCCATAACCTTCAAGAAAGCACAGAAAATGCTACACCTTTCACCCCAGAATAGTTTCCAGTTCCTGTTCTGATACTAGCTTATCAAAAACTATTTCCTAATTAAACAAATGGATGGAAATATATGAATTGCAATATACACTAAAGATAGCTTATGTAAATATGACTTTATGACTTCTGTCCATCTGAAATTTTCACTAAAAAATCATTTATAGTTACATGACATTAATCTCAACACAACCACATCATCAATGGAACTAGAGGCTGGAGTGAGTGAAGTGACTTTGTCAAAGGTTTGTGATTAATTATCCTGGACTCAAAAAATTGAAAGAAGAAGGAAAGAAGGAAGGAAGGGAGGGAGGGAGGGAGGGAGGGAGGGAGGGAGGGAGGGAGGGAGGGAGGGAGGGAGGGAAGGAGGGAAGGAGGGAACCAAATTTGCATTTCATCATAACATCTATGATAGAAACCATACTGTGCTCCATTAGAGTTCTTTTATTTTCCATTCTGTTACACAAGTATGACCATAATAATAGAGAATACCAATGTCAACACTTCTGTACCATCACAACTCTACCAGTTGGGGTACCATAATTACATCTTTTATCTACTTCTAGTCTCTAAAGCCCCCCCCCACACACACACACACACTCTTTCAGCTTCAGTTACTAAATCTGCTAAACCAAGTATGACTTACTGGGCTTCACTTTTCCACAGAGGTTCTAAGCAGTCTTCCCACCACCTCCTGCTTCTGTACTTCCAACTTGAAAAAATACCAATCCAAAGATATAGACCCGCTAAATGAACGCAGTGTCTATGTTTGGAAAGCAGGAAAAGCCTGCAGAGTCTTTGCTGTGTTTAAACCAGTTTGGGTCAAGGACTATGGCAGCGCGCTGTCACACCATGCTGAGGTGCTATGAATGAAGTGCTCTGAGCTGGGCTTAGGCCAGCACACTGCAGCCTTCCTTGGGAGGTTCAGAAGCTCCTCCTTAGAATGTATGTGACTTGGGGGATTTTTTTTTTCACATACACTGCTGTAAAAACAAACCATGATTACTTCAGCACTTGGATTTTGCCTAAATGAAACTTTATAGCATTTTGACAGAAAAAAAAAAAACAACTATGATGTTCATCATACTGAAACAAAACAGATTAAAGAAAATGAGTGAGCTTAATTCCCAGGGAAAAACAGTTAAATGGAAACATTTATCATGAGTTAAATTAAGGTTTCCCTGTCTATCTGTAAGGCATGGGTCTTGACTATAGCTTGGTTGACCTATGTTGCTAAATCTTAGATCATGTACAACTTAAGACAGGTTCGTATTTAAATAACATTAAAGTAACACTTGAACTAGTCACTCCCCTAAATACACTGAGATTGTCAAAAGCTACTTTGGGGGTTGGAGAGATGGCTTAGCTGTTAGGGTGCTTGCTTGTGAAGCCTAAGGACCCAGGTTTGATTTTTCAATGCCCACATAAACCAGACGCACAAGGTGGCATATGCATGTGGAGTTCATGTGCAGTGGATAGAGGCCCTGGCATGACCATTCTCTCCCTCCCTCCCCCTTCCTCTCTATATCTCTCTCTCAAATAAATAAGATATTTTAAAAGTTTTTAAAAGGCACTTTTCAACTGTTAATATCTAAGCTGACAATATACTCATGGATATAGTCTACACTGGCCACTTTCATCTATAACTGAAGCCTGTCAAAGAGTCCTGAGTTCAGCTCAACAAGAACTAACCAACGACTGTTGAGGCTTTCTACACTGTCAATGAACCAAAAGGACTTTTAAGGAGGGTCATTAAGAAGCTGACAATGAGGAAAGGGAGCAGATACCAAGAAAAACAGAATAGATAGAACAGATGTTCAGAAAGGATCCTGATGCTTTCCCCGGCCATTCTGGCCCGCCCACCGCCCCTGGTGCCCCACTCCAACTCCTATGTGTTTTAGGAGACTGCCAGAGTCATTATAATGAATTCTGTCTCTTTGAAGCTTAATTTCAATTGTTATCTGTGGCTTGGAATACAGATCTTTAAGTAGTAAAATAATACACCTTCTTTTTTAAGTTCTGTGACGCACGTTAATAGAAAGTCATCCGCAAACTCCCACAGGAGTTTTGAAACTCTGTACTGCAGTAGAAAGAACATTTTGAGCATAAAATCTATTAAGTCTTTACATTAGTGTTCCATAGAGCTTGTGTTTAAAAACCATGATGTACACGTTAGTATAAGGTTAATCAACATGTTTTCTCAATGAGCATTTGCCCTCAATAAACGACTAAGAAGGGAAAGCTAGAGGAGGAAATTGCAGCAATGTATTCCTCGGGCCTCTTCCCATTCCGTCTCAGCAAGGGCAGACTGGGTGCAAATCACAAGGGCATCTATCTTCCCTCTGGGATTAGCTCAATTACAACTAATACACAGTTCATCTTTGATGATCCGGCACTGACGCTCATGCCACATGGCTCTGTACTCTCTAGATTAATGCTCACACACAGCCGGAAGAGCTAGGCAAAGCTTTAATATGCACCACAACAAGAAGACCAACCTTGTCCCCCAATCCCTACAAGTATATTATAAGAAACAGCCAGAAATCAAACAGACATTGTCATGTATTCCCAAAAGAAAGCTAAAATTAAAAAAAAAAAATCAGAGGTCCTGAAAACTTAAAGTTATAGTCTTATGAAAGCCAGGAGTTAGGTAAGAGTTATCATATGGGGACGGGTAGAATATTTTATTCTCAACTATTTGGGAAGTTTCCCCAAGCCCAACTAGTAAATATACCATATGATTCCCATTACAGTTAAACAGATAAAAGAAAACCGGGCCTGCATTTTTTGCAACTGGTCACATATTCAGAAGTCACCTAAAAAAAAAAAATTCTAAATAATATCTCTTTCAATACATGTGTAGAAAATTAAAATGAATTTGTCTGCAGCAGTATAACAGGCAGTCAAGTTAGACACACAGCTAGTAAGAATTCAGCTCTAAAGGTGGAAGAAAATTCCACATAGCTTCTGGGCAAAGGGCAATTAAAGTTTCATGTTCAGAAGGGCCCTGTCACCCACATTCTTTACCTCAAGCTTAAAAGTTGGTCATGACAACAACCAATGTTTCACAAAGACACCTATCCAAAAATCTGTGATTACCAAAACATTATGACCTGATATCTTAACTTATAGCAGAGGCTTGTCCTGTAAGCATAAAAATCCCTTACCTGCTTTCCAAGGAACCCTTCTAGAATAGCTCTACATCTTCATAAACACAGTGCTGAGAATGATGTGAGCTCCTAGTGGCTCAGTATGACTGACAATTGCTAGACTGTGTCAAATGATCTTTGGTGTAAAAAGTCACTTTAAGTTTTACTAAATAAACCCCTTTGAGGTTTGGGTTTATCTTTATTACTAGTGAAACAGCTGTTACCCCCCGATTCCCAAGCTAGATTACACTGTCCAACCTCTCCTTCCTCCCCTCTACCCATAGCCCATCACCTTCCTCCATCTAAAACCTTGGGTTATGTCTGTATGTAGCCTGGGTCACACTCTACCAGTGCTAATGGCATCCCTGGTAAAATTCCATGTCCTCTCTGCTAGTTGACTGGGTTTTGCATAGGTGGGGGGTTGATAACTAAGAACCTACAGTTTCTGTACTTCAATGATCTCCCTAACAAGGTGTAATGAGTAGGTTCCAGTAGTCATGGCCAGACCCTGCTCCTATAAATGGAAAAAACTCTTAAAGAAACTGTCTCAAGTGCAGACTCAAAACATATCTTTCTAAACATGCTTCATAGTCTGCCAATAACCTTTTCAAGGGATCTGAACTTTGCCCAAGAATCCTGCCTACATAAAATCCCTATTGCAATTGCTGTCATGGTGATGTAACAATTTCAGTAAATACACAACCATTTTCACTCAAAGGAAATCCTTTGGAATTCAACTTAAATATCCCTTCAAGGCACCACCAACAGTTCTCAGCCATCTATCATTTTCATGTTTCAATGGAGAGGTACTAAGCATAAAGCTCAGCTCTAACTCTTGCTGTCTGTGTGACTTTGTGCAGGAAACTGACACACTTCATCCCTACTTTTCTTGGCTGTCGAATGGAGACTCACAGTGGAGAGACGTTACTGAAAAGGTTGAATGACATCATGCTTGCAGAGAACTCAGCACAGGGCCTGACACTCCAGAATATGCTTTGTCAAGGTCTGTTGCTGTGACGAGTGGTGCTGTGTCAACATGCCACAGTGCATTTCTCTAGGTGTTTCTAGGACTGAGCTGGTTTGGGCTGTGACTGGCGGACTGTGAGTAAAGCATTCATAATGAGGATGGGCATGATCTAATCACTTTAAGGTTCTGATAAAGCAAAGAATGACCTTCCCCACACAAGAGAGTTTTCTGTTAGCATGCTGAAGCTCTTCCTTGAGTGTCTAGCTTGCTGCTCTAACCCTACCTGATTTTGTACTCCCACCAATCTAACTTCATCACCACACACACACATGCATGCACACACACACACACACCGTATTGATCTGTTACCCAGAAAAACTCCACTCAATTATCACTATTAATAATTATCATAATCATCATTGTACTATTAAGTTGGTAGGAAGAAAAAATATCAGTGCCTTACCCTTCTTTGGCCATACGAGAAACAGCTGGTCATCAGCAAAATGAGACCTGTAGATCAAGGACCCCAGAGGCATTCGTCTATCGTACAAATACATATTACCAAAATAGGGTCTCAACCCATTCCTAGGTTTTGTGAACAAATCTGACTATTTCAATTATTCTCTTCCTCAAACAAACATCAAGGAAGAAATGCCACAAATAAGAAATACACCTAACAAAGTGCATGATTTATATGTTTTAATGCTGTGTATCTGTAGAATATAAGCTCCATGGTGTTATACAAAATGCCTACAGCTTTCCAGAAAAACTAAGCAGTGCTCGCAGGTATGAGATTACTCATTAATTACCCACTTTGGGTATTTGAGGAATTGGGGAAAGTGTGTTGAGGCATTTTAGTTTTTTGACACAGACTCTCAGGCAGACTGGGTTGGCCTTGAACTCACTATGTAGCTGAGGTTGGCCTTGAACTCCTTATCTTCTTGCCTCTACCTTCCAAGAACTGGAATTATAAGTACACACTATAGGGCCAGTGCCTAATGGAGTTTTCACACATGTGCTTATCTAACCAGGTATTGCTCATGAAATCATTCTAAAAATGAAATCCCTTCTTTCTGTATGAGATCATTATCAAAATAAGGAAGCTTCATATCTTTGAAGTATAAAATTTTCCACAATCTCCTTTCATATGTCTCTTTAGTAGAAGGTCAAGGAGATCTGAAAACCTAGTGATTTTATTCTACTTCAACTTACAGGATATAAATATCTTTATTTCTCTGCCGGGCAATTTATTTTTATTTCTTTGATTGTTCATATCTTAAAGCTTATGCGTCCTATATTTTTGGACCCTTATCTGGCAATTGGCTTTAAATACCTTCACTTCTTTAATCATCAGAAAGACAGTTCTATGAGGCCAGTTTGAAAATGACTGGGGGAAGGGGGCAAGATAAAGGACAATTTAGTGATGACCGATTGACAATTTTTAGGGCAGCAGCAGGTTAGAATCAAGTACTGAAGGGACAGGTCTGACCTGGCAGGGAAGGGGTGTATCATGCCTGTGACTGTCAAAGGTAGACATCATGCCACCAGTACTGTAGGAGCCAGCAAAAAATGAAAACAAGAATTAGACTTGAAGTATGATCCGGCCCAAAGGAAGCACACAGACAGGATCTGAAAACATACCTCATACGAGTTGCAAGGAAGAAGGCAGAGAAGGAAGGAACTCACAGGAGACAAATAGACTTGTCCACATGACAGCACAATTTGGAGTGACAGAGGATCCCAGGGCAGCACCATCTGCCTGCTGTCAGGGCTTTAAATGGCCTGGCCAGTGTGGGTGGACGCTCGCAGGCAGGTGTGTGCTGTGCCCTGGCAGTGGCCGAAGCTGGCTCTGGAGGAGAGGGACCCTCGCAAGACCATCACCATCACCAGAACAATAGAGCACACGCTCTCCCTTTGCCTGGCACCCTCTCACGAGACACAAATTAAATATTCATCTATATTGCATAGAATTCTGCTTGGGAGTCAGGTGATTGGAAAAATGGCTAAACTGTGAGGGAAAGTCCTAAATTCCTCTATGGGGGCTTGGCAGCAATCAGAAAATCCTCTCAGTTTGACAAAAGCTTTAATTGCTCAGCTCCCAAAGACCTTCCTCTTGGGGAACAAGAGGGTGATCCCAGCACTTGAAAGCAACCAGTACCTCCCAACAGCACAATACAATGACTTGATTTCCCCCATTTAATCTAAGTCAAAGAAACCAAGCTTGTACCCAGAGCAGAAGCACCAACTGGTGGTATCTGGCTTGTAGTCACCCAGCTTGTCCTTTATAACCCCCATCGTCACTCTGCAATCATTACCCCCAGAACCATGGTGGTCTCTTGCTTCTCAGCGTTATTAAGGACCAAACAAAACGCAGAATGCACAAAACAGTTTATATACGCACTGGCACGCTGCTCTTGTTGCCACACACTGTTACTTATAGTCACTGCCCGGGATACTTATGCATTTGCACAGAATATTTTGAAACCTGAAGTTTATTTAAAAATTAACAGGAGAATCTCTACCATGACATTTCAATGAGAGATAAAGAATCCATTTGGAGGGAATTCAAAGACATTTCTCAGCCACTGAATTGAAATGACTCATTTAGTGCCCACTCCACCCACAGGCAAGGCTGACCCTGAGAGAACCTCCTATAAACAGAGCAGTGAGTTTTAATCTTAAGAACGTTGCCTACTAATTCTGAATGTTCAACTTTAAAAGAACTAGGAAAGTGCACGAATGCTCCGAGAAAAGCTGATGGCGCTTGCAGTTCCTCCCGTAAGTACTGTCCATCGCTGCCTTTCTGGGGGCTGGGGGGGGGGGGGCATGGAAGGAGCACTGCGCTACCAGGCAAGTGTCTTTGCGGAAGGAAAGTATTCTGCACTCACCTAAGGGACTTAATCTAAAGAATTTTTTCCTTTAAATTTCCTATGCATCCTGAGAGAACTGGGATTTGTACATACAATGGAGCAAATCAGGAAGTAAGCTTCTTGGATTTGCCATGTATTGATCTGGTCTAACTCCCTGGGGAAGCTGCTCAACCATTTTCTTGCTTGATTTCCCCTTTTATAGAAAGTAGAGTGATTAAAGAAAAAATCTTACAGATGTTTTTAGTGGCTACACGATCCTCTTGCAAATTGTTGAAATAAAATAGGTACTGTGGAAAACTCATACAACTATTACCATAATCATAATTACAGAAAACTTCCTGTCGATTCTGGGTAAATTACATGTCACAATTGCTCTTTATCTCATTCTGTTGCACTCAAGCTGATGCCAACAACTTTTAATTCCCTGTGCTGACTATCAGTCACAATGTTTCTGTTTTAGAATTTTAATATTCTAATCCAAAGCTATACAACATGTTATTCTACATTGGGGGTGGGAGAAGAATGATTCAAAGTATCAAACAACAAAAACCATATCTGTGTACATGATTTTAAATGCTTTCTCCAATGTATTAATCTAGAAATAGAGACTAAACTGGCCCCACAAAACAGTCAATCATACAGAGGGCATAATTATGCAGCAACCTTTATCTAGTTTAGTTCATTTATGGCTCACAATGACTGAATGAGAGAGATATGAATACTTTCCCCATTTCAAACTATGGAACAGAAACATTCAAAGACTTCCCTGAGGTCACACAGCTAATAAGTGGCAAAGCTAGGAATAGAATGAACAGGTCATCTTTACAGCCTATGCACTCAGCCCTGCGTTAGTCACACTTCAGAGACATGCAACTTGGCACCACACAGATGGGACTTAAAATCATGTTGCTTAAAATTTAAAAAAAAAAAAAAAAAGATGGGGTATTCACACCAGGAAACATGGACATTGTATGTTCTTATCATTTGTTATTGTTTAAATTAATAAGTGAGAAAAATGTTTATTCTGTGTCAAGGAAGAAAGATGGGGCTAGGGGTAAGGCAGAGGTAGGGATGAAGCAGAGGTAGAGACAGGATGGAGAGACAAACAAGATCATGCATTGACTTCAGCTGAATTTTATGGAAGCAAGGAAACCCTGGTGCTCTATTGTTGTGATTCCAAATAAGCTAACAGGAAATGCAAAGGTTGAGAAAGTTTTCTTTCACAGCCTATCTGTTACAGAACACAGGGTTCCCACAGGACCACAACTAAGGCCATGAGGGAAAAGCAGGTCTCTGCACACTGAGCAAGGGGAAAACCCACAGGCCACACAGCCTCAGCCATTGTGACCTACTGGAATTGGGAGCTTGGAAAAAAGCAAGTCTAAGTAGCAACTCACAGCTGCAACTACATTAAGAAGGAGAGTGAGAAAAAAAAAAAAAAAAGATGTCAGTGGGTCATGGCAGACCACTGTTGGAAGCTGGGCTGACGCACAAGGCAAACCCCACACCCACCAAGGGCTTTGTCTACGGTCAGCAGCACAAATCAAGTATGGAGGGCACTCATGGTGCTGTTGGCACCTGTATACCTTCCACAACAGTATTTGGACCCACAACAATGGTACATGAGGTATAGGGGTACTGGCTGGGCCTGAGTAGGGGGATTCACAAAAGGGAAGATGAATCTGAAATGCACACTGCAAATCTCCCGATTCTGGAATACTCATTCTGACATTGGAAGTACACGGCAGAGATGAAATTGTCTTTTCTAAAACATCCTGCGATCATCTCACAGGGAAGAGAGGAGACTGCAAGCAGCCCACTATATTTTTTGATAAATCAGTGAAGAAAACAACCTGAGCCTTCTTCAGGTGACTACTTCCCTCCAAAGCCAGTAGCTCTTCACACTTCTGAGGGGGGCACAGCCCAGCATGGTTAATCCAGTGCAAACTGTGGGGTTCTGGACTCAGCTCTGTGCTTCATCTCTAATATGACTTTGCGAAATCAAAGTATCTGCAGGAAACAGTTTGGCATCTCATGTGAGAAGTGATTCATATTAGCCCTGCCTCAAGGAGAGTCTGGTCTTCATAGGATATGTGACAATCCTTCACTTCTCATTCTGAACTTTTGGCTTCACTAGTGAACCTGAAATGGCAATTTCATACTAATTGTAATGCCTTTATTTATTTATTCATTCATTCATTCAGTTACTTATTTGTGGCAAGAGGGAGAGAAAGAGGAAGATAGATAGGGAGAGAGAGAATGGGCAAATGGGCAGGCCAGGGCCTCTAGCCACTGCCAATGAACTCAAGATGCATGTGTCACTTTGTGTATCCAGCTTTATGTGAGTACTGGGGAATCAAAGCTGGGTCCTTTAGCTTTGCTGGCAAGCGCCTTAACAGCTAGGTCATCTTTTCTGTCCTAATTGTAATAATTTTAAGTGAAGATTTTCAAATATGTTTACATAGATTGTTATAACTCCATGATATGAGTTATAACTCCATGTTACAACCAAAATAGAATTTTCTGACCTATGCTTAACATTTTAGGGTGTTACATAAAGCCTCTATCATTTTAAGCTTAAAGTGTCTTCATTTAGAGGCTATGGAAGTAGCTCAGTCAATAAAGTGTTTGGCTTGCAATCATGCTCACACTTTCAGTCTTGGCACTGGGGAGATTAAGGAAGACAGGAGGATCCCTGGGGCTAGCTGGCCAGCCAGTCTAGAGCACTTGGTGAGTTACAGGCCTTTGAGAGACCCATCTCAAAACTGTAAGTGGCACTTGAGAAGCAATACCTGAGAAATACTTGAGGTTGTTCTTGCTTTCACACACATGTGCACATACATGCACACACACCTGCACTCACATGAATGTGCACACACACAAATAAATGAAGAGTAATTAAATAAAACAGCATCATTGTAATTCAAATCAACTTTGAAATACAATGTATGAAAATAATTCTTAAATGGACAATCTATCCAAACATTTCAAAACATAATTCAATTACACAAAATAAATTCACACTTAAGTATGGAACATAATTAAAGCTTATTTAGAATCACAGTAGCAGGATCCTTCACTGTAGGACATAATACTTGAGTGGGCATTTAAATTCCCTCATCTTACTTTCAAAGAAGAGAACAGAAAAAAAGAAATACCATTATCCTAAATAGCCATTTTCAGAATTTTAACTATATTACTGATCTCTTCATGGCATGTAAAATAAGAAGTGTAAAGAATTAGTAGGCTGTAAAATCTGCATTTACCTAATCAAACTGACATTGTGTTGAACTTTTTGATCTGTTGTATGTAAGTTTTTATCTGCTCAATACACAATTACCATTTACTACAGGAGCCTTTAAATGAAAGAAGCATCTTAAATGCATTAAATGTATCAGTAAAACCAAAGATGTTTTAAGAGCTCAATAAAATCACAAATCCTGGTGCTTTAAATTAGATCTATTAAATTCTCATCATAGCTTGGACATAAGCTCCTATTTTCTTATGCAATGAGAATAGTGTAAACAGTTAATGCATAATGGCAATTAAGTTTTATGTTTATTTTTCTAATTTAAAAAAGCCACACGCTTTTATTATACAAAATTTGGGACCATACCAAAAATATTTTTAATTCATCTATAATCTAATTACAAGATAACAATATTTTCAAGTACTTCATATTAAGCCTTTTTGTTTATTTTTCACACTACTGAGATCAACATTTATGTAATTTAATATAATATTTTCTAAAATATCACTTTGTCTTACTTTTAAATCACCTTTAAAAAAAAAACAAACCATTATGGAAGCCATTTGTTTATATTGTTCACTATTGCCTCCTTGGCACTCAAAGCAATCCTGCACAGTAGAGACACTCACTATATATTTATTGCCTAATTCATCAATAAGTGATATATTGCATTGTTTATTACCCAGGATAGTAACACTGAACATTTAGGTTGCTTTCAATTTTTCAAAATTACAGGCAATACTATATATCTTTGTGGATGAAGTTTTTTCAGTATATATTTATGGAGGATCAAATTGCAGGAAGTAAATTACTGGGCTATCATTTGTATAAACAATTGTAAGACTCTTGATATATGCTGTTCAATTGCTTCCTCCAAAGCAGTACCTTTGGTGTACCTTTTGAAAACACCAAGTAAAAAAATAAGTCAAATAAATAACTCACCTAACCACATACAGGTAAGAAACAGCTATTTCATAATGGTATTAACTTTTTAATTACTAATATTGTCTATTTCTCTAAATATATTTGATATATTTTCTGAAATTTATAGCCATGTCACTTAACAATTTGTTCATTCATTCTGCATACTTAACATATACTAAGATACTTTTTGGCTCTCTGATTGTGCTCTATGCATATGCCATGCTTGATAAACATACATGGAATCATATGTAAATACTATTATAATTTTTTACTCTACTCCATAAATATTTACCATATCTCTAAATACCTTCTGTGACACTTATAATGCAAACAGAAAATCATAGTAGGTGACAGTATAGACTTTGAATTGAGAAAGTATGAATATGCATCTTGCTTCCAGCCCCTTAATTACATTATGGCTTAGCTTTGTTGCAGTAACACTGTCAGTGCTAAGAAAAATACCTGACCAGTAGCAGATTTAAGGAAAAAGAGGGTTTATTTCAACTTAGAGTTTTGAGTGGAAGTTTATGGCAGAGTAGACAGCTGAATATCACATCTCACATCAGCTGAGAGGAAGAAGCAACAGTGAGCTAGCTAGTACTGGAAAGGGAGCTGGGGTATAAAATCCTAAAACCAAGGACTGGGAAGATGGTTCAACAGTGAAAGGTGCTAGCTTGCAAAGACTTCCAGCCCAGATTCAATTCCTAAGCCACCCATGTAAACCAGAGGCAAAATGCGGGGGTAGAATCTGGCAAGAGGCCCTGATGCACCTATACATACATACACATGTGCATACACACACATGAACACACATGTGCATGTGTGTAGACTTGCATGCAGAGATTGATAAGTTACTTTTTAATTCCCAAGAGTTGTCCCCAGTAACATACCTCCTCGAGCAAGATCCACCTTCCAAAAGCTTCAAAAGCGGAAGATTAAGTATGAAGCTTAAGGCATAGGTTGATTTCAACTTACAGGTTAAAGGGGAAGTTTCAGCATGGCAGAGCATACAACTGGGCATCAGAGCAGCTGGAATGAAGCAGCAAGAGTGAGCTACCTAGAAATGGCAGAGGGTATTGTCATATCTTGTCCAGCAAGTCTCTACCTCCCAAGCACTTCACCAGTGAGGGATTCAGTATGAGGCTCAATCACAAAAACATGAGGCTATGGGGACATTTTATATTCAAACCACCACTAGCTTCTTCAAGCCCTGTGCTCCTTGAGTAAATGAAGGTGACAATATCTACTTCAGATTAATTGTTTAAATTAAACAAAATTATATAGCATAAGCTATTAAGAAATGGTGATAACAAGGGCATTAAAAGTATTTGTCAAATTAGTAAGTGAAATGATTATTTTGTTGATTTTTTTTATATTTCTTTGCTTTTGTATGTGTTTGGATGTGTATATGTGTGTGGAGTGTGAGGGGTGTTCACATGTTCACATCTTTTTCCTTTATCCTAGTGGTGTGGCTTTTTTCTTCACTGGTTCTAATTCATTCATTCTAATTCATCTAACTCATTCACTCTTACTCATTTATTGAGCCAATGATTCATGTAACTTCTTTATATGTTCATTTTATTAAGAATATTGAATTTTTTACTTTTATGGTACAAATGTTCTTCCTAGTTTACTATTTGCCTTTTAATTATTTCATGATAAGTTTTGACATATAGAACTGTTACATTTTCATACAACTTACCCTATTTTCTCCCCATTTTAACATGTTCAGAAATTCCTTCTCTACCCTTAGGGTATCCATCATTACTTGGAGTGAAAAGAGAATAAATTCCTTTTAAATAAGCTTTGGGCCTAAAATGGAAAAATGAATAAAATGGTTTGATGTAGGGCCAGCTTTATAAAATGTTTACTCTGTTTTTCAGGGACAGATCTGGCATTTGTTTTGGCAAGTAGCACCACATAGTGTATATACAGTACTTCCTCAATTATTGCTTAATTTGTTCTATACGGGAGAAAAGAGCTTTCAGAAATGGTAAACTTGTTAACCAAACATCAGAGTTGAGAAGAAAGACTTTAATTAGAATAGCACTATAGAATCACAGAGAAGACATCAAGAAAATTCAGAATCAAACATCCTGCTATGGTTCTGTTGTGAGAGAGATCAATACCTGCTCTTATGTTTCTTTTCAAGCCCCCAATATCATGACCACTCTATTTGGCAGCATTTCTCTGAGTGTCTTCTAAGCTACGTCCCTCTACAAGATGCCCCAACTGCACTAGGAGTTGGTCAAACAAATTTGGCAGCCACAGCACACTTCTTTACCTTCTCTGCAAAGCACCTCTTTCCAAGTACAGGGAACTTCTACATAAACACTCTGAGAATGTCCACAGGTATCGGTTTCCATAGAAGGTAGAAGGGATGTGAAGGTCTAAGTTTAGCTAGAGTGCTCAAACAGATAAGGGGCAGGGGCATCCTAATATCCAGAACAGACACTGAACTGGACAAGGTATGCACATGAGACACAGAACACATTCTAATGTCTAGAAAAGAAACAGGCACAGCAGGAGATTTTCAGAGATGCTAGCAGGGCCTGGACTATATATATTCACATGGGCAAGAAGTAAAAGATATTGGAAAACTGTGGATCAGAAACAGAAAAGGAAGCCGGAGAGTCTGAAGACCGAATGAAACAACTGGACACCAATCCCATCCACCAAGAGCTAAGACTGGACCACAGCATGAAAGAACCCCACAGAGGCTAATCACTTGCATCCTACGTGACCTTGTTATTCAATGCTTGTTTACCAGGGGCATGACCAAAGCACTGCGAAGAAGGATGTTTTAAAACATCTACTGCAAAGTCTGTGTGCAATGGTAAAAAGAGTTGTGTATGAAGACTTGGATTAATTAACTAGTATCACGATTCTGGTTGATTACAGTGATGTGTAACATTTACAAGGACCAACAGGATATTCCTTAATTCTACTGTGATTGCCAATGAGTGCCAAGTGGATTGGGTTATCAGTGCTGATCTCCATAACAAATCTAATTCTCCCAGAAAAGAACCCTATTTGCCTCTGGACTAAAAGATTCTCCTGAACTGGGCTACACAGTGACCACAATAGGGTCAAAGACACAAAGTCACTTCTTAGTAATCTAAGAAGGAATGTGTTGGTAATAACTGTAAATAACACAGCAGTTTCAGTGTCAAATGAAGTGTGAACTAGCAAAAGGAGTCTCTTCAAGTCCCATGTTAAGTCCCCCAAAACCTCAGATTAGGGAACAGCCTGGCTAGGTTTATATTTGCTGTTTGTTCATTTTTGCCTTGTTTTGTTTTTATCTGTAAACCATTCATTGAAGTGTTAAAACAGAACCCAAACTCTTTGAAAGTTCTTTAAAACTGAGAAGGTTCTTTAGTACTGAAAGACAGTAGCTTAGTTGGTATCTTTATTTTCTCCCTTTAACATTTATTGGAAGCTTTCTGTGGCACTTCACTCTTCAAAAGAAGTCACTGACAAGAGAGAAATAAATACTGTTATTCAAGAGCTTAATGTCAGGCTGGGCCACAGATCAGCATCAAAACAAATAGAATGGGCTGGAGACATGGATCAGCAGTTAAGGCACTTGCCAGCAAAGCCTAACAACCAGATTTTGATTCCCCAGTACCCACAAAAGCCAGATGCACAAAGTAGTGCATGCATCTGAAGTCGGTCTGCAGTGGCTAGAAGCCCTAGCGCATCTATTTTCTTTCTCTCTCCTTGGAAATTAATAAATAAATAAAATATTGTAAAAAACACAAAGATAATTATATGACTATAAAATTAATGCTTTTATTTATATATATAATTTTATAGATTTAGGACCCTTATGTCTCACACAAATTTGCTTAGATAAATTAATAGTTATTTTTTCAATTTTTCTTAACAAATGGTTGCTGTGTTACCAAATGTTTATTGTAGCAAAAGTAATTTTGGAGCATTCCTTCCTCTTATTCCTGAAGAGAAAGAAGGATGTCCAAACATCCTAGAACCTACCTTCTAAGAAATACTTGGGTCACTGTACCACCAACAATAAACTAAAAACCTGGTAGGGAACTGAGAACAATCAAAATACAGAACTTGTGAGGATAAATAAGTAAGTGCTAATAAACAACAACAAATGTACCAGAAGCCTGGGAAAATTAGCTGTAAAGACATGTGCTGGGGGAGGGGAATTATTGCATTAAACCAATTGCCTAAATCTAAATATAATTTATAGTTAGGCTGAATTTGGGGTTATTCACCATGTAAACAACTATCTCTAAAGAACCTGGTGTGGTTAAGAATCCAAGTGCATATGGCACACAGAATTAAAATGAAGTGGCAGTGTTGTGAACATTCTAAATTATATAAATATATATAATATTATTTATAATATAATATATATAGTTTTATACATATATCCTAATGTGTTTTCCTATAACTGTGCTGTTTGTTGTTTTCAATAACAAGCAGGGGAATTAAGTACTTATTTCCTGTGTTGAATATTCAGAAAAAAACAAATGGCACAATAAATTATTCAATTAAAGGCCATTTCTATTTTACTCCAGAGCTAACAGGGTATAGTGAATTGGCTTTGGAAAAACAGAGAAAAATTCACTAATCTTCATTTTACTGGCATGTTATTATATACTGGTAAAACCAATCTGGAGGTCAGAAGGAGGCTATTAGAAAGAGAAGGCCTTCAGCTCATCTCTAAGAACTAAGGATGAAACAAGAACAGTATAGTCAAGGAAATAAGTAAACTGACTTTGTTTTAAAAACCACTTTGTTTTTTGGCATTGTTTTTAAACCTCACACATAATATAAATTAAAACAATTTTTTTCACCCAAGCAGTCCTGGTTCCAGATGGTAGTATATGTATTGTACTCTTGAGTTTACTTAGAGGGGAGAAGATAAGACATGATTTTGCATAACGATAACCTTTTCCTTCTCCTTTACTCCTTTTCCAAAGATGAAGTCTCTGTACTGTGTTGCAGCACCGTGGGTCGTTAAGACACAAATAGGAAGACGGACACTACTGATGACAAAACAACCCTATCTTAGAATAAATGTAGAGGGAAAGGTTTTCAATGCAAAACATTCCTCAAGAGGTTTTTGCTTTAAAAAATCAACTGGAGACTGGGTCTGATGAGACAGACCTGTAATGTCAGCACTTGGGAAGTTGAGGTAAGGAGACTGTCATGAGTTTGAGATCAGCCTGGGCTTTACAATGAGTTCCAGGTCAGCCTAGATTAGAGTGAGAGACAACCTCAAAAATAAATGAAACAGGAAGGAAGGAAGGAACGAAGAGAGGGAGGGAGGGAGGGAGGGAGGGAGGGAGGGAGGGAGGGAGGGAGGGAGGGAGGGAGGAAGGAAGGAGGGAAGGAAGGGAAAGAAGGCAGGCAGGCATGCATGCATCAAGTGTGCCACCAGCAAAGGTCTATGTCATCAATGGAGTAAATTTCATCTTGAAAGTATCTGAAATGTCAGACATCAAAAGGCAACATTCAAGAGCCTCTGGAGTGCTAGTGAGCAAGTAGTTTGCTCATGTGCATTTCCCATTTGACATGAAGTAATGTTGAGATAAGGTTCATTTAGGTTTCCAGACCTTCATAAACCAAGAATGATATGGTACCAACTCATTCCTGGTTTTACTTCCACTGCAATCAAGATACTAAGAATTTTGGCAATGGAAAAGCATGTGAATACAGCCTTCAATTTACTACCTTCAAATTACTCCTCTTCCTCCCTCAATAACACCACCTGACAGCCTTAATTCATCAGAAAGCCATTTACTGAGCATGTTCCGTGGGCCAAGGACTCTCCTGTATGACAGAGCCATCACAGTAACAAAACAGAAAAACCCCTGCTCTCTGCTTCTTCAGCAACACACACAGTTATGCACAGGGAACACCTGAGTGTATGAGTAACCCCTGTGGGAGTCACGTGGTGACAAGAAGCACAGTAAAGCCTGAGAGGGGAGAAGCAGTGTTGGAGAGGTCATAAATTAAACACGGTGGGACAGAAGGCTTGGCCAAGACAGTGACACTCATGAAAACACTTGGAGGAGGTGAAAGGGCAAATTACACAAACAAAGGGCAGAGCAAGGGCAAATAAGGGAAGCAGAAGCAGTTTGGGTGTTTCTAAAGTCACTGTGTCTAGAGTGGAGTGTGGGGGCAGTTATGGGAAAGAAGAACAGCAGTTAACGGGGCCTTATTATTAGGGCTTTATTCTTTGACTTGTACTCTGGGAGAGATGGAAGCCATTGAAGTGTTTTGAACAAACCTGACATGGTTTTAAAGGAACCCTGTGGCTGTTCTACAGAAATAGCTGCTGGAACAGAGGACAAGGGAACAAACTGAAAGAAACAGGAATTAACCAGAACAATCCAGGTAAATATAGCAGATGGTGGCTCAAACTGAACTGGAAGCAGTGGAGGTGGTTGACAATGATCAAATTCTAATGTATTTCAAAGGTGAAGTCAACAGGGTTTGATGGCACTGACACGTTCAATGTGAAATGACGGAAATAGAGGAGGATATGGAGACCTGCTCTCAACAGGTAGACAGACAGATTAGCATTTACAAAGATGAGGAACACTGGAGAGGAACGGTTTGAAGAAGAAAACCAGGAGCTTGATTTTTGGACCCACCCAGTGTAAGATACCTCAGTGTTAAGACATTGAAATGGAGACAGAGAGGATGAAATTGGAAGCTGAGAGTTTCAGGAAAGGACTAGGAGTTATAAAATCAGAAAGTACCAGCATGTCGATGTAACTAGAAGAGAATATGAGAGAATAAGTATGAGGACTAAACCCTTGTGCATGCCAATATTTAGAAATCAGAAACATGGAGAAGAAACACCAAAAGAGCCCAAAAAGGAATGGCCAGTGAGGGAGGAGGAAAGGCAGAATGATGTGATCAATGACAGGGCAAGGGAATAACATATTTCCTTGAAGGGAGTAATTATCTCACATGCTGCTGACCAACCAAGGATATGTTAAAATTGGCTAAAATTGGTCGTGAGGTTTGCCAATATGGAGGTCATGGTTACTCTGGGAGAAGGAGACAGACTGGGACACAAACACCAAAACTGTCCTAGGTAAGAAAGAATGAGAACTACTACAGATTAAATAGATGCCTGTCTCGAAAAATATTTTGTTATTAAGAGTAGCAGGAAAGTAAAATGGTAACTGAAAACATATGGCTCCAGAGAGGGTTAGTCTGTAAAGTAGATGAAATATCATGCTTGTATACTACAGGAACACTCCAGTGCAGAAGGAGAAATCGACGAAGCTGAAGGAAAGGGAACGAGAGCTACAGTCTCTTCTGTGCAGAAGGGAATGGTGTCCGGGGCATAAGTAGAGGACTGGCCTTAGATAAGAACACACAGTATACCATGTGACAGACGTGAAGACAGGCTATGTGGGCACAGATGTAAGCAGAAGTCATATTCCAATGCTTCTAATTTCTAAGTGAAATAAGAAGCCATGTCTATAGCTGAGAGGAGGAAATGAAGAGGAGGAGGAAATTTTGGAGGTTTAAGACTAGAGACGAGAAGGTATGAGGTCAACTGAGAAGGAAGAGACATGAATGAACTGGCCAAAGGAATGGAGACTGTTAACTAAGCAGCACTTATGGCCCATGGAGACCAGTGGCGATGAAAGCAAAGTGAAACCCCACAGCTTGGCTAGATAGTTTTCTCCAGCCACATTAAACTGCACAGGCCATGCTAGCTCAAGTGTTATAGAGTTAAGTTTAACCAGATTTTCTAGGTGAGTCCTTCAAAATGAGAGAGAGAAAGAGCTTAAGAAACTAAAGTTCTAACTGAAAGGTTGGGAGTATGGCCCACCAAGTAGTTTACTGGAAAGAGCAGACTGGGGGCATAAGAGAGGCGTGAAATTTCAATCATAAAGTGGGACAATGGATCTCCAATCCCTGTGGGATTGAAAGATGACCAAGTCGGGATAACAAAGACAAGTACTAATTCAAGAGCAGAACAGTTAAAATCAAGACCAAGAACTGGTGCTTTTTGACAACGACATGGTCTAAGACAGCAGTTCCCAAGCACTTTGGTCTGAAGATATATATATATATATATATATATATATATATATATATATTTAAGTACAGAAGCCCCCCCACACACACATGCACACATTTTTATAGTATTGGTTATAGATATTACACTGAGCATATTATAAATCAAAAAAAGAATTTGAAATGGAAGTATCTACAAGTATGCATTCCTTTAACTACCTGAATGAAGGATCACCACAAGTCATATAGCCTATGAAAAACCACAATATGCACTGTCTTGATATTGTTATATAACATTTGACTTCAGAGACTCTCTAAGAGCATCTAAAAGGCATCCACGGGTCACTTTGAGAACTGCTGGCCTTCAATATGGCCATGGAAGTAAGAAGCCCACATGTACTGGTGGATGTGAAAAATGAAGGGAAGGATGACCTCAGACCTGAGAAACTAGCAAGAAAAAAGAATGAATCGAAATGAGGGCATGAAGGTGAGGGGCAGCTAACAGAGGAGCCTGAGGATATAAGACTTTTGCTCAGAAGAGACTGGGCTCCAGAGTGCACAGTGGAAGGGGGATGGATGTGTCCTTCCCAAATTCACCTGTTGGAACTAAAACCCTATGTGGGCCTCTGGTAAGTGGGTAAGTCTTGAGGATTCTGCCTTTATTAATGGATTCATGCTCTCATAAAGGGGGGTCAAGAGAACTCCCCTGACACCTTTGACTTCCCTCATCTACCATGTGAGGGCACAGCAACAAAGTGTCCCCCCTGACTTCAAATATGGTCAAAAGTAAATATTAGACTTACAAGACAACCTACAGAACAATAGAGAATAAATATTTGATGTTTTGAAATTGCTCAACATAAGGTTGTTTGCTATAGGGACTATACAAAATTCACTCCAGTACTCCTGCTATGTAACAAATCACAACAAACGTAACTGTACTTTAAGAACCATTTGTGTATGTTATATGTGTTTATGTTCATGTGTGTGCAGGTTCATCTTTTTGAAGCAGGCTCTCTCATTGTTCATGTTGTTTGTCACTGCTTGCCATTCTAGGGGGCCAAAAGCTTCTAGAAAATTCTTCCATCTTGACCTCCCTTCTTGCCACAGACACATTGGAATTACAGACATCAGCAGTGTAGCATTCGGCTTTATCTGGGCTCTGTGGATCCAAACTCAGGTACTCACGCTTGCATACCAAACACTTTACTAACTGTGCCTTTTTTTTTTTAAATGCTCATAGACCCTGGAGGTCAGGAATCCAGACAGGACCCAATAAAATGGCTCTCACTATGAAGACCCAAATGTTAACAACTGATGATTCAAATCTTCTGAAGGTTCATGCATTGTCCTGCCTGGTGCTTGGGCCTGAGCCAGGAGAACCAGATATCCAGAACAGTTACCTAGAGTGCACACAACCTGTCTGTGTGAACCAGACCCCCACCCCCAGCATCATGGCCTTAGGGTAGTGAGTGGCCCAGGCTAGGTGGAAATGGCAGAGACTGATGGCGGCTCAAGAGTCCAAGCATGGATATTCCAGCTGGCCAACAGCCACATCAGTTCATGGGCCCACACCTGTGAAGTTACTCATCACCTCAAACACGCTGATTAAAGTAGACACAGGCCTCACAGATCCAAATGGACGGAACACAGGCATTCAATGAAAAAAACACCAATAAAATGTAGGGAGGTAATATTTTAATACAAACTTACCATCTTCCATTCAAAATGAGTCATTTTCAGACACTGGAGGATGAAATCTATAATCTTTTGCTCTCTTGTCCACTGTGGATTGAATAATTGTGTTCACCCAAAATTCATATATATGCCACAACCCACTAGTGTGTTGGCTTGATTTGAGGATGAGGTCTCTAAGAAATTAACTAAGGCTAATTGGAGTTTTAAGAACGTATATTGATCTAATAGGGTTCATGTCCTTATAAGAGACACTAGGGAGCTTGGAATTGGTCTCAGGTTTAATCAGAGATGGCTAGTGTTCTCTGTCATTCTCCTTCTTTCTTTCCCTCCCTCCCTCCCCAACTCTTCCTCTTTATTAAAAAAAAAGAAGTCTAACCTCTAATGTAAGGAATAAGTTTCTATTGCTTAACCTACCTACTCTACCTCTATGGCCTTTTGTTATAGCAGCCTGAACAAACTAATACACTGCCCTTCTTTTTCCAGCCTGATTGTTAGGGGTCTGTGAGGGTACAAGGCTTTAGTTAGTGCAGTCATTGAACACAGAACTGAGATTATGCTAGATAATTTCATATGATAGTTGGATGACATTGAAGGACCCAGATATGCTTCTGGTAAGGCTCTCCTATGTACAACACCACTCCATCCTGCTGACAAAGGCAGATGAGCTCCTGATGCAGCATTACAGGTGTCTGATTTTAGCCTGGCAGATTTTCATTCTCATAACTAAAATTATAGGGGGTAAGTGAAAGAGTAACAAAGAACTAAATTTATATTACCATGATCAAGAGTTTCAATTTGATGAAAATGTGCTATGCACATGCTAGAAAATTATACATTTAAAAGGAAACACTTGAATTTATATGAAAAATCTAATTTTAAATGCCACTCTCTTTTAGTCAATAATCCCAACACTTCTGCAAAGGTCAGTGTTGAAATCCTGATGACTGACTAATTTTGATTTCATAAGGAGACGAATACATCCCTCTTGATCTTTCTCAACGGAATTAGTGAATATCAGTAACCAGAGCTATAAACATTATACACCAGATGATAACACAGAGGGAAACTGTTCACAGGTTATATGCAGAATAAACTAACAGAAATCTACCATATTATTATGTAAAATGTTTGCCTCAACATTTTCTACTGTGTTGTTGTAAGTTTTAAAATTGTGCCAAGTGAAAACCACATTCACTGCCTTTTCATCATGTAATACACTGTACCAAAAAAGACATGAATTCTAGCAATTTATGCTGTCATACTGTGTACAAGATTTTCATATTGCTCATTGACCCTTTAACAGTCAAAAGAACAAAAGATTCATTATAAATTCAATTATAAATTCACACAAGTCATCTTGAATATATCTGCTGGTCTACTCTAAGAATATTCACTCAAAATTTAAATTAAGCATTAAAAAACACATCAATTTTGAACGATGCATGGTTGCTTGCACCTGTAATCCCCATACTTGGGAGGCTGAGGCAGGAGGATTGCCATAAGTTTGAGGCTACTTTGGACTACATAACATGACTTATCTCAAAAAACTGAAACAAAGCAAAATATCAGTATCTGTTGAGAAACACACACTGCAATTATACCACCAGCTGTGAGAAGGAGTATGTCAGTTTTTATATTCTCACATTTGCTGATGAAACATAGAAAACGGGTTTCTAGTAAAATGACTGATAAAGGTTTGTGCACGAGGTAGAGACCAGTAGACAGTATTTGGGGAAAATTAGTTGTCAACTTCAAGCTATGTCATGTCTGAGCTGCCTGACCATTTATCTCTCTTTATTCTTTCTGATATTTGAACCTTTGGAGAAATGTCTATCTTATCTAGGACCAAGAATGTTCTCCCCTCTTAAACATTCTTTCAATCTTTTGATCCCTGTCCCTTGCCATTTGTTCAGTTGATTGGTATGTGTGTGTGTTGTGCATGCACAATGTATGTATATGTGTGTGTCCTACACACACGTAGGCAGAAGATGTCAAGTGCCTTCCTCTGTCACTCTTCAGCTGTATTTCCCATAGATAATCTCTTACTGAACCTAGAGCCTGCACTTTTCAGTTAGACTGTCTGACCAATGTGCCCCAGATCTCTTCCTGTCTCTATCCACCCTCCACAGCACTAGGGTTTCAGGCACATAACCGTGGCCAGCTCTTTACATGGGAGGTGGGGATCAAGCTTAAGTCTTCATGCTTGTGCAACAAATGTTCTTACCATCTGAGCCTCTCCTCATCCACCCACTGAAGTTTTCCAGCCACTTATACCACTTTACAGCATTAGATAAAGGGAAAAGAGGAAAAGGGCAAAAAAGAAAAAAAAAAAACAGGTATAATATACTCTGAAAGCTTGAAAACTCCTTAACTAAATAAAAGTAACTCCTGTTCAGGTTTGAGGACTCTGGAGAACACTGTGATCGCTGAGCCTCAGTACCTGGCCTGTAGGTCTCCTGTTTAGCACATACAGTGTTCAACATGGCATTGGGTTAACAGAGTAATAATATCTACACAAGGAGCCTAGGATAGATGGGCTGAAGACACCTTAAAGATGCCACCATCCGTCCACTCTGATAAGGGAGAATAATGAAGTATGTCCTGGCTCCCAGGAGGGAGGCAGAAATGCTGATAGTACACGTATCTAGGAAGGCCTGGATGGAAGGTCACAGACTACAAGAATCATGAAAACAGACACAATGGCAAGGCCCAGAATGTCCAAATCAGATGCCAGGGTGACATTCAAAAGAACAAATAGGAACAGTCTCACTGCAGTGGATACCAGGGCACAACGCCCAGTCCCCAAGCATGCCAAGTACAGAGCAGTGGACACAGTGAGGGTCACATAGTGAATAAAATGCCCTTCTCCCAGTGCCGTAGACAGCAAGCTTTCCTCTCACAAGAAAGCCATCTTGGAACAGAGAGGGGAAAGTCCTTGAGAAGTTAGGGATCCCTACAGAAAGAGGAGTCATTAAACAGGGCTACTGTGTTTTTACTGAAAAGATTAGATGTTTCCCATTTTTTGTGGGAATGATACTTGAAGGCCAGGTAAAAGCTACTATAAAAATATCTTTCATTTTTATACCTTAAAAGTAGTGTGTAAATTTTTACACACACACACACACACACACACACTTTCTGCTAAGCCCTTTCCTCTAGTCCTAGCTGGGAAAACTCATTCGAAAACAGCACTTTTCAAAGAATGAATTGAAGACTGTTCCAGCCAGGACACTGTACTGCATACCTGTGGTAGATGAGTAGGTGAAAAGGAGGGTCAGCATTTACAAATTCCTATGGCTATTTGGCATGGCCACAAACAAGTCTATGAATAGGGGACTCATTGCATTCAATTATGTAAAGACCAGAGCCAGTGGCAGCAAACTGTGGCGGACAACTTGCATACTATGCACTGGGCTGGGAACCATATATCAACCTGTGACTAAAAGTAGACCTTTTCCACTAATAGTTCAAAATGGACAAATGTAGATCATTGTGCACCCTATATCTGCCATCACTTCTAATTCTGAGTTTCATGGTTTAGGATCAACAGAGGTCATGTCACGTGGATGATGGGTTTACACCCAAAACATAGCAGGCACCATCACACTGTCTCAACCAAGTTTCCATAGGAGTTCAGCTAGAAAAAAAAGTGATGAGATAACAGCAAGGACCATCTTCACAAGCAGAAGGAATGTAGTTTCGGCCAAACATCAGGACACATGACAGGAATGTTGTCAATTTGGATGTGATTGATTGAGGGGGAAGTGTGCAGTTCATCTGTAAAGTCTGTTAGGCTCGGTTTTGTATGAATGCTGTAAGCATCAGGAGTGTTACCTAGATTTATATTATTATGCATTTAAATAGCATCATAAAAATAAATGAAGTTGGCAGTAGAGATCCACAAGAATATTTTTCTTCCCTACAAAGGTTACAAACATGACTTCAGTTTGAAAATAATGCTCTTTCAGATATTACGTTGAATGAGGTCAGAAGCCTGACTGGAGAGAATCAGAAAACCAACAATAAAGAAATTTGAGCTGGACCCTTCCACCTTCAGCCTGGAGGTGCAGGTGAGCTGGACCCTTCCACTTACAGCCAGGAGGTGGGGTAACTAGGCAACACCATATACATTGGAACTTAAATGCATTATTTGCATTATTTTGTTATAAATGAGTTGCTAGGCTGGGGAGATTGGGCAAAGTGCTTGCTTTATAAGCAAGAGAACCTGAGTTCTATCCCCAAAACCCATTTTAAAAAAAAAATGCTGGATGTGATGGCATGGGCTTGTAATCCCAGTACTGTGGAGGCAGAGGCAAGTGTATCGCTGAGGCTCACTGGTCAGCCGGTCTATCCTACTTGATGAGTTCCAGGCCAGTGAAAGAACCTGACTCAAAAAAGGTGGACAGCATACGAGGAAAAGCACCGAAGGTTGTCCCCTGGCATGCACACACATGCATCCACACACACACAAAATAATAAATGAGCTATTTTATGATTTTATGTAAGTATATATTCATAGAAAAAATATATATTTACATAAGTATAATTTATATGACTTTGAAAAACTAAAAGTTAAGATTTTGTGATGAAAATTTTCATTTTATTTGATGAAACAAAAGTTATACAAATCACACTTCCATCTAGACATGGCACACTCACAGGCAAATGAACTTTAAGAACCTCCGTCTTTGCCAACTTTTTACCTTTGTAATACAGCTGTAACAATAACAGCTTTCACCTCTTAACATAACCCCAGGAGGAAAGCATGCCAAGAATCGCCCTTACTCTGCAGAGGAAAAGATCAGCGATACAGCAACTGTCAACCTGAGCCAAAGCCAGGGCAATGCTGAGAGGGGCCCTACTCCAGGTTTGCAGACTCTAAGTCCAGCACAGTTGTTTCCAGAATGTAATTATAATAAAAGCTTTCCAATTCTATCACTATAAAGGATGTTTCTGTAAAATAACTACCACCATTTTGCTATTTCAGTAACAAAAAAAAAAAAAAACTTAAAAATTCAAATTAGGGCTGGTGAGATGACTTAGCAGTTAAGGTTAAGGCACTTACCTCCAAAGCCTAAGAACCCAGGTTTAATTCCCCAGTACCCACATAAGCCAGATGCACAAGGTGGGACATATATTTGGAGATTGTTTGCAGTGACTGGAGGCCCTGATGCCCGCCCTCCCTTTCTTTCTTTCTTTCTTTCCTTCTTTCTTTCTTTCTTTCTTTCTTTCTTTCTTTCTTTCTTTCTTTCTTTCTTTCTTTCTTTCTTCCCCTCCCTCCCCCCGCCCTTGCTCTGTCTGCCTCTCTTTCTCTCCCTCTCAAACAATTTTTTTTTTAATTCAAATTAGTTTTAAGGGACACATGTATAGGATACTATTTACTTTTCCTTTAGGATTAATAACAGGTTAGTGCCTTGTAAACTAATGATGACCTGGGCTTGTAATCAACCACTTGAGGTCCTTCCTTGTTACATTACTGTACCAGAATATACTATGTACACTGTGGAACCACAGCCAGGCTCTGTAACTTTCACCAGTGGAAAGCTACCCCTCCATATGTCCTATGTCTATCTGGTGAACAGGTTCCTCTCCTGAGTATCTCAACATAGCTGAAACAAGGCAGCCAGTTCTCCAATGCATACTCGTCCATGCCCTCCCCCATGTCAGATCTTCCCTCTCATGCTTTCAAAGTGATCTTTCTAAGAGGAAAATCAAATCAGGCCACTTCTTAAAAGTCCTTCACGTAACTCCTCAATCCCTGCTAGACATAATGTGAACATCATCCTGATGTGAAGTCCTTCTGCACCTAACTCTCTCTACTCTCATCCTGCTTTCCATCGTGTGGGAGAACTGAGTCGCCGTTCTGTATGCCAAACACATGCTCATTACCTTTTATTATTATTTTTTTTAATTTTTTTTAAAATTTTTTTTAATTTTTTTTATTTTATTTATTTGAGAGAGACAGACACAGAGAGAAAGACAGATAGAGGGGGAGAGAGAGAATGGGCGCACCAGGGCTTCCAGCCTCTGCAAACGAACTCCAGATGCATGCGCCCCCTTGTGCATCTGGCTAACGTGGGACCTGGGGAACCAAGCCTCGAACCGGGGTCCTTAGGCTTCACAGGCAAGCGCTTAACCGCTAAGCCATCTCTCCAGCCCCTTTTTTAAATTTTTTGTTTATTTTTACTTACTTATTTGGGAGCGAGAGAGAGAGAGAGGTTGAGAAAGAGAGAGAGAGGGAGAGAATGGGCGCGCCAGGGCTTCCAGCCACTGCAAACAAACTCCAGATGCATGCGCCCCCTTATATATCTGGCTAACATGGGTCCTGGAGAATCGAGCCTCAAACCGGGGTCCTTAGGCTTCACAGGCAAGAGCTTAACCACTAAGCCATTTCTCCAGCCCTATTATTTATTATTTTTGAGACAGGGTCTTGATCTAGCCCAGGCTGACCTGGAAGCAGTCTCAGGCTGGTCTTGAACTCCCAGGAAAGCTCCTACCTCAGCCTCGCTGGTGCTAGGATTGAAGGCGTGTGCCACCACGGCCAGCAACATGCTTGTTTTGTACATTTCAGTTCTATAAGAAATCTTTAGCAGTCTCAGGCATGCCTCATTCAATGATACTGTGAATTACAGCATGCCCCACGCCTAAATTATGTACCTTATCCACCCTGTAAACCTTCTCTAATCCTCTGCCTACAAGCTTCCTCCATTCCACCCCCTCTGCCTGCTGTCCCTAGAAGCCTCTCCCACCCCCACCCCAGCACAGTCAGCCCCTCTCTTAGGGTCCCATCACACTGTACAGGGGCAGAGAGGCCCCAGAGTGACTGGTCATATGCATGACTCTAAAACTATACTTAACAATTGCCTTTAAAAGGACAAGCATGATGTCTCATCCCATACCTATCATGGAAGCTAGTGCCCAATAATCACTTGGAAAGAAAGGAAATGTGGCCTTGAGTGCGTTTGTTTCTCCACTGGAGTGTTTTCATCTTTGTCAAAGAGTCAGATGAGACTACATCAAAGAACCTGGCCTCAGAACATTCTGTTGCAGTATAGCTTCTCTCAAAACACCAGGCTTTCTTCTCCTACTACGTTGTGAGGTTTATAAAGAATTTTTTTTTTAAAACTAATTATGTCTTTAACAAGCTATCCTAAGGCATTAAGTTTACAGATCTTCTACCAAGGTGTCACAAAAGTAATGACAAGTTGTCATTACTGAGCCCTAAACTACATGCAAGATACAATCATAAATTCCTTAACTTTTGTTAATTTCATATAATCCTATCATGACAAAGATATTGCTTGTCCTCATCTGAAAGGTGACAGCACAGAGGCTTTGGGAAGTCAAAGGTCACACAGCTAGTCAGGGCTGGAATGGATTTAAACTCACTGCCTTTTGCTTTTTCACTTGATCTCAACCACTGTATGTACGAAGGCCAAGGAATCTCTCCAAGGTACAAGCCATGGATTCGCTACACTCCTCGTTGGTGCTTAAGGTTTAAACACCATTGAGATGATGGAAATTAATTCATTAAATCAGAAATTAATTCATTAAATCAGAAGTATTTTAATTGCTAGATATATTTAGACAACAATAATTTCCCATATCTGATAGCACTTCTTACTCACTAGCATTCCTAAATCATTCAACTTCTTCAATAAGAAAATTTGTGTCCTCAGATTTAGATTTAGAAAACTTTTGAATTTCAGAAGAAATAAACTTGAATAAAAAGCAACACAAAATACTAAAACCCTGTGTAGCAGACAGATTCAGGTTTGCTGAGATGAACTTCCAGACCAGGCACAGTTATGGAGGAAAGGATATTTATTGAAGCCTACAGATATGGGGAAGTTCCATAATGGCAAAAGAAGCTGGCCTGCCTTCACAGGACCAAGCAGAGAGAGAGAGAGAGAGAGAGAGAGAAGTACAAGCCAAAAGACAAAAGCCACAGCACACTTCAGGAACTCCAGCTAAGCACACTTTGCATATCTTTAGATTGAAATCTGAAACCCACCACCACAACTTAAGCTCCACCCAGTGACATTGCCTCCAGCCAGTTGTCTACAGATGTAAACTACAACAAATAAAAAACTGAAATATATTGGGGGGCATCTATTCTATTCAAACCACCACACCCTGATTTTGCTATTTCATCTTTCTATGGCACACAGTTAGACATGCTAGACATGTTACTTTGTATTACTACTGCTTTGGGAATTGATATTCCTATTATTGCATTCTAACTAAAAACAAATAAGTTAACTCTTAAATACCTTAAACTGCCTGTCATTATTTAGCACTTAACAGTAAGACAGTATTAATCCCCATGGTATTCAATTCTCAATTTCCTTCACTAATAGAAATTGATATTTATTTTCTCTTTATGAAAGAAACCAATCAAATTGCTATAAAAAGAAAGCATTATCTAAGGTGCCTTTGTTTGGTCACTGGTAGCCAGGCTAAGCATTTAGATATATGGCTTTAATTACATAAAATGTTGGCGACAGACAAAGGTGCAAAGGCCATGAAACTAGGGCTGTTTACCAGCTCACGAGAGAAACAGCACATGTCCCCGTTAGTTCTTGCCTTTGTGGCTACTACTTATTGGAGAGAACAAAGACTACATACTCATGTCAAAGCCTTGATGGAAAAAGCTAGTCACTTAAATGAGGTACTTTAAGTTTGTCAAATAATACAAACATGATGAGCCAAGAGTAGCACAGCACACCTGGAACCCCAGGTCTGATGATAGTTCGAGTATAGCCTGGACGAAACGGCATGTTTTGGGCAGTCTGGCCTCCACAGAGAAGCCCTGTATCAGAAAATAAGTAAAAATGTGTTACGCTTCAATCCTTTTTTTTTTTTATTTTTGTTTATTTATTTGAGAGTGACAGAGAGAGAGGGGGGCAGAGAGCAAGAGAGAGAATGGGCGCACCAGGTCTCCAGCTACTGCAAATGAACCCCAGATGCATGCGCCCCCTTGTGCATCTGGCTAACATGGGTCCTGGGGAATCAAGCCTCAAACCAGGGTCCTCAGGCTTCACAGGCAAGCACCTAACCACTAAGCCATCTCTCCAGCCCACTTCAATCTTTTTGCTGAAGGTAATATACTCAAGTTTGCCAAGAGCTCAAAATATACTTTATAACTGCTTTCCCAACATAAGTAACTTAAAAACCTCTCATGAATTCATAATGAAAGATTTGATGGTGGCATTTTATTTGAAAGGGAAAGAAGTAATATATGATGAAGTTATGTTAATAAAACACTACAAGTTTCTCCAAAGAAATTTAACTTCTGTTTTGAGTTTATAACTTTAAAAAACTGTTATCCTTGTAAACTGAAGTTTGTTAATTCTGACCCTCACTTTCTGCATCTGACAAGACACTAATAATATCAATCTTGTAGCCATATTGGTACCAAATAACTGTACCAAATGGTGCATGTCCAACATCTATTGGGGTTTGTTTGATTTCTTCTCTTCTCCCACATAGCCCTCCCTAGTCAAAATTGAAATGTCAAGTGCCATCAGACCTCCTCATGATATAGGAAATGAAACAAATCATGGGTGCAGAAAAGGCACAGTTTTTAATCCCCTGAGTTTTCTTGCTGGTGCTTTATAAAAGCTAATTATACCTGAAGACATCCACATCTCTCATTTTCCAAAATATATGCAAAAAGCCCCATACATGATAACTATGATAATTTCTGTAATGGAAGTGCTAAGAGATATTCTCAAGTTAGTATGTCACCCTTCCAAACTTACAAGAAAAACAAAAATGGTCAAGGTATTGGAGAACTATAAAAAATGAATACTTTTTGTCCTGATGTATATATACAATAATGTGAAATGCACCTAGCACATGCTTAAAAGTCCATAATATTCATATATTCTACTAAGCCTAAATATCAAGAAATATGAGGAAATAACAATTAATAACATCCTATCTCTCCCAAATAAAAATAGAAAGCAGTATGTTTGCAGTAATAGATGATATTCTTCCTTAGCAGTATGTTTGATTTTATTTCCAAATCACACATTATTAAACCACAATGAACATTTACCAACAACAACAAAAAAAAAAGCCACACAAACGAGGAAAGCTACAAGGCAAAAGAAAGGCACTATTAATCACAGTGGCACCTATTTCTTTGTACTGGGATTCAACAACTACATTCCTATTACACAGGATCAGCTAATAAGCAGGTGTAAAACAGCCAATAAATTGCTTAATTTAATTTGATTTGAAGGGATATTAGATAGAATGTTTTGAAATCATTTGTCTCCTAAAACATTTACCCAAAAGTTTATTTGGTAGCTTCTAAATGGATAGGGCTTAGCGGCTCAAGTAGAAAGTCAGGGTGGGGTAGGGGGTATTGAAGACAGAGAAATGTGTTCAGAATTTTAACAGTATGTCATCTCACATGGGTGAGTCTTAACATGTCATTTTAGAAATGACTGCATTTACTACAACAACCCATATGTTACACTTGGCTCTGTTCACCGCTGTATTCAACACCAATAGCTCATTCAGTACTATCTTGACAGAGGCCTTCACAATGAATCCAAGTTATGAATGGTATGTGGGTATGACACGTAATTACATATATTAGCTAAACTTTTTTTGGTATGTGCTAGTACCAGGATAGCATGTCCCCTCGGTCTTTAAACTGAAATTAACCTTTTTAAAAGAATAGTGCTGAGCCATATTCTTATTCATCTATAAGGTCCTTGAAGAAGCTAGCATCTTGTATTAATTTGTGTTCATTGTAGAAAGAGATTAAACAAAATAAAATCCACATGAAAAAATGTTATGCTAGAATAGTCTACATAATGAATTTTAGAGTGTTTAAATGTAAACCAGGGATAGCGGAGCTATAGAAATGGTCACAGTTATGTGAGCACAACTAACCTTAGATCGGAATAGCAAGGCACTGGAAGTTGACCTTATGACTGTTTGTATCCCCCAAACAATATTATAAGTGTGTTTGTTCCATGTTCATTGTTTTCTTGACAGCTTGATCCTTCCATTGATATTTCAAGAAAAACCAATTCAACAATATTTGATCACTTAAAATTTAAAGTTCCAAGTGAAAAGTTCTACACAAAGGTGACTTCAAATGCAAATGGAAAATACTGCTCAACACTTTACAGTCAAACTCTTCAGGAAGAATCAGCCAAGCTCAAGGCCTGTCCTCCTCAGCTGTCTGGTCTGGTCATGTAGACATCTCAAGTTATTTAAAAACACACACAATTAAAACACAAACACACTGCCAGGTTTACTGGAGATTTTTAAAGAAACAAAAACATATTTGTGTGATAACCTAAAATAAATCACAACCAAATATAGTATAATGTGTGTGTGTGCATGCACTAATTGGTCAGAAAAGCAAATCATAAGCAAAAAGTATGAAACCTTCAGTAGAAAGACACCAAGTGACAGCCTTCTCTGTTTTCTCCTACTGGAAAAGCCAAGACAGTCCAATGTTCTGACTCAGGTATTTATGTGCTGGAAGAATTTCATTTTATCTCCACCAAGCAGATTAGGTGATCATCTTTCAAAGTTACCATATATTTCTGAAGAGATGGACATTTTGTCACAATCCAAAAATCTCCCCACTCCAGCATTATGATAAAACTTGTTGGCAGCAGTGTGACTTTTTTTTAATCAAAGTGATACACATGAAGGGCCTTGTGACATTTAGCAGATAACACATACTCGGGGGAGGGAGGGCTTGACAGAACGCTTTCATTTAGTGCTTGTCCCTTGTTATAAATTATTGGCAATCTTCTTTGCAGCTTTTCATATATGATTTAGTGAAGAGTGAGGCAAAAGCATTTCTAAAGCAAGGGTGCTTTTTGAGAGGATAAACATGTGGTCACCTGCCAGAAAGTGTGCTGAAAACTGAATGCACAAATCTTATAAGGAAGTGGTTAAAAAGGGATAAATTCCCTGAGTCATTAAACAGGATATAAACCAAAGACAGGTTGTGCCACCTAGAGAAAAACTGGAAATTGTACATTGGTTCCTCTGTAGTAAGCATTATTTCAAAAGCCTGAAAGTTTTTGGCATGCCCAGTAGCCAAGCCACCGTCCTCAAGCTGCAGAACGAAACGTTCTTGAAAACTCTTCCATCTCTGCACATCAGAGTGGCTTCCTGCCTGGCTCACCCGCCCACCCATGCAGCACCATTTAACCCACGGGCACCAACGGTTGGCCACAGCCCGCGCAGACCCATGCATCCTGAAAATCCCTGGATTATAAAGCATTTTCCTGGAAGCCAGAGCAGTGTGGGGTAGAAGAAGCAGGAGACTAAAAACCCTGCCGGACCTTCACAGACAGGATCCCTCTGGCTGTCCCGCACCCCAAACCCCAAGGGGCCTGTATGGGAAATTCGAGAGCACACAAGTGCATCACAACCAGGCTACTCCCGGCAACCCAAATATCATGAAATGACAACCAAGCATTTAAGGTGCAAAAGGCCTTCAACACTCCTCTCCTCCAATCACTTTAAAAAGCAACCCTCCGATATCTTTGTCAAGCAGAAACACAAGAGGTCTGCAAGCCACCTGGCAGAGACAGCCGCTTTTTTTTTTTTTACAAAGAAAACAGACAGTAATTATGAAAAGCCCGCAGTCCTGCGGTATTAACTAGAGAGCCCCCGGGAGACGCAGGGGCAAACTCGTGTCCTAGCCAGTCACGCCCTGCCCGAGACCCTCAGCCGGGGAAGGTCGTCCCCTGTGTCCCTCCTCCTCTGGACACCTGCAGCAGGACCCCCCGTACCCCTCCCCTCCACATTCTTCCCCCTTCTTCCTCTTCTCCTCGTTTTCCCCTTTCTGCATGAGTCTCCAGCAACTTTGAGCTTGGCAGAACCGCTGCAGCCCAGCCAGAGGCGGGGACATCGCGAAGGCGGCCGCGGGAGGTGGAGGAGAAGGAAAGTTTGAAAAGTCACTTAAGAGCACCGCAGGATCCCCCCCCCCTTCACCCCCAACGCCCACCGCGCAAGGGGCCAGCCCCAGGCCCCACGTGTGCGAGCAGGCCCTGGAGAAGCAGCAGATTCTCCGCAACGACCTCGCCAGGACAAAAAAAAAAGGGAGGGGGGAGAAAAAAGAATTCTTTCCCCAGGCGAAAAGTTGCTCCCTGCAACCCCATGCCTCCGCCCCTTCTCATGCCCCCAGTCTCCCAAGAAACGCCGGGCGGAGTTCTCGGGACGCCACCTGGCTTCCCGCTCCGCTCCCGAGGGCGCGGCGCCCCTCCCCCGTCGGCCGGGGGACGGGACGCTGGGAGCCCCAGGAGTGGGGAGAGGTGGGGGGGTTAGGCGGACCGGGAGGCACCGGGGCACCGGGGCGGCCCGGGCCCCAGCGCCCACCAGCCCCGGCCGGCTCGCCTGACTCACCTCGCTCCTGCTCCTCCGCCTGCAAGCAGATGGGGATGTTCTTCTTCCAGCCGGGCATGGTGTCTGCTCCCCGCGCCGCCTCTCGGGCTCGCTCTCTGGCTCTCTCGCTCTCTCGCTCGCTGCTCCCCGGCTCCGGGGCTCGCCGCGTCTCCTCCTCCTCCTCCTGTGCGTCGTCGCTCGGGCTCTCCGGCCGGCCGAGGGGGCTGCTCAGCGGGGCTGGGGCTCCGAGGCGGTTCCCGGGCACATCGAGGCGGCGCCGCGCGCCCTGCGCTCGCCTTCAACTCGCCGGGGTCCCCACACACACACCCGCCCGACTCTGGGTGGCGGTGCCGGGGGCCGGGCCGCGAGGGGCTTCGGGCTGCGCTGGAAAGAGGTTGCAGCCGCGGCGTGCGCGCTGGGGCCGGAGAGGCCGGGCCAGGGCCGGGGGCGGGAGACTCGTGCAGGCCGGTGCAGGAGCGCGGAGCCCCCGGAGGTGGGCGCCGGCGGGAGGACCAGGCAGGCGCCGCCGCCTCTCTCCGCTCCTCCTCCTCCTCCTCCTGCCGCCGCCGCCGCCGCTGCTGCTGCTCTCCCTCCTTCTTTCCCTTCCTCGTCCCTCCGCCACCAGCAGGTGGGACGACGCGGAGCCGCGGCAGCCGCACAAAGCTCCTCCGGGCGGGCAGGGACCGAGGCTGCGGCTCCCCGGGGCGCCGCCGCTCGCCGGAGCCTCCCCCGAGACGCGCGCGAGGCGGAGCGGGCACCGAGAGGGGCGCGCGCGCTCACACCCCCGGCGCCCCGACCGCCCGGCCTGCCGAGGCGCGCCTGCCCGGCCCGGCCCAGCCCGCCAGGTACCGAGCCTGGCACCTCGCCGCGGGTGGCCTGGCCTCCGCCCCGAGCCCAGCCTGCCGCTCGGGAAGCCGAGGCGACGACCTCGAAGAAACGGGAGGCAGTGTCCTTCCCTCTGGTCCCTCCTTCGCGCCGCTCCCACCTCCCCGGCCCTCGTCCCCCTCCTCCCCCCGCCCTAGCGGAGACTCGCAGCTCCCCATTCGCTAACTTCGCCCCTCAACTGAGGGACATTGCAACTTTCAGGATGGTCAGCGCTGGTCCCCGTAGGGTGGGGACGGCGTGAGTGGAAGAGACTCTTTTGTTTAGAATGATGCAAGGAGACCTTGGCTGAGTGAATATTTAATCGCTGTCTTCAAGTATGAGGAGCATTTTATGATCTGGTTTTATGATGAGTTTCTTCCTCTTGTCATGGGCTCGCAGAAATTCAGTGGGAAAATGAGTAAGACAAGGGGGAGGGAAGCCCCTTTGCAGTAAAGCCTGGAACATTCTGCCCAGGTGTGGGGGCTCTTGCTTTGTGGTTTCAATGATGCGATGCGAGGAGGGGGAAAGTTGGCAATTGTCTGTCCTGCGGAGGGGCAGCGGGTGGGGGGGGGGGAGGAGAAGACATCCATCTGCCTTAAGCCTCGGGGGTTGGTGACAGAATACCTGTGTCCTCCCCATTTATCTGATATGGACTAAAGAATTCAGAGCCCCTGCGGCTATAACTACTGGTTTGCGGTCGGTGAGGACTCTCTGCCCTGCAGTTTATTTTGGCCTCTGAAGGAACTGCGGTTTCCTCTTCCAAACTAAGGACAGTGGCTCCTGCCAGCCCTCCCTCTCTCTTCTCTTGGAAGCCAGATAACACTGCCAGGGAAATGTCTTCACTACACAATGCTGGGAGATAGGATCTCTCTCTTGTGCCACCCCATAAGCCGTCTTATCAGCCAGTGATGTTTGCACCTGCTATTGCCCCTTGCCTGGCTGGCTGCCATTGCAGAACTGCCCAGCTGCCAACAGCCAGTGGCTATCTTTCCTAAGAAAGGCTCGGGGCCAGAAGCTTCTAGGGTAAAGAAACTGAAGAGCTAAGCGATGAAGAGTCACGCCATCCCAGGGTAATCAGTAGAAATGTTGAGTGATAGCCTGGAGAGAGATGGCATAGCAGTTAAAAGGCACGTGCCTGTGAAGCCTAAGGATCCAGGTTCGATTCCCCAGTACTCAGGAAAGCCAGATGCACAAGGTGGCACATGTGCCTGGAGTTCATTTGCAGTGGCTAGAGGTCCTGGCGTGCCCCATGCCCATTCCCTCCCTCTCTCTTTGTCTCTCTCTATATATCTCTTTCTCTCAAATAAATAAAATAGTTGTTAAAGAAAAAATCTCAATTGAGCTGCTCGAGCCTTCTATCCAGACTCTCTGCAAAGGAAAATCCAGAAACAAAATATGGATGCCACACGTGTCACTCTAAATGGTCCATCCTCTATCGTAAAATAAACAAGAGTCATGGAAAATTTTGGTCTTGTCCTAAGTTTATTTCAAGATCGAATCATGTCAACTTTATGTAAAGAAAAGCATTTGTGTCATTTTATTTCCAAAAAAGGATAAAGGCCATCCAGCCCTAATCAGACTGGCTATGGTTACAGGCAAACACCTTGCTTTTGACATCATTAGAATTCACTACATTTTCATAGCTCTGTGTTTAATATTTTATGTGTGTGGCCATTATAACAAGTGTGATTCTGGAAGACCTACCCAATAAATACCCGGGATGGACTGAACCTTACTCACCACTCCTGTAGTTACATTGCTCTGTCAGTGTTATGCCTTCCCCATCAAGACAAGTGATAGGTTGTAGCTGACAGAATTCAAGCTCATACCTGTTAATTGCTTTTAAGTAGGGGAGGCAAACTTCCTACAATGTGTTAGTCTAGGAGTAAGATAATTATAATTTAGTGGATCAAATTGACACATTCTCCTGGTTATTTGGGTCAGATATTACTTTGTGGACTATACAAATGAGAGTGGCTGAGCAACTGTTCAGTATAGATCCATATCTTCTCTCACCTCAAAGTAGTCATTGTCTACATATTTTTCACTAATAATCATGTCTTGCAAGGTCTTTGTACAGATAGCTGCATTATCAAGTGTATCCTAAGCTCGGTGGGGCTGAAGCAGTGTTTTCATCTTGGCATCTCCAGAATCTCCAGCAGTAAGGCCGGTACATGGGGGTTGATGGTAATGTCTTTGACCTCATCTGGGTTCCTGCAGCACTTCCTGCAGGACCTTCATGAATCCTCACAGTATGATTCAGATCACTTAATAGTCAAGTGCCAAACCGGGGCGGGGGGGGGGGGGGATAAGTTGATCACTGAAAGTTGACTGGGATGTATTCGGTTCCATTGTGTGACATCATCTTATATTCAAAGCACTATATTTAAAAAATCTACTCCAAGAAAATTGTAAAATTATCTGAACTTAGGAGAAAAATGTCCACCAGCCACATGGATATCTTCTTATTCTTTATTAAATTTGGAAATCAGTGCCTTTTAAAGAATGTACCTATCGGGCTGGAGAGATGGCTTAGCAGTTAAGCGCTTGCCTGTGAAGCCTAAGGACCCCGGTTCGAGGCTCGGTTCCCCAGGACCCATGTTAGCCAGATGCACAAGGGGGTGCACGCATCTGGAATTCGTCTGCAGTGGCTGGAAGCCCTGGCGCGCCCGTTCTCAACCTCTCTCTCTCTCTCTCTCTCTCTGTCTCCTTCTCTCTCTGTCACTCTCAAATAAATAAATAAATAATGAACAAGAAAAAATTAAAAAAAAAAAAGAATGTACCTATCACAGCAACAACTGTATCTACACACCACCTCACATTAGGAATTTGTGGTACTTCTTTGAACATAAATGTTTCCAAGTAACTTGGGTATACTGAATGGCTTTACAGCCTGGGTTTACAGAATCCAAAATTTAATTGGTTTGACAAAGCTGAACAGGCCGTGGAGCATACTCCTGAAAGTGGCCATGTTTGATCACCTTTTCTATAGCTTTCAAAATAAAGTGGAAAGAAAGCATGTTCTCTTAATACATAAGCTGATGCCTTCCTCACCTTGTAGGAAAAAATATATATAAATCAAAAAAATGCTTTATTTAATGTGTGTGTGCCTATCTTTATGTGTGCAGGAGCATGGGCATGTTTGCCTGTAAGTTTAGGTGAGATGACAACCACAGGTATCATTTTGACAGGGTCACTTACTGGCCTTGAGTTCACCAGGTAGGCTAGACTGGTTGGCCAAAGAGCTCCAAGGATCGCTGCCCATCTCTTCCTCCTCAGATCATCTGGGATCACACGCATACACCACCACATCCACCTTTATTTTACATGAGTTGTGGGGTTGTAACTCAGAACCTCATGCTTGTACAACAAGCACTTTACCAGCTGAGCCTCTCTCTAGCCACAGCCCTGCCCCCCCCCCCAAAAACTGCTTAGTTTAATCATTTTGTTCAAACCTGTGTGGATAGATATACTTATGCTGTTAAAGAAGTATAAACGTGTGTGGCACAGGGAAGAAAAACTGGCCTCTATCATTTCTTCTATACTTTGACAACTGAGCCTCCTCACAGGGAGGAGGGCTTACAGGGCCTTTACTATAACCATGTTATGGTTTCTTGGAAATCAGTGTCAGGAGTTAGAGGAATACCCCAAGAGGGGGAAAATCTGAGCTGTTATTTTAGATTTGCTCTAAGACCTCAAAACATCTACTATGTGCTTTATACCATTTTGTCTTGACTCTATGTTCATATTGACCACATATTAAGTGAGCACCTGAATGTTTCCACCACAGTTCCCAGAGCCAGCACTTACTTTCTATTACATGTGGAGACCTTGAAAACTCCTCTGACACCTTAGAGACACACCTGGTGAATACCCAGAGATTCTTACAGATGTTGCTAATTTGCATTTACCTACAAAATCCTCTTTGAACATTTCAAATGGTAGACAGAAGTGTCCTTGTATAGTTTATCTACTTGGGGGGGGGGGTCAAAGGGAGACAAAGGTAAAAGGAGCGGAAACTAAACTGGGTACAAATTGATCATAGCTAAAATCTTGAGTCAGGAAGAATGTAACAAAAGAAAGGAGAAAAGCACCCATGTAAATAATTTAAGTAAAGCACACAAGAAGGCAAAAAAGAATGTTCATGTAAGAAAAACATCACAATGTATTTTAAATTAACAGCTTAAAGTTGGTCCGTATTCAATGCCAACTTGACTAGGCCACCAGGCACCCAGATCTTACTTCACACATTCTAGATAAATTACATTCTCACCAGCAGCACACAAAGGTTCATTTTCCCCAGCATCCTCAGCAGCTTTTGCTGTCTTTTGTTTCTTGGCAATAGTCATTCTGACTGGGGTAAGATAGCCTCTCAATATACTTTCAATTTACATTGTCCTGCTTATTAAAGATATTGAATATTTTCCATATATTTTTGATCATTTGTAGTTCTGTGTACCCATTTATTGATAGCTATTAGTCCAGCCACTAGGGAACTGAGTATGAAATGTTCCTCACAAACTAAAGATAGAACTAATTTAGGACCCAGCTATTCCACAGCTAAGTATATAGCCAAAAGTATCAAAAGCAACATACTTTAGAAATCTCTGCAATAGACAAGATATGGAATTAGTCTCGACATCTGCCAACAGATGAATGGATCAAAGCAATGCTGTATGCAGATCCAGTTTCAAATTATTTGACCATAAAGAAGAATGCAGTCAGGGCTAGAGAAATGGCTTAGTGTTTAAGGTGTTTGCCTGCAAAGCTAAAGCATCCCAGTTCAATTCTCTAGTACCCAGGTAAGCCAGATGCACAAGGGGGTGCATGCATCTGGAGTTCATTTACAGTGTCCAGAAGCCCTAGCCCATTCACCCATTCTCTCTCTCTCTCTTTCTTCTTTCTCTTTATCTCTCTCTCTCTCTCTCTCTCTCTCTCTCTCTCTCTCTCTCTCTGCCTCTCTCTCTTTCTCTCTTTCAAATAAATAAATAAGATATATTTAAAGAAGAATGAAATCATATTATTTGCAGAAACTGGAGAGCATCATGTTAAATGAAATAAACTGGACTCAAGAAGGAAAGTTTTGCATGTCTTCTTTTCTCTTCTTTGTGAAATCTAAATATAAATTAATATTATAGGAAAGTACCAGGGGGATTATTAGAGAAAAGAAAAGAAACCCAAGGAAGTGGGGTTAAAAGCTGGCCTGCAAAGCCTCAGGACCCAGGTTCAACTCCTCAGAACTCATGTAAGCCAGATGCACAGGGTGGTGCATGCATGTGGAGTTCATTAGAAGCCCTGGTGTGCCCATTGTCTATGTCTCTCAAATAAATAAATAAAATATTTTTTTTAAAAAAAAAAAAGCTGGCCCTCCTATCTGTGAGAGCACTTTTCTCCTGCCTGACTACTATGACATGGTTCCATATATCTTTTTCCTATATCCAGACCTTTCCTGGATCCCAGGCCCTTTGCCATAGACTGGAAATATACTTGGCTCTCTGGTTCTCAGGATTTAGGACTAGAAATGCATCATCACCTTTCCTGGGTCTGAGGTTACTGCCTCACCATGCAGAGCTTGAGATCAACAGCCTCCAGCATGGCATGAGCCAATTCCTCTAAATTAATCTCTTTGTCTGTTTAACTGGAGAACCCTAACATAGAGGTCTATGTTCAAATTCTGGTTCTACCACATTCTAGCTCTGTGAGCCTTCACAAGTCTAGCTAGCACTGTGTTTTCCTGCATCTGAAATATAAAGCCTAGGTGGCCATGTTATAGGGAGGATTAAACAAACTAATATGTAAATCAAAAGCTTAGCACAGTTCCTAATGAGTAGTTAATTATGACTGAGTGGGAAATATTTAGTGCTTGGTTAAAAAAAGAAATGGTATAGAGTAGATCCATGCGTTTAAAAACACAAGTTCCTGTAACTGTATACAAAATTTGCTTGTGCTAATGATCAGACACCTAATAAAGTAATAAAATCCATAGCTTTCCTCAGCTCTCAAAAGAATGCTGAGTTCAAAAAGAGATTAAAGGTTCCTGAACAGCATGAAAAGAAGTCTCCATCACAAATAATAACTTTGAATCTGGCTAAAGAAAGGAGAGAGATAATCCCAAAGAACTTTACCTTCCTATTTGAGCCTCTGGATTACTGACACCAGAACTCTCCACCCTCTTTTTCCCCTTTACATTCAGACTTTTCACAAAGTCATCTATACTGCTGACAACCAAGTTTTCAACTCTGAGTCATACTTCAACTTCCCAGGGAAAGCATTATCTACCTTTCAGGCCCATGGGGCAAAAACATAAGGAGCATTGTGACTCAGTCCCAAATCCCCAGTTGGTTACCAAGTTCTTTTTAATTTACCTTTGAAATCATTCCGGAATCTTTCTTCTTTTCCATGACATTGATTTATGTCTTTATTGTCTTTCACCTGGACTATACCAGTAGCTTCACCAGGCTCACTTCTTCAATCTTTCCTTACCAAAAATACTACCACTGCTAACCTCGATTTTGTCCCTGAGGTAAAACACCAAGCCGTCTTTCCGCTGCCTTTTAGTCCTCCCCAAAGTACACATTGCTATTGCATTTGTTTTCTGCCACAGTTGCTCCCCACATATGCATATCTATGTTTCTCCTTCCATCCCTCTTTTCTTACTTCCTTCCACTGTACATTAAACTGCTTAACCCCTCCACCCTGTGCTACTTCCATTCCCTAAACACATTGTGTGTTGCCATTAAATGTAAAATAGGTTGAGTGCCTGCAGCTAAGAGACATTTCCTTAAACTGTATGTGCTGGAGTCAAAATCTGGACAAAGAGTGTTGGCTCTGAAGCTTATTATCTTTCTACCCTGCATTGAATTACCCAGTTTCATTTTTACCCAACAAACTTATTGTACCTCTCATTAAGATCATGATTGCCATTATGCCTATGCTACCACAGAACTTGATCTCCTTATTTATGGTATTTTATTGTAGACATGCAGAGCTGTACACGCTATAAGGAATTTACACTAGCAAACTGAATTCTGAAGTCTTGTGGTCAAGATTCAAATCCTACTTCTCCATCTAGGAGATCTTGGGCTCCTCTCTGCTTTTGTTTCCTTATACATAAAATAGGGTTGTAATCATAGGAACAATGTCATAGCATTGTGGGGTGAATTAACTGAGTTACCACTGATACAGAATTGCGCCTTCATCTGATTGGCATTGTTCGAGGTATACATTTTTGTACCTTAGAAGAAGTGTGTGCCCAGTGAATACTTGCTGGTGAAAATGGTGAATGCCAAAATTAGTTTTTAATGTTCTAAAGAGATAATTCAGTGGTTAAGTATACTTTCTGTGCAAGCATGAGGCCTGCGAGCCTGAGGGCCTACGAGTGCCTGGGTTCAGTTTTCCCACCACCCACATAAGCAGCTAGATGTGGTTACACATGCTATAACCCCAACCCTACAGGGTTAAGACTAGAGAATCTCTGGGGCTTAAGAAAAACAGAAAATTCTGGAATTAGTAACAGACTCGATCTCAAGGAAAAACAGTGATGGAGGAGACACCTGACAATCTCTGCAGACACGTGCATGGGGTACCAGTAAACACGTGTACATGCATACACCATCACCAGTAACAGCAACACATGCACTATGCACATGTGAAAGAAAGAGTGTTCAATTTCTTTATAAGTCTCCAGTAATCAGAAATTTTTGACCCATAAATGCACCAGTGAGAGAAATTTCATTTATTTTCAAAATTTAGACAAGCCTGACAATGTTTCTAAAAGAACCCTTCCCAGCCCAAGTAGAGAGTGAGCAGTACTTGCAACATGAGAATTCTGGAGGTGATTATGGTGAGCAGGCAGCAGCTACTGACTGAACAGAAGACTAGACATAAATAAGCATTTCATCAGAAAATTAAATAGGTGATCCCTACCTTCTTGCAAAAAGCTACTAATAATGGATTTAGGTTTAGTCTCTTGAGTGTCTAAAAAATTAGAACAATGAAGTGATTAAGGATACTGACTTCAGAGGGAAATTAAGGTAGCTGGCTACAGCTAGTATAGATTGGCTAAACAATGACTAAGAGCTTTCTCAGGAGAAACTCATAGGGTCAGTTAAGGAATAAATAATAAAAAGAGGAAGGATTATTTATCATGATGGCAGGCGATAAATAAAAATAAAGTAAGAAACAAAAAAAGAGTGATAGGTTAGGCAAAACCTACCTTGTATACAACATTATAAGTAGTGAAAATTACTAGCTAGAAAAAGGAAGTAGCAAGCAATATATGGGAACTGCAAAGTACATATCATTCTTACCAAGCTTAGCTGTTTTTGTAGCTCTGTCCTAAGGAAATAACTATGGATGTAGCAAATAATTTATATTCAAATATGTTTATCATGTCTTTGTTTACAGTGGCAAGAGAATGCAAAGATTCTAAATGTCTAATAAAAGGGAATTGTTTACATAAATTACATTGAATATTTATAATATCTAAGTATATAAAATATATTAAAATATGTAAAAGAAGTTATAGTGTGTGTGTGTGTGTGTGTGTGTGTGTGTGTGTGTGTGTGTAAAGAGAGAGATAATTCAGTGTTTAAATGTACTTTCTGTGCTTATAAAATAAGCAGGGCATGGTGGTGCATGCCTTTCATCCCAGAACTCAGGATGCTGAGGTAGGAGGATTGCTGTGAGTCCACAAGGGCAGTCTGAGACTACATAGTGAATTGCAGATCAGCCTGAGCTAGAGTGAGGCCATACCTTGAAAAAATAAAACAAAATAAATTTTCGGGCTTATAACTCCAAGTTTCAGAAATCTGTTATAGCCCACACTGAGCTGTAGGAAACCAGTGAGGTCCCCAAAACAAGACAGGCTTCTCTCAAAGCACTGGATTACCCCCCAGAGGTGAAAAGTAAGACCCTATTGCTGAAGACACAACATGCTGCTGACATAGAATATCAAAAGATCTGGCTGAATCTGGAAGGAAGCCAGTTCCCAGATGGTTAGACCATGTAGTGCTGGAAAGAACGACATGAGCTGCTAAATGGCAAGGAGAACATCCAACAACGTTGTGAGCAAGCAGGGGACACAGCTACATGAAACCAACCAGTCTGGCAAGATGTACAGCCCTGTGCAATAGTGCACCCAGCCTAGGTGGGTAACTGATGGTTCTCTGATTGACTAAGCGATCCACTCAGTGGAAAGCACCCCATAGCTTGTAGGGAACCACATCAGAATCCTATGGAGACCAGGATCATAGATTCCAACAAGCAGCTCCACTAGATTTTGGCCAAAAGAGAGGCCACACCCATTAAAATCTCTAATTAACTATGCTTATACCCTTTAATCTATGCTGACCTCACTCTCCATTGGAGAATCTCTTTTTCTTTTGCAGAAAAAAAGACAGTGAAAACCAGGGACAACAAAAATCTATCAACAATGCAAGAAAAGATAGCTGACTTCCTATCAGAAGATGAGCCACCCCTTGCATATCAGCTGGGGTCCAGGTGAAACCACAGAAGAATTGGTAAGATGAGCAAGAGTGCTGCTTCTATGGTGAGCCTGACAACAGGGTGAGCATGCTAGATGCTGAGGATACTCAAAACATACCAAAGGAGAAATCCAGAAGTTGCTGAGGCCTTAACACTAAAGTAGGCTTAAAACACACTGGTCACGGCTCAGGGAAATTTGCAGAAGAGAGGGTGGAAAGACTATAAGAGCCACGAAGTGGGAGGAAGTATCCAGAGGCATTGCTCCCCCTGCCCCATAATGACTGACTGCTGCTCTCACAACTCATAACCCACAACCCCATGGAGAACAGCAGTAATCCCACTGAAGAGGGGCCTCAGTGGAATGGGAACAGGGAAGGGGAATAGTACCAACACATGACATAAGCCTACAAAGTTTCTACTTAATTAAAAAAAAAATACAATGATGTACATAACTAATATCCAAATGAATTGTGCAATAAAAATTGAGAATAGCAGACATCAGCTTAAAGGTAAAGTCTAGAGACAATGGCAGGTCACTCTTCACTCAAGAAATGCTTTGTCACTAGTACCATAGATAAGAGAAGATACCATATGGAAAATCACGACCATGGAAAAGTCTGAATCATACCATGAATAAGTGTTGAAATTTGAGTGTAATGAAGTTCTAGTAATACTTATCCAACTAATTTTACTTGTATTTATTTATGGAAACTCAAGATATTTGATCAAATCTATGTGTAAAGAATTTATTTGCTTATTTTATTTCTGTTTCTTTGTTTGTTGTTTTATGGTTTCACTATGTAATCATAACTGTGAGACCCAGCGTAGGACTCTCTTAAGTAGTTCAAGCTGTCCTCCTTCTTCAGCCTCTCAAGTTTTGGGATTACAGTTATCTATCACCACACTTGGCACACTTCTTTCCTCTTAAGCAGAAAATAACAACAACAACAATAATAATAATAATAATAATGGTATTTGCCAATATGGTTTATTGGGAAAGAAAATGTGCATGTACTAAAGCTTAAATATTTTTAAAGAGGAAGAGATATATCAGAACATGTCCTTTCCAGCTATTGCCATGATCTGTTTTATTATTTTCTTTTAATATATATTTAGACATTTCAATTTTTGTTTTAAAAATGTGGTTATGTCTTGCTTTATGGTGGGGATTCATTTTGTGAAAAGCATCACTAGTTGATTTTTGTCATGCAAACATAGAGAGGATTTACACAAACATAGACAGCATAGTCTGCTAAACACCTAGGATGTGTGGGTGTCTGCATAAGTGTGTGTGTGTGTGTGTGTGTGTGTGTGTGTGTGTGTGTGTGTGTGTGTTGTAACCTATAGCTCTTAGAGCTCTGATGAAAAATACACAAGGTTAAATCAAGCATGGGAGAAAATGATACAATTAAGAGACTCCATCAACTGGAGGTATATGATGCTGTGGTCTACCTGGCAAAATATACTGCTTTACTTTATATACTTAAAAGGAATACACCAAAATAACAAAATAACTATAAGGGATATGAAAGCAGCTCAGTGGTATAGCACTAGTCTAGCATGTAAGAGGCCCTGAGTTTAATACACAGTACCAAAAGAAAGGCAACAACAGGAAGCATAGCACAATAAGATAAATCAGCAACAGTCTCTGATCATCATTATCAAGTGTTATGAACTATGCCTAGTTATATGCCATAGACTTTTATTTGATTAGTAACGTAATAGGTCTGTTAGTACCAGCATCACTACAAGCATGAGTTTACGTTGATTGTACCATCATGTTTCAGTGAGCACCGTTTGTTGAGGTGGTAGGAACATATGAACTCCCTCATAATCTTACAATTCAACCACTGTGCTATATGCTAGGTATAATTAATGAAATATTGTCATGTAACTTATGATTATATTACATTTTAAAGGAAAATCTAGTAAATTTTTTACCAAAAAACCCTAGTAAAAACAAATGATATGAGATTGTTTTCAAACTTCTCTGGAATTGGTGTATCTATTAGCAGTTTTGCAATAAGAAGACTAAAGAATTAAAATAGGGATGTTTTAGGTTTCATTCTTCCTTCTGCCAACCTAACCATTTGCAAATAATGTGGTTTTCCAGAATTTCCCTATCTTCATGTGTAAGAAATGCCCCAAAATGTTCAGTTAGCTGCTTCAAAGTAACATTGAGTGAACATCTGGAATGAAACAAATAGATTATGTCATAAATGCCCAGAGTATCTGCAAAGTGTATGAGCAAAACATTTTGTGAAGACAAATCTATTTCCCTTTAACTTATCACTAAACTCAGTTCATTTCCACACTAGCTGTGGGGCCCTAACCAGCCAATCTATTGAAATCCGCAGGAACACCAACCTCAGATCAGTCTCTGGCTGATATACCAAAAGATTTATTAAAAAAAAAAATGCTTCAGGGATTTGTAAGTTTATTTATTTTTACAACCTGCAAAATTCAGACTCAGCAATGAACACCCACTTCCTGACATGCATGTGTTAGGCATATATGAGCATTTGTTTATATTCTCTTTGACTTTTTCAAATCTGTTCAATGAGGTTTTTTATTCCATGCTTATTATATATGATGTTTCATTAAGATCCACAGATAGAGTCACTTCTACTTTGTATTTACATTATTTAAGCACTACAAGTAGTATTTGCTACTAGTTATGTAAATGGAAAGTAACTTACAAGATTTATGATGTGATTTTTCTTTCGTGCAGTTGGTGACTCGGTTGCCTCCTGATTTTTATTTATGTCCTGAATGATAATCAGCCTTTCCATTTTCCCACCCACACTGTCACCTGATCTTCAGATATGGCTGGAAATGAAGGCATCATGAGAAATAACCACATCCAGTTCAAAATGACAATAGCAAGCTCAGAAACATGGGGCAGGCCAGCTTGCAGCAAGTACTAGCAACCTGCTTTCTGTAAGTGAAACTGTCTCAGGGCTTGCCTCAGAAAGCGTCCAGCACCGCCTTTTGCAGTCATCCCTGTGGGAGATCAGAAAAGACCTGTATTGCAGAAATGAAGGATTATAAATGATTAACAGGCAAACAATGGAGTAATTCAAAACTGTAAGAAAGACTACACTAGATGAGCACAAAAAAAAACCCATAATTATCAGCAGCTACCTTGAAATTTATAGGAAACCAGGCCAAATAGCAAATTCATGTCTAAATGACTCAACATGAGAGGAAGTACTCCTCCTTATGAAAGGAAAGTAACAGATCCAGTCTTGTGAAAAGAGAAAATTATAAACAAATTAAAGAAGCTTCAGTATAATTTCTCTGCATTCACTGTCATTAATTAATTTTTACATTATAGCCTAAGTGAAAAGAAAAACACAGTAGAAAATTAAAAAACAAGGTAAAAACAGAACAGAAAAACCTTACCAGGTCCTTAGTGAAATGCCATTGGAGGTCTTCTCAGAATCACAGTGGACTCTCACCCCAGGGAACATTGGGTTGATCAAGCTAGAGATGTCATGAAGCTTTCATATATTCTACCTAAGAAAACTTAGAGTATGTCACCTATCTACCTGTGATTGTATTCTATTTTCACACAGCTCATAATCAGAATTATCCAGTGTTTTGGCCTTAATCATACTCAGAATAACCTAAAATAATTTTGCTTTGAAGCTGACTATAGCCTTTTCAGATTCTGATGCTTTTCAACCCTCTTTCCCATTACTGCTTTTGATGGCTATCTTTCTCCACAGACTTCCACATTATCACTTTAAAATACAGATCTTCTCATCTTATCATCTCCATCACTAAACTGCACCTGCCCCAAATGTATCCTCTGCTTTCTAAGGACAGTTAGCAAATATGATGCATGAATGCCTGAGAGAGTACACTCCATCCATATTTAAAGGTTGTGAACTTCCTATCCTCTAATCCCTTCTTGAAGTTTTTACTTGCTCTTTTAACAAATGTCCTACCTCAAGATGGCATTAGCACTAAGAGTTATAGAGTTTTCATATCCACTGGGGTGAGGGATAGTTGTTGTTCAAATCCTGACATATAGGAAAGATGTCTGGAAGGTGGTACCTAATGCTTGTGACCATTATAATTATTCTGCAAGAATTCTTTCCAGAGCTGCTGTGGACTCAGCATTAGGTTAAAGCACAGAAAAATGTCATGTCAAGTGGCTTGCATTCTTGTGCCCATACTAAAGGTTAAAACATTTGAACTCTCTTCTTAATTGGTCTATATTTTAACTTTTCTGGCAATGGTAAAAGAAAGACCTTATTGGCATTAAGTTACTATTGTGCAGAGACTAAAGGTCTGAAAAATTCATTTGAATAGTGCACTAATTTTGACAGAGTTGAACTACTAGGAAAATTAATGATTGTCTCTCACTTGAGCTTTAGGAAAGTCATTAAGGTTTTTATGGTTTATGGAAAATTGAGAATTGAAGTACGCTAAAATCAATATCTTATCTGATGAACAGAGAAAATGGCACTTCAAATGAAAGAAAGCATAAACAATTCCTCAGAGTATTTCCTTTCTTTCCTCTGATTTGACAGGCATATTTACATAGAGCTTCTGTATTTACTTGTATTCAAATTCCTTAGTCAGTTATTTCATTGTGATGCACACTGTGAGGGCAGAACAATGAGGTCTGAGAGTGGAGATACTGCATATTAGAATCTATGCTTTTCTGAGACTTAAAAAGATATTGGGGGCTAGAGAGATGGCATAGTGGTTAAGCACTTGCCTGTGAAGCCTAAGGACCCTGGTTCAAGGCTCGATTCCCCAGGACCCACATTAGCCAGATGCACAAGGGGCCCCACGCATCTGTCATTTGCAGTGGCTGGAGGACCTAGCGTGCCCATTTTCTTTTCTCTCTCTCTTTCTCTTTCTTCTTCTCAAACAAATAAATAAATGAAATTTTTTTTTAAAGATACTGGAGACATAATACTAAATGCCAGAAGTATTCAGATAGGGTTGTATATTTTGAAACAACCTTTAACAAGAAAGTGGAAACTGGGCTAACATGTTAAGGGCCAAGGTAAAAGTGTTCTTAATAGGTTTACATATATAATGGAGGAAATCATCAGTCCTTGTACAAATAATAAGCAGTGAGTTGGGTACCAGCTGATGCCACCAGCAGGATTTTGGAGTCTAATCTAAGTCTTCGATTAAATATCACTAGGAACAGTAGGAAGTGAAGAACTGGTAGATCATGTAATTTTGGCTTTATTTTATCTTCCCCATATGTCCTCTCTGACTTTGTGCTCTTCTGATTAGAAGCATCAAGAATCCTGGGGGAATTTGACCATATTTAGTCTCAGCCAACATGAAATGGAAGATTTTTAAGGCTAGCCGCTTCTGCATTTAGTCTCTTCTGCTACATCTACTTCGAATAGAAAAAATGCATTTTCCTTTCTGAATACTCACTGCTGTTTCCTGAATCCTTTAGCCTTGTACTGATCGTTTCTTTGCTTAGAATACTTCTGGCTCACTATCTTCTTACACTGCCCTTTTCCCTAGTCTGTGGCATCATGGGATATGGTGGAGGCCAACCAGTGAGAATGTGCGTGAGGGGAAGATTTGTTGGCATGAGGCTTATCTCAGAAGCACTGAGCAACTAAGATAGTCTTAAAGGTAACAAATCTGTCACCTTGGTTAAGACTGATACCTACAAGTTGTATGATTGTCTAAAAAGAACTTATAGTAATATTTTTGAGGTCACTGGGGAGCTGCATATCAATGCAGAACAAACTCAGAAAGTTGACATTTGAAATCTGTCAAGTGCAGCTTTTACTTGTATATAGCTTCATATTTTATGCAACTAACATTTTTTTTCTTTGTGGAGAATTAACAATCCTAAAGGAACATACCATGAATAGAGAAACTTTATTCTCCATTATAAATGGCATCTAACTTAAAAATCAAAGACATTTCGTATTAACCTTCTTTTTTTGCAGCTTTATATCCAAGTTTATGGAAAACCTATGAATTCATTATGAAATAAGTGCTCACTCAAACCAAGGAAGGATGCCAGTTCATCTTATAGCTGACAGCCTGGTGTGAAGCCCTTTACTTTGTACCGCCAACTTCTGAGTGACTAATTCCCTCCTTCTTCTCCTACAGTCAATTTATCCTATTATATGTTCTGTGATAGGCATCTCAGAACATGTTCTAACAACTTGTTCAGAGGAAGGCTTTCAGTTGAAATGAAAGACTAGCAATTTTTACTGCTTCAGTGGTTGCTCATAAGAATATAATTTATTAATCTATATCTACTAAACCAAGAATAAGATTTTTTTGTTCACAATTACATTGCAGCTATAGATTTATTGGGACATCAAAAGAAAGGGATTAAAGAACCTTTTCAAAAGATTCAAAAGGCACATATTCTTTAAAAGGGGGAAAACTTAACTTAAGTACAGATTGGGATCAGGAGATTTCAGTGTTATTACGGTTTGTCCACCATACCTGCTCATTGATCCCAGCCATTTGACAAAAGGACCTTTGTGAACAGCATTTTCTTTTTTGCTTCTAAATTTAGGCTTCCAGGCTGACAGAACACTGTGGTATTGCTCTATATTCTATTACAGAGATTACACTTCTCCATCCTAGAAAGAGAAGGTTTGGGTCAAATCATGGTCTCTAGAAAGTTTGCATGCAAGCATGCCTGGGGTATTAACTCACTTGCTTACTAACATCTTTAGTGGCAGAGACTTTGTGATTGCATTTTAGTCAAGTAGCTTGCTAGTTAAAGTGGCCAGGCAACTAGGGTGATGGTAAGAAGCAGAGATGTTCTTGAAAAGAATGACTCATAATGAAGGCATGGGAGGGTCTTTAGGTAGGGGACAGAAAAGACATTAGTTTCCAACCAAAGTGGGCAGGAGACTCCTGAGACTCACCCCACCTCTCACAGCTCCTCTGAAGCTACTGATGCTCACTCAGAGTCTGCAATGAAAAGGAGAAAATATTATCAGCTCTCATTTCTATTTTTCACTGTATGTGTATCTTTTTAGTCTGATTTGATTCTGAAAGGGATAACAGTAGACTCCCTGACACCTTTATCTGAAAAAACAAAAACAAACACACAAAAAAAAACCAGGTAGATAGTGGTGAGGACAACATCGACCTGATCTATCTTGGTCTACTTTGGCCCCTCTGATGAGTCAACTTAATTTTCCTTGGAGGTACAGATGGCACCAAAGACAAATAACACCCCACACCTCATGGCACGCCAATGAATTTAAGGGATCTAAGACAGCTGACATCCACCTCGTTTATTCCCTGAACTAGATCTCCTCCACAATACCTTCTCTGGCCCCACTCATTTTAATTAGAAATACTTAAGAGTCAGGAAATAGAAACATCAGTACTAAAGACTCACAGTAAATATGGGAACAAGGCTAATGTAGTAATGAAAAGCACAGAATCAGATGGTCTGTATTAGAGTCTATGTTCTGTCTCTATCTGTGCAAATATTTGCCAACCACCTTGTTGAACCTGCTTTCAGTGTGGAAAAACTGACATTGTTCTGGAACCTGGTTATTAGTTTGGAGAAAGTGATGCTTGTACTAATATGTGAAACATAATATGTACTCCATAAACCAGCCAATACTACTGGTTTACGATTAAATATTCTTCTATTAGAATTTTCTTCTGTGATATAAAAGATTTATTACATTATTATTATAGAGACACCTATCACTTAAATTTTTTTTTGAGGCAAGCCCAACAGGCTAGCCTATTTTTTATGTAAGAGAGAGAGAGAGAGAATTGGTGCACCAGGGCCTTCAGCCACTGTAATTGAGCTCCAGACACATGCACCACCTGGTGCACATGTGCGACCTTGTGTGCTTGCATCACCTGTGTGTCACCTTGCGTGTCTGGCTTACATGAGATGTGGAGAGTCAAACATGAGTTCTCAGATTCCACAGGCAAGTGCCTTAACCGTTAAGCAATCTCTCCAGCCACCACATTTTAAACAACTTGTGATCAAGGAAACATGTCCATAAGGTATCTATTGCTGGGGGATTGTGCTTTGTGATTATATGTACACACACACAACATATGGACTGGGGATTTATCTCAGTGGAAGGGTACTTGACTAGCAAACTCAAGGTCCTAGATGGTTCATTCATGTGTGTGTGTGTGTGTGTGTGTGTGTGTGTGTGTGTGTGTGTGTCTGTGTGTGTATACATATATATATATGTATGCATATTTCCTAGCCTTTTCCCTTAAGCACGATTTTTCACAGTTTAGGCAGCAAGATTAAGTTTTGCATGTATAATACTTGGTAAATATGGGCAGTATTAGAAATGAAATAATACAGGGACTGAAAAGATGGCTCCATATTTAAGTGTCCTTCTGCACAAATAGAAGTGTCTGAAGGAAATTTAGGAGGCCTGAGACACTGAGTTAAAATCTCCACAACCCACCTCTCCAGCCCTGTAACTCCAGTTCTATGAGGAGCAGGAGCAGAAGCCGGGCAATCACAAATGGTAAGATTTTTGTTGTTGTTGTTCAAGGAAAACCAGGCAGACGAGTGATAGAGGAGGACCCCTGACATTCTCCTCTGGCTACTACAGATGAGCCTCAGTGCACCAGAGGCAAGAGTTACCACATAAACATGCATACATACATGCACCACACCCACACATCATCATCATCATCACCACCACACCACTTCAAACACACTGTGTACAACACAATGCATACTATTCACATGCAAGGAAAGAAAGAAAAGAAACAATAAAATGAAATGATATGGGTGAAAAAATGAAACAATGCAGTACTTAAGAGCTCTGTCTTGATATAGACTGATGTGAAATCACTGTCATGCAACACAGTCCTTAGTCTGCCACAGCTTCGACATATGTAGTGAGTGATTGCACATAGTGAGTGCTGAGACAAAGTGAGAAGTGACAGCAAAATAGGAACCCATTCCACTCTGCATTACCTGACTTTGCCTTCTTCATTGCAAGAGCTGTGCTGATGTTGTAGCAAATCCAACCTGGAGGGGATGAATGCATGTCCTTGCTTCGTGAATTAGCTCAACGTTCATTGCTAGCCAGGGGCCCACAATTATGGTCAGAAAAGGTGACTGTGCCACAGCCCATGTTCCACCACTTCAAGATAGGAAATGGAAGCATGATGTCTCTGCCTCTTTTCTTTGCACATCCCTCAAACCCTACATTGTGACATGATGACACTCAGTGCTATGACAAAGTGATTGTGACTATATTCACTAAAACAACACTGGGGAAAAGGTCAGCCGGGAATCATTGCTGTCTAGGAACGCTGTGATATCACACCTTGAGGTGTGAGGAAAGGAAGTTAATTCCAGTTAAAACCAACATCTGCTTCCTCCTGTGGGAACAAGTTGTTTTTCCTACAATGAATGCTGGAATTGGCTAGCTCTAGAAAGTACCACCTAAGAGTTACTTGTTTCATGGTTCAAAAGTTCGTTTCTTGGGCTTTGGTTCTGATTGTGATCTAAAAGTCCATTTGACTTTGCAGCGAATGGCATGTCTAACTTGACTTCTTTTAATGATCGCAGTTGTGCTGTGAGACGTCAAAAATAACTGTGGCACTGACCCACAGGGAAGCATGGCTGCTCCCTCATCTCCAGTTTACAGCCACAGTTTCAGGACACACACACACTTCACCACCATCACACCACCAAACCATCATCACCCTATTCTATCCCTCTGTGTATTATCATGCTACAAAGATAAAGAGAGGATGACCATTTGAAGCAGTCAGGAGCTCTTATCTAAGTCAGATTGGTTAGTTTTTCCACATACACTTTTCTTAGATAAAGAATGTAACTATCTTTGCCGTGAGTAAACAATTTCAAAAGAATGCTGGCTCCCTTGGCTAGGATAGTGCACAAAGGGTGTGCATAATTACAGAGTAACTCTGGTTTCCAGAACTGTAGCTGCAATAGTAAAATACATTTGCAAACTTGGCTAGGGATATTCATGCAACTGTTTTTGTAGTTAAATCCTTAAGTATATCACACCTTAAAATATTTCCTATACATATAAGTCATATTATTTAGAAGTAAAAATGACTTCAAAAGTGTTGCTATGGAAGGACGCCATTCCCATGGGACAATTAAAAGAGATGGCTATTCTGAGGCACTGGGGAAGCGGGGGCAGGAGAACCAAGAGTTCAAGGTGATCCTCAGCTATACAACAAGTTTAAGACCAGCCTTGGCTACATTGAGAGCCTATCTTGAAAAACCATCACCCTCCCCACAAAAAAACCTAGTACTTAAATTAAAATAAGACATCCAAAATTTGAAGCATAGTGTTTTTTGACTAGAACACTCAGTATTTGTGTCTTAGCGTTCAGCACACAATGCAAGGACCAACCATCCGATCCAACGTAAGCCCATCAGTGTTGGGCAGAAGTGCATCATTAGAGTTTGTAACTATAATAAGGGCAAATAAGTCTTAAGTACATAGTGTTGAAAGAGTGATTATGGAATTTTGTATTTATGTTCTCAAAATAATGTTCTAAAAGTTGATATTTTTATAGTTATTCTAGTTCCTGGAATGTACACACACCCACACACACACACACATACATACACATAATATGAGGAACTAATTTCTCCCTAGGAACTTTTAAAGTAATTTTCCCAATATGTTCAGATGTTTATTTTCAGATTGATGTTTCTGTTTTCTGAATCTCATCAAGATGTGTCTTCAAGAACAGTGGATGGCACATCTAGAGAGGAATATTCATAAGGAGTGAGGTCCCATATCAAGTGTGAGCTTGTCCTAAAACACTAGAGATCCCTGGTGAAGATTAACCTTGTTAAGAAAGCGAAAGTAATTTCAAATGCAAACTTAGAATTTTTAACCATTAAATATGACGTTGGAAGGCAGTTTGAAACAGGGTGCTGAAAAGTTAGGCTGAAATTATGGTGTATGAACATGTTGTCATAATACATGTCACACAAGCTCACATTTTAAGTGGAAATATACAGGTTTGATAATCTTTCTGGGTTTTGAGGTCTTAATGTTGTCTATCCAATAAAAGAAAGCAAAAAAAAGCTACTTCTAAAATCATAAAAAAGGGAAAATGTCAAGAAAGTGTAATCTTACCCAAATTCATGTTTGACTTTCTAACTTATTTTTCCATTTTTTTAAGCTTCTGTATTTATGCTGAGTTCTTGTCTCACTATTAATCTTTTATAGGTTGGTTTGAAACAAACAGGTATTTTTAAAGGGGCTTTTAGTAGGTAATCTCCAATTTCATAAGATATAATGATTCACCTTACAAAGTAAATTTACAGTGGTTGGGTTATGGTTGTTTGTTTTTGTTACATTTTATTACTAAAACTCATTCATAAAGCTATTATTTCTTCTATGCCCAGGAGGAAAGAGAACTTCTTGGCCTTCTGTTGAATTTGTTCATCTGAATGACAACTTTAAAAAAAAATGGAATGAGAATTTTGTCTTCATGTTTTCATTTAAAATTATATCTATAAGACCTTTAAGATCCTTTCCACTCTGTAACCTCTCTTGTTATTAAACCTGCCCTTAAAATTAATGATAAAAAATCTTTATAATCATTGTTTAAGCAGCACACATTGTTATATCAACCCAAGAAAGAATGTGACAATATTGATATGGGTGTTGCTTTCTGAAGGAGTAATAGAGACCCTACGAAATCTCCAGAGACATTTCTTAGTGCCTTTGAATTGCTGATCAAAAAGATCTCTTCTCCAAAGTTGATATTCTTGAAGCCAAGGCCTTTTGCTGTCCTCTTCCCCATTTCGCCCTTCTTCTTGCTATTTTGCTACCATCTCTGAGGGTGAATGTCTAAGAGGGATGCAGAGTGGCAGGAGAGCAATCTTAATCTTAGGATCCACACTGTTTACAACTCGTCAATGTGTAGTTAGTTTTTCTTAGTTTGTTGCAAATGCCTACCTCAGTCCCATGTTGCCTGCTGGGCTGCTGTCTCACAGTCTGTTTGCTCTAGGTCACTCCCAGGCCTCTGCTCAGGCTCCTTAGTTCCTGCCCATGCCCAGTGCTGACTGGGGGTTCTGCATGCCCATGACTCATCCACTTCCTCTGCTTCCTGGGCAGCTCTCTTTTCAACCTGCTGCTCCAGTTTGCCCATTCTCTTCTGCTTCATTCATTTTCTTCTGCTTCATTCTTTTCAGGTTTTGTTGTTGACCATGTTGTTTGATGCTGAGAATTGATTGGCTGACTGACGCCTTCCCCAGCTAAGCTGTGCTTGGTCACTGGGCTTCATCCCCAATTCCTGTTGATTGTAGCTCAATCAGGTCTTTGCCAATGGTCTTTTTTGTAGTTTAAACATTTCCCAGTTTTGATTAGCATACCATCTTTGTCTTTCTATAATCAATGTTTACTTATCAATATTTACAGTCTAAAGAGTGCTATCTGAAGAGGGGTATTAACATACACCATGATTTGGGGCTTAGAAAGAGCTCAATCAGCGAAGTGCTTACCATGTCAGAATAAAAACCTGAGTTTTGAGTTTGATTCCCAATGAGGGGTTTGGAGAAAGGGACCGGGGGAGTTTGCTCGGTGGTTAAAGGTACTTGTTTACAAAGACTGCTGGCCCAGGTTCAATTCCCTAGCCACCAGTGTAAAGCCAGATGGGCATTTGTTTGCAGAAAGAAGAGAACCTGGCACATGTGCACGTGTGTATGCACATACACATACATACCCAAATAAATAAATGAATGAATAAATAAATTCAAAAGCAAAAAGCAAAACAGAGTATGGTGGCTGGACCATGTAATTTCATCACCGAGAAGGCAAGAATAGACCCTTGGGGCTCCCGGGCCAGCCGGTCTAGTCTACTTGGGACAACTCCAGAGGAAGAAATATCTGAGGTTGTCCTCTAGCATCCACATACATGTGTGAATACACATGAACATACTCTAGACGTGTGCACACACAAAAATACACATGTTTATGATGATATTTAAAGACGTTCAAGCCAGACTTGGTGGTGTGCACCTTCAATCCTAACACTGTGCAGGATTAGGCTGGATGATTTCTATGAGTCCAAGATCAATTTTTCAGTGAGTGCAAGGACAGCTGGGTTGCATAGCAGCAATACCCTGTCTCAAAAGAAAAACAAACAAAAAAACCTCTAACAAACACAAGAAATATCTCATTATTCACTTCAGGAAAGTGGTGGCAAAAAGAAGCAGACCAGACATTCTGGTCACTTTCCCAGAGGAAATATCTTACAGATTCACCTGGGAGTTCAAAAGGGAAAGTTGATATTTTTGTTATTGTTGTTGTTTTCTCTCTCTCTCTCTCTCTCTCTCTCTCTCTCTCTCTCTCTCTCTGTGTGTGTGTGTGTGTGTGTGTGTGTGTGTGTGTGTGTGTGTGTATGTGATTTAAGTGATTTGTAGCTCATAAATGTGAAAGAGTTAATACAATTCAAATATCAATGTTTTATAATCGCTAATGATCTTTTTTGTGATCTGGATAATAACTCTCAGTAAACAGTAGGCTGAAATCCCAATGAGAAACTGTATAAAGAGTGGCTGCAGCTGGCAACACAGAAGTCACGGATGAAGTTAAAGATTACAAAAGGTAAGCGGCCACAGACAATGTTTGATCATGTGATGCACCATGAAATATTCTCACCAAAACTGAATCTTACAGGAAGTATAAGGGAAGAAAACAACACAAAAATACAATAAGGAAAATCCCAAATGGACAAAATTCTGTAGGGTTGGCTTCCTTAGTGAACAAACAAAAAGCAAATAAAAATGTGCAATATATGTTGAGAGACTTTAGATACATTAATGTGTGATGTATGTGGGCTCATGATTTGAGCAAAGCAATTATAAACAATGTTATTTTAGGAAACAATCTGGAGTTTGAGTATTTGACAATATCTGATAATATTGAATCATGATTAATCTTAGGTACACCAATGATATCATGGTTATTTAAAAGAAATACTTCATATCATTAAACACATATCATAAAATAATCATGAAAAAGTGATATAAAACCTAGGATTTGTATAAAAATAATCTACAAGATGGAAGATGTGGGTGGCATAAAGTGAGACGTGACTGTCTGTGAATGAACCATTAAGGAAATCAGGAATGGCTACACGGTAGGTTACTATATTATTCTGTGCACTTCAGTATTTGATTAAAATCTTTCACAATGAGGGCTTGAGATATGGCTTAGTGGTTAAGTACTTGCCTGCAAAGGCTAAGAACTCATGTTTAAATCTCCAGGTGCCATGTAGCCAGACACACAGTGATGCAAGTGCACAATGTTGTGCATAAGCACAAGGGAAAGCAAGCATCTGGAGTAAGTTCACAGCAGGATGAAGGTCCTGATGTGCCCATTCTCTCACTCAAAAGCTTTTTTCACAATGAAATGCCTGGGCGAATTCACTGATGATTACATTTCTTTCTAAATTATTCTATCTGTTGGAATTTGTTCTATTTGATTGGAAAAATGCTTTTAACCCACTTTCTCCTCACCCCAGCCAAAGAAACCTTAGGAATACAGAGTATTATCTGTTAAGATGCAGACATTGGGTGGCCAATGAAGAATGGGAAGAAAGACTGGCAGATGTCTCTACTTTGGAAAGCCTATCTTTGTCCTCCTCACTCTAGAGAAGAATGTGGTGATGCAGGCTGGTGGCATCTGAACATCCCAAGTAAACACAGGGATACACATAGCAGACCAGCAGGAGCTCATAGCTACTTCTGGAAAGATGTGGGGAGCACAGCTGTGTTACCTGTTAGTAGTTTTTCCTCAGTGGGACAGGAAGCCTAGAGTAAGCTCCTGCTTAAGAGTGAGTAGGGCTAGGGAGATACCTTAGTGGTTAAGGGGGTTGCCTGAGAAGCCTAAGGACTCAGGTTTGATTTTCCAGAAGCCAGATTCACATGGTGGCACATGTGTATGAAGTACATTTGCAGTGGCCAAATGCTCTGGTGTACCCAGTCTCTCTCTCTCTCTCTCTCTCTCTCTCTCTCTCTCTCTCTCTCTCATAAAAAAATAAATAATATTTTAAAGAAGAGTGAGGTTAAAGGCCTGAAAACAGAGCTGGGAGATGTCTAGGAAGCAATCTGCAATCCAAATTAGGAGATTACAACAAGGCAAGTCCAGTTCTAATCCTAACTTAGGGTTTAAGGATCAAAATGTAGGTTTGGGTAGGATGTGTCAAGTAGGACTGCAAGAGGGATCAGAGCTCATTGATATCCAATATAGTAACAATAAGAGGGCTGACATTGAGATAGAATTAACATGGAGACCAGGATCAGGGAAACACAGCTAGGAGGGCATAGTGGTACCGGATACTCAGTGGAAAGGCTGTGGGTCCATTGATTATGTGGCTTCCTAGGACTTTCATGATCCAGGCAGTAGACATATAGATAAGTATATGGAGATAGAATTTGAACACTGGTCTCAGTTTTCCATCACACATTCTGTCACCTAGCTCACTGAGCTGACAGGTACTCAGAAGGTCCTTTAACAAACATGTCTATCTGTCTGCTTGATGCCATTCTCACCTTGGCATCTCTCCTAGCATGCCTTAAACACCCATCCCCTAGCTCAGGCAGCTGTTGAGGAGAACCAACAAGACACAGAAGGAGGAAGAGGGAAGAACTGGTGGAAAGCCTGGACTCTGGAGGCAACCTGAGTTAAATTCTGGTTTTATTTCTTCCCAGCTCACTAATATCAAGCACGTTTTCCATCCTTTAGGAGTGTTTATTTTGTCAGCTATATAAAAATGTCTTTAATTATTGCTGTGGAAAAGAGAGTTAAAGGGAACTCTATAATATAGTAACTGGAATTAAAGTAACTAGAATAAGCTTTCCAATTTTAAATTATGTTTTGCCAGTTGGGATCCTAGGAAGTCAGGATTTCAGATCTCAGGATCTCATGCAGCTTGAATGGAAGCCAGGACTGCAGATCTCAGGATCTCAGGAGGCTTTAATGGAAGCCATGAGTGCAGAACTCAGGATCTTAGGAGGCTTTGATAGAAGCTAGGATGCAGATCTCAGGACCTCAGGAGGCTTTAATGGAACCCAGGACTGCAGATCTCAGGATTGCAAGATCTCAGGAGGCTTTAATGGAAGCCAGGACTGCAGATCTCAGGATGTCAGGAGGCTTTAATGGAACCCAGGACTGCAGATCTCAGGACCACAGAAGAATTTAATGGAAGCTAGGACTGCAGATCTCAGGAGGATTTAGTGGAAATCAGAACTGCAGATCTCAGGATTGCAAGATCTCAGGAGGCTGTAATGGAAGCCAGGACTGCAGATCTCAGGATCTCAGGAGGCTTTAATGGAAGCCAGGACTGGCATATCATACACCAAAATGTCATGTGATGAGCCTGCCCAAACTTGATCACAAAAGAGTTGCTTTTGCAAAATTTTATGAGTCAAAATATTACAATACCTTACCTAATGTCTTCCTGATAGTAACCCCTTCCCACCATGATGGAAGTAAGGCAGCTAGCTGGTTGAGAGCTTCCTGTGGAGACTATGTTGTCCAAATAACTTGTTTGTTTCTCTGTTCCTTGAACTTCAATGCTACCAAGAGATTAGACGTCAGACTCCCAAGAAGCAAGTAGCGTTAAGGACATGTACCTAATAAAAATGTGATTCCTTTGGGCTAGGATAAGGATATTATTCTAAAGCAATTAGCTGTAACATCATGTCAGGAAGAGTTCATGGATCTTTTTCAGGAATCTGAAATTACAGAGGATTGAGAACAATGGGATATGTCCAGAGTTTATTTCTCTCAACAGTGTAGTCCATAACGAGCAGCCCAGCTTGAGGGGTGGCTCTGCTTGCATGAGCTTTAGCATATGTGGATAGTGGCAGATAATGTTGGAAGACAACAAAGTATTTTAATGCATCTATTATCAAGACATTTCTGCTTTTTAATAGTATTCCTGAATTTAATAAATATTGTTCACTAAATGAGAGCTCTTTTCTTCCTTACACCTCATTTTATAGCAGCATATGAGAGATATCAGGAAAATATACTGATAGTTTTAAAGAAATTTAATTTGTAAATAAAATATTCCATTTTGCCACTATAAAAATTACTTTTTATCAGAATAAATTTCTAAGCTTGTTGGTAACTTTGTGCTGCTAACTTCTATAAGTATTTTTAAAAGGATTTTCACTAGTGTTTGTTAGACTACATCTTCATTGTTAAACTTAGTTTTAAGCCTCTTGCTTAATTATTGACAGTTCCAAACTTTGACTAGTGGTAATTTTCCATTGATAATGATTCAGAATTTAAGCAGCTAGGGAACAATAAATGTTCAGCTCAGTAACCCCTTTTATAGTTTTTAAAGACAGACTATGATCAATAGTCATCAAAAACAAATCTTCAAGAAAATGCTGTAATTTTGTTCATTTCAAGATAAGTTGCTGAAGATATTTCCACTGCTTGTGGTAATCAATTTATAAATACTTTTTGGGTTCCCAGAAAACTAGTATAGATCTTTTCCAAACACTAGTCTTCAGAAGGCATTCTCTGGTGAAAATAATTAAACTTTTTTCCTAGATTCATCGGATTATTTTAGATTTTTTTGAACAATTTTTATTATGGTTATACAGAATGGGTTTGCTCTACCATTATTTAAACAGTGATAAAACCTATGAGCCATGTTTTCCCACTGTTTACATGACCCTAAAATATTCACATGAATAAAGAAAATCATCAGTTATGTGGACATTTTGTTTTTCCAGGACAAAATTCCTGGTTAAAAAAAAATACACACACACACACACACACACACACACACACACACACACACACACATTCTGGACTACTAATAGTTTTTCCACTTCTTACTTACTTAGGAGTTGATGCCTGTCAACACAATGAAAAGGCAGACTCAGAGCATCATGCTAGTGTTCCTGAGTTCTGGGCAATGTCCCAAGATTGAAATGAATTGTTTTTAGAGCTGTAGAAAGTGGATATCTGAAATCACTCCTTTAAAAGCCGCAGGAGGCTTGAGGACTATGAAATGGTAAAATGTCAACTTGCAGGAAATTAAAGGTTTTACATCCTGCATATGACCTTGGAGGAAGGTTGATTTCTGAGCAGCTACAGTGGAGGAAAGCATAGGCACAGTGGACCAGGCATAGAAGACTGCTTGGAGCATGCATCCTGTGAGTTCCAAATATTAGGGATGTTGAAATAAGAGAGAATGGGACAACTAGATCTTAGTACTAGTACTACAGCTTCCTGATCACTCAAATTCTCTTAAGCCTTCAAGTCAATATAATGGTTGTTTTAGCACCTGGCTCTAGAGGCAGCTAGATGATCTAGGATCATGGTAGTGGTTCTATCACTTGCTGTGGTGTAAACTTGAGAATCACAACCCTTCTGAGCCTCATCTGTAAAATGGAGCTTATAACAGAAGTTAGTTCTCCGGGTTGCTGTGAAGAGTCAGCAAGTTCACATGGTGCACATTAAAGTCTCAATAACAAGACTTCTATTATTATTTACTCCCATGAGCTTCTTGAGAACAACTGAGATAAAATGCTGTGAACAGGGTAAGACAGTTAGGTATGGCATGCAAACTCAAGATACAGTCAGTTTGTTTAGTACTGAAGTAGTCCCACCTCAGAAGCACATTAGAGTTGAGGTGCTAAGAAATTAGTAAAGCACACTTCTGGGTGTGTTTGTGAGAAATTTCCCCTGATCAGCATATAACTAAAGGACAGCCACAGAGGGGAAAGACCTGCCTGAAACCTGATGGCCTGGAGTACTGCAGAAAACAAAGGTGGAAGAAGGAGGAAGACACCCATCTAGAGCAAGAAAGCTCAATCCCTTCCTAACAGGTGTGGCTATTGCTACTGTAATCACCTGTCAACATCTGAATCCAGGGTAATTAGCCTTCCAACATGGACTCCCATCAATAACTCTCCAGGTAGCTAAGAGCCTTTGGCCTTGGACTGGGCCTGCATCACTGGGCCCCTTGGTTCTGAAGCTTCCAGTTTTTTTAGTCTGAGAAGATACTGGTTTCTCTGGCTCTTCAGCCTACAGATGGTTATTGTGAGACTACTCAGCCTCTGACCATGCAAGATTAATCTATATCAGCAAGTGATAGAACCACTTCTATGATCCTAGACTATCTATCTGCCTCTAGAGCCAGGTGCTAAACCAACCATTGTATTGACTCAATGGCTTTAGAGAATTTAAATGATCAGGAAGCAGTAGTACTAGGACTAAGCAGTAGTACTAGGACTACACACACACACACACACACACACACACACACACACACATACACATATATATACATATATCTGAGTTTGGGGCAATGTCCCAAGATTTAAATGAATTGTTCTTAAAGCTGTAGAAAGTGGATATCTGAAATCACTCTTTTAAAAGCCACAGGAGGCTTGAGGACTATGAAATGGTATATGGTATCTGTTCAGATTAAAAAACTGGAAGCTTCAGAACCAAGGGGCCCAATGATGCAGGCCCAGTGCAAGGTCGAAGGCTCTTAGCTACTTGAAGAGATACTGATGGGAGTCTATGTTGGAAGGCTAAATACACTGGACTCAGATGCTCATGGGTGATGACAATAGCAATAGCCACACCTGTGTATACACACAATATACACATATATATTCTATTGTTTCTACTCTTCTAGCATGTTCTGTTCCTCTAGTTCCTGCTACAACTTATGTTTTCAAAAGTTATTCCTTCCTTTTTTTTTTTTCTATGTACCTGACATGGTGGTGGTCATGCTTCTGGCCTGACTAATGACTTCTTAATGAAATATAGATCCAATCCTTGTTCTAGGAATTGAGAAATGCTGAGAAGCAGGTAAAAATGCAAGGATTCATAGCATTTGCTTTTTCTTATCCTGTCTGATCCTTCATTTCTCTCAGGTTTGCTGGCCAGGAAATTCACCACCCTCTGAAAAATTATTCAAGTTTATCAGTCCCCTGGTGACACAATCATGCCCACTTCGTAGTTACAAAATCCAGCTTTTTCTTTGGGATGGATTAACTCTGATGTATGAGACCACTTATTGCGCAGGTTAGCTTGAAATGAAATAGATTCTGCTCCTTGAAAGATGTTCTTGAAAGAAAAAATGATAACTAAGCATTGTTCCTTGCTGTGGATATGTAGAACAGAGTAAGAAAAGGAGCTTATCATTTTTGAAGATGCTCTGAGTTCCTTTATAAAAGATGTTATCAGAATCCAGGATGGTTTTGGCCTCCATAGAAATCCTATCAAAAGGCAGATTTTTTCCCCCAAGGCTTGGTGGTATCACCAACCCAGAGTTAGGACAAAAGCAACATTTATGGAAGAAATGAAACACAGTGTTATATACACTTAGAATAACATGTGTTTTAAAACACTCCTTTGGGAAACCTTGTAGGTTTCTCTGATCAAAAGCTCATTGTGGATGGTAGCCCCAAGCTGGAAGTGGGGGTTACAGGTCAGTGCCCACTAAGAAAATGAGGAAAAACATAACTAATATACAAGAGTTAGAGAGGAGAGAGAGAGAGGGGAGAGGGGAAGAGGGAGGGAGGGAAAATGTAGAGGATTTAGGTTAGTCTTGATCCTACCGTCTCCAGTGTCTTGTGGTTCAGGTGTTTCTTGTAAGGGTCTAGTGAAGGTTCAGCCATTTGGTCTGTCTTTTAGGAAGTAGAATTTTATGGTATCATTGCCATTTGTGTCCAGATTACTGTTTTCCACCCTTCGATGCCCTCCCCGCCCTCCCCATCCATCCTATTGTCTAGTCCATGAGGTGCTTGCTGGGTATGTAAGGTATCTTGGGTAGATTCAGGTTAAGTGTTGTAGATGAGTGAGACTGTGTCGATTATTTTTCTGTGATTGGATAAGTTCACTGAGAATGATCTGTTCCAGGTTCAACCATTTTTCCTCAAATTTCTTTGTGTCGTTTTTTTCTTACTGCTGTATAGAATTCCATTGTGTAGATATACCACATCTTTGTTATCCATTCTTCTAATGATGGACATCTGGGTTGATTCCAGCTTTTAGCTATTACAAATTGAGCTGCTACAAACATGGTTGAGCAAATCTCTCTGGCCTGTGGTTTGAAGATTTTAGGGTAGATTCCCAGTAAGGGTATAACTGGGTCTGTTGGTATCTCTATAGTCAGCTTTTTCAGGAGTCTCCATATTGCTTTCCAAAGTGGTTGTACCGTGCTACATTCCCACCAACAGTGAATGAGTGTTCCTGCTTCTCCACATCCTCGCCAGCATTTATTTTCATTTGATTTTTTGATTTTGGCTATCCTTATTGGGGTAAGGTGGAATCTCATAGTTGTTTTAATTTTCATTTCTCTGATGATTGGGCATGATGAACATTTTCTTAAGTGTGTGTTTGCCATTTGTATATCTTCCTCTGTGAATTGCCTGTTCAACTCTGTGCCCCATTTTGTGAGTGGGGGTATTTGTCTTCTTGTTGTTTAGACTTTTGAGTTCTTTGTAGATTCTAGAGATTAATCCTCTATTAGTTGGATAACCTGCAAATATTTTCTCCCATTCTGTGGGTATTCTATTGGCTTTGCTTATTATATGCTTGTCTGTAAAGAAACTCTTCAGCTTCATATGATCCCATTGGTTGAGTGACTATTTAAGAACTTGAGCCACTGGGGTTTTGTTCAGGAAGTCTTTTTCCATTCCTATATCATGGAAAGTACTTCCCAAATTTTCTTCCAGTAGTATTCGAGTTTCTGGTCTTATGTTGAGGTCTTTGATCCATTTGGATTTGAGTGAGTGAAATGTGTGGATCAAGTTTTAGTTTCCTGCATGTGGTTATCCAGTTTGTCCAGCACCATTTGTTGAAGATGCTATCTTTTTTCCAGCCTATATTGTTTGGGCCTTTGTAGAATATCAAGTAGCTATAGTTGCTTGACCCAAAATCCGGGTCCTCAAGTCTATTCCATTGGTCTATACTCCTGTTTTTATGCCAGTACCATGCTGTTTTTATTACTATGGCTTTGTAGTATAGCTTTAGATCAGGTATGGTGATGCCACCAGAGGTATTTCTTTTGCTGACGATATGTTTGGATATGTGAGGCCTTCTGTTTTTCCATATGAAATTTGAGATCATTTTTTCTATCTCTGTGAAGAACACTGTAGGGATTTTAATTGGAATTGCGTTAAATCTATATATTGCCTTTGGTAGGATTGTCATCTTCACAATGTTAATTCTGCCTATCCAGGAGCATGGGAGGTCTTTCCATTTTCTCAAGTCCTCCTCAATTTCTTTTCTGAGAGTTTTTATATTTTCGTTGTATAGATATTTTACTTCGCTGGTTAACGTTATTCCAAGGTATTTTATTTTTTTTGTTGCTATTGAAAATGGGACTATGTCCTTTATTTCTTTTTTCTGTATCTTCGTCATTTGCATACAGAAATGCTACCAATTTTTGTGCGTTGATTTTGTATCCTGCTACTTTGCTATAGAGTTAATCACCTTCAGGAGTTTTGGGATGGAGTCTCTCGGGTCTCTTACATATACAATCATGTCTTCAGCGAATAGAACTAACTTAACTTCTTCCTTTCCAAATTGTATCCCTTTTATGTCCTTCTCCTGTCTTATTGCTTGAGCTAGGACTTCCAGAACTATATTGAAAAGCAGAGGTGAGAGAGGACATCCTTGTCTTGTTCCTGATCTCAATGGGAATTCCTCCAGTCTCTCTCCATTAAGTATTATTTGGGCCTTTGGAGCTTTGTATATTGCCTTTATTATGTTAAGATATGAACCAGCCATGCCGATTCTCTCCAATGTTTTGATCATGAAGTGATGTTGTATCTTGTCAAAGGCCTTTTCTGCATCTATTGAAATGATCATGTGGTTTTTATGTTTAAGCTTGTTTATGTGATGTATTACATTGACAGATTTTCGTATGTTGAACCACCCTTGTGTTCCTGGGATAAATCCCACTTGGTCAAGGTAATGCTTTTGATGTGTTGTTGGTTTCGGTTTGCGAGTATTTTGTTCAGGATCTTTGCATCTATGTTCATTAGGGAAATAGGCCGGTAGTTTTCTTTTCTTGTGGCATCTCTGCCTGGTTTGGGGATTAGGGTGATACTAGCTTCATAGAAGGAGTTGGGTAGCTTTCCCTGTTCTTCAATTGTGTGGCACAGTTTTAGAAAGATTGGTTTGAGTTCTTCCATGAAGATTTGATAAAATTTGGCTGGGAATCCATCTGGTCATGGACTCTTCTTTTTGTGGAGTTTTTTTTTTATTATTTTTTCAATCTCCATGAGTGTGATGGGTTCATTGAGGTGATTATTCTGCTCTGAGTTTAACTTTGGTAGATGATATGTGTCCAGGAATTTATCCATCTCCTCCACATTTTCCAGTTTTGTGGAGTAGAGGTTTGTGAAATAAATCCTGATGATTCTGCAAATTTCACTTATGTCTGTTGTGATCTCTCCTTTTTCATTTTGAATTTTGTTAATTTGGAGTCTCTCCTTTTTTTGCTTGATCAAATTGGCCAGAGGTTTGTCAATCTTGTTTATTTTTTCAAAGAAACAGCTCTTTGTTTTGTCAATTGCCTTAATTGTTTCCTTGGTTTCCAATTCATTAATTTCTGCTCTGATTTTAATTATTTCTTTCCTTCTGGAACTCTTTGGGTTGGATTTTTCTTGTTTTTCCAATGCCTTTAGGTGGATGGTTAGGCTATTGATTTGGGATCTTTCTGTCTTTTTTATGACTTCTGTCAGAGTACTTGATGACCCACCAAAGGCCAGTGGTAAGACCCTATTGCTGAAGACTCCATACGCAGCTGACATGTAAATGGAATGGCATGGCTGGAAGTTAGGAGAGAGTCAGTCCCCAGACAGTCAGCGTGTCTAGTGCCAGAAGGTACTACATGGGCTACTGAGGCAAATGACCAATATCTGTCCAAGCAACTCATTGTCTAACCTACTTAGCAACAAATAACCTGATGTGATGCCCACACAAGTGCAATAGTGGCACACAGCCATGGTGGGGAACCAACTGCTCTTGATTTGGCTAACTGATCCCCTCAGTGGTACAAGACCCATAGCTGGAGCTGGGAAACAAGTCAGAACCATACCCAAACATAAGCCCACTCTCCAATATCAAGCTACTATCAATCATGGGGTACAAGAGGGCCTACACCTATCAAATTCTCTATAAAATAAGTAATTGTTATCTCAATTTTCTGGGTGCTAACTTACTCTCTGTTGGAGAATCTGCTTCTCTTTTTCACATAGATACAGATCCTAAGGAGAGAGCTGCCCCAACATACCTCAAAAGGGGCCTGACTGAAACTAAGGACAATTGGTGAAACAAGCAAGGGTGATGTTTTCCTGATGAACCAGATACCAGCACAAAGGGGAAGGAAACCAACACAGAGAAAAGTCAACTCCTACCAAATCAGAGAGCCAGAGCCTCGGAGGCCCCCAACACCTCAGCACTGAAGCATACCAAAAATGAACCCAACATGGCTCAGGGAAATTTTGCGGAAGAGAGGGTGGAAAGAATGTCAGAGTCACATGTTGGGTCATGATATGCAGAGACATTTATCGTACCAATAACTGTGGGCTAACTCCACAATGCACGACCCATTTACATCAACAAGAAGGGTCCAATGGGAGGGGTAGGTCATGGATGAGCCTAAACAATGGTACCAAACTGCCTGTATTTGCTGAAAATAAAACTAATAAATTAAATTTAAAAAAAAACACTCCTTTGAAACCAAGTGTGGTTCTTTGAATAGAAAAATGCCCCTCCCCCCACTTCAGGTGTTTGTGATTAAGCCACGTACTGAATTACCTGCTGGTGGAACTTTTGCCAGGTGGAGCTTTGGAGAAGGTGTGTCACTGGGAATGGGCCTTGGGATTTATAACCCAGCCCCATCTGCCAGGTCATTCTTGCTGTTCCCTCCCTGCTGATATATGATAAAGTCAACCAACCTCCTGCTCATGCCATGCTTCTCTCGCCACGTTGAAATTTCCCCTCGAAAGTGTAAGCTGGCAATAAGCCCTTTCCTTCCATAATCTCATTCTGGTCAAGTGTTTTCTCCCAGTAATGAAAAAGTAACTACCACACCAAGGAAAGCAACAATCAATATGATGCTGTGGCGGGGATTCTGAAAATCTGTGAGAAGAATTTCCTTTACTCTTAAAATGACCAATCTTATATGGATATAATATTGATTCCAGTAAGCATTTATTGAACAGCTATACAATTAAAAATAAGTTTATATAACCAGTATCCATGCAAAACACCCATCTTCTCTGGGGGAGTCTCAGAAACTGGGCATTTTGGTCAACATTCTCCTCAAAGAAAACTTGAAGCTGTCCTCATGGCCATTCTGGCCACTGTGCACATTTGTCAGCAGCATTGGCCTGCACACTAAACAGCACCTTCTTCTATAGTCCTATGATGAGAAAAGGCAAACGAATGAACAAGCAGGTTGTGTTTAGGAAGGACACAGAATTCTGCTCTTGCATCAGTGGCCATACCCTAGTGCCACATCACAGGTAAAGATAGGTAGGTAAAGAAAACCTGTGGTTGGCAACATATTTGTGCACTAAGGAAAGCACATTTGATTATGAATTTATAAATTGCAATCATTACAGCAAGCACAACAGTCCTCAGGTTACCTCTATTCCAGGGAGAGGTGAGCATTGCCTCATGAATAAGTGACTCAGCATTACGAAATTGTAGGTCTCTCCTCTGCAATTACATTTGGCCTCCCATAAAATAATCAAAACACAGTGTTCAGCAGGAAAAGTTAGAGAATAATTGAACAGCACATCATTTCATAACCTTTGAGATAAAAATGACCAATTTGAACAAATCCATTTTCTTCTTTTTCTGGCTATTTGTAGCATCATTGAGATGGGACTAAACCCCCGACTCCTTTGAGATTAGACATGGGCAGAAGACCAAGTTCTCAAAAGTAAATGTGAATACAAAGGGTGAACATCACTCTTCAATCAGTGACTGAACATCAAATTAATATGAAATTCCCTCTCTCACTCTCTTTTGCTCTCTCCTTGCTCCCCCTCACCCACACATACAAGGCATGCAGTATGTGAGTCCAATCTTTAGCCATACAGATGAGAAGCAGTGTCCTTACCTGGGAATCAAAATGGAAGAATCATGTAACTTGGAATTACTTCTGCACCTACCCTGCTCACTTCAAGACTGAGATGTGGGAGGGAAATTAAGTTCTTGTGCCTCAGATTATTCTCTAATATTTTGCAGTTTCTGATCACTTTAGGAAAGCATATAAGTATGATTTGACTCACTACCATTATACAGTATAGTTTTACATAATATGTTATATATAGTTTCAGTTTTTTTGTACTTACATATAAATTATAACAGAGAAAACACAAGTTTGTTATTCCACAGTTCTGCAGGCTGAGGTCAGGTGGGTTGTTCTACGCTTAGAGCTCTCCAGGATGACATCCCATCGAAGGTCCATGAGTTTCCAAGCTCACATGTTATTGGCACAGCGTTTACTGCTGAAGAGTGGCATGAGGCCCCTATTTTCTTACTGGCTTTAAGTCAGCAGCCATGCTTAGTGGTGGTAGTCTTGAGTTTCTTGCCATACGGCCTCTGAAAGTAGTTCATACCATGCCTGCTTCTTATTTATTTTTATTGATTTATTTTGAGAGAGAGAGAGAGAGAATGGCCATGTCATGTCAGGGCCTTCAGCTGCTGCAAACAAACTCCAGACCCATGCGCCCCTTGTGCACATATGCAACATTTTATGCTTGCATCACTGTACATCTGGCTACATGGGACCTGGAGATTTGAACATGTGTTTTTAGACTTCACAGGAAAGCACCTTAACCGCTAAGCCATCTTTCCAGTCCCCTGCTACTTACTCTTTCAAGCCATCTGTGACATGTCTCAGGCTTTCCTCACAAACATCTGGAGAAAATAGTCTATTTTTAAAGGATGCAAATGTTTATGGTAGGCCCACCATGAATAATCACACTGTGCCATACTAGTTACTATAATTGCAGGAGAGATGTACTGCCATATTTACAAGTTCTACATGCTTAAGGGAAAAGATTACACAAGACTTGTAAGGGGAAAGGGAAGGCTTGAGAGCCATTAGTGTGTGTGTGTGTGTGTGTGTGTGTGTGTGTGTGTGTGTGTGTGTGTGATATGTAACATAGTTACACAAAAGGATGATTATTACTCTACACACCAGGAACTCACCTTACATATAGGTTGTCACTTTAAGCTCACGACAAACCTATGAAAAATAGCATTATATACCCTATTACAGGTTATCAATGCAAGTGACATTTAGAAAGGTTCAGTAACTTGATCAAACTTATACAACCAGTAAGTGCCACAATATGGAATGGGAGAGATTGCTCAGTGGTTAAGGCACTGGCCTGAAAAGCCCAATGACCTGAGCTCAATTCCCCAATACCCACATAAAGCCAGATTCACAATGGTATATGCATCTGGAGTTTGTTTGCTGCAGTTTGAGGCCCTGGCACACAGATTCTGTCTGTCTCTCTTCTCTTTCTGCTTGCAGATAAATATATAAAAATATTTTCTAGGGCTGGAGAGATGGCTTAGCGGTTAAGCGCTTGCCTGTGAAGCCTAAGGACCCCGGTTCGAGGCTCGGTTCCCCAGGTCCCACGTTAGCCAGATGCACAAGGGGGCACACACGTCTAGAGTTCGTTTGCAGAGGCTGGAAGCCCTGGCGCGCCCATTCTCTCTCTCTCCCTCTATCTGTCTTTCTCTCTGTGTCTGTCTCTCTCAAATAAATAAATAAATAAAAATTTAAAAAAAATACTTTCTAAAAAGAAAATGGATTACACCCAGGCTATTTGCAGATGGCATGGACTTCGGAATTGTACATGCTGATTGCATATGCTCCAAGTGTCCTGTTCTTCAATAGCACTTGTCACATTTCTACCTGCATGAATATTGTGTGATAAATTGGCTACGTCTGATGACCAGAAAGATAGATATCCTCTTTATCATTTGCATCTGTTTGACAGAGTATTTACCTATGAATACCAGAGAACCTCAGTGCCAGTGGTTTATAGCAATACAGACTCGCTGTTTTCACTTAACAGTTCAGAAGTAATGGCTGCTGGGAAGTTCTGAGAAGCTCAGCCATGTTACTTGGTCTTTGATTGTTGAGTTGAAGATAGCAATGGTAGCTCTAGCCATTAACTATAGATTATGGCTGGAAGAAAGAAAACAGAATGAAGGTTACCATACTTGTGTAATTTCAGTAGGAAATGTTCTTATAGTCTTGGCCACAAGTGTGTAGTTTACAACTCCAAGCAGCAAAAGATGCTGAGTGAGATTTTGCCCCATTCAAATTGGAGCAAAAAGATGGTAAGCAGAAAGTGTCTGTCCTTGGCCAGGATTGTATATGTCTTATTTACTGTCTCAGCACTTGGCTCAGTAACTTTCACATAATAGGTTCTTATTTGTTGTTGAATGAATACTTGTTAAATAAAGCATATAGACGGTTTAGTACAGTGCTGGACATACACTGTTCACAAGTGGTGACTGGGCAGGAGAGATGGCTTAGCAGTTAGGGTGCTTGCCTGCGAAGCCTAAGGACCCATGTTTGACTCCCTAGATCCCACTTAAGCCAGATACACAAGGTGATGCAAGCGTGCAAGGTCACATATGTGCACAAGGTAGCACATGCATCTGGAGTTCAATTACAGAGGCTGGAGGCACTGGCAAAACCAATCCTATCTCTCTCTCTCTCTCTCTTGCTGTCACTCTCACTCTGTCTCATAAAAAAAAAGGCCAGTCTATTGAGCCTGCCTGAAAAAAATATGATGACTATTGGTAACTATATTTCTTAGCAATCCCAGTTTTGTATGTGGAGTGTGTGTAGTTCAGAGATAGAGCACTTGCTACCCTGTGCACATCCTTGGGTTCAATCCCTAGCACCACACACACACACACACAATTTCATATTAACCAACATAATCAAAGAAGAAGAATGAAGGATACTATGGAAATGGTCCAGGAGTTAAAAGTGCTAGCTGCTTAAGCATGAGGGCCTCTTGGTCCAAAGATGATGTCATCAAGTTTGACTCCCCCAAATCCAAAACTAACATGAAAAGCTGGTTGTGGTCACACGCCCCTATAACCCTTGTTGGGGGGGGGCAGGGGTACAGAGGCTGAAGAATGGCTGGGGCTAGTTGATGAACAGCATCTCCAGGTTGAGGAAAGAGACCCTATCTCAAAGAAAGAGGCAGATGGGTAAAAGAGGATTCTCAGTATTCTCCTTTGGCATCTACAAGCACTCACACAGGGCTTTTGCATGTCCAGCACACACATGCATACAGATCACACAACGTAAGTAAACCATCACACATACTTTACACATACATTCATGCAATGAAAAATAACAGAAAAATCCAAAATATGTGTGTGTGTGTGTGTGTGTGTGAGAGAGAGAGAGAGAGAGAGAGAGAGAGAGAGAGAGAGAGAGAGAGAGAGTGCATGTTTGTGTGTGTGGCAGATGGATGCTTCCCAGTGCTACTTGGGTTGATTCAAGGATAAATATCAACAGCTGGTGGCTCTGCTGGCCTCGTTAAGCATGGAAAGGCCTCACAGGGTCTGCTCTGGGACGCACAAGTGGGAAATGATGAATCTCCTTTGGCTCCCCTGGTGCTTGGCAGGCTAAGGCTAGCCAGAGGGGCTCACTGTAGCAACCACTTAACTGCCACTAAATTCCAGAGGCTCAGTGATATAGCACATGGGAAGGATGTGTGCTTAAAGCTTTCTTGCGTTTGGTAAAAAGAAAAGGATCATTGTCTTGGTGATGGGAAGATGCTTGGAGCCAAGCAGAGAAAGCCAAAGAACTTCCAATCCTGTTTGTGACCACCCTCTTCTCAACTAATTTCAGATTGTTTCATGGCTTTAAACTGACTCTTGGTCCCATCTCTGTCCTCTGTCCACTGCGTTCATTCCTTCTTCTTTCTCTCCTTCTTCCTCTTGGTTCTTATCTCTCTACTCTGTGGCCAGGCAATTTTCATATATCAAATGAACTGTACATTTTTATACTATGGGTATCTTCACAGACCTAGCACCTGAGCATACAATCGAGCAAGAACGTTGGAAGCTACTTACTGTCTGTATCCTTCCTCCCCCACACAGCACTGTGGGGTAGGTGGGTACACTCCTTTGATAGGGCTGCTTAAGAGCACAAACTGGGTGGTTTGAATAACAGACAGGCAGTGCCCATGGTCCTGGAGGCTGGGTGTTCCATATCACAGTAGGCTTGCTTCTCGTCATAAGACCATGACGGAATTCTCTCCCATGTTTATCTTCTAGATTGTGGTTATTTTCTCACAATCTTTGTCATTCCTTCAAGTAGATATGTGATGTGGCATATTCTCTCCCCCCCACCTTTCTCTCTCTCTTATGTGTGGGTATGGGTGGGTTCAAATTGCCACCTTTTATAAAGATCCAGTCATATTGGATTAGGACTTTAACCTGATCATCTACCAAGGCTAGTTCTAAATAAGATCACAGTCATGAACATTGGGGATTAGAACTTCACCACATTTTTGAGGGACGGAATTTAACCATAGTAGCTAGGAATAGGCATCCATATCACTTTGTCAAGCAAAGACAAGTGGTGGTCCTTGGGTATGAAAAGTTGAGATTACTTCCAGGATCATAGACAAGGCTCAGGACTTATAACAGCTATTCAGTGATCTGGATTTTGGGAAGGTGAAACTGATTCCAATACTATTTTCCAATAAAAGCAATAGATCAAACACAATTAAAAGAGATTTATGCTTTGTACTTCCATGAAATTTTTGAATGAATAAAGTGGCCAGATATAAACAGTAACAATCATGATTATAATTATGACTAATAGCACAATATGCTTTACTATATATAGGCTTCAAGGAGTAGGATTTATTGCTTCCACATGCAAGTCTAGTGATGCTACAAGGTGTGTGTTAATGGGATTGTTCATGGCTGAGGATACTGAGTCTCACAATAGCTGGAGGACATAGCTAAAGTCAGACTCATTGGGGAGGAGTGAGTTCAGGATTTTAATACATGTATGTCTGATTTTGTGAACTATTAGCAAATTCTGCTGGGATTTTGTCTTAAAAATATAATCTTCATGCCTTTGTGGTTCAAATAACTTATTACGAATTATAATGACTGAAAAAGAACATTCTTGGACAAACTAGTCTTTAATTAAAAAAAAAAAGGAAAACTATGTGCTGGAGAGATTGCTTAGTGGTTAAGGCATTTGCCTACAAAGCCAACGGACCATGGTTTGATTCCCCAGGACCCACATAAGCCAGATGCACAAAGGGGTGCAGGCATCTGGAGTCAGCTTGTAGTGGCTGGAGGCCCTGGCATGTCCATTCTCTCTTGTTTTCTCTCTGCTTCTCTTTCTCTCTCACTTAAATAAAGAAAATGTATTTTTTTAAAAAAAGGAAAACTGTGCCAACAATGCTGAAATGACACTTCTTTGAAATGCTAATGTACACTTCCCTTAGATTCATCATGTTCACCTGTGAAGTGAACAATGTTGTTAGAAAATAATGTGGCATGTTCTCTCACACATGCAGATCCTAATGTGGAATATGCTGATTTATTTATAAGTTGTAGTAGGCAATAGTAGTAGTGGTTAGGAAGCTAGAATGAGGTCCAAAGAGAGAAGTGGGGAGGGATTAGAGGAGGAGATAATAGACTGGCAAGTGGAAGGGAGATGGGAAAATAGAGGGACAAAAAGGGGAGGGAAACACAAAACTAAAGATTACATAAACTAGTACTATAGAAATTTACTTCTTTGTTAGATAATTAAAATATATGACCCTCTTTAAGAAAGACAGAGACAAAGAGAGAGAGAGAGAAAGCCAATGAGCTTTGGTGGAATTATCCTACTGGGGTGGAGGAAGTCTTTCCCTAAAATTATAGGCTTTTTCTGATAAATCCTGGTGCTGGAATTGAGCCACTACCCCCCACAGTGAGTTTTTGGCCCATGAGGTCTCCCAAACAATGCAGACCATTGCCAAAGCACTTGGTTATCCACCATAACCAGATAGAAAGACTCTATTGCAGAAAGTACTACAGGCTGAGGTCATGAGACATTGACAAATCAAGCTGGAACTGAAATGAAGTCATCTTTCTGCTGGGTAGCTGTCATAGTAATGGAAAGTGCTATGAAAGCTGCTAAGGGATAAAAGTCACCAACAGCGAAAATAAGCAATGGAGGGCTGGAGACATGCCTTAGTGGTTAAGTGCTTGCCTGTGAAGCCTAAGGACCCTGCTTTGAAGCTCGATTCCCCAGGACCCACATTAGCCAGATGCACAAGGGGGGGCACATGCTTCTGGAGTTTGTTGGCAGTGGCTGGGAGCCCTGTCATGCCCATTCTCTCTCTCTTTCTATCTGCCTCTTTCTCTGTCACTCTCAAATAAATAAATACAAATGAACAAAAAATAATAATAAAGGCATGTGCCACCATACCTGACCTGGATAAATTTTTTAAAAAAAGGATCCTGTGGGCTGGAGAGATGGCTTAGCGGTTAAGCGCTTGCCTGTGAAGCCTAAGGACCCCGGTTCGAGGCTCGGTTCCCCAGGTCCCACGTTAGCCAGATGCACAAGGGGGCGCACACATCTGGAGTTCGTTTGCAGAGGCTGGAAGCCCTGGCGTGCCCATTCTCTCTCTCTCCCTCTATCTGTCTTTCTCTCTGTGTCTGTTGCTCTCAAATAAATAAATAAATAAATAATTAAAAAAAAAAAAAGGATCCTGCAAGATGCAAAATCAATCAGACAGATAATATGTCCCCATTGGTGCAATAGTGGCATATATTTATGGGAGCTATCAACTGCTCTCTGACTGAATATGAGGCCCACCCACTCAGTAGGAAAGAATTCATGTCTGGTATTGAGAACCAAGGCAGAAGCTTATGGTTTGGAAAGTCATGGACCTTAGAGAGAAACTTCCACTATCATTTGTCTAAACAGAGAGGCTATTCCCATCAAAAAGCCTTCCAGGGAACTGGAGAGGTGGCTCAGCAGTTAAGCTGCTTGCCTGCAAAGACTAAGGCTTAGATTCAATTCCCCAGTACCCACATAAAACCAGATGCACAAGGTATGGAGTGGAATTTGTTTGTGGTGACTAGAGGCCTTGGCACAGTTTATATACCTCCCGCTCCCTCTCTCTCTCTCTCTCTCTCCTTCCCTCCCTCCCTTCCTTCTTCCCTCCCTCCTTCCCTCCCTCTCTCTCTCTCTCTCTCCCTCCCTCCCTCTCTCTCTCATAAACAAATAAAGTACTTTTTAAAAATAAGCCTTCTAGATATATTTATTTATTCCCTTTGGTACATGCTGCTCTCATTCTTTGTTAGATAATCTGCTTCTTACAGATGGTGGCAAAAACCAGGGAGAACCAAGACCAGTCAGAATAACAAGAAGAGGAGGGTTAGTGTCTGGCTCAGGATAAGCCATTTCTATCACACCCACCAGAGCCAATGAAACATAATGCAAGAAGTGGCAGATTAAGCATGAGTGCTTCTCTCATTTCTACCCAAAGAACCTTCTCTAGGGAGATGGCAGTGGAGACTGAGGAGACTCAAAACTCACCAAAATAGTATACTGAGAGCTCAGCACTAAAGGAGACTTAAAACACAACCTCCAAGGCTCAGGAAACATCGTGGAAGAGGGGACACAAAGAAAATAAGAGCCACCATGTAGAAAAGCATACTGTATTGATTTATTCTTCCCACAAGAACTTATTAGTGCATTTATGAACCCACAGTGATTAGCAATATTCCCACTGAGGAGGACCCTCATTGGAGTGGGAATGGAGAGGAGGGACAAAAGAAGATAACTTCATGGGACTATGACCAATTTGAAGTATGTTCATATATTAAAGTTCACAATATTTTTTTAAAAAAGAACAACAACAAAAACCCTATGTGATCATCTCAATTGATGTAGAGAAGGCCTTTGGCAAAATACAACAACACTTCATAATCAAATGCTGAAAAGCATGAGCAAGGAGGTTTATATCTCAGCACAATAAAGGCTATATATAAAGCACCTAAAGCACAAACAATACTTAATGGGGAAAGACTCAAGGAGTTCCCACTGAAATTGGGAACAAGATAGGATTTCCCACTTTTACCACTGCTCTTAAACTTAGTACTAGAAGTACTAGCCCAAGCAATAAGACAGGAGAAAGAATAAAAGGGATTGAAATTGAAAAGGAAGAAGTCAAGTAAGCCCTACTTGCAGATGGCATTATCCTGTACATAAGTGACCCAAATGTCTCCATCTCAAAACTACTAAAGGTGATCAATTCTTTAAGTAAAGTGGCTGGATACAAAATCAATGCACAAAAATCAGTAGCTTTCCTATATGTAAAGGACAAATATACAGAGAAGGAAATCAGTGAGGCTGTACAAATTTCAATACCAACAAAAAATTAAATACCTTGGAATGACACTAACCAAGGATGTGAAAGACCTCTATAATAAAAACATTCAAAAAAATTCAAAAAGAAATTGAGGAGGACTTGAGAAGATGGAAAGACCTTCCATGCTCCTGGATAGGTAGAATTAACATTGTGAAAAATGGCAATTCTACCAAAAGCAACATACAGACTTAATGCAATACCAATAAAAATACCAGCACCATTCTTCACAGACATTGAAAAAAATGATTTCAAAATTCATATGTAATAGCAGTAGACCTTGAATATCCAAATATATCATCAGGAAAAAAAAAGAAACCTCTGAAGGTATCACTATACCTGACCTAAAGCTATATTACAAAGTCATAGTAACAAAAACAGCATGGCACTAGAATAAAAACAGAAACATAGACCAATGGAACATAATTTAAGACCCACACCTTAGGTCAAATAACTACAGTGATTTGATCTTTGACAAAGGTGCCAAGAATGTAGAATGGAGAAAATACAGCATCTTCAACAAATGGTGTTGTACAAATTGGATGACCATATGTAGAAAAATGAAATTCGACCAATTCGTTTTTCCATACACAAAAATCAAGTCCAAATGGATTGAAAACCTCAATATAAGACCCGAAACTCTTCAACTACTAGAATAAAAAAATAGGAGGCATGCTCCATGATATAAGACTGGGAAAAGACTTCCTGAGCAAAGCCCTAGTAGCCCAGAAAATTAAACAAACACTCAACCAGTGGGATTTCATGAAGCTAAAAAGCTTTTGTACAGAAAAACATATCATAAGCAGAGCCAATAGTTTATCCACTAAATGGGAGAAAATCTTCTCCAGCTATACCAATTATAGAGGCCTAACATCTAGAATCTACAAAGAACTCAAAAAACTAAACAATAAAAAAAAAAAAAATCAAACAACCCACTCCAAGAGTGGGGCAAAGAGCTGAATAGGGAGTTCTCAGAGGAAAAATTACAAATGGCTAACACACACTTAAGAAAATGTTCAACATCCCTAACCATTAGGGAAATGCAAATTAAAACAACTATGAGGTTCTACCTGGCCCCATTAATGATAAAAACATTAGAAACAAACATTGAGGAGGATGTGGAGAAATAGGAACACTTATTCACTGTTGGTGGGAATGTAAGCTGGTATAACCAGTGTGGAAATCAAAATAGAGACTCCTGAAAAGGATGAATAGAGTGTTACCAACAGGCCCTGTTATTCCCTTACTAGGCATTTACCCTAAAAGCTCTACACTTCAGTTCAGAGATATTTGCTCAACCATGTTTATAGATATTCAATTCATAATAGCTAAGAATTGGAGTCAACTCAGGTGGCCGTCATTAGATGAATGGATAACCAAGATGTGGTATATCTACATGATAGAATGCTACTCAGCAGTAAGAAAGAACAATGACACAATGAAATTTGTAGAAAAATGGTCAAACTTGGAAGAGATCATACTAAGCAAACTCACACAATCACAGAAAGACACTTATCACATGGTTTCACTCATCTGTGGTTCCTAACCTGGATCAGCCCAAGTTGCTGACATACCTGACTGGCATCTCAAGGCTTGGACAATAGTGAGGGTAGGGCTTGGGGCAAGGGTGTGGGAACACAAAACTGAACTCAAATTGAACTGGTACCATGGAATCTTATATCCTGGAAGTTATACTAAAAGGTCAAACACTGAACAGGATCTTAGGAGGAGTACCTGAATCAAAGGGCCATGGAGATGGTAAGATAAAGCCTAACCGTAAATTTCTGCTGTTTTCTCTTTTTTTCTGTCTTATTCCTTTTTCTTTTCCCTTGATTCTCTGTAATTTTCCCTGAAATTCCCTGTACCAGGATGCGGTTAACATCCACAATGAGCTGTTGATTGGAGAGAACTAAAGGGTCTCCCCAAACAAACAAGACAGACTTCTCAGAGCACTTGATTACGCACCAGAGATAAATGGTAAGACCCTACTGCTGAAGACACCATAAACTGTTGGCACAGGCCATGGAGAGATTGGTTGGAATCCAGGAGAGAGCCAGTCCCCAGACAGTTAAAACATCTAGTGCTAGAAGGCGCTACATGGGCTATGCTACTTAGAAGCAAACAACCTGAGGTGATGCTCACACACTTATAATAGTGGCACATAGCCATGGTGGGTAACCAACTGCTCTTGGATTGGCTAATGGACCCACTCAGAGGAAAGGAAAACCATATTTGGAGCTGAGAAACAAGTCAGAAACATATCCAGATAATGATTTTGCTTTCCAATGTTAAGCTCCCACTGATCTTGGCTATAAGAAGGTCTACACCCTTTAAATTCTCTCTAAATTAATAATGGTTATCCCATTTACATGGTGTTGACTTCACTCTCTGTTGGAGATTCTGCTTCTCATTTTCAGATGGGGGCCAGACCTGAGGAGATAAACCACCCACCATACTTAACCCTGGCTAAAGCCACAGAGAAATTGGGGAAAAGAGCAAGAGTGTTGCTTTCTTTGTACTGATATCAGTACAAGGGTGAGGGATTAGATGCTGAGGATACCCAGTACCTACCAAGCCAGAGATCCAGAAGCTCCTAAGAGCCCATAACTGAAGTAGACTTAAAATGCACCCAAAATGGCTCAGAGAATTTTGTGGAGGAAGGGAGAGAAAGATTGTTAGAGCCACAAGTTGGGACATTAGGCACAGAGACATTGCCTCTCCCCCATAACTGACTGCTGCCCCCATAAGGCATGACCCACAATCCCCATGGGGTTGACCTGCATCCCCAATGAGGAGGGCCTCTTCAGAAAAGGGGCAGGGATAAGGGAAAGGATGGTACCAACATGTGTTGTTTACATGCTAAATAAGTCCATATTTTCAAAAAATAATTTAAAAATATTAACAAAAAAGAAAGTGTAGGTTTGTGTTTCAAATAACATTTTGAATTTTTAAAAATGTGTATTTTTTGCCCTTTGAGAGCAACTTCAAGTAAAGTTTTGAAATTTTTTAAATGTTTAAAAAATTATTTTATTTTTATTTGAGAGAGAAAGAGGGGGAGAGAGAGAGAGAATGGGTGTGCTGGGGTCTCTAGCTACTGCAAACAAACTCCAGTGCACCACCATGTGCATCTGTCTTATGTCAGTACTGGGGAATTGAACCTGGTCTCAGACAAGTGCCTTTACCACTAAGCTTTCTCTCTAGGCCCCAAATCTTGAAATTTTAAGCCTTGCCTACATCACTACTAGAAACACTATAAGAAGGGATGGGCATCATTTAGAGGTTGATAACAGAGAGTTTAAGAAGTGTGTCATTTGTTTTAAATGAATTTGAGGTCTAGAAATGTATATTTCTTAAACTGTTAAATTGAAATCTTCTCAATATGCAGGTTAAGTCACATTTAAGAGAATACTAAAGAATCATTTTAAATCACTTTGCTCTAATAGGATTCTCTGAATAAGAACCTAATTTAAAATAAATAGGCCACTGGCTAGATTTAGACATTTTCATCACAGAAATTTCTGTTCCAAATCTATTTACAGTAATGGGCTTTGATCTATTGTCAAATGGTCAATTGTTTTGGATATTATACCTCTCTTTGTGTAAGTCTAACATCTGGTGAGCAACTTCTAGAAGTTTTACTAATTACTCATGGCCTGTTTTTTTAATGATGATAAAAACAGAATTAGCACAGATATAAGACCTCTTCAAGCAAGCAGCAACCCCACAATTAATTTCTGTACAGGGAATTAAGGTGCAGAAGCCTCAGGTATTCATTTAGCAAATGTGTGTAAAACACCTGTGTGGGCCAAGCACCATTCTTAGTGTTAGAGATACATCACTGACAGACTGAAAAAGACCCATAGCATATTCAGTTTGCCTTATTTTTAAAACATATTTTACTTTTTTTAATTTATTTGAGAGAAAAAGGGAGAGAGAGTGAGAGAATGAGTGTGCCAGGGCCTTTAGCCACTGCAAATGAACTCCAGACATGTGAGTCCCTTTGCGCATCTGGCTAACTTGGGTCCTGGGGAATTGAACCTAGGTCCTTTGGCTTTGCAGGCAAATGCCTTAACCACTAAGCCATCCTCTCCAGCCCCAGTTTATATTCTTACATAGGAATCAGGGAACAAGAAATAGGTGTAATTATAAAGCCAGGTATGTTTGAATAAATTGGTCACTTGATAGTGCTGTTGTCACTACTACCCAGAGAAGTTTCACTATGGAGATGGTGGTAGACACACACTGAAGAGACTCAAAACTCAACATAGCTGAAAAAAAAAAAAAAAAAAAAAAGAGGCTGCTGAGGGCTCAACTCTAAATGAGACATCTCTGCAATACTCTCCAAGGCTTAGGGAACATTGCAGAAAAGAGGGAGGGGGCAGAAACAATGTAAGAGCCACAGAGTGCAGAACTGTCATCTAGACATGAATTGACTGATGTTCATGACCTCACACTATCTGTTGTTAACCCACAAGACCTGTACTACTTTGATCCCATGAACACTCTGACATAGAGGATGGAGCAGGACAAAAATAATGAGAGATGTAAACAGAAGAAGGACCACTTGGAAAGAAGAATAGGGGTGAGGGGTGGGGACAAAAGAGATTAATGAGATGAGAATATATTCAAATTACAGTATGGTCATGTATTAAAATTATTTTAAGAAGTGGTCATTATTATAAGTAAAAGAATGATATGGTGAACATATCATTAGAAGAAGTAGAAAAGGGGCTGGAGAGATGGCTTAGCGGTTAAGCGCTTGCCTGTGAAGCCTAAGAACCCCGGTTCGAGGCTCGGTTCCCCAGGTCCCACGTTAGCCAGATGCACAAGGGGGCGCACGCGTCTGGAGTTCGTTTGCAGAGGCTGGAAGCCCTGGCGTGCCCATTCTCTCTCTCTCCCTCTATCTATCCTTCTCTCTGTGTCTGTCGCTCTCAAATAAATAAATAAATTAATTAATTAAAAAAAAAGAAGTAAAAAAGGATCATGAGGTCAGAGGCACTGGTAGTGTAGATAAATGACACTACCACTTTAAATGCAATGGTCCCATGGTGAAGGAAACAATACATCCTCAGACAAGGGAAGCTGGAACTTAGCCCCAACTAGACAAAACTGAGTGGGAATACAACTCACAGGACATAGTGCATGGATATTGTACACAGAGCCCTGGTAAGGCCCCACTGAAAAGAGCACTGGAGGCAAACTATATTCTATACTTTCTGTTCTCCACCAATTTAGTCTTGCATTTAAAAAAATTATGTAACAGAGAACAGAAATCATATTTGTTTCTTAGCAATCAAAGTTCCTAGCATGGAGGTAAATGGTAGGATTATATATTGAGGTAGCAAATAACTTATGGGTGAGTTAGTTGGTTTTTTTCATTGTTGTTGAAAAAAAAAAAAAAACTTGGCAGAAACAACCCAAGGGAGGAAGGCTTTATTTTAGCTCACTGTTTTAGAGTACTCAGTCCATGGTTACTTAACTCATGGGTTTGGACAAAGCATACTAGTTGTGAGAACAGGAGACAGAAGCTAACCACATTATGGCGGACAGGAAGCAGAGAGAGTGAAAAATTAAGAGAGAAGCTATAAGATACCCACAACAGGGCCTGAAATGGCTCAGTTGGTCAAGGTGCTTGTCTGTAAAGCCTTAACAACCTAGGTTCAAATCCTCAGTACCCACATAAAGCCAGATGTACAAAGTAGCACATGCATCTGGAGTTTGTTTGCAGAAGCTAAAGTCCCAAGCATATCCATTCTCTTTGCCTCTGTGTGTATCTCTGCTTGCAAGTAGATAAATAAATAAAAAGATATCCACAACAGCCTACCCCTAACGACTTACTTCTTCCACTTAGGCCCAACCTCCTACAGTTTCCAGAATATCTCACAATAATACCACCAGGTGGCAAAAAGAAGAAGCTCACAACATGACCCTGTGGGGAACATTTTAGACTCAACCCATATAGGTGGTGCTTTAAAATCCACTCCAGTAAAAGGGAGAGGTTGAAAATTCTCCTTTAAACTTTCTCTGAAAGGTGCTATTGGAGAGCAGCCAACTTCTCTTCTGATGCTCCACGTTGATTTGGGTTGCTTTGGTTGAGCAGCAGATAAAATAGTTGATTTCAATGTAGGGTAGAAATGGAGTGTTTAAAGAAGGCAATATGCTGACCAAGGAACTCAGCTAGACTTAGGCCATGGCAAGGTCCTGTCTCTTGTCCCACCCTGAAAGATGGTAACTAAGAGGAATGGCAGTCAAATACAATTTTAACATCAATTCCTCATCCAGGCAAGCACAATTCAGTTGCATAAATTATTTAAAACAGTGATTTAATGAAATGACTCTCTAGCAAGCAATGTCGGAGCTTGTGTTTACAAATAGCTGTTGGCCAGCACACTCAGGCTTGCTGGGTCTGGCTCTGAGTGGCCTGTGACCTGTGTGCTGCTGCCTTACAAAGCTTCCACCATGCAGGCCCTGTGGTAACTGTGATGATAACTGGGGTATCTCCACGTAGTTAACAAAAACAAGTTAAATGAGCTTTAAAAGGCTTATGAAAACATTACAACTCATTTTGACACCCTTACTTCAAGATCTAAAATTAAGAGACAAGGTCCAGTTCAATGGACCTGCTGGAAACTATAAATGACTTTTGGAAAAGTTCATACTATTATGAAATGTGAGGACCCCTGGTTTAGTCATTAACAAGGATTTTTCTTATTATATATGCATAATCTTCTCCTTAGGGATAAGACATAAGAAGATTAAATTGTCTTTGTCTAGGCAACACATTACTAGCTTAACCAAGATTAGCCACAGTATAACAACTAAGATTATGTATTCAAGATTCCACCTATTTAATTTACATATTTCACAGATTTAAGCAGACTCCTTAAAATTCCCAAACTAAAAAACAAACTTCAATTAATAAAACACAATTCTAAATATATTTTTCTCTCTCTGTTTCTTTATTTTTTCTACTTTCTTTCCTCCTTTCCTCAATTCTTTTCTGAGATATCAAGGTTGTATAAAACGTAATCAAAATTTATCCCTGTAGACTCCCTAACATGACTTTAGAACAAGTCTTAAAAATATTTATGTCGCCCCAAGCTTTTACTTTGGCCTCAATGAGAATTCCACCAGCCCTTTTATGTAAAACTTAAGGAAACTTTTAGTTCAGTAATTGGTGATCTAGAGTTCATTGCAAAGCCAAGGAGGAGGCTTGAATGGACTGCTCCATCCTGGCTGATGGCCAGGTTGGCAATTCTTCAGCCACTTTTTCACAAATGGAATAGCTAGCCTAACCATTCACTTCATGTGCATGTAGAGTAAAATACTTAAGCCACTCTAATGGCTTTAATAGCAAGGATTGATTAATTGAACAATTTAAAGATTTTTTTTCAATAAAGCCTGAGGAATGAAATAACTATCTAAAATGAAGTCCTATGATATAATGTGAAAATTACCAACCCACCTGTAACACAGATTTGGTGTGGGGGTGACATTGAGTGGGCCACATGTGTTGGCAGATGTGCATTAGAATTCATTGCTTCAAATGGCCAGTAAGGGTCTGAGAGTAACACCTAGGGTGTGGAAGGCTACTAAAACTCCCAATGGTCCATACCATATCACAGGGCCAGCAGCACAGTTCTGACTTGCAGGACATTATCTGCTAGAGGAACCATGGGACTTTGTTGTAGTCACCTTCTCATTCCTGTGACAAAACACCCAATCAAATGCAGCTGATAAGAGGAAAGGTTTTGTCTTGGCTTACAGTTTTGAGGGGAGGCTTAGGATGTTAGGGAAAAGAGGGTAGAGCAGAGGTTGGATGTCACCTCCTTGCCACAGCAGGAGGGTGAACAGAGGTTTGGCAAGGCCATAAACACCCCTAAGACTGTCCCCCAGAATCAACACCACTAGCAAGGCTCTACCTTCCAAATTCCTACCAGTTGGGAATTAGACATTCAGAGCACTTGAGTTTATGGGGGATGTCTGATGCAAACCACCACCTGGGAATAAATTTAGTAAAATAAGTGGAAGTGTCAGAACGCTCCAAGAACGATGGGTGATTGTCAGAGATGTGGAGAGATTTTGAGGTTAACAAGGTTTATATTGCTCATATTTCCCTTTGGCTTTAGTTGCATCCAGAGATGAGGACCAGAGCCCAAGAGGAAGTGTATGATAAGAAGCTGGTCCCAAGTGTTGTAGGACCCAGGCAGAGCCTGTGGCTCTGTTGACCTGCAACAGGAGTGTGGCGAGGCTAAGTTCCTCAGAGCAGCCTGAAGGCTACTGGCATTGGCTATAGCAGTTACATTCTAGAAAAGCCCCTCAGGTTAGGCACCTGGGATTCCTAGATTGTGTGATTGAGAGTGGAGTGACCATGACCACCCGATTCTAAATATCGCAATATAACATCAATGCATGCACTTCCACAAAAGTGGAGGGCAGCAGCCCCCTGTCTCACTTGGAGTTGGATTTTTAGGCCCATGTAGAAATACCTTCCAGGATTCCCTCCACCATTCCAGGAGGCCTGAAAATGGCCTGGAATTTCCCATGAATCATCTGGAAGGGTCAAATCAGACAGATACTCTTTTGTTAGAACTTTTTGCTCCTGTTGTATCCCCAAACCTTCCAAGGCTGGTGCAGTCTGAGAAATACAGGCTATGAATGACAGTTCCTTTTATTCAGAAAGCAGAGCTCCTCCACTGCTTTCTCACCCCAGTCTGCTCCCACACCACACGCAGAGCTCCAGAAGCGATAATGCTTAATGAGCCCGCCACAGGAGTGATGCCAAGAACCCTGGAAGATGCCGTTCACTGTTGAAGTGCTTGTGCTGGTTAGGGAAGAAAGCCGCACAAGACAAGCACAAGTTAAGGTAAAGCATTCCACACAGTCATGGTGTTTACAGGAAACAACCTACTGACTTCATTTCGGACAGGTCTCTAGACAGGAAGACATTAAGTGATAAACACACTGTAGAAGAATATTTTATTCTGTTTCTATCTGTGTCAGGGAAATCTCTGTCCCCTCTGTGCGATGGTCTTCAAGCAGCAAGTGAGATATATGTCTGTCTGCCTTCACACATGTGTGAGCACACATACCATAAAGGAGGGAGTTGTGTGAAGCGGGCAAGGTCACCGAGAAGTACTTCCTGCAATTCCCCACGGTGCAATCCACATTCCATTCCCTCCCTAGGAGATGACAAAGTAAAAGCTATGAAAACTGCAAGGGCCTGTGTTTGAGTCCCCTGGGTACTGTGAAGAGGGAAACAGATCTCTGAGCAGCTCAAAATCCATTCCACAACAGCTGAGCACCTACAAGGTGGGAGCTGGAAGCAGAATGTGCGGGTCTTTTCTTGGAATTTGGGCTCCTCATCTATGAAATGGTGGTAACAACACTTACTATGAGGAGGTGTGAGATGGCATAGATATAAATCCAGCTCGGTGTCTGGCATAAGGAGACACTCAAAACCAGGCTGGCAGTTGTGCACGTGTGTAGCTGTTACCTTCTGGCTGGTAGGACAAAACACCCAACCCAAAGTAGCTTATGGGAGGAAAAGGTGTTTTTTTTTTTTTCAGTATATAGTTTTGAGGAGGTTTCTTCATAGTGGAGAAAGCATGGCGGGGCAGAAGCTGAGCCTCACATCTTGCCAAAGCAGCTAGAAGGAAGCAACACAAGGGAGCTGCCTAGCAAACAGCCAGGGGGCTAGGCTAATAAATCTTAAGTTTGCCTGCAGTGACATACCTCTTTCTGCAAGGCTCCACCTCCCAAATTACCACCAGCAGAGTACCAAGTATTCAAAACACATTAGCTTAGGAGGGACATTTTATTCAAACCATTAGAGCATGCACCAGCCTCTCCCTTATGACAGCAAAACGGGAGAGTAGGGCTGGAGAGATGGCTTAGTGGTTAAGCGCTTGCCTGTGAAGCCTAAGGACCCCAGTTCGAGGCTCGGTTCCCCAGGTCCCACGTTAGCCAGATGCACAAGGGGGCGCACGCGTCTGGAGTTCGTTTGCAGAGGCTGGAAGCCCTGGCGCGCCCATTCTCTCTCTCTCTCCCTCTATCTGTCTTTCTCTCTATGTCTGTTGCTCTCAAATAAATAAATAAAAAATTAAAAAAAAAAAAAAAACGGGAGAGTAGTGTGTGGTTATAGGAATAATAAGATGTCAGTAAGACCAGCAGTTCCTGACTGTACCCAGAATAATCATTCTGGAGCCCAGCTACCCTGGTGTACTCCAATCCTAGATCCTTTTGTTTTCTTCTGAACCCACAGGGGTAGGTGACTGGCTTACCCCTACAGGCAAGAGCTGACATATTAGGGTCATGTTGGCTGCAAGAAGTGCCTAGATGTCAGGAACCTGAGCACCCCTCCACACACACACCATATCTTCAGAATTGTCCTTGTGGATGCTCTTAGCATTGTCAAAGTTTTAAGGCTGGACACTGCTGTCACTTATTTTTATCTCCAGTGTTTCAGTGTCTGGGTCACTAGTAAGGGTTCATCACTGTGGCCAGCTCTGGACCTGGGCTTGGGCTGGGTTGGGTTACAAAGAAGCAGGGATGTGATTCTTCCCTCTCATGAGGTTGGCCTAGTGGAACTTGGTTCTGACATTGAAGCATTTCTCTTGTCTGTGGTACTTGGGTTGCTCAAGCCTTTTTCTTTCCTTGAAGGGGAAATGTGTGTTTCCAGTTAAAATAGAAAACACCTGGAACTTTTGCATAATTGAACTCTCTTGTCACCAATATATCCTTTAATGATATTTTGAAAGTTATACAACTTAACCCACCAACAATTCTGGGACATGGATATTATTTTTCTTTCATTAACCAAATGCCAGACATGTTAAACCTTTCCAGTTAGCTATAGGCAGCCAGATCACAAACTCAATGTCCCACTGTTTTCCCTAACTCTATAATTACACACAGAGTGCTTGATGGATAGTCTCAGGACCATGAATTTTTGTACTCTCAATGTCCTTAATGTCATTAATTCAAATCAAGTGCTCAATTATAGCTTGGTGAACCATAAATGCATGAGTGAATTTTAAGTGCAAACATAAGGCAATAATGAAACCACTCAGTGATCAAAGAGCTGCCTCCATTTCAACAAATACCATGCAGATGTACAGTGTCAGTGATGGGGGCCTTTGTTTCCATATGAGAGAGGCACCGGCTGACTTTGCATAAGGTGATAGGTGTATCCATGCTACACATCCATACTAAGACACAATATGCATTCATGGCCAGAATAAAGGCAGGTGTGGCTTTGTGCAAGTCTGTCTAGTCAGGAACCAATGATGAGAAAGCAGGAGTATCATGGGCAAGCAGACAGAATAAAGGCAGGTGTGGCTTTGTGCAAGTCTGTCTAGTCAGGAACCAATGATGAGAAAGCAGGAGTATCATGGGCAAGCAGACCAAGCAAGGAGCATTACAGTTACTTTGTGCTTGTTGGCAAAGCAGGGCCAAAGAACTGAAACATAAAAGCAACAACAAATAGCAAATGTGCTAAATATCACAGAGCAACTGGAATGTATTTTGAAGAAAAGGAAAAGTAAGCAGAGAAAAGCTCATTGTACATGAAGGAAAGGAAGTTAATAGATGGTTGTATAGATTAGGAAATGAAAGGAAATGCGTTTTCAGAGGATTCTATTGCTCTGTCCATAGTACAAAGACAGATTGGGCTCCCCCCGCACACGGTAGACAGTGTTTTCTTTCCCGTCCTACACCCTATGTTCCTTGTTTGTAAGAAGCACCTTAACAACAGCTTTAGAGAGCACAAGTGTTTCTCCACCAACAGAAGATCTGCTGTGAGTGTTGAATTACAGGCACAAAAGAGTTCAGGAAAAGACTCAGAAATGTGAGTAACAGGGAACAAAGGTTGCACCATATTATCTCTGGTTACTGACAGCTGTGAGTCCTACAATGTTATACCATTCTGTAACATTCCAACTCATTCATAAATTCATTCAGTCCCTTGTATTTATTAAATCCTACTAACAACATGGCATTGTCCGACCTTTATAGATTTTTTAATATAGGAAAACAAAGAGAACACGACTATATATTATATAAACCACATATATGATATGCATATCATATATTCATAGATATATATCATATCACAATTTAAAATATTAATTAGCTATCTAAAAGAATTCTGTAATACTTTTTACCCTACTTTTTTCACTTTTAATTTTATTTATTTTATATATATTAGAACAGACTATACTCTTTTATCCCTTGCCCCTACTTCTGTTACCCTGGGGGAGACTTCCTTGGTGGGATTATGGAATTCACTGTGGGGTCATGGAGGCCTAAGTCAGTCCCTGTGGGGTATCAAGGGGTTCATGCCTTAGGTTATTCCTACCCACTCTTACCATCTTTCTGCCCCCTCTTCTGCAATGTTCCCTGAGTCATGGCAGGACTGTTAGCCATCTGATTTAGTGTTGAGCCCTCTGTAGCCTCTGGATTTCTGCCTTGGTAGGTTTCAATTGATCACCATGTCTGTCACCATCACCCTGGAACTGGTTGTCAAGATAGCAGTAACAGCAGTATTCATGTTTCCACTTCCTCTGCAATTTCTCTTGGGCCCTGGCAGATGTGGTAGAGGAGGCATGTTTCATGGTGGCCAGTTGGCTATCTTCTTGTCTTATTGATGGATCTTGATTCTCCCCCATCTTCTCTGCTATTTACTAAATAAAGCAGACTCTCCAACCAAGAATGAGAGCAGCTTGAGTTAAAAGGGGTATGCAACATTGTTAGAGAGCCCATTCCTATTTTTCAGGAGCAGTGAGGACTTCTTTCAGAAGTTTGAGTTTCCTAGCAATGGGATTCTGATCTTGGTTTCCAGTATCGGATATGAGTTCTCTCTGACTGAGCAGGCCTCATGTCCAATCAGAGGATAGTTGGTTTCCTGGAAAGGCTACGTGCCCCTAGTGCACAAGTGTTTACTGCTTATCTTCCTGGTTGATGTCATAGTTTGCAAGGTCCCGTGATTATTCATGCTGTTGCTGGCTGTTGTCTTCCAGCGGCTCCCATGGGGCTTTCCAGCACTGTAAGGGCTAGCCAGGAGGGAGCTAGTTTCCCTTTCAGTTTCAGCATGATAATCCCATGTCCTGTGACTGCAGCCTGTGTGTCTTCAGCAGTAGTGTCTTGCCTTTTAGCTCTGGCAGGGAATCAAATGTTTTGGCAATGGCCGACATTGTTTTGGGAACCTCATGGGTCTCCCTAGCCAATACCTCATTGTTGTAGACAACTCAACTCTGGGCATTCCCCTAAATTTTTTGAGGGATATATTCTTTTATAGCCTCTCATAGAGCAATAGGTTAGTTGATTAAATTTTTATTTTTATTATTACCAGTTTAGAAGAATATGTTCTAGCTTCACAGCTGTTTGTTAGCAATGGAATATGAAGTCTTAAGAGTGTTATGTCCAATCTGGGGAAACATCTATCAAGTGCCTTTTATGCATAAGCTCTAAGATTTTAGAGTACATTTCATTTTTTGGCAGTAGTTAAACTTAAATTCTCCCTGAATTAATGGCATCATTAGTCTGTTGTCATTAATATTTTCATTATGGTAGTATATTGTAAGTTTTATTTTATCCTCTTTAATGCCAGTTATTTTGCCAAATCAACAAGAAATTATAGATTTTTTTAATATGCCCACCTGCTTCACACTTCTTTATTAATTAGATTATCAAACAACAGCCAAATGTCTTTTGTAACTTTATTCAAAATTTATCTCTTCTGATGAATAAATTACATTTTAGTGCTGGAATAATTAATATACATTTAATTACCCATCTTTGTTATGTTTCATTCTATCTGAGTATTTTATATTTCTTTAACAAACAGAGTTAAAGATGACAAAAGAACATATGTATTTCAGATCAGAAATCTGTATTTTCACTTGGTCTAATGAAATATTCAGAAGTGATTGCCCAATTATACTTAGGTGTGATGTTTGAGGTTTACTAACTTGTAAATAGTATTTTTGCATGTTCTGTGCATCTGGGTGCAAAAATTGAATCGTTCTGTAAGTAGACAGATCAGATCTCCATATGTAGACAAAATAAAATTTAAGCTGCATGTATGTTAGAATATTCTACCTAGGAGATGAACCAATAAAAATTCAATTCTTACAAAACATCAAAGCAATCAACAACCGCAATAATAGTGCAGTCAGCTTTTCCTCCAGAAACATTAAGAAACTGGCTGCACATGCCACATATTCGGTAAATTTATTATTGACCTTAATAATGAGATCTTTGTCTTCACCTTTCAAACAGCTGGTTGTTACCACCTGGCAGGCTATAACAGCATATTGATCTCACTTGGTTAAAAAAATATAGCAGTGTTTTTCATTTTGCAAAATAAAGTTAAATGTAAGTATATAATAGATATTTCACTTTATCCAAACCAAATATAACTCCAGTTCAACTTCTTAGCTATATTCTTAAAGTGTTTATGATCATTACATTGCCACTTAACATAATGCAACTTGTACAAAAAGGGAGCTGCAGTGGGAAGAAACAATGTCCTTAAATGATTTTATAGTTATAAACCATTTCCCTCTATCCTTCCTTCCTTCTGTTTCCTTCCTTTTGCCCTCCTTTTTTTCTTCTTCCTTCTCATTCTCTCTCCTACTTCCTAAACAATTAAGTCCAAAAGCAGTAGTTGGGACAAGTGAGGTTGATATCTAGTAGGGTAACAACATCAGCAGGCCAACATGGGGAAGATAGAGCCCAGAAAAGGAGCAAAGGGGAAATGACTGGGTGTGAACTGTCCAACCCTAGAAAGATGAGGGGCTTGTCCAGGAGGCTTGAGTCCAAGACTGACAGAGATGATCTGAACGAGAGGCAAGGTGGGATGGAGAAGTGGTTTCCTAGACTAGGCTATCAAAGTCCAAGTAAGGTTAGAAGAAGAGCCAAAACATGTTTTGTTGTAGTGAGGCAGGGATGAGGAAGTGTGTATGTGGTGGGTGGGGGGCAGAGCGAAAGAAGATTGATTTATTACATGAATGAGGAACTGACCCAATGAATAGATATACTAAAGTTTTTGTAGCCAGGCTTCTCACTGTTACAAAACAGTATTTTGATGAGTAAGAAAAAACTAAAATGAATGTTTGCCTTGGAAACTGGTGTTGGTGTAAACCTTGTGTGCAGAAAGAGAAACAAATATAAAAGTCAAAGTGTGTATGTGGACATACTCTACGTTTTCAAGAAAGCAGCACCCTGAAAGGAATAGGCATACACAGCACCATGGTCTTGGCTTCTTAATACCATTTCAGGTTTGGAGCAGGAAAATTATAAGTTTGATATTCTGTTATTATAAAAAAATTCAAACATGCAGTAAGGTTGGCAGGCATGTGAGAATTCAAGGAAGTCACTGGAAAGGGGCTTCACTGGTCAAATATGGGACAATTTGTGATCAAAATAAAGCATAAATATTAACAGATTCTTATTCCTTACATAAAACAAGATTTGTGAATTTAGACTAATATCAGTTAACATATACAAAAATAAAGGAGAAAGAGAAAATCTTTTATGTACAGTAGAATACCAACTATAAAACATAAGCGCAATGGGGACTAGGAAGGTCATCTTGGCACCATGCAGGTAATAATTCAAGTCATTAGTGAAAGTTGAAGCTAGTGGGTGAACACTCCCCACAAATTACATTAAATTCAACATAGAAAGAGAATAATATCATACTATAGAAACTCAGAAAACATGACCTTAATCATGATCAAAGTTAATATAAATAGCTATAATACCAATGAAAATGGTATATCTGAAAGGATGTAACAAGCACAGCACTACTTCTGTGACCCTGCTAATAACGAGTAAGCTGAATCGAATCATGAGGAAACATCAGGTAAATCCAAACTGATGGACATTATATAAAATACCTGGCTTGCAATTTCCAAAGATTGAAATCATGAACATCAACAAAGGACTGAGAAACCGTTCCAGTCTGAAGGAATGAATCTAAAAGACTGAAAAGTAAATGCTCTACAGTGCCTTACTTTGTACCATTTTGCTATAAAGCACATTATTGGGAAAATTGTCAAGGCTCAAATTGGATTTCTGGATTACCTAATGCTAACATATCTTCTTTGGCAATTTTCTGTCACTTTTAAATTATTGCAAAATATCTCCCCAGTCATAGTCTGTGAGCCTCAGAAAGGACCTACATTAGTGGGGAGCAGGGAGTATTACCCACAAGCTTGCTCGCTCCATAACAACGATTTTTCAGGTGAGGCATGGTGACGCGCACGTGTAACTCTGGCACTTGGGAGGCAAGAAGTCAAAGATCATCCCTGGCTGCATATCAAGTCCAACACCAGCCAGAGCTACATGAAAGCCTGTGTCAAAAATAAATAAATAAACAACTAAACCTGTTTCTGCCTGTACTTAGACACAGGCTATATTCCTAGAAAAAAAAAAGCACTAACTACATTCATATATTTGAGCTATTTTTGCATAAACTTGGGGAACTGTGTTTTCTGTGTCTTGCCCTGTCTATTTCTGTACTTGTCTTCAATTCGTGGAGTCATGTGAGCTCAACCTCTGCACTTCCAACTTCCGTGATGGTGACTGGGCCTCTTGGTCTGCAGTAGTACTTACTGTCTCACAGAGGACTTTCACCAGTTCCTAATTGCCAGGTTTTTGTTACTTCTTCAGTTTTCCATTATCACTTTGAAGATGCCTTGAGCTTCCTTAGATCCTACATTTTTAGGGGAGCCATTTTAGTCAGCCATTTCTTTGGGCTTCTTTGGATTCAATACAATAATATAAGAAGCCTATCTTTAGTTGGCGATCTTGGGTTGAAACTATTGGCAGACCATGGAAGTAAATGACAGACAGAGAGGCCATTGGAGTAAAGCATCCATATCACATAATAAACAATTTAGGAAAGTAAAATGAAATCTCATTGGCTGAAAGCATTGAACAGCCTTTGGAGCAAGGGAAAAATGATGTATTTGTAGCAAAAAAAGGTAAAATATTATCAAAACAAAAATCACAAATGTGGGTGACTCTAAAATGATTTGCCCTGGTCTGGCTAACACATAGGGGGTAGTGGGAGTTTGGTTGAGGTCAGAGTTTTGATTGGCATACCGAGTAGTGTAACTTTATTCTGTAAGCAACTGAGTGCTATTGCCGTCACTTCCATACAGCAGAGCAGTATTTGAGAAAGAACTTGAAGGTAGTTTGAGGACACGACTGAAGTGAGATGTGTGTGGACATGGAGAGGACTGGTAAAGACAGATGCAGCAGACCTGGCTGAAGGCAGGAGCAGTGGGTTTCAAAGAGCATGACAGGACTCAGTGTACTGCTGAATATGTCAACTGATAAGAGGAAATGATTTCAGATGACTGATTTCTGGTGTGGTTGGCTTAGGACATGGTGATGGTAGCAGGCGCTTCCTGTATCTGTACAAACCTGTGTCTCACACACTTGTTGGTTGCCTCCCAATAGATCTTCTTCCTCGGTCACAAAGTCCTGACCAAGGATGACATTAAGTATTCCTCTTTGCAATAAAGTAGAAAATCATAGGACATTAAAGAAGTCTTCTTAAAAGAGATGCCAGCGAGGACGTGGAGAACGAGGGAAACTTAATAACTGCAGATGGGAGTATAAACTGGTGCGGTCACCAAAGAAATCCTTACGCAGATTCCTCACCAAAACTAAAAGTGGTTCTCTCAATTAATTAAGCTATACCAAAGAGGTACTTGCAGATCCATATTTATTGCGATACAATTTACAGTAACTAGGGAATGCAACCAGCCTATATATCCATCAACAGATGAATGGATTAAAAAAAAGTAGTTCATATACACACTGGAATTTTATTCAAAAAAAGAATGAAAGCATAACATTTGCAGGAAGATGGACTGAACTGGAAATCATTATGTTAAGTGACATAAGTCATATTCAGTAAAAGAAATATCAAATGTTTCCACTCATATGCCGATCCTAGATCTTAGTTGTGTGTGTGTATGTTTACTGGTCTTGAAACTGGAGAAGAGACCCCCCCGCCCCCTGCGGGAGAGGAAAAGAGGTCTTAAGAGGTGAAGAATAGAATGCATGCGACAGGAAAGCAGAGCGGGCACTGAAGGGAGGAAGGGCCTAGCAGGAGGGGAGATAGGACCAAGCAGGAGGGTGAGGACAGAAGAGCAACAGGAACTCAAAGTATAAATAAAGAAACCGTAATGAAACCCATTACTTTGTCTGCTAACTTTTGAAAAGTTGTCAAAATTTAAAAACATAAAATGAAGGTCATTGAAAGATTTAAAAATAAGAGAAATATACAGATGATTTTGTAAAGTGCGTGTGGACACAGTTCTGGCCTATGGAATGGGAGAAGAAATCTCAACTCCCGAAAAAGGCTTACTTTGCAGGAAGTTTGAAGTACCTCCTGCTTTTTTCCTGGGGGCACTGTCTTGTCTATCAGTGCTGCCTAGCACTGCACTGTGTCTCATGAGGGGCCTGAGAAGCAAGACACTGGCCTGAAAATAACATGAAGTAAAGATAGAATGAAACGGGATCTTGCTTGAAGTCACTTGTCTTCCGAATTAACTAATCAAAGGACTGGATGATCTCCAAAGTTCTCATTCTGTAAAATAATATATTTTGCTTCCTGTTCAAGCCAAATGAGTTTAGGTTTTATGTTAATTGGAATTGAAAACATCTCACTGATATTTTGTTAATCTAAAATGTATCACCAGAGCCGGGAGTGGTGGTGCACGCTTTTAATCTCAGCACTTGGGAGGCAGAGGTAGGACAATCACCGTGAATTCAAGGCTGACCTGAGACTACATAGTGAATTCCAGGTCAGCCTGTGCTAGAGTGAGACCCTATCTCAAAAAAAAAAAAAAAAAAATTGAAAACAAAAAAAAAAAGTGGAGATCCAGGTTAGGGTAGGGGGACATTTTGGGAAGAATTTAATTTCTAAAATACTTAGATGAGTAGTTGGAAACTAGGAACACTGTTGGAGCAGAACATGGAGTTATGGGAAATTTAGTCATATCGATGTCATTAAGCCATGATTTAGAAGAACTCCTTATGGAGCCTGTGTGGGTTGAGAAATGTATGGACAGATGTCTGGAAAGTAAGTTCATTTAACGCATCAGGAAATGAAGAACCAGAGAAAGGGTTGTTTCCAAAAATAAGTGGTTAAGCACGAAGAAGGAGGAATTCCTATGGAGGGGGTGCTGTGGAGTTACTAATGTGAAGGTCACTCGCCTTCTTCATTGCTGGCATTTAAAAGAGCTTGTGCAGGAGCTTCTGTCCAGGAGACTGAGGAGATTGGGAGTACTGGCAGTCTCTATGGTTCTTCATTCCTAGAATAAGTAGCCCTTTTTAAAAAATATGTTTTTATTTATTTATTTAAGAGAGAAATAGAGAGAGAGAGACAATGGACTCAGAAGGGTCTCCAGCCACTGCAAACGAACTCCAGATGCATGCCTTTGTGCATTTGGCTTATGTGGGTCCTGGAGAATCAAACCAGGATCCGTTGGCTTTGCAGACAAATGCCTTAACCACTAAGCCATCTCTCCAGCCCAGTAGCCCTGTCTTAAAACACAAAACCAGAAGACATTACTGCAGAGGAGCCCTGCACTCTAAACACAGTTCAGGAAATTGTGGCCTGAGTTGTTCATGAGCCACCTTGGACCCTTGGCTACTTTACACACATTATATTATTCATAACAGAAAGGAGAGGAAGGCAGCAATCTGAAGCTAGGCGGGACTGAGGGAAAGCGAGTATGTTGGGAATGAATCGACATGATAGAAAGAACACAAGAGGGATGAACACCAGAAGGAAGTAACGATGATAGCTGGTAGTAGTTGGCCTTGCAGAAGTGGTCAGATGATAAAAGTTGAAGAATTCCCCAAGGCAGAAAAGAAGCAGATAATGTAGCTGCAGTAACCCATTAGGATTCTACAACAGAACACCACAGCTTAGCTGGCTTAGGAAAAACAGCAATTTATTTCTGTTTTCCCAAGACTGAGACATACAAAGTCAAGGTGCCAGCAGACCTAGTGAACACTGAAGGCATACTTCCTGATTCATAGATGATGCCTTTTCTTAAATCCTCACACTGAACAAAATACTCCCTACAGCCTCCTTTGTAAGGTCACTGATTCCCACATGCAAGGCCCCCATGATCTAATCAGCTCCTCAAATGTGCCGCTTCCTAAGACTGTCAGCCTCTGTGGCTATTTAACATATGGATTTGGCCTTCAAGGTATAGCAGAGGGGGCCAGTCATCCACGCCAGGTAACATGCTACAGCCAGGCTTTCGGTGCCTCATCACACATCAGTTTTTCTGCTTTCTCTGGAGGCCCTGAACATTATTCTGAACTACTACTCCTAGTTTTCTTATGAATAATTGTACAAATGAACAAAATGCCAGAAATATAAATAAATAATTAGAAAATTTTGGTTTACTGGAAAACAATTTGCTGCCACTCATAATGGTACACACCTTTAATCCCAGCACTCAACAAGCAGAGGTAGGAGGATAGCCATGAGTTTCAGGCCAACCCAGGACTGCAGAGTGAGTTCCAGGCCATCCTGTGCTACAGTGAGACCCTACCTCACCTAAAAATAATAATAATAGTAATAATAATAATAATAATGAAAGAAAGGAAGGAAGAAAAAGAAAGAAAAAAATTCAAACAATGTGATTGTTTATAAAGAAATACCATATTTCAAGAAGCCTACATATTTCTGACTTTTGAATATTTCAAGTAGAAACTGAAACGACTTTGAAAAATGGTTAAGCAGACTTGTAGCATTGAAAAGGACCAGAAAAGTTCACATTCTCTTCCAGTTCTGAGGCTCTAGGATGCAGGGTAGTAAAGGAATAGATGAACCTTCATGGGGGAAGGGAAAGGATAAGCAGGAGACAGTGGGGAAGAGAATCTGAGAACCGTGAGAGACTGAGTGCGAACACTGGAATATCATAAAAATAGAAGCAACAGAGCAGCATCCAAAGTAGGCTTTGCCTTCCGTATGCACTTTGCTGTATGTGGGCTCCTGATTTCTCTAAGTTTGAGCTACAGTGATGGTACTGCAGTTTAATGTAAATTCCAAGCCAAAATGTGAAACTGCCCACATCTTGTCTATGCATTAATCTTGTGCTCGATGGAATTTTAAGTCCATCCATGAGGTCAACCCAAGTGTCACTGAATTATTGCATGAGGCATAAGAAAAGGTGATCAAACATTGACTTTTAAGTTTTTTAATTTCTATTGGTAGAAATGATAAGAATAACTATCAACAACCAATGTATGGAAGTAGGGTAAAGAGTAGAAATTGTTTAGAGGAAATCTTAATTTTTTACATCAAGCTATGGAATTATTGTTAATAACTGATATGCTGTTTTCCCATGAGTGAAGTATGTAGGTTGATTATTGTTAAGAAAAGGACTAAATGCAAATAACAGAAAAGAATAAAGACAAAAATGTACTCTGCTCATTGTGAAAAACAAAATAGTTCAGCATTACTAATTATATTAGTAATTGGCATGAATGATGTATCAGGAAAAGAAGCTGATTAATATCAGTAGTAATGAATTTAAATTATATAACAACCTCTTCAAGACATGCCTCAGATTTCACAGACATTCTTTTAGCTGCATACTTCCCTTGAGCTATCAATTTCCAGTTCATAATTGGAACGCAGGTGTGGGTGGACAGGTGACTTGTGACAGGTCACGCAGCAAATGGCTGAGAGAATGCAAGCTAAAAAGAGAGTTCATCTCCTGTCCTATCTAATCCTTCAAGTGTCAATTTTCATTTGAAACTATTTTCAGAAAGGATCGTATTGTTGGAAGAATATCAAACATTTGACTAAAATAGGAGTGGTGGAAATACTTGAAATGGTGTCACAGCGCATGACTAGTTGATGGAGATCATTTCCTGGTGGAATGGCTTGTTAAGGTAGTGCTGAAATTGCTTGTTCAATTTCTCACCCATCATTAACGGTGTGTAGCACACGTACATAATGGGCACAGTTGGCCTCAATCTATATTATGCAACTATGCTTGACATTTCAACAAAGGACTGGGATATGTTTCAAAGCCTCCCACACATTTTCCTATCTCAATGGATTGCAAAGATATGAATCCTTGAGGGAGCCATTGATGAACTTCCTTGGAACAAATGATTGTACTCTGGAACAAGAAATCAGATAAGGAACCTTTAGATTATAGGTTAAAATGAGTTTAGAAGAAATAAGCCAGGAAGAAAACTAGACTGGAAAACTATGGTCTCCATGCTTTGTGGACAGCTCCAAATGTCTGCAATACTATTTGAAAATATCCATGGCTCAGCAACAGGAAGGGGAGAGGTGTCCAGTGTACATAGCTTCTTAATCTACAGAAAAGCAGTGATTTGTGGTAACCTAGAGCACACTCAGCACAGAAGTTAGTGCATACGCTCTGCCAAGCAATATGCACAAGGAGGAGGAGCAAACACAAATAAAAAGCTGGAGGCGGGGTGGGACATGAGCATGGAAGGCTTAGAGAAAAATAAAAAGCTGGGTTGGACATATAGTTTAGATGGCAGAGTGCTTGCCTAACATGTGAGAAGTCCTGGGTTTGATTGTCTGCAGGGCATAAACTGGGTGTAATGGCACACATCTGTGATCCTAGCACTCAGGAGATAGAAGCAAGAGGATCAGACATTCAAAAGTCATCCTTGACAACATGAAAAATGTGAGGCTTACCTGGGATACATAAGATACTGTCTCAAAAAGAAAATAGGAAAATGAGAGCTGGAGAGATGGCTTAGTGGTTAAGGCGCTTGCCTGCAAAGCTGAAGGACCTCTGTTCCATTCCCCAGGACCCACGTAAGCCAGATGCACAAGTTGGCTCACGCGACTGGAGTTCATTTGCAGTGGCTGGAAGCCCTGGCACACCCATTCTCTCTCTTTCTCTTTCTCTATCTCACTCACTCTGACTCTTTCCCTCTCTCAAATACATAATAAAATAAAATACAAAAAAGGAAAAGAAAAAAGTAAAAAACTTTTTCTCTGTATTGTTTCTCTGATCTTCTTAGACTGGGTTGAGTTCCTAGTAAGCTTAGCTCCTTAACAAGTAAAGGTTGCTATATGTACACACCTTCTTTAGTTGTCATTTCCCCATCAAGCTCAAGTTCTCTGAGAGCAGGAACTATGTCAGTCAGGTTCACCTTCCTCGCTGTAAGCATCCAGCAAAGGCTGTAAGTGCTCAGTCTGTATTTACTGGGGCTAGGGGATGGCTTGGGGGGTGAAGTGCTTGCCTTCTAAGCATTAAGATGTGATTTCATATACTCAGCATGCACATAAAAACTTGGAAAGGTGAAGGGTGCTGTAAGCCCAGCACTGGGGAGGCAGAGACATGGGATTCCTAGGGCTAGCTCGTTTAGCCTAATCTGTGTGCTCTGTGCTTTCGTGAGAGATCTGGTCTCAACAAATAAGGCAAGAGCCACTGAGTAAGACACTCAGTGCTGATCTCTGGCCTCCACATACATGTACACACATATGCCTGTGCATTCTTATACACAGGTGCACCCATTCATATATGTACATGTATGTGACACACACACACACACAAATTTTATTTGAAAGTGGCAGAATGGATCTCTAGTGTTCTCTGTGTCTATATCCTTCACTCTTCTGCTGATAACAGGTTCACCAAGAAAGCATGGCCCACAATCCCCAGCAAGAAGGGTCCTTTCAGAGGGGGGAGGGCAGGGAGGAGGCTAGTGATGGTACCAACATGGCTGTTTGCACACTGAATATATAATACAGAAAAAATTGAAAAATAAAAAAGAAAATGCCAAGATTAATGATACCTAAATCTCTGTAGGGCAACTTAAAAAAAGGGGGGGGGTTAAACTAAAAACAAATAAAAGAAAAGAAAAACATAAAAATACATATCTGTTAAAAATAAATGAATGGACATGTGAAAGTCATTGAAAACCTATGAGATGAGATACATGTGATTTAGAAGTATCAGATAGAGGACATCTCACCTGGAGGAGATAGCATGACCAAGGAAAGTATTATCTCCAGGTATGATAGCTAGAGGGTCTGTGTAAAAACAAATGAAAAGAAAAATGTAATGGTTCTAAAAGACTTTATAACAACCTACCTTATTGTTTTGATGCCAATTTAAACTTAGAAGAGAGACCAAGGAAAAGGGCCCCGACTGAAACTAAGAAAAATTGGTGAAACAAGCAAGTATGCTGTTTTCCTGGTGAACTGGGTACCAGCACAAGGGCGAAGGAGATCAACACAGAGAAAAATCAACTCCTACCAAATCAGAGATCCAGAGACCCAGAGGCTCCCAATACCTCATCACTGAAGCAGACCGAAAATGAACCCAACATGGCTCAGGGAAATTTTGCGGAAGAGGGGGCAGAAAGAATGTCAGAGTCACATATTGGGTCATGTTATGCAGAGACATTTATCTTACCCATAACTGAGGGCTAACTCCACAATGCATGACCCATATACCTCAACAAGGAGGGGCCAGGAGGAGGGGGTAAGTCATGGATGAGCCTAATAATGGTACCAAACTGACTGTATCTGCTGAATACATAACTAATTAATAAAGAAAAATAAAAATTAAAAAAAAGAGAGACCAAGGGAGTAAAATGAGCGAAACGTCTTATTTCTGAGCATCAAGTCTGAGTCAAGAAGACAGCAGTTTGGCTCAGTGCTCTTACTGGACAGTGCTGAATATAGAAGTCTCTGCTGAACACAGGGTGCAGTATGAAGACTCTACTGGAAAGGATATAAGAATGAGAGGGGAAACGGATATTGCACACCGAACAACAAAGGGCTAGTAAGAGAGATGGCTGAGAGTGTTAGTGCTGCCAGTACTTAACTCTCTGTCTGCATTTCATAGCAGAATGCCGAGTTTCAGCTGAGCATACCGTGATGGTAACCAAAAATGACATTTCCCATACTTGCTGTAGTATACATGGCCATGCTTTGTATAATGAGGCTTTGAAATATGCAGTTCTCAGTGATCTCTCCTTCTTGATGTTTTTCTCCTTGGGCAAATCCTCTTCCTGGGCCTGAGTTAGACCTAGTTAAACTCATTTCTACTGAATACAACAGGACAACATTGAAGGACTCTCAATTCCAAGATGCAGTTATGGAGAGATTTTTTTTTTCTCTCCCATCTTGGAGTTCTCTCTTTTATTTACTTTTTAACATGGAGGGAAGCCATATTATGATCTTCTCTATGGAGAGACCTAAGTGGCCAGAAACTGTGTGGATTTAGCCAGTGGGGAACCCAAAGCTTGCCAATAGTGTTGGAAGTGATATCAGTAACATGTCTTCCCAAGTGAGCCCGAGGATGACTAGAAGCCGTACAAATGCTGATTGCACTCTGAGAGAGAACTTGAGTCAAGCCTAATCAAATTGCATATGGATTCTGACCCACAAGAAACTGTTAAATAATATTTGTTGTATTAAGCAAGGAAGATGTGGTATAATTTGTAACACAGCATGAAAAAAAGAACTAATACAAATAAAAAAGAAGAGCCACAATGAACCCCAGAACATCTGCTTAGCAGAAGACAGCATTGTCACCATGACACATGTTGCCTGGAACATGTCTGTTTCAAAGCCTTACTAGCCATCCTGGATCATGATACAGTCAAGAGCATCCTGTGAATGTGACAGAGTAATGCGCAAGAGGATCTCAAGCTCTTGAAAACTTGTTTTCTTCTATCTGGACTACATGCATCTGGACTTCCTAACAAGCTTTCCAAATAACCAGCATCATATTGGGCTGTATGTGATAATGAATTAACTCCAACAGATGTGGGAGGTTGGTGATGGGAACAGGGACTCTGCTCGTGGTGAGGTGTATGAATCGGGCAGCAAGGGAGTGAGCAAGGGCCTGGGAAGTCTTGAAATATGAGCAGAAAATGTAAGAATGTTCATAATAAAGAAGAAAGAAAAGTGTAACCAACTGATTTTGTCAAGGATGCCCTGAATCACACTGACTTAGTAATAGTTGAGATAGTCCCAAAGATCCCCCATGCTCATGGGTTACATGAATTAACTTTAGGAAAATGGCCATCCTGTTAAACGTAATATGCAGATACAGATTCAATGTCATCTCAATCAAACTGTTTAATCAAATTTATCATACTGCTCTTCACAGAAACATAAAAAATGATCTTAACATTCATACAGAAGTACAAAACACTCTAGATAGAAAAATAAAACTATCGCCAGCAAATGTATACTTTTGGAGGAATCTCTATATCTGATTTTAAGTTATACTGTGGAGCCATAGTTATTAAGACAGCATAGTACTGGCATAAGAACAGACACATAGATCAATGGAATAGAATACAAGACCCATACATGAGTCCATGTAACTGCATCCACCAAAACACTCTCTGAAGCTAACACTTCCAACAAATGTTGCTGGGAAAACTTGTAGAAGAATGAAGTTATACTCTCATCTCTCACACTGCACAAAAAATCAACTCCAAATGGATCAAGTACTTCAGTGAAACACTGAAGTGGCCAGAGGAGAAATTAGGAAGAACACTTCAGGTTATACATAGGGAAGGGCTTTCTGAATAGGACATTTGTTGCTCAGTAAATGAGGCAAATCATCAACAAATGAGGCCTCATGAAACTAAAAAGCATTTGTATAACTAAGATAACTACCAACCTAGTCAAGAGAATGGGAAGAATTTTTCAACACCTATGTCTCTGATGTGGACTAAAATGTAGAATATATATAAGGAACTAAAAAAACAGTAGATAATAAAAATATTTAAATAACCCAATAAAAATGAGCTTATGGATCTGATCAGAGATTTCTCAAAAGAAGAAAAAAATTGCCAATATATTTTTTAGAAAGTATTCAAAATTTTCAGTCACCAGAGAAATGAAAATTAAAACTGCTTTGAAATTCTACCTTACTCCACTCAGAATAGCTGTCATTAAAAAAAAAATCAAAAGAGGGTGAGGCATGGTGGCTTACACCTTTAATCCCAGCACTCAGGAGGCAGAGGTAGGAGGATTTCTGTTGAGTTTGAAGCCACTCTGAGTCTATGTAGTGATTTCCAGGTCAGTCTGAGCAAGAGACCCTACCCCCCCAAAAAAATCAAAAGATAACAAATTCTGTTAAGGATATGGGGTAAAAGGAACCCTTATTGACTATTAATGGGAATGTAAAGTGGTATAGCCATTGTGGAAATCAATGTGGTAGCTTCTCAAAAAATAAAAGCCACATAAGATAGATGCACAAAGATGATATAAGTGCAAGGTTGCAGCTGTGCACTAAGCGTCACACACATCTAGAGTTTGATTTCAGTGGCTGAGGCCCTGGTGCACCAATTCTCTCTCTTTCACTCTCTCTCTCTCTCTGGAAAAAAAAAAAAAAAGAATGTGAGAGCCAAAGGATGCAGACAAGAGCTTTGGGATACTGGCTTCTGACCATGAAGCGACAACTACTTTCATGACACTTCAGCAGCTGTCACTACCTGCACCAGAGTCACACAATGTTGGGCCCATAAACATTTTGAGATGAATGAGGGGCAAAAAAAATATCAAAACAGAAGATGGACTAATCAGAAATTAGAAGAGGCTCATTAGAGGGGCTATCAAGATGGGGAGATAGAATAAGGTAATAAGAAGGAATCATGATCAAATTACATAATGTTCATGTTTGAAAATTGTCAGCAAAAATGTTTTAAAAAGATATGAGTCCACAAATTCCCTAGACACAAATTTTACATTCTAGGAAGACTTCCTTTCAAAAACAACAAAATACATGGCATCCTGACATTGAAAACAACTGAAATGCAGTGTAAAACTTTGTATCTCTTTCACTTCCATTTGATTAGGTAAGTAGTTATTGGTCATCTAACATACTCATGGTACCTAAAATACCATCATCTTACCATTATCATAACATTATTAACATTGTTCCTCAGACAACTTTGAATAATTATGGAAATACACCTATTAAATGCAGTATTGAATTAAAATTCCTAACAGAAGAAAAAATGCCTGCATATTGGCAAACCAATGTGGGTCATTATATATATATATATATTTTTAAATTTTTTTATTAGTTTTCTATTCAGCAAATACAGGAAGTTTGGTACCATTATTAGGCTCATCTGTGACCTACCCCCTCCCCAATGGCCCCTCTTTGTTGAGGTATATGGGTCATGCATTGTGGAGTTAGTCCACAGTTATTGGTACAATAAGTATCTCTGCATATCATGAAACAACATGTGGCTCTGACATTCTTTCCGCCCCTCTTCTGCAAAATTTCCCTGAGCCATGTTGGGTTCATTTTTGGTCTGCTTCAGTGATGAGGTGTTGAGACCCTACCTCAATATATATATACATATATATATATATATATATATATATATATATATATATATATCAGATTGTAATAATTCAAATCACATTACATGAAGGTAATTAGTTCATTGCTTCTCAGTTCACCCTGCACTGAGTACTTGGGGACATGAAGCTGTCTTTAGATATTTTCCTTTGTCATTTTCTGAGGCTCTAGAAGCTAAAGAGACCTTGTCAGAAACAAGTACCTTTCTTGCTGCTTCTAGTGAGCCTTCTTGGCCTTCTCCCAGTGTGTGACTTGTGCCATGCATTGACAGTCAGCTGCCTAGGATAAAAATTTTAAGCAAGATCCAGGGATGCTGATCACTGAGGTAGCTCTGGAGTGAGCCACAGCTGTGCGTTAACAAGGTTGAAGTAGGGGTGGAGGGAGATTTCTCATCTAAGGCACATTCAACTGGTAATTATTATATGTGCTTTTCTCTCTCTATGGTTAATAATTACTAATCCTGAGGCTGGCGACATGGTTCAGTGATGAATTTAGTCACAGCTGAAGATGAATACCAAGATATGAAACCCGGACCCCAGTAAAAGGCAGGAGGCTGTGTGAGACTTCTGTAATCCCAGCATGCTGACAATAGCAAGATGGGAGGTAGAGACGAGAGAATTTCCTGGAAGGTCATGGTAAGTGCAACAAAGCTAGAATCCAGAGACAGAAACCCTGCCTTAAATGATGCAGACAAGGATCAACCAGAAGTATCCTGGCCCCAGCCATTTGCAACTGTAAATTTTATTTATTTATTTATTTATTTTGAGGTAGGGTCTCACTCCAGCCCAGGCTGACCTGGATTCATTCTCTAGTCTCAGGCTAACCTCAAACTTACAGCAATCCTCCTACATCCGCCTCCCGAGTACTGGGATTAAAGGCGTGTGCCACCACACCTGGCAACTATAAATTATGTAAGTGAGAAACAGCAGTATTACAATTGGAATTGTGATGGAAACTTCTCTGTAATCACTGTGCTACATGTGCATACAATTTTTTTCAGTGTCTAAGTTTTTCTTTAATATTATGTGATATTATGTAACAAATTCTATCTATCAACAATGGGCACACCAGTATTTTTTATTCCATATGCTTTTCAAGAACCTTGACCTGACCCATCAAATATAAAGCAACACATGGGTTCTAGGGAGTCAAACCTGGGTCCTTAGGCATCTTAGGCAAGTGCCTTAACAACTAAGCCATCTTTTCAGCTCCGAGAGTTTATTTTTGTATCTTCAGTCAAATCAAAACTCTTTTTAGCATCTGTGAAGAAAAATTTTCTTCTTTAACCTTTAATGTAGATATTTAAAATTATTTTTATTTATTTATTTGAGAGAGAAAGAGAGAGGAAGGGCACACACAAGGCTCTCATGTCATTCCAAATGAAATCTAGATCCACGGACCATTTTGTGCATCTGGTTTTATGTTGTTACCAGATTGGCAGGCTTTGGAAGCAAGCATGTTTAATGGCTGAGGCATCTCCCCAAGCCCTTGCTGTGGATATTTTGTGTTAATAGATTTCTTAGCATTAAATTGTTATTGGAACAAATTCTATGTGGTCATGGTATATTTTCTAGCTTAAATCCAATCAGCTACTTACTAAAAACCCTTTGCATACAGATTTTTCAGGATCCCATATGTTTTATATGAAGCGCTATCATTGTTATTTTTTTATGTAATATTGTTTTTTGCCCCAGACTATTTTGGAGAGGTCATTTTTTAAGTGATTAATATTTGTTTCAAATTCTGCTGCTATAACTTAGGTATTAAGAAAATAGACCTTGTTTTTACAAAACATACTTATTTCAGATTGTATTAGTTATGTTAGGCAGGGTTCACTGCATTATGTTAATGCTAAGATCTCAGGGGCTTATGCAAAAAATATTATTTCTCTTCTCACTACATGTTGAATGGACTTTGGTAAGAAAGTCATTTGAGGACTCAGGTTAGTGAAATATCCACAATTTCTGGATTCTCTTACCTCAACTTGTGTTCAGTCTTCCCTGAAACAGGAATGAGAATAAATGGAATATTCATTATTTCTTTTAAAGCTTTGACCCAAAAGTAATACATGCTAGTTACAGTCAGTCCTAGCCATTATAGGTAATTACAAGACTGCCCAGCTACAAGGATATGTAGTCAAGAAATAAAACTCAAAGAAGAGTAAAGGTATGTAAAAATACACATGAACATAATGGAAATGTACTTTTGGAGTTTGATCCTGAGATTGTGATTAATTAATATTAAATGTTAGAGTGAATATTTGCAAAAATATTTTATTAAAAATAAGGAAGATATGTGGAGGACTTCTAAAAATGCTAGTGTGATGATGGAGAAATTTAACTGAAATTTGAAAATGAAATTTAAAAAATATGAAAGAAAGAGTGGAATTTAAGGACTAGAATTGTCTTCTTTCCTAAAAAAAAATAAAAAATCTAACAAATGGACAAGCTATATGGAAAAGCAGTTTAAAGAAATTGGGGGTCTTGGAAGATGACTCATCAGTTAAAGATCGACTTCAAAACCTGCCAGTCCTGGTTCAATTCTCAGGTACACACATCAAGCTGAAAGAAAACTGATGCAGGCATCTGTGATCCCAATTTGCTTATAACAGAGGGAGCTGGAACCGGGAAAACTCTAAGCTAACTGGCCAGCTAGTCCGAGATTCCTTTGCAGTATTGCAGTTTATTTTCAGTGGCAATCAACTATACCTGAAGGACAGCTGAGCATAGAATCCTTGAAGTCATCCTCTAACCTCTATATTGTGCTGACACATCTGCCTACCCCACACCACACACACATATACGCAAAATCAATTAAAAAAATAATAAATAATAAGGCAACTAAAGACAGTGTTCGCAAATGATAGACAATGAGCCGAGTGCTGCAATTACCTCCAGGGGACAACAGTGAAAGAATTTCCAAGCTGCAGTTCAATGGTATCCACATCAAGTTTGGGATGGGCAAACACAGGTGATAATTAGTGAAAACTCAGGTGGCTAGAGTTCACTGAGTACCTGAGGGGAGAGATCAGCATAGGGGTTGAACTCATGGGGTCTATAGAGGGTTCTCCTCCTGTATTCAGCAGATACAGACAGGAACACATTCATGCAGATAATCACTTGAGGCTTAAGAAAGAGCCTTTACACAAAGAGTACCAACAATAATGCCCACCTGAATGGGAGTTTCCATCCTAGACTAGGAACCATCTAGAAGTCACAGAGCATTAATACTCAGAAGGGTTTGCCTCCCAGAGGAACAGTTAGCCCTAGGCTGAATGCTGCTCTGGCACAATCTAATATGCATCTTAGAAACAAGAACCAAATGATCCAATTCTTTCTGAGTTTATTAGCAGCATACCATAACGAGGCTCAAAAATTGTTGTAGATATACAAAACTATCTAGCTCTCAACAATGTCAAATCAATGTATCTAGCATCCAGCAAAAATTATCAGGTTGAGAAATATACTCCATAATAAAGAGAAAAGCGAGCAACTTAGAAGTAAGAATTAGGAGATAAAGACGTTAAAAGGAAGCTGGGCGTGGTGGCGCACGCCTTTAATCACAGCACTCAGGAGGCAGAGGTAGGAGGATTGCCGTGAGTTCAAGGCCACCCTGAGACTCCATAGTGAATTCCAGGTCAGCCTGTGCTAGAGTGAGACCCTACCTTGAAAAACAAAAGCAAAACAAACCAAAAATGACATTAAAAGGCATTATCACTATGCAGTGACTATGCATTCAAAACATTAAATTGAGGCATAAAAAATATTTTTTAAAGATCCAACTCAAATTTTAATATACACAAACTATAAAGACTGGGTTGGAAAATATACTCAGTGGGATTGATGGCAGGTGCAAAATTATAGGATTTTAATGATATTTGAAAGACAAAGTAGTGAAAATTATTCAAAATGAAAAATAATTCTTTAAATTAACGGAGCATCAGTGACATGAGACAACCTTAAGCAGCCTAAGAAATCTGCCATTTGGAGTCTTCAAAGTGGAGGGGAAAGATAAAAAATCGAAGAAAATGCTTGAAAACAATTATAGAAAATATTTCAAATTCCATTTATTTTAAATCTCACAGATTAAAAGGCTCAGTAAATCATAACCATAAGACAAAATTAGCTGAAGCATGCCTGGTACATGCTGACTTTTCTCAAAACCAGTCATAATGATAATAATATCCTGAAAAACAGACACATTACGTGTAAAGGAACATAGATAAGGATGACTGCAGATGTCTTGTTAGAGATAACATGACAGAAGGCAATGGCTATGTCTTTAAAGAAAAATGAACACCTTTCAACCTAGAATTTGATTCCCAGAAAAATTATCATAATCATTTAATTGTGAAAATAAAATGCAGATGTTTTAGTCATATAAAATGGTGTATGCATCTGAAGTTTATTTGCATCAGCAAGAAGCCCTGGCATGCACATTCATTTTCTCACTTCTCTCTTCTCTCTCCCTCAATCTCTGCCCTTCCCTTTTTCCCTCACTCTCTCTCTCTTTCTCTCTGTCATAAAAAAATAAAAATATAAAAAAGAAACTCATCTCTACCAGACCCACATTATATGAAATGGTAAAGATAATACTTTATGCAAAAGAAAGACAGAAACACGGATTTATGTAAAAGAATAAAAATAATGGAAATTGTTAATTGTCTTTATGGACAAAAATGCTGAACGTTTTCTTGTATCCCATTCAAATGACATGAAATATGAGCAAGGAAAGGAGTCCATCCTTCCCAGGGTGATTGTCTAAAAGCAGAAATCATTTCTTTAGTCACATTGGCCAACACTGCAAGAAGAGGACCACCATGGTTGATTTAAATTTAAAATTTGCTCCAGAACTAAGTGGAAAAGCAATGGATAGCTGCATTAAATTGGGTTTTTGTCTTTTTTTTTTTTAAAAAAAGGTAAAGATTGTTGTAAGGTAAGCAGAGTAATTTTGTCTGCTATCAAGGATATGACTGATACTTATCTCAAGTGTCTAGTCCAAGGTCATAAGTGGATAAATAAGTCAACTATTTATACAAATATAAAATATTTGTGAAAATTGGATCATAGTACAAGCACATTGCAAAAATATGTGTTTTATCATGTTGGGAAGATTTCCTTCTTTACTTTTTTACAATCTCTTAAATCTAACAGAATTATAGCAGTGTGTTGAAAGGTATGCCATATGATTTTAATCTAATTTGTAATTCTTGATGTTGGCCATGTGGCTTCTTTTGAACTATTAACAGCTCTGTGATAAGTATACTTTCAAACATAACTTTGCATACACCTTAAACACCTTGTATGGCAGGTCAGAGATATCAAAAGTATATATCATTATCCTCTAGCAAGATTATTCAACTTTACTTTCTTACCATCAGAACAGGACAATATCTCTATGTGCTCATGCTTAACTAAAGTAGCTATTGGACTCTTCTAATTTTAAAAGTAAATATTATTTCTGCATTGCTCCAGTGGTTGTTATTTTGACAACAAGTGAGATGAGCCATGTGCTCTCATATTTTGTCCAAATTTGTATTTTTCATTTATAAACTACATAGTAAATATCCTCTTCCTCCTAAATCAAATGGCATTGTAATGCAAAAATACATGAAAAGGACAATATGTAATGTAAGGCATTGTAAAGGATTGCATGGACCAAAGAATTACCAGAAAGGTAAATGGGCAAGAATATTTGGATCTTATAAAAATAATAAAGAGCATTATTATTAGGTTTAGCTTAAGGATAAGAATACCAATGTATTAATTTTATCATACATTTTCTACTTAATATAGTTATGACCAAACCACAAACACAGATTAGACATTAACAAGAATTGAAGTCCCACGTTGACATAAAGTTGTAAGGGATCTTACTCTCAAGTGAGTTTACCCCTCTGGGATTTTTTTGAATTTTTGGGTGTTAATACCATGATTTAGACTTAAATATTTAAGGACTCTCACAGAATAGGAGAGCTCCTGTGTGTTGGGTCATTTTGCTCAATGTTGCTTTGAGCTCTGAAGTGTGTAGAGCAGGACCTACAAGGCTGCTGGTGCTCCGTGATCAGGGAGGGTGGTGACCCTAAATGCTCATGCCCAGTAGGCTCAGCCCTCACCTTCCTATGCACAGATTATGAGTTGTAGGGTAACAATAAAATTTCATGAGGCCATGTGCAAGTAGAAATGAACCATTTAGCATGAATTGTTTGTGTACAGACCTGGTGATAAGCTGTGGTATACTTTTTTTTTAAAAAAAAAAGGTGTGATTTTTATCAAATACGATAGAGATGCTTAACAGACCAAGTAAAATTATTATTTTAAAATCCATTTTAGAGCTACAACTAAACAATATCCCTTTAGAGCAGGTGAGAGACTGCCAAGATTACCTTGTTGAAGCCTTCATTTTTCAGTTGTCAAAGCAGATATCCAGACAGGCAAAGTGCTTTTTACATCCTTTCAACAAGTTTGCTGCAGGATTTAAGCTTTCATCTGTCATGCTGGTTTCCTCCCTTCTCTCTTCACCCTCCTCTCTTTTTTTTTTCTGATTTCTCTCCCTCCTCCCCCATCTCTCTCTCTTGCCACTCCTTCCAGAAAAGGGTGAGAACAAGAAAGAAAGAAAGAAAGAAAGAAAGAGAGAGAGAGAGAGAGAGAGAGAGAGAGAAAGAAAGAAAGAAAGAAAGAAAGAAAGAAAGAAAGAAAGAAAGAAGAAAGGAAGGAAGGAAGGAAGGAAGGAAGGAAGGAAGGAAGGAAGGAAGGAAGGAAGGAAGGAAGGAAGGAAGGAAGGAAGGAAGGGAGAGAGAGAAAGGAAGGAAGGAAGGAAGGAAGGAAGGAAGGAAGGAAGGAAGGAAGGAAGGAAGAGAGAGAGAAAGGAAGGAAGGAAGGAAGGAAGGAAGGAAGGAAGGAAGGAAGGAAGGAAGGAGGAAAGAGGGTGGTTGGACTGAATCAGATTTCCATCCAGATTTAGGATTTCTGGGGGCAGAAACATAAATCAATGATTGCCCCAGTCAGACTGATAGCTGGGGCTGTTAACTTCGCTTGTAACACACCTGGTTCTCTCTGAAGGAAGAGGCACTTGCTCTGCTCACCCTAGTCTTGTCTCTCCTCCTCATGCATGCATCACATCCCCGGCTCACCTCTCTGACTTCATGTGTAGAAATAGCCACCATTCACTGCCCTGTGGTGATGACATTGGCCCTCCTAATAATGTTCCTTGGACAAACAAAGCCATTTGGAAAACGTGTATTTATTTGCTACTCCTTTGCCTAGAATCTCTGCTGCCAGATCTTTGGACACTGGCCAGAGGTCCCAGTGTAACCATTGCCTCCCCAGGGAAGCCTTCCTCATTGACTCATCCGACAGTATATAACTACCATACCAGCTACTCTTTACACTTATATATTATTCTTTTTATAATATCATTTATCACCATTTGAAATTATGTTTATTTTTTTGTCCCTCTGTGTATTCTGAATTAGAAGCCTCACAGTCTTGTTGCTGCTGTATATGTAACTTCTGAAAGAGGATTGGCCCATCAGAAGATCTCAACTAAAAGAATTCCCTACCTCAATAAAAATTTGATGAAAGAATGAATGAAGTTCCCATGTAGGTACTCAGTTCTCTTCTTAAATGTAAACAATCATGTTTGGCTTTATTGTTGTCCAAAATTGATGCTCGTATGGGCACATATAAGAACCAGACAGAGTGGAGAACCCACTCCTAGTCAGTTAGTTACTATTAAATTAGTGCTTTCTTCATCCTCCCAACAAGTTAGCTGCAGGATTTAATTTTTCATCTGTCATTTCCTCCCTTCTCTCTTCACTCTCTGGGCCTTAGGTGCTTTCTAAATGCCTTTATTATGTTGAGATATGGTCCTTCCATCCATAGCCTTTCCAGGGATTTAATCATGAAGGGATGTCATATTTTGTTAAAGGTCTTTTCTGCATCTATTGAAATAATCGTGTTATTGTGTTTAAGTTTATTTATGTGATGAATTACATTTATTTATTTCTGCATGTTCAACCATCCCTGATGTATGATACTTTTATATGTTCTTGAATTTGGTTTGTGAGGATTTTATTATTTTTGTATCTAAGATCATTAGGAATATTGACTTATAGTCTTCTATTTTTGTTATGTTTCTGTCTGGTTTAGGTATTAAAGTAATGCTGGCTTTATAGATGGAGTTTGGGAGCATTCCCAGATTTTCAGTTGTACAAAATAATTAGAAGTGGATTTTGCTCTTGATCAAAGGTTGGTAGAACTCAGTGGTGAATTCATTTTTTTCACTGGAAGAATTTAACTTACTTTTTCTTTTATCTATTATTTGTTTGTTTATTTGACAGAGAGAGAGAGGCAGGTAGAGAAAGGATAGTTATACCAGGGCCTCCAGCCACTGCAAATGAACTCTGGACACATGTGCCACCTTTTGGATCAGGCTTATGTGGGTCCTGGGGAGTCAAACCTAAGTCATTAGGCTTTGTAGGCAAGTGCCTTAACTGCTAAGCCATCTCTCCAGCCCCTCCAGCTTACATGTTTGAGCTTGGACTATTACTGTCTTTTAAGCACTTTCAATGAATATTTAAGTTATTTACTTGAGTTTTTTCTTCTTTTGTAATATAGATGTCTAGTGCTATAAACTTCCCTCTTAGAACTACCTTCATTGTGTCCCATAAGCTTTGGTATGTTGTGTTTCATTGTTATTCAGTAAGATAAATTTATTGATTTTCTTTATGATTTCTTCCACAACCCATGAATTGTTTAATGGTAAGTTGTTCAGTCTCTAGGAGTTGGTATGTTTTCTGTTGTTACTGTTGTTGATTTCTAGTTTTAATGCACCGTGGTCAGATATAATGCAGGGAATTTGAACTATGGCATTGTTTAGCTTTATTGTTTCTCTGCTTAGAGGATCTGTCTATTGATAACAGTGGGGTATTCAAGTCTCCTACCACTATTTTATTGGGATTTATATCTGTTTTATTGTCTAGTAAATTTCACTTTATAAAATTAGTTACTCCTGTATTTCATGCATATAAATTTATGATTGTAATATATTTTTGTTAAATTTTTCCTTTGATGAATATGAAGTTGCCTTCTTTATCTATTTGATTGCTTTGTGCTTAAAGTCAAGTTTGTCAAAAATCAATACAGCTACTCTTGCTTGTTTTGTGTTTCCATTTGTTTGGAAAATCTCTTTCTATCCTGTCACCTTAAGGTGGTGTTTGTCTTTAATTGTAAGTTGGGTTTCTTGTAGACAGAAAATCAATGGATCCAGCTTTCTGATCCATCCTGTTAACCTGTGTCTTCTGATCGGAGAGTTGGGCCCATTAATGTTGAGTTATACTTGTGAGGTGTGAATTAATCCCTGTCATGTTGAAGGTTTTGTGGAGTGTGGTGTTTTCTTCGACTTGATATGTTTTATGTCCATGCTAGTTTTGATGGTTTCCTTTTCTCTCTTTGTGTGCATGTTGTTTCATTTCCTGAGTGTGAGGAATTCCATGCAGTATTCTCTGTAGGGCTGGCTTGCTGTGCATGAAATTGTAAAGCTGGTTTATATCATGAAAGGTTTTTCTTTCATTGTGGTAGAATGAAATTATGTCCACTAACAGAGTCAGGTGTTATTACAAATGAGTTTGCAGCTTCTGCTTCTAACAGGCTGACTCCTAGCAGGGTGGGGTGGGGGGCATTTCACTAGGGGAAGGTCTGAATTCCAGCCTAAAGGTATAAAAACTGTTTGAGTTTTGTCTGGGGTTCTTGGAGTGTACTTGCTTGTGATGCTTGCGGTGGTATTTCTCTCTATGTGAACCTGTGAAAGGGAGCCAGCTTCTGTCTTGTCCTTGAGTTCTGAAATTCTGTCCTGCATGTGATCTACTCTGCTGGCGAGGGTTTCATGGGAGCCTTTTAAGAGGGTTATTTCATTTCTGTTTTCTGTTATGTTTTTCTTCAGCATTTTCATCTCTTGTTTGAGTTCCATTTTCATTCCTTGATTTGACCTTTTCATTGACTCTTGGAGTTCATTCCTGCATTTGGATATGTCCTTCCTGAGGGTGTTCCAGTGGCCTATGAGGGCATTTATTTATTTTTATTCTCCTCAAATTCCTTTAGCCTTCTGTTGATGTCTTTTTGATTGACTTTGACTTATTAAGCCATCTATGGAGTACTGTTTCCTGATTTTCTTTGGTTTCCTGTAGCCATTGATTGATTTGTTCTTGTTGATTATCTTCCATTTCCTTCATCCATCCTTTGAGTTCATTTTGTTGCCTTTCTTCCAATTCATTAAGCCATGCTTTGAATTGTAATATGAATTCTTTTTGCTGATTTTCTTCCATTTCCTCCAGCCATTTTTGGAGTTGCTGTTTGATTACTCTTTGTCCAGTTTTCTCCCAATCAATCAGCCATTTGTTCATGGTCTCATTAAGTTTGATTAAAATGCTTGTGGAGATTTCATTGTGAGCTTCAGTGACTTGAGGATCCTCTGAGCTTTTGATAGAGGCTTCCATTGTGGGAGTAGGTAACCTTTGTGGGGAAGCCTTTTCTGAGTGGTACACGTTATTTGCTTTGCCTTGTGCTCTGCCTATCTGGAAGTCTGTTGTCTCACTTAGGGTGCAGCAACAGAAGGTCTTGAATTGCTTGCGTTGAGTGGCCTGGTCTAAATTGATCATGTTGGGTGTTGTATTGAAGACCCTGGTTAGGGGTGGATGCTCTTAAGCCTTCAGAGGGTCTACTTTGTGCTGCCAATTCCCAGAAAATCTGAGTAGGACCTTGGGAGACCTGGCTTTCCTGTAAAACAAGCTGGGTACTAACCTTCAGCTTTATCCGCTGTTGGCTTTCTGGCATGAGATCAGCTCCAAGCTTCTCCTGGGGGCTGGAGCAGATACACTATTGCCTCTGCTTTGGCCCTTCTTCAGAAAATTGCATGGGGTATGGGGGTCTTGCAAGGTGGGTATGAGAGGTGGGGAATCCAAGTTGATAGGCTGTTAGCCACTGACATTCCCCTGTTTTGTTCCCTCCCAGGAAGGCACCCCGGAATGGCATCTTGCCCTGGAGAGAAATCACTCAGCCCTGTCTCCCAAAGGTGTGCAGCCCTGCTCTGCTCTGCATACCTTCAGGCTGGAATTCAGATCTACCCACAGTGAAATGTCCCCCTACCACCCAGAAGGGTCAGCCTCTAGAAGCAGAAGCTGCAAACTCTTTTTTTTTTAATGAATATTATTATTTATTTGAGAGAGGGAAAGAAGAGAGAGGAAAAAATGGGCATGCTAGGGCCTCCAGCCACTGCAAATGGACACCAGATGCACGTGCCACCTTGTGCATCTGGCTTACAAAGGTCCTAGGGAATTGAACCTGGGTTCTTTGGCTTTGCAGGCAAACACCTAAACTGCTAAGCCACCTCTCTCACCTGCAAACTCATTTTTAACAATACCTGACTCTATTAGGGCACATAAATACAAACTACCACAGTGAAAGACAAACGTTTATGATATAAACCAGCTTTACAATTTTATGACCACCTTTCCAGCACTATAGAGAATACTGCATGTAATACTCCACACTCATGAGATGAGCCAACATGCACACAAAAAGAGAAAAATAAACAATCAAAACTAGAACGGACATAAAGCATACAAAGTCCAAAGTCCAAGAAAACACCACACCTCACAAGGTTTGATCCTTCCCAGGCAGTCAACCTCTTTCAAAGCCCTATCTTTTTAAAATATTTTATATATTTACTTAAATATTTGAGAGAGAGAGAGAGAGAGAGAGAGAGGGGGGGGGGGGGAGAAAGGCATATATAGAGAGAATGGGCACGTCAGGGCCTCCAGCCAGCACAAATGAACTTCAGATGCATGAGCCACCTTGTGCGTTCAGCTTTACTTGGATACTGGGGAATTGAACTTGGGTCCTTTGGCTTTGCAGGAAAGTGCCTTCACCACTACAACATCTCTCCATCCCATCACAGACCTTTCTTAAGTTCATGAATGATCAAACATGATATCTTTCTGATAAGATTTTGTAAAGATGTAGATTTTTTACATTTTCATTTATGTCATATTTTATTTACAACAGAGTGGCTTGACTATGAGCAAAATGATGGATTTTAAAGCGTTAGTTGGGCTGGAGAGGTGGCTTAGTGGTTAAGTGCTTGCCTGTGAAGCCTAAGGACTCCGGTTTGAGGCTCAATTCCTCAGGACCCACGTTAGCCAGATGCACAAGGGGGCGCACGTATCTGGAGTTCATTTACAGTGGCTGGAGGCCATGGCATGCCCATTCTCTCTTTCTCGCTCTCTGTCTCTCTGTCTCTCTGTCTCTCTCTCTCTCTCTCTCTCCCCCTCTTTCTCTCTGTCGCTCTCAAATAAATAAATAAAAATAAACAAAAAATTTTAAAGCATCAGTTGTTTACCATAGTATTTTGAACAGAAATTGAAGAGTTCTTTTCTTCCACAAAGGCTTAGAGAGAGCACAGTTCAGTTCTCACATATCATGTGTGTAAATGTGGAGTGAGCCAGGTTCTCAGTCATATCATTATGTGAGGGGAACTTGGGACTTTCCTCCCTCTGTGTTACCCGTCCTGAGAAAAGTGCCCAGCCTGAGTGGAAAGGGAAAATAGAAACATGGGCTTTGGAATTCTAGGCCTTCAGTAGCAGTGAGACTCTAACGTACTTACTTCGAAGTTTTAGTTCTCTCATCCAAAAGGAGATAAAAATAATGTTCCTGACTCTACCAGGGGATTATTATAGATATTAAAGGAGATTTCAGTTTTCATGTCCTAGGTAAAACCCTACTATATATATATGGTTTTCTTACTCAGCTACAGGGAAGAGTGACTGGGCTTTTCTTTTCTTGCCAGCTTTCCCTGAACATCAGGAAATATCACGCTGCACTAGGGAGCAGTAGCAATTTCACCCTAGGGTGACAGCATTTCCAGAGGAAATGCTGTGACTGCTGAGGTTTGTTTATCATGTCTCTTAACTTTATAGAGTAGCTGGGGCCTTCCCCGGGAGAAACGTATTGTATGCTGGTAAATGTTGTCATGGCTGCTATGCTTGCTGACTCACACATTATGTGTGAATCTTCTACACCAAACACAAAGAATAAGGTGATCATTTGTTCTTAAATATTAAAGATTGAAAAAGTCATCCAACACAACAAAACCTGCATTTTAAAACATATCAGTTACTGAAGATAATGCTGTCATAGATTAAACAATGCAACCAATTGCAGTCCATATGCAGCAGAGATTTTTTTTTTTTAACTAAAACATATCAAGGACATTTGAGAAAAATAATTGTATCATAGGACTCAAAATTCAATTTAGTTTCCTAAATCCAGAAAGCACAAAAGATCCTAGTTAGTAGAGATACTTTTTACTTCTAATGTTATTTTAATCTTTTGATGACCTTATTAATGAAAATGTATAAGAAGAAATTGGCATCATGGGAAATAAATTTCCAAATATAGCAACATATTCATAAGAGAGTGATTGCATCTAACACAGAAAATGTCACAGGGATAATTCCACCTGGCGCATCTTTGAGTCATGTTTATAATAAGATTTAAGAGAAACTCATTCAGATTTGACTTCCCTTGCAAGAAAATGGAAAATGTATGCCAAAATATTCAGAACTCTGAATGAAACACCTGAAAATTATTTATAGCAAATAAAATTCAACTATCAAGAACAGTGAATTTGAATTTCTACTGAACAGAAAAATATGATTAGTCCTTAAATCTGGATTCATAAGTAAAAGTCATAGATAATTGTATATGTTTCTTAAATATTTTATTTATTAATTTTATTTATTTGAGAGAGAAAGAAGAGAAAGAGGAGATGGAGCAAGAAAGAGAGAAAATGGGTGTGCCAGGGCCTTTAGCCACTGCAAATGAACTCCAGACACATGTGTCACTTTGTGTATCTGGCTTTATGTGGGTGCTGGAGAATTGAACTTGGGTCCTTAGGCTTCATAGGCAAGTACCTTAAATGCTGAGCCATCTCTCCAGCCTAATAACTGTGTATTTATGTAAACAACAACAACAACAACAACTGAAGGGGTATTGAGTGATGATCAAGGTCATCTATGTTTATTAAAACTCAATGAATCTGGGCTAAAAACCCAAGTTCTATTCCCCAATAGCCATGTGAAGCCAAATGCACAAAGGGGCACATGTGTTTGGAGTTCTTTGCAGTGGTTTGAGGCTCTAGTACAACCATTTATTCTCATTCTCCCCCCCCCTCCCCCCTCTCTCTCTCTCTCTCTCTCCTGGCATAGTAGCAGACAGCTTTAATCCGAGCACTTGGGAGATTAATGTAGGAAGATTGCTGTGAGTTTGAGGCCAGACTGTTACTACATAGAGAATTCCAGGTCAGCCTGGGCTAAAGCAAGGCTCTACATTAAAAGAAAGAAAGAAAGAGAGAGAGAGAAAGAGGGAGAGAAAGCAAGAAAGAGAAAGAAAGAAAGAAAGAAAGAAAGAAAGAAAGAAAGAAAGAAAGAAAGAAACTCAATGAGTCTATTTTTGATTGCATGTTTTTAGCATTTTACTTTCTTTTTGATTTTTCAAAAAGGTTCTTAGAAATAATTGCTGAAGGCACCTTTACTCTCTTTTGTTTGATGGGCCCCAAAATAAAGTTGTCATTTAAAATAATATTCTTAGGCAAGACTGTATTGATAGAGCTAACAACTTTGAATTATCTGGATAGAAGTTGTACCTCCATACTAACTATACATCCTGCTTACAATCATGTTGACTTTCTAAGTTATTTATTTATTTAGTTAGTTAGTTAGTTAGTTGTGAGATGGAGAAAGAGGCAGAGAAAGTGAAAGAGAATGGGTGCTCCAGGGCCTCCAACCACTGCAAACAAACTCCAGATGCGTTGCCCCCTTGTGCAACTAACTTACATGGGTCCTGGGGAATCAAACCTGGGTCCTTTGACTTTGCAGGCAAGTGACTTAACCACTAAGCCATCTCTCTAGCCCTAGTGTTGACTTTTATTAACTCTGGCCTAATGCAATAGAGAGCCCTGTCCTTGTAATATGTTAACAGCAAATGGGGACTGGGAAACTTAATTCCTGTCAGTTTCCAATTGAAGGCAAACCAATGTTGCAAGCATGAATATTACAGGATTGCACTTATTTTCATCTGCTGTACATATAGTACCATGCATACTATATTTTTCCAGTCTTCTGAAGGACTTTGCAAGATGACAGCATCATTAATATAATAAGTTTAAATTTTTTGTTTATTTTTATTTATTTATTTGAGAGTGACAGAGAAAGAGGGGGGAGAGAGAGAGAGAGAATGGGCGCACCAGGTCTTCCAGCCACTGCAAATGAACTCCAGATGCGTGCGCCCCCTTGTGCATCTGGATAACGTGGGTCCTGGGGAATTGAGCCTCTAACCTGGGTCTTTAGGCTTCACAGGCAAGCACTTAACTTCTAAGCCTCTTAACCTCTTAACCATCTCTCCAGCCCAATATAATAAGTTTATTGTATCTGCCGGCTAGATGAAGAAGCCCAATTTTGGAAGGCCCCAGAGTCACGTGACCAGTCAGTGTTACAAAGTCAGACTCTGGTAAGTGTGGTTCCACTGCCAAGAAAGGTCTTTATTTTAAAGATAATATCCCTATCTTACTTTTAGTATTTGAGTTCCTTCTTGACTCCTCTATCTTGTGCCTTCTTACCTAATAGAAGCCCCTGTGATTGATTCAAATCCCCAAGCATAACTTCCAACAATGTTAACAAAGTGCCCTCAGGGTGAGCCCATGTTGAGTAGGTTCTTGAGGCTGGGCTGTGACAGGTTCATCTGGACAGGGACTACACTGGCATTGAGAGCTCACTAACATCCGGCTCCTATTTCTCTATTGTAGTGTAGATACTATGTCTGCTGTCTGTCAAAGTAGAATGCTAACACTGTGTCAAACTCTATCAGCACCCTCTTCTCACATTCATGGTTTCTAAAGCAATGTCCGGGCTGGAGAGATGGCTTAGCAGTTAAGCGCTTGCCTGTGAAGCTTAAGGACCCTGATTCAAGGCTCGGTTCCCCAGGTCCCACGTTAGCCAGATGCACAAGGGGGCGTCTGGAGTTCGTTTGCAGAGGCTGGAAGCCCTGGCACACCCATTCTCTCTCTCTCTCCCTCTATCTGTCTTTCTCTCTGTGTCTATCGCTCTCAAATAAATAAATAATTAAAAAAATATATATATTTAAAGCAATGTCCAATGTGGAGCAAAGGGACAAAGGAGCATATTAAGAGTCCAATATTTCTACGTCTTTAGGTACTTTTTAATCTTTTGTTTTTAGCAGCTTGATTATGATGTGCCAGGGTGTAGGCTTATACATCGTTGTATATGTGTAACAGGTATGAATACATGCTTTCTGTTCACTATGACTCTTGGCTCTTACCCACTTCAGAGATTTCAGCATTATTTCTCCAAACTCTGCTACTGCCATAGTCCTTCTCTTCTTTCCTGTCATTCAACAATTACATGTAACTTAGATCTTCTGCTCTCCTCTCACTTTTCTTTTTCTTAAAATGGGGTCTCACATATTTTACTTATTTATTTATTTTTGGGGGGGGAGTTTCAAGGTAGGGTTTTGCTCTAGCCCAGGCTGACCTGGAATTCACTATGGAATCCCAGGGTGCCTTTGAACTCACAGCAATCCTCCTACCTCTGCCTTCCCAGTGCTAGAGTTAAAGGTGTGTGCCACTACACCTGGCCAGGTCTCACATATTACTGAGGCTAGCTTGGAATTTTCTGTGTAGCCCAGAAAAGCCTCAAATCATTAACTTTCCTGCTCCAGACTCCAAAGTGTTAAGAATTGTACCACCTTGCTAAACTTCACATATCTCTTAGACTCTTTTGTTAACTTAAAAAAAAATTACCTGTTTATTTGTAAGGAGAGACAGAGAGAGAGAGAGAGAATGGATGTAATAGGGCCTCTAGCTGAAGCAAAGAAACTCCAGATGCATGTGCTACCTTGTGTATCTGGGCAATCAAACCTGGGTTGTTAGGCTTTGCAGGCAAGTGCCTTAACCACTGAGTCATCTCTCAAGCTTTATTGTCCTTAAAAAACAAATCCTTTTGCTTTGCTTTGCATATTTTAGATCAGCCTATCTTTGAGAGATCACTAATTTTGTCTTTTGCTCTAAAGACAAATCCTAAAACAACCCAACTTTATTAAAGCATACCTTATTACCAATATCTGTCCAAGCAACTCATGGTCTAACCTACTTAGCAGCAACTAACCTCTCATGATGCTCACACAGTACAATAGTGGCATATAGCCATGGTGGGAAACCAACTGCTCTTCATTTGGCTAACTGATCCCCTCAGTGGAATGGGACCCATATCTGGAGCTGGAAAACAAGTCAGAAAGAACCTTATCCAAACATGAGCCCGCTCTCCACTACCAAACTACCACTAATAATGGGCTATGAGAGGGCTCATACCTATTAAATTCTCTATAAAAAAAAATAAGGGTATCCCATTTATCTGGTGCTAACTTTACTCTCTGTTGGAGAATCTGCTTCTCTTTTTCAGATAGATGCAGATCCTAAGGAAAGAACCACCCCATCATACCTCAAAAGGGACCTGGCTGAAACAAAGAATAATTGGCAAAATAAGCAAGGGTGCTGTTTTCTTGATGAACCTGGTACTAGCACAAGGGTGAAGGAGATCAACACAGAGAACAATCAATTCCTACCAATTCAGAGATCCAGAGACACCGAGGGTCCCAACACTTCATCACTGAAGCAGACCTAAAATGAACCCAACAGGACTCAGGGAAAATTTGAGGAAGAGGGAGCAGAAAGAATGTCAGAGCCACATGTTGGGTCATAATACACAGACATTTTGCCTGCCCACAACTGTGGGCTAACTCTACAATGCATGACCCATATACCTCAACAAGGAGGGGCCAAATGGAGGAGGGAGGGGAGAGGACATGGACGAGCCTAACAATGGTACCAACTTGACTGTATTCACTGAGTACAAAACTAATAAATAAATAAATAAATAAATAAATAAATAACTTTTTAAAAATCCTTTTGCATTGTTTTGAATATTTTAGATCAACCTTTCTTTGAGAGTTCACTAATTTTGTCTTTTGCTCTACATGCTACACTTTAAAGACAAATCCTAAAGCAACCTAACTTTATTAAACCATACTTCAAATACTCTAAATTTACCCACTTAAGATATGATCAAGAGTGTCAGAGCCACATGTTGGGTCATGATATGCAGAGACATTTATCTTACCCTTAACTGTGGGCTAACTCCACAATGCATGACCCATATACCTCAACAAGGAGGGTCCAGGGGGAGGGGGTAGGACATGGATGAGCCAAACAATGGTACCAAATTGACTGTATTCGCTGAGTACAAAACTAACTAATAAAAAAGAAAAGAGACAGGACAACAAAATGCAATTTCCTGGGCAGGTAGCACTTACATAACTGATTTGTTTAGTGCTGGAATTTCACAAAGATGAAGAACCCATGGCCCTGTCCCTTTTTTCAACCACAGAATGTATCCTCCTTAGTAAAAGACAAATAAACAATTGCATATCTTAAAACAAAAAAAAGATATGATCAGCTAGGGAGAGAAGGTAGCAGAAGAGTGTTGAGGCCCAAGCCCTGCTCAGAGGCATGAGCGGAAAGGCTAGATGAGCAAGTGAGTCCTGCCCAAGGACATACCTGCGCCGGTGTGCAGGGCTCACGGGGTTTATGTGAGTTTCTTTGCCCCCTACTGATTCACCAGGTCTTTATTATCTAAATCTACTTCTTCCCAATAATTCAACACAGTATCTCTTTATCCATATTCCTCTTCTCCAAGGACCTTAGAAGACTAGTGAAACCTGAGCATTGATGCATATCAATGTATAATTTGTTATCCTGCCCTTGGGTATGTAGAGTATTCAGGTAGAAGATTCCTATAAAAAACATCTATAACTTAACATTCTCTCAAAGAAAAATTCATGGGACATTTTCTTAAGGAAGGGTGCACAAAAATGCACGTGCCTGGGCTTCCCTCCAGACACACTAAAAGAAAATCTCTCAAAACAAGGCTCAGAATTGTTGGCTTCCCAGCTGTTTCTTACAGCCACGAGGTTATGAAAACCAAAACCTTAAACCACAAGCACAAATCCTAAATATCTATTGGTAAGACTTCAAATGCAGGTCAGTTTGACACCAAGTAATTACAGAGGTCTCTGAGTGACTTAGTCATGTCTTTCTAATTACACTGCAGTACCCCCACCTGTTTCAATTTCAAGCCAACGTAACCTAGTTTTAAGGAAATGAATATTTATACAATATCTGCACAAAAACCCAACTTTATATAGACTCCTGGGGAGAGATAAGAAAGCAAATGAAAGCAGTCATTTTTATTTGAGTGGTGGGGGGGGGGGGGAAACCTGCAAGACCAGACATCTACTCTGGGCCAAAACAGATACAGAGGGGAATTTAGAAATGACCAATTTAAAATGACACCATCCATTTCAAGCCCCAGCTGACTGCACTGATGCAGGGAAAATCATCACTCCGACTGTGTGTAGGGCTGGAGCAAGACTGTTGGCAGGTCTGAGCTCCCAGAGATTTTCTGATGCTGCTCCTTAATCTTAGCATAAGTATGGCCTCCTCGATTGCTGATCCTTACACAGATATGCCCCCAAGTTGTGTGGGTTTATATGTGACTGGAAAGGCTTTACAAAGACAACATAATAAGTATATTAGATATGGTGGTCAGGTTCCCTAAAGCCAGACTCACCAGTTTTGGTATCAGTCCTTCCTAATTCCTGTCTCTTGCTTCTTATGTCTTAGTGACATGGCTCTGCAATTTTTGAACAGACAAGCCCACTGCACACATTGCTAGTCATCTATCAGTTTGAAAATAATGGAAAGCTACTATTGTTGTAAACTTTGTCAATTTATTCTTAAAACTTGTGACTCAGATAAACAATGGAAACTGAAAAAGAATACTTTAAAACCTCTTAAGGAAAAATAGGAAAAGATATTTATGACCTCAGAACTGGACAGAATCCCAGGAAGCACTAAAGACCTAGCTGATAAAGGAAAAGACTCATAAATTGAATCACATCAAAATTTGAAACTTCAACATGATAAAAGATACCATAAACAAAGTTAAAGGCAAGTGATCGACCAGGATAAGATATTTGCAACACATAAAGCAAAGAAAGGGTTAGTACATAGAATATATAAATACAGCACACAATGCAACAATCAAAAGAAAAGTAACCCAATAAAAATGTGCAAAAGTCACAAGGGTTACAGAACACAGCACTCAAATGAGCTATAAACAATGAAAAAGTGCTTTGATTCATTATTGCAGTTTCCTAGTTTATTCATTGAGGGTATTGCGATAAAATCCATAACACATCAATTTTTATCCTTCCAATTAGGAAAAACAAAAACATGTGGGTGGATCAGACTTGATTCTGTAGTTTTCTCCAGAAGCCAACCATAGTTAGTTTAACAGAAAAAAGAATGTATTAAATTATCACATGGAATGTTTAATGCTTGCTGACTATGTGCCAGACATAGTTGCTAGTGCTTCACAGGCATTTGCTGCATTAATCATAACAGAACCACTGTAAGACAGATGCAGCTATTTCCACATGTCACTGAGGAGAAACAATCTCTGAGAAGTTGATTTGCCCAAGGCTATACAGCTAGTCTATCCAAAAACACAGGCTTAGATATAGGTACCCTGTAATGTACAGTCAAAACCAGTAACATGTAATTATGGCTATATGAGAAGAAATTTGGGGAATTGACTAACTCAATTACTACATTTGAGGAACCCCAAGATTGGAAGCCCTAAAATGTAGGTCATATGGATCAGTCCAAGTTCAAAGGGTCAAGAATCAGGGAATCTGTTGGATAACACTTTGTCCAAGGCCAAACACCTGAGAACTAAGGAACAAGCTTGCTGGTATGTCTTAAAGTCCCAAATCAGAAAGTAAGGAAGTCTGATATCCAAGGCAAGAGTCATGCGTGCAACAGCTCTCTGGTATGGGCTTCTCTATTTGCTCTCCCCAGGGACCAGCCAACTGGGTGGTGCCTGCCCACATGAGGGTGAGTCTTCTCCATCTAATCCAGACTCACATGCTAACCTTCTGTGGCAGCAGCCTTAAAGACATACCCAAAACAATGCTTTCCCAGATGTCAAGGCATTCATTAACCTCATCAAGTTGACATCTAAATTGGGTATCTTGGAGAGTATTCATTGTAGTTATAATCAAAAAAAAAATCACATGAATGTACTAAATAGGAACATGAGCTAATGGGTACACATCACATTCATGACCACTGATGTAAGAGTTGTTTCTGAGAAAGAGTAGAATTTAGTAAAACCACTGAAACAATACCAAAATATTAACAGCACTTGTTGATTTTTTGGTGACAAATGCATAGTACTTTGGTAATATTTTCTATATTTTAGTAATTTTCCAGGAACTGGAAAGCTAATGATGACCCAACTATTAAATTATTTGAATTTGAGGTCTTATTCATTTATTTATTTCCAGGAATGTTTATTGTGTTTCATAGGCTTTTCCTTTGTACAAATAAAGGGCACAATGATATTACTAATACTGAGCCATATAATTCATTTGATTAGTATTCCATTTTGATGTCTACAGAGATCTGTACACTTTCCAGCATATTTAATATTAATGGTTCAGATATAATCTTTTTCAAGGGTATAATTTATATCTAATTCATTTATTTTCATATAACTTGCCAAAAGTAATGTATCATTGCCTTCTGTCTAATGAAGATAAACTATATTTAGTAAAAATGACTAGAACTATTTTTATTTAAAATATGGGGAAAATTTCCTTTAGAATTTCATTTCTATTTCAACAATACAAAAAGCAAGCATCAATCCATCAACAGATCTGTTTTAAGCACCAGAAAATTGAGAACATTTATTTCCAACATTTATATTCTGAAGCATATATATTGCAGACACCATGCTAAACCTTAGCAATATTGATATGTTTATGATCTCCGGACTTTAATTGATCAGATCCCTTGAATAATTTGATATTCCAGAAGAATCAACAGTCCAAAATATTGGGACAGCTTGGTTTGTTCTTAGTAGCTTCGAGACAGCTCCACAGGAAGACTCACATTTATATCTTCCAGATCTAGCTTAGAGATTAACCTATTAATAAACTCTTAGGACTATAGAGATACAGGGGAAAATTTAATCTTCCAGAGGGAGGCTCAGACTACCAAAAGATATCAGCTGTGATATTGGGGAGTGATAATATGTCTCATTGCTCAAGCTTTCTGAAATGCAGACACAACGTGATCATATTTTGTACTACATGCCTAGACTGGCAACAAGATATTTGTGCAGAAAATTTTAAACATGACTTCAAATTAATATGAAATGATTGTATCAGAATATGGGGCACAAGTGGTTTCTATTTCTGCTGTGGTCAGCTCTCAAGAGTATTAATTGGTAATAACAAGAAATAAGTTAAACATCAAAATATAAATGACAGTTAAGAAGAGCTATTTACTTATTTTTAACTCTTATGGAAGATTTATAAGAAGAAGGGAGACATCACCTTCAAATAGCATGGACAGTACAATGACTAATTAAGACTAGTCTTCAGTGGCATAAAAATACAATGGGATCACAAACTGATTGTCATTCTGTTGTGACAATAGTGACATCTTGCATTGATTGCTTTCGGAAAAGAAGAAGAAAGGGAGACTGAAAAGAGGTTACACAGATGGTTCCAAGAACTTGATCATATTCTGTTTCAACTTAATATTCTTCCTACGTTTTACTTGTCTGGAATACCTCATACACATCTTTAAAAACACGATGCATTTTGAAGTCCTGGATGATTGTGTTCTATTCTGAGGATCAGGCTTACTTTAGAGAGAGATTTAGACAAAATTAGAGAGGACTTAGGAGACAATGACACAAGTAGCTATGATCCTGCAGCCCCTGATATAAGAAAAAGTGGAGTGATCAAGAAAGGAATAACCAGGTAGAGAAACCTCTAGAAAGGAAAGGCATTATTTGATACAGCAAGTAACTTAATAGAAGACAAAAATATTTGAGTAATAATGCCATATCAAAACTATATGTCCATAGGGACTAAGAAAATTACCTTGGAGGCTGATTAAACTCAGAATTGTAGGCCTGTCCGCCAGAATGTCTGATGTTGGTCTGAGGAATATCTTTGATATCCACTAGTTAGAGAAATGAGAGGTAAATGACTACAAGACCTCAGAAATCACTTGCAACCCAAACATGTTTGGAATAATTTGGAGCTCTTGAATTTGTAACATGCTCTAGTAAAATTGTCATCACTTTCTCTGATGTCATTGAATCCTCAGCTCGCACTTCCCAGATTTTGCCAGGAGGTGGCACTATGCTAAATAACCTATGAACTAAGAGTTCATCAGAGGTCACATGCATAATAAAACCTTTTCATTTAGAAAGTCATGGAATAGCTCATTTATGACTCATTAGAAGATGACAGACATTGGTCCAGGTAAACACAGTATTAAATACCCAAACTGGGGCTGAAGAGATGGTTCAGTGGTTAGGCGCTTGCCTGCAATGCCTAACTTCCAGAATTTGATTCCCCAGTATCCAGATGCATAAAATGTTGCATGCACCTGGAGTTTGTTTGCAGTGGCTGGAGGTCCTGGCATGCCCATTCTGTCTGTCTCTCTTCTATCTCTCTCTCTGCTTACAAATAAATAATAAATATTAAAATTAGAAAAAGACCTAAAGTGGGTGTGATGCTTCTATAAACCATCACTTATATAACCATCACTTTTTGCTTTGCCTGAAGTTGGAGATTCACTTACTTCATTAAGCCTATGTCTTACAGAAATGGTCCATAGTAGGAATTAATAAGAGTATTTACTTGTCTCTAACTGTTGGTCATTATAAACAAAAGGCAAAAGATTTATGAAATCTGGAGATAAAGCAGCATGTTAGTAGTCATGTTAGAACATAGTAATTGATAGGACTCCAAGGTGCTTGTGGGATTTTGTAGAGGGATTCAGTGACCATTTCAATCAATGCCTCTGAACTTGCAGAAGGCCTTGGTTTGGAGCAATGAGAATGAAGACGTTTGCTTTGCTAGAATCCAAGGGCTGAGTCAGACAAACCAGCTCCTCACTGTCCCTCACCTCCTAGGAGCTACAAAACTACTACATAGCCTTTAATGAACAGCAATGAGTGAAATGAAGCTTTAAGGAAGGTGTGCGCAGTGCTAAGGGCAGAATTTCACAGTCAAGAGAAGGATATGGGACACTTGAATCTTTGGTGACTTCTTTAACAAATGTTTACATGCCATATTCTTCACTAGAAACTAAGAACAAACAAGCCTTCGTCCCTGCCCTCACAGCTAACACTTTCAAGTGGAAAAGACTGAGGATAATGAATAAAGGGCTCCATTAGTCTCTTGATCTCTTGACAGGCTTTCCAGCATGCACCATAATGGAAGGGGATTATTCATGTGTGCAGTGATGGCAACTGGGTCAAGTGTGCATTCAAATTCCCTGAGAAGCGACATGATTCATGGAGCTGCATAATGGCCCTGATTGTATCATTCATTTTTTAAAATATTTTTATTTGCAAGCTGAGAGAAAGAGAGAGAGAGTGGATGGAAAAGCCAAAGCCTCTTGATGCTGAAAATTAATTCCAGATGCATGTGCCACTTTTTTTTTTTTTTTTTTTTTGGTTTTTTGAGGTAGGGTCTCACTCTGACCCAGGCTGACCTGGAATTCACTATGTAGTCTCAGGGTGGCCTCGAACTCACGGTGATCCTCCTACCTCTGCCTCCCCAGTGCTGGGATTAAAGGCATGCACCACCACGCCCAGCTATGTGTCACTTTTTGCATCTGGTTTTACATGGGTTCTGGGGAGTTGAGCCCTGGCCAAAGGTTTTGCAAGCACCTTTAACCATCTAGTCATCTCCCTGAATGTTTCATTGTTTACTTGGAGGTAGAAGGAACTAATTTCAAATCCACTAAAACCCAAAATTCTCCTTTCCCCAAGGGAGTAAAATGGGAGTGAGCCTGAGTGTCGGTCAGAGTCTGAAAGGAGGCGCATGGTGACAGAGGGCAGATGTCACTGTGTTCAAGATGTGCAGTGCATACCCAGCATGGAAAATCAGGATTGGAGAAAATCTGGAGTGGATGTTAAGTGCCCAGTAATGGTTACACAGCAAAGGGATGTGTGACAGTAAAGAATTATGCATGGTAGAGAGCACTCTGGCTTTCATTCTGTGTGAATTCCAGAGATACAAGCAAAGAGCCAAGACTTGGTCTTGAGCTCTTAGTGCATTCTCGTTTGGGCAGGCAGGATCCCTGTGGCAAGGACGGAATGAAGCAGAGTCTCTGACACAGAGACTAGGAATAAACACACCAGAATACAGTAGCTGGAAAAAATGGGATATTTTTAAATGTATGTATTTGTGTGTGTGATGTATGTGTATGCATGTTCACTTGTGTGTAAGTATGTAAGTGTGCATAAGCATATGGAGGCCAGAGTGTACTCCTCAATTCCCTTCTACATTATTTTCCGGCATCAGACTCTCTCACTTGAACCCAGGGCTTGCCAAATCAACCAGTCTAGCTAGCCACGTTGCCCTGGGAATCCCTCATCACTGTTTCCAGAATGCTGGGAATACAGGACCACTGCCATTCTCACTCAGCATAAGCCTGGCCCTTATGTAGGTGCCAATCTCATGCTTGCACAGCAAGCTCTTTATCCACTGAACCATCTCCCCAGCTTCTGCACTGAAAAATAGAATGGCTGTGCATTTGTTGAACATTAATATATGCCTAAGTTGTTTGAAATGTTCTAGCTCACTTAAGCCTTCCAGTAATATAGACCCTTGGGATGCTATAATCTTTGTATTTAGGGTTACACCAGTTGCTATAAAAATAAAGTTTAAAAAATAGCTGGGCATGGGAACACATGATTGTCACAGTGCTCAGGACATTGAAATGGGAAGATGACATGTTCCAGAGAAGCCTGGGCTACATAGTGAGTTTTAGCCCATTCTACGCTATAAAGAAAGACCCTGTCTCAAATCCCCCACAAATGAAAAAAAAAAAAAAAGACTTAAACATACTAAAAGTTGGTTTTTTTTTTTCTTTTTCTTTGTGCATACATTAGTACAAGGCATGGTCATTAAGAAGCTGATCGCTCTTCTTCCCTGTGGGTCCAACAGTGCCTGCATCCTTATCTTTGTGTTCTCTACCTAGTGAACAGAACATAAAAGAAGGCGTGTCTACTTCTTAATGTCCAGCCCAGGAATGGCAAATATGATTTTTTTTCCTGAGGACACATTCCACATTTTATTTACATTTTAGACTAACTATAATCTCAAAATCACATATTCATACACCTATTTCCTTTTGTTGGCTTCACTTAAAACTTAAACGCATGCTTTATTAAACAAAGACTGTAAACAAATATTTATCATGTCTGTTACATGTACCAAACAGGAACATCTTTTAACAGAAATGCATCAGACCCCCTCCCACAACATCCTTTTATTATAAATACAGGCATCAAAACAATCCTGAACCTATTTTTGATACTACTGGTAGTCAGCACCCACACCCCTTCAAAGATTAACACAATTTGTGAAAATATTCATGGTACCTGCTACTTTAAACAATTTCAACTGCATCTCTCTAAGCAAGATGGATAAAGCTGCCATTTGTTTTTCCTTCTTGAGATTTTCCTTTTCAGAAACACAGGATCTCACTGCCATCTGACACCTCTTGCAATGCTTTCTTTCATCTTGTAAACCTGAATTCGGTATTTCGAGTACGCCAGGTTCATGTTTAAATGACAGTGCCTTAACAAGAGAAAGAAAAATTGTGCTGTATTTTTCCTCCTGTTACCTGAAAACATAATGGGTGTACATATATTAAATATATTCTTACAAATGTCCGGGTCATGTTTACCAGCTGGAATTCTTTTACTTAATGTGTGGGTATTTTTGCATTGTGATATTTAATCAAGACATTAACATGAGTAGAAGGTTGTAAATTTAAGACAAGTTTGAGATCCACTAGAATTAATTGTTGTATGTCTGTCCTTCTGGTGGCTGTGGAAGCTTCATATTTTCTTTGGACATCATTAGACATCTTAACTCTTGAAGCACAACTTTAATGCTATATGAATTTTGCCATTTTGCTAAGACTGGTATGCTCTGTGGATCCACCATTCCACTGGAATTATTTATTCCATTCATATTAATTTTTGTTACAAATCTTGCTGATGGAGGAGCTTCTGGATATTTAGGTCCACGTTCTACTTTCAGGCTATATATTCTGTTTTCATAGTTTGTCCTTGGTGGCCTGTCTACCTTGTAAGTGTCATGTCTTCATCATCTTCGAGGCCCCAGCTAACCATACCATCACCTACTCCTTTTTGTCCTTCTTCCAGTTCTTCCAACAAGCGAAAATTATGAGGAACTTTAACTCCCGTGGAGACCACCATCTTGTCCAACAGCTACAAATGTGATTTTCACAAACATTCCTTTGGTGAGCACTATTCATTTTGCCTCTCTTGATGCAAGAGGTGGGAAGAGGTCAAAGAAACCTCATCTCTTTGGGGAACATCTCCAAACTTTGGAAGGGTTCAGCTACGTCTCTATGAACTGCCCCCGGCACTAAATATCTGTGCTTAGCTTTCTTTGTACACTTAGATGTAATTCCCTGGAGGGGAACAAAATGTGCCTTAGGTGTTAACTACGTTTCGTAACCAGCCCATGTTATCACATGCACCAAGACTGCAAGGTGTTCATTTGGTCTGGAAACAAGACACTGAGAAAGAAAACAGAATGACTGAGCAGAGACGGGGCATGTGCAATGAGAGCTCTCATTTGGATAAATAAAAAGTGAGAAGCACACAGCAGACACAGGGCCACAGCACTGTGAAACTCACTGAGGAGGTGGGTTAGCGACTTTTCTTGCTGCTGTCACAAAAGCAACTTAGGGAAGGAAGGGCTTATGTTGGCTCACAGTTCACACGTATGGTCCACCGTGGTGGGGAGCATGAGGCAGCTGAGCACATCCTGGCCCCAGGAAGCAGAGATGAATGCTGGTGGTCGGCACACTTTCTCCCTGTTATTCAGCACAGATCCACAGTCCACGGGGTAATGTTGCACATGGTTAAGGTGGGACTTCATGCCCCAATTACTGAATGTAGAAACTTCTTCACAGGCCTGGACAGAGGTATGTCTCCTAGTAATTCTAGAACCTGCAAGGCTAACAATATTGGCCATCACATGAGGCATTGTCAAGAGCCTATATTTTGAGAACTGTGGAAGTTGTTTAATTTGACCCTGGTTCTGCTTTCAGGAGGACTGCCTTTGTCTACTTCTGGCTTTCCCTCTTCCAAATTCTTCTGTGATCTCCCTTGGGCACTGGGATCTTTGGGCCCTGTCTAGCGGTCACATCTTTGTTCCTATTCATGCAATTTGAAGGTTTTCCATTAACATAAAAGAAAGATTTGGGGATCAGCAATATCATCGCTTTACATTAGTCAGCTATTAGATTTTGTTATGATAATAAAGAGTACCCAAATCTCAGGGGCTTATATCAATAAAGGTTTATTTTTTGCTCCAAAATTGCTTGGGTATTTTTTGATGATTTCTTCACTTGGAAGTGCTGTATGAAAGATCAGCTCCTATGTGGACTTAGCAGAGCCATGTAGTGCAGGTGAGGATGGGATGGCATTCACTATTTCACAAATTCCATTAGGCAAAGAAAAACAAATTCCTCCCTCAGGGGGTCACTAAGAGTATTAAGGCAGTGGGCAGATAAGTATATAAAACAGTCTGTTTTTCACAAATCAGGGACCTCAGAAACATAGTGGGTTCCATCTCTTTGCTTCCAGTCTGTTCCGTGTGTAACCACACCCAAGTTCTTTCCTATATACAGCTCTCACACCCACTGTGTTTCATTGCTTTCTTTCAATAGTTCTGTCTTCCTCAGTTTCATAAGGCCTGTTACAGTCAGGTTCACATTGCTGGCACAAAACACATGACAAAGAGCAGCTTTGTGGGATGAAAGGGTTTATTTTGGCTTAGAGACTTGAGGGGACACTCCATGATGGCAGGGGAAAACGATGGCATGAGCAGAGGGTGGACATCACCTCCTGGCCAACAGCAGATGGACAATAGCAACAGAAGAGTATGCCAAACATTGGCAAGAGGAAGCTGGCTGTAATACCCAGAGGCTTGCCCCAATAATACACTGCATCCAGGAGGCTTTAATTTCTAAATTGCCACCAGATGAGGACTTAGAATTCAGAACATGTAAGTTTATGGGGAACACCTGAATCAAACCACCACATTCCATGCCTGACCCCCATAAAGTGGCAATCATACATGATGTAAAATACAATGTATTCAGTCCAACTTTAAAAGTCCCCATAGTTTTGTCAATTGCAATGATGTTCAGACACCCCCATAGTACAAGATCTTTTAACTGAGCCATGACACCAAAAAAATAAAACCCATAATGGTGCAAAATAAACATTCACATTGCAAAAGATGGCATTATGCATAGCAAAGAAATTTTCAATCAACACAAGATTTACATGGGCAAACATCAAACTCAGTAGCTCCGGGTCCAACAACTCCAGTCAGTGATGAGTCTTCCAGTCAATTCTAGCCAGCAACAAGTCTCTAGAGTTCCAATTCTGCCCCTCCCGCTAGGCTACACACATTCCCAGGAAACTTCATCCAGTGCAGGTAGCTCTCCTTGTCAGTGATCTCACAGTCCTGACATTTCCATTGGGTCTCCACTGCAACCCGTGGTTCATCCTTATGGCTCCACTGGGTCTCCACACAGGTAGTTTAACAAGCCTGCTTCATACTGCCTGCTGCAAATTCAATAACCCTCTCTTTCCTGGATTTCTTATACTCCATAATACCAGATGGGCTTCCACCTTGTTAATCCAGGGTTGTATAAAGCAGGCTTTGAAGAATGGGACACTCCTTGAGCATTCAAGCCCCTTCCAAAGAGTCTGCTTTCTTTCAGTTGTTCCACTATAGGTCAGCTGGCCCAATCTCAAGGTCTGTAATCTCTCATATATTTGCAGCTGAATGGTCAGCAGTTTTGGCCCAAAGATTTCATTTTTTCTGTGTCATACTCCTCTGTTCACATCAGTCTATTTCTATGCAAAGCAACCCTGCACAAGTTCTCAGGACACAGGCATAATAGCAAGCCTCTCACACAAACTGCTTCTAGCTCAGTTCAGACAAAGCTCTTTATCACCCTTATATGCCAAACCTCATAGTCCATAATTCTTACTTCATTCAGGTCTTTAAACTCTGACCAGAATGGTCCATCAAGCTATACTTACAATGTTGCAAGGTGTCCCTTAGGCCAGGATTTCAAATTCTTCCAAATTCCTTCTGCAATGCAGTTCCAAAAGACCTAAGCCACAGAATCAGGTTTCTAGCAGCAATAGTGCCATTGTCATTACCAACTTTACTGTTGCAGTTCACATTGCTGGCAGAAAACACCTGACCAAGACCAGCTTGTGGGAGGAAAAGGTTTATTTTGGCTTACAGATTAGATAGGAAGCTCCATGGTGGCAGGGAAAAACAATGACATGAGCAGAGGGTGTACATCACCTCCTGGCCAACAGAAGATGGACAACAACAACTGGACAGTATACCAAACACTGGCTGGAGGAATCAGGCTATAACACCCATAAGCCACCCCAACAATATGCTCTCTTCAGGATGTTTCAATTCCCAAATTGCCACCAGCTGAGGACCTAAAATTCAGAACATGTAAATGTGTGGGGGACACCTGAATCAAACCATTACAAGGCCCCTTAGCATTACCATTAGGTGAAAGGGCAGAACCCTCACGCACAGCTTTGCTGAAGCTTGAGTAACTTTATCTGACTGAGAGTCTTTCTGGACACTCAAAGCCTACTTCAATCTTACTTTCTTGGTTTAGGATCTGGATGCATTCGTTAACACTGGAAATCTCATTTCTGGACTCTTTCTAATCCCCCCTTTCTTCTTGTTGTCTAATTAGTCTTTGTACAAACTCATCACTTCCTTGTAAAATCTTACAAAATCAACAATCAAGCAGTTGGAAGCACACATTAAGATTCTAGCTTATTCCAATCCTCCCTTTCTTAGCTACAAATTCAGTAAGCATGCCATTTTCCTTGCAAGCTATTGTAAGTTGTAGTTTTGCTATATTATGTCTCTTTATTTTTTTAAGGGTTTATCTGGTTTATTTTGGGGGTTTAGTAACTATTCTTTTTTTTTAATTTAATTTATTAGTTTTCTTTTCAGTAAATACAGGCAGTTTGGTACCATTATTTAGGCTCATCTGTGATCAATCCCCTCCCATTAGACCCTCCTTGTTAATGAAAATGGGTCGTGCATTGTGGAGTTAGCCCCCAGTTATTGGTATGCAGAGAAAAATCAACTCCTACCAAATCAGAGAGCCAGAGCCTCACAGGCCCCCAACACCTCAGCACTGAAGCAGACCAAAAATGAACCCAACATGGCTCAGGGAAATTTTGCGGAAGAGGGGGCGGAAAGAATGTCAGAGTCACATGTTGGGTCATGATTTGTATATTATGTCTTTTATTCTAACATCAGATAGGTTTCCTTGCTGCCTACCCACTGTCTTCTAAGCCAGTACTATATAGTGAGGTTTTGCAGTCAAGCTAGGGTCATATTCCATTTCACTATGTTTTGGTGGATAGGTTGACAGTAGGTACCACAAGGAGCTGTTTTTGAAGAACTTATATTAACTAAAACTTAATAGAAATTTATTTCTCACATGAGTAACTGTCTGAAGTAGGCTTCTTATTTGTCAGATAACTCCCTTCCCTATAGGTCACAGAGATTTAGATTGCTTCAATTTTGTAGCTCTGTCATGCTCTACAATAAAGGTTGACCAACTGTAACCTGTGAGCCACATCTGGCCTCATGGCTGTTTTGCAAATAAAACCTTACAAAAACATTGCCCTGTCCATTAATTTGTCTATGCTTGCAAAATGGTAGCATTGTGGAAATTATTTTGGTTCTATTGAGAATTCAATAACACACCCACAGAGGGGGAGAGAGAGATTTGTTGTTAGCAAGCACATGTTTATTAAAAGCAAAAGCAGAGCTGGGGAGATTTCTCAATGGTTAGAGGCAGTTGCTTATAAAGTCTGCTGGCCTAGGTTCAATTCCCTAACACCCATATAAAGCCAGACACAAAAAGTGGCAAAAAGCATCTGGCATTCATTTGCATTTATCCTGGCACTCCCCCACAAACATACAAATAAATGAATTAAAATATAAAAGCAGTGCTGGAGAGATGGCTTAGCTGTTAACATGCTTGTCTACAAAGCCAAAGGACACAGGTTTAATTCCCCAGTACCCATGTAAGCCAGATGCACAAGGTATTGCATGCAATTGGAGTTTGTTTGCAGTGGGTAGAAGAACTGGTGCACTTATTCTCTCTCTCTCTCTCTCTCTTTCTGTATCTGTCAAATAAATAAAAGTAAAATACAAGAAAATTTAGATAGATAGATAGATAGATAGATAGATAGATAGATAGATACATACATACATACATACATACATACATACATACATACATACAGAGATACATAGATAGATACCCTCACAGAGTCAAAAGCTGACTGTCCAAAAGAGAGAGGGGAATAGAATTAGGATCTGGATCTGAGGATGCACCATTCTACTCCACACCATTCTACTCCACATTATCTCTCCTCTAATTAGCAGGCTTATAATATGATTGACTTCCATCCCTTGTACCTTTCCTAAGAATTGGTTTAAACTGGAAAAAATTTACTCTTCATTGAGATTTGTTCAAGGTTTTGTGCTTGGTCATATCACTGCCAGCTAGTTAAATCATCCCACTGTCTAGAGGTGAGGAGAAGGGCATCTTAGCACTAGAGCCATCAAAGTCTCTTATCAAGCTGCGCAGACAGGCCAGATGCAAACTGCACTTTCAAAAATAGAGTGAGAAGTGTCTTGTGGGACCCCACCCCCAGCCCCACTTCTCTTGTCTAAATTCTACCTAATGGCAGGTAGAAGTGATGGGTAAATCCTCAGTATCCACTTAACTGAATTTAGAATTTCCTAGGAGACACTCTTCTGGACAGGTCAAGGAGGGTATGTTGAGCAAGGTCTCATTGAGGCAGGAAGAATCATTCTAACTGTGGGCGGCAGCATTCCATGCCTGGGGTCCCAGACTGAATAAACAGAGGAGAAAGTGAGCTGAGCACTAGCTTTCATGGCTCTGTTTCTTTTCTTCGGATGACTACCTGCTTCATGCTTCTGCCATGATAACTAGAGCTGCTCTCACCACCACTCCTCCCAGCTACGGCGGAGCATAGTCCCCCTTAAACTGTGAACTGCTGCGACCCCTTCCTCTCTTAAGCTTCACTTTGTCAAGTACCTGGTCACAACGATGAGAAAAGCAATACAATAGGAATGCTTTCAATTGAGTTATTTTGATCAACAATGCTTAAACTAGTTAGATGGCTTTTTATAGAAAAAAAAATAATACAGAGAGTTACTCCAGAGTCTAATCATGGATATGTGAATCTGGATTGGAGAATAGGAAAAAGAGGGGGGAGAGGAACCACAGCCCTGGTCACCAGACAGGATGACATTCCACTCTGATATGACCTCATATGCAAGGTGAGGCTTAGACATGTAGCTTGTGTCCCAACAGCCATGCCAGCACTTTCCAAGAGCTCTACTTTACAAAGAGTCAGAATTTCAGATAGTAGTTAGGCATATCTGCCATAATGCCTGTTATGTGGACTTTTAAAAAATGTTTTATTTATTAATTTATTTGCAAGCAGAGAGAGAGAGAGAAAATGAGAATGGGTGTACCAGGGCCTCTACCCACTACTAACAAACTCCAGGTGAATGCACCACTTTGTGCATCTGGCCTTACATGGGTAATGGGGAATCAAATGCAGGTCTTTAGAAATTGCAGGCAAGTGGCTTAACCACTGAACCATCTCTCTAGCACTTATGTGGGCTTTTAAAAGACTACTTCAGTTTGTAAATTGACTGATTTAAAGATAATATATAAGTTTGGTCCCTACAATTAGAAAGATCTACATTTAAAAGTAAATACCTCTGGACACAAAGTGGCCATTACATATATAATCTCACAGTAGCTGTTCTTTTCTGGACAAGACCTGCACGATGCTGGGCCCATAAACATGTCTTCATGGATGATAGAAGAAGGCAAAAGAGTGAGAGATAAACAGCAAAATATAAGATGGACTAATTGGAAAGAAAAAGGAATTCAGTGAAAGGGATGGGAGGAAGGAGAAGGGGGGATGAAAGAAATTAATGGGAGGGGATTATAATCAAAATACATTATGTCCATTATGAAAATCACCAATAAAATGTTTAAAACACAAAGACCTTCACAGCTGTCAGGTAAACCTTTACCTTCCTAACCTGTAGTTTCAAAGTCACAAAATGCTATCCAAAAAAAGTTCCTTCGGAGTCCAAAAAACTTCTTTAGTTGCATTCATGTTCCCAAACTGTGTCCCTTCAATTGTGCAAGGTAAGAGAGTCAGAGAAAAAGGAGACAGCATGCTACCCAGGAAAATGAGCATGGTGTCAGCACTTCACCTTAGCACCTGTGTGGAAACACTTACCTAAAGGTGGCCACAAAAGTTGAGAGTTGTGCTGTTCCTGCCTGTCTGACAGCACTTGCCCTGAGCTCCTAAACATTTGGACCCTAATGTGCTAATCTGCTACCGTCTCCCATCCATTGGATATTCCCTTTGGAATGCATTCTTCATTTCTGACTCTTGATTTCCTCTTGTTTTATAATCCTTGTCCAAGGAAAGATGTTTTCTTCCTATGTGAATTTTCCATGCTGACATCTTTTCCTCTTACATACTCAACTTTGCTACATTTTTTAAAATTAAAGGCAGTTATAGGACTTGAGAGATGGCTAAGCAGTTAAGATGCTTGCCTGTCAAGCCTAAGCACCCAGGTTTGATTCCCCCGTATCCATGTAAGAAAGCCAGATGCACATGGTGGTGCATGCATCTGGAGTTCATTTGAAGGGGCTAGAGGCCCTCTCTCTCAATCTACATCTTTCCCCCTCAAATAAATAAATAAATAGTGATCATAGGGGATGATGTGATAGCTTAGTAAAGTGTTTAGCATGTAAAACTGAAGACATAAGTTTGAACTAGTAAAAAAGTATGGGCATATTATTATGTGCTTGTAATCCCAGCACTGGAAAGGCAGAGACAGACAGACTCCTGTGGCTTGCTGGCTAACCAGGATAGCCTACTTGACAAGCTTCAGGCCGGTGAGAGACTCTGTCTCAAAGAATACAATGTTCTTGAAGAAAGACACTTGAAATTGTCCTCTGGCCTCCACAGGCATGTACACATTCATGCACACACCCATACCCACATAAACACACATAAACATGGTGATCATATATTGGTGCTCTAGTCTAGAAAGTTTCTTGTTTCTATGTTTGTTTGTTCATTGTGTGCATGCATGTGTGTATGCTCATTTGTATGTATGTGATTGCACATGTGTGACAATTCCTGTGCACATATGTGTATGTGTACGTGAGGGTGACTTCCTCAATTTTCTTTCTCTGCCTCCTGAGCCCTGAGATCATAGGCAGGCAGTGCTGTGCCCTGTATTTACATGGGTTCTGGGGACCCAAACTCAGGTCCTTGTGCTTATGTAGCAGGCACCTGATCGACTTAACTATCTCCCCAACCTGTAAAAAGTTTCAAATAGTCCAGGTCTATTTTAATTTCATTCATATTCTTTCTTTTACTATGTCCTGGACCAAAGTTTGGAAAGCTAGTCTGGAGAGCTCTGGAACTATGTAAATGTGTTCTACAGAGTCTCAGCGTTTGGCCAAAGACACTTACATTTTGCTTTTACTGCAAAATTTCAAAATCAATGTAGACTAGTGGTAATCAGAAGGCATACACATATATAGTTAGAAGGCTTTTGATGGGCATAACTTCTCTGTTTAGCCAGAGAATAGTGGAAGCTTCTCTCTAGGGTCTATGGCCTTCCACAGCTATAGGTTTGTGACTCAGTTCTCAGTATCATGCATGAATTCCCTCCCACAGAGTAGGTCCTCATATCCAATCACAGAGCAGTTGGTTACCCCCATAACTTATGAGCCACTATTGCACCCTGAGTATGTCTTACATGTCTGCTAATTTTATAATTAAAATTATAATCTACTGCTTTCTCAGACTGTAGATGACTTTTCTCTCTTAGCAGATCACATAGCCCTTTCCTGCTTTCCTGCAATATTGAGGAACAGAAGGTGGGAAGTGTGTAAGAGGCACAGAGTAGGAAGGCATACTTTGGGACATGGTTCTCCTGACATGAACTGACTGGTGCCTTTATGACCCCATAGTGTTTACTGCTATCCCCACAAGACCAATAACGTTTTGACATAGAGGAAGGAGGAGGAACCAAAGGAATGAGGCAACAAAACAGAGGAAGGACTACCTTGAAAGAGGAAGGCAGTGAGGAGCAGAAGGAAAAAGGGGCAAAAGAGGACAATAAGATGGGAACACAATCAAATTAATGTTCATATATTAAAGTTCTCAATAAAAAAGTTCATGTAGGCATATTCTGGTTTATCAAATTCACCATCTTCTTTTTAAAAATATTCTTTATTTATTTGAGAGAGAAATACAGAAATAGGCAGAAAAAGAGAAAGAGACAAAGAGAGAGAATGGGCTTTCCAGGGCCTCCAGCCACTGCATATGAACTCCAGATGCATGCACCTCTTATGCATCTGGCTTATGTAGGCCCTGGGGAATTGAACCTGGGTCCTTTGGCTTTTCAGACAAGCACCTTAGCTGCTAAGCCATCTCTCCAGCTCAAATTCACTATCTTTTAGTCCTAATCCAAATGTCTGAGTTTGTGTTCAGACTTACCTTGTTTGCATTAAGTGTCACTGTGATGGCTTCATTGTCATAGGGCTCTACAGCTATATCCTGAATGTGCCCAATCTATCACTCTCATAGGATAGATAAAAAGGATGGGAAACCTGGGTCATGGAAGGGACTCTATGATATAGGCATCAGCATTAAAACAGAAAAAAGAGAGCAATGTGTATTATTTTGTATGCATGTTTTGCCAGTGGGTGCACTGTTCAGACTTTAAGCAAGAGTAACTGATTAACAATAAATACACTCTGAAGTTTTCATTACTTTCATAATTGAATTAAATAACCATACACAGACATTTTAAATGTCATGATGTTAAACTTAAAGCAAAAAATTTACAGTGTTGACACTTCATGGAAATTCTCCTAGAATCATTATTCACTAAAAGAGCTTTGATTTTATAGGAAAGCTATTCATCCTAAACTAGGAAAGATTCATACTTAGGGAGCATGCACATTTTTTTCTTATATTAGTATTGTTGAAGTCAAACTATAAAAATGGATTATATATGGAACCTGACCTGAGGCTACACACTTATGTGTTAAACCCTATGTCAGCAATGGAGTTCTGGTAAAACAATATCATACATCACATTAAATTAATGCTGTTAACTTGAATTTTAATGCTTCTGCAGTTCTGTTAGTATTTAATTTGTAAATTGCTTTGGCTTTTTAGTTGAACAGAAGCTGTGATCATATTTTTTTTTCATTTCAAATGAAATATGTGCATACTGACTTTACATTATAATAAGATAATGTAATATAACACAGGAGAAGAAGGACCACTAGGAGAGTGACTTTCCCCTAAAATGTGAATAACAAGTTGCAGAAACAGTGCCTGAAATGCCCATCACTCTTGGGAGTTCAAAAATCTAGTCTTTGAAAGAACAAAATCTTAGAATGAAAGTTTTTTGGAAAAAAAATGATAAAATAAGGACAATATAGTAAAATTTGAATGATACTACATTATGGAATGTCCATTACCTGATCTTCCCTGGAATATTTTTTTTTTTTTGAGGATCTAACATTAAAATAAACATCTCTGATCTCACAGGATAGGTAAGTTTATTACTTTTACTTGACATATTATTTTCAAGAGAAAGAGACAGTCAGACAGAGAATTGGTGTGCCAGGGCCTCAGCCACTGAAATGGAACTCCAGAGCCTTGTGCCACCTAGTGGGCATGTGTGGCCTTGCACTTGCTTCATCTTCCTGCATCTGGCTTACATGGGATCTGGAGAGTTCAAAATGGGCCCTTAGGCTTCACAGGCAAGCAACTTAACCACTAACACATCTCTCAAGCCCCCCACTTTTTTTAGTATATCTGCTGCCAAAGTGAGCACAACAAAAATTTTATCTATTTCAAGATATTCCAAAGCTATAGACCTCTAATTGCTGTGGTCCTCTTTTGCCTATGGAAATTCTCATCTTCATTCTACAGGGCTCTGGGTCTAGGATCAATCACTTATTTTAGAATATGTAGGAGCTTGTAAATCAGTAATCACAAGATACTGACTCTCTTAGTTTTAATTGGAACTGGTTACTCAGTAACAGAAGTGAAATACACTAGAATTTGGAAACTAGGTATGATGCACAAATACTATAATTAGCTTTTCTTCATTTAACTAATGAATATTCTTTAATTTATTCATATTTTGATGTAAACTCATTAAAGTATGGACTCTCCACTTGAGAATAAATCACATCCAATTTCAAGTTGCTTCAAAAGGAGCAAGTATTTAAGGCACTCACCATAAATCTGAGGGCAGAATTCTGTCTGGTTTCTTTGCTTGGTTTTTTTATACAGGTGTGCCACATCTGATGCCACAGTTTTTAGAGGCTTTGCTTTATTAGTAATTCTAAATCATTCTTTTTGAAAATAAAACGGCTCCTTTTGCATCTATATTTTATTAGTTTCTATAATATTTAAAGTACATGATTGTGATATCAAGGACAGTTGCATCAAAGAGTTGGGGAGACAGCCCACCGGACTATTGCTAAGCAAACAGCTGCACTGGCGTAAGTTGCCCCAGGGCACATTTAGTAGAGTTCTACAGTACGAGCAACCTTCTGCTCATTTTCCAGAATGAATGGAGAGCACCATGTGTTTTAGCAACTTGGTTAAATGAACACCAGTTAAAAGTCAAATAAACTTCTACTGCACAACAGAGAATGAAGAAAAACAACTGCAAAATGCTATGAATGCCTTAAGAACGTAGCAACTGTGTATATTGTAGTTCTCTTCAGCCATTTGTTATGCTACAGCAGAAAGTACAAATAACTTCAAAATCCATTTCCACATCCTCACTGACAAAAAAAAAAAAATATTAGTGAGTTATGCCAACATAAAATACTAGTGTGGATTTATATTTTTCTCTTAAATTTGAGGGATCGCTCACAGTTATTCTAGTTATATTGAGTTATCAGTAGTTGTTATATCAGTGTTTGTTTTTTCATGACCTGATTTACTGGCTTGTGAACAGTTAGACTTCCAAGCAACGGGTCCTTCAAAGATTTGTTGTTTGATTTGTGAGGCAGAGTCTCAGGATGTACAAGCAGACCTTGAACTCCTTACATCATAGCCCAGGCTGGCCTCAAACTCACTATCCTCCCACCCCAGCCTCCAAATGCTGGGATTACGAGCATGTACCAACATGCCTAGCAGTGATTTTGTCTCTACAGGAAGGGTAAATTATAGGTTCAAACAGCATAGGGCTCACTGCAAGGCCAAGACGTATACAGTGCCCCTTCCATTCCGTCACCCTTGGTGCCAATCAAGTCTCACCACTGTGCTCTCCTCATTGCTTCAGTCCTTGATGATCTATCCCGCCCCCACTTTCAGAACGCCTAGAATGTGCAGGCATTTAAGGATACCCTATCTGGGACCTATTCCTGCTCGGTCTGCGTGTTTGGCCCCCATTCAACTCGAGTCTTTTGATAGAGGCCTGTATTACCCATCTGTGCTTTTTTTCTGTTCGTGGTATCTCTGTACCACTGTTAATAATCACTTGTTGAATTAAACTGAATCATCAGGCTGCAAGAAGATGTAAGTGAATTAAACGTAAATAACTAGACTTCTCTAAGCAATTATTAATTTTCATACTCTAGCAAGTATCTTGAAAGATAGGTGTAATGTTATAGCAATTTTGCCTTGCATTCCCTCTGCAGGCTCTGAATTAGTTACTTTTCTCATCACTGGAACAAAATACTTGACAGATGCAACTTGGAGGAAGAAGGATGTATTCCCTTTTTATTTTTTAAAAATATTTTTAGTTATTTATTTACAAGGAGAGAGAAAGAGAAGAGAGACGGACAGAGAGAATGGGCATGCCAGGGCCTCCAGCCACTGCCAACAAACTGCAGATCATGCACTACTTTGTGCATTTGGCTTTCCTGGGGTACTAGGGAATCAAATCTGGACCCTTAGGCCTTGCAAGCAAATGTCAACCTCTAAATCATCCCTCCAGCCCATTCTTTTCTTTTCTTTTTTTTTTTTTTTTTTTTGAGGCAGGGTCTCAGACTAGCCCAGGCTGATGTTAGAACCCACTATGTAGCTCAGGCTGGTCTTGAACTCATGGAAGTTCCCCTACCTCAGCATTTCAAATGCTGGATTAAAGAACTGAGCCACCACCCCTAACTAGAAGAAAGGATTTTAGCTCACAGTTTCATGGTGGGGGAAGCAAAGCACCTGAGGCTCCAACCATGGTGGCAGGAGCATGCAGTGTGATCTGGTATGTCCCTGCAGATCAAGAAACAGAAGCCTGACTCAGACAAATAAAGATCCTAGATTTCAGTTTTTATAGAAGTGTGTATATGTGTGGCTGGATAAGCGTAGATCATGAAACTAGAAAGGGGTCATAAAAGCTGAAAAAGAGGTCTTAAGGAGAAAGAGGGAGAACTGAACAGGGTAATAGACATGTGAGACATGGAAGCAAATGGGAACTATTTGGGGGAGGAAAAGACCTTTTGGAAGAAGGTAGGGGGAGCAAGTAGGAGTTGAAGCAGGAAGATCAACAAAAACAAAATAAATATGAAAATGTCCTATAAAACTCACCACTTTTGCAGGATGATTTAAATAAATGAGTGAATGAATAAAGCAGGGATCCATATTCCACCATTTTTCCAACTAAGACCCAACTCCTAAGAGTTCCACAATCTGCCCAAAGAGTCCTGCCAGCTGAGGATTAAGTGTTGAGACACATGAGTTCACATTCCAAATGCAATAGGAGTTAGTGAAATTTCAGGTAGATGTATAGGAATAAAAAGAAAAATGGTGCCTGGAGAGATGGCTTAGTGGTTAAGGCATTTGCCTGCAAAGCCAAAGGACCTCAGTTTGATTCCCCAGGGCCCACATAAGCCAGATGCACAATATGGCACATATGTCTGGAGTTCATTTGCATATTTAAAAAATTAAAAGAAAAGAAAATCAGGGTTAGGGAGATGACTCAGCAGTTAAAAACACTTACTTAAAAAGCCAATGGCCTGGGTTCAATTCCCCAGTACCCACAATAAATCTAGATGCACAAAGTGGTGCGTGCATCTGGACTTCATTCACAATGACAAGAGGCCCAGACGTGTGCCCAATATCTCTCCCCCCGCCTTGCAAATGAATAAAACTACCAAAAGTTTCCTTCATCTACTTCTGTTCTCAGCTTAGAGCTGAAACAGATGCATACTACCCTTATGTAAGAAAGGCCACATCCTTTATTCAGTTAGACTCATGCCTAGCACAAAGCAATGGAATTGTTTGTTGTTATTGTCATCATCACCACCACACGAGTTTTGAGGCATGAGTTGATCATTTTTCATCAACAGTTGAGCTCAGATTTAGGATTCATGATGAGAACAAGAAGTCTAGTAAGAATTTTGAACTAAAAAAGTCCCTTTGCAAATTCTTTCTCTTTCATTTACTTGATGAAATGAAAAATATTTCCCTCTAATTCTTTTCTATTGCTTCCTCTTTCTTTTCAGCAACAATTTTCTTCTAGGAGGGACACTGTAACATAACCTAATATATCTTCAGTACAAACTTTGGGACTTAATGGGACTTTCTGACAGCAAAGTTCATTTCCTCTCTCCTCTCTGTTGCCCTGTAAAGCATTTCTATTCATTGAACCATTTCCATGACCGCTGTCTTGTTCATATTTAGGTATGCTGGTTCCAGTCACTAGGCTTACCAATACAAGAGGTGGAGAAACATTTTTCTTTCTGTTTCCCTTACTCTGTGTATCATAAGGCACTATGAGAGTTTTATTTCCTATGTTAGACCAAAGCTATGTAGCTCCTTCCTCCGAATTAGCATAGCTCTGGAGAGAACATTGGAGTTAGCCTTTCGAGAGATTGATTCATTGATTCTGTGGGAAGGAGGTGACTTATTTTTAAAGAAGAAGCAGGTGTATTAGCATAACCAGAGGGGGTTCTCCCCACTGGCAAGTCACTCTCATACTACAACTATTGAGAGCTCTTCTCTGATGAGGAAGAACTTGTGAAAGATTTAGTCTGCTAAATAGGACACAGAGCATACTCCACTTGAGATGACAATGGAGGGACCTCTTTGGATGTAACAGGAAACATATCTGGCAAGTTTCCTGTATGTTGCGAGAAAAGGGGCCTATTCAAAGAAATGAGGAGTAGTTGATAGGTGTGGTCCTCCTTCATGAGGCTTTCCACCGCTGATCCCAGGGGTGCTCAAGCATCTATGGATTGTCTCTTCTCTTTTCCAGTTCTGAGTCTTTGTCCTCCTATATTTTCCAAGGTTCTCCATGGTTATCTGTCCTTGGATAAGTGAAGGTTTTCCAAAGAAGCAGAACTAATAGGATGGGTATCTCTGAGTATGTATATGATATATGATTTATTAGAATAAATCAGCTTGTATAGGAATAGAGTTTGTAATTCAAGTTCTTTAGGATGCATCAGAAAACTGAAGCCTCAGCAGAACCAAGGTCTTAGGGTCTTAGTTATACTCCAAGGCTAAAGACTTGAGGACCAGAAGGGCCAATAATGCAGTTCCTGTCCAAAGACTTGCAGGTTCAAGAGTTCAAGAACTGAGAAAAGGAGAGAAAGAGGAAACTTCTCTCTTCCCTTAACCAAGATTCTTCTCAGATCTGTCCAGGGACAACATCACTCCCTCCACTCCATTTAATCATTGTTGCACCTGAGGTTCTGAAACTGAGTTGTGGAGAAATACTTATGAGGAGTGTCTTCTTGGGATCCATATCTGTGGCAAGAAAGAAGGGCAAGTTGGGAGCTGAAAGAGAAGAGCTGTGATGCTCGAGTTGATTGGCCAGTTGTAATCCTGCATTTGGCTAGAGGTGCCAGACTTTTTTTTTTTTTATCTTATTTTGATCAGCCAATGGAGGAAGGTCTTTCAAAGGTTGTAACCTGAGGTGAGGCAGCTGTGTACAGCTGGGCTATTGCTAAAAGAGCAGACACCTGACAGCTGTGTGGACAATGTTACCATCTGTCTTTGGAAGAGATCTGAAGTTCTCCCATGGCCCCCAAGATGATTTAAATGTCATGTCTTGGTCTCGGTAGAGTTTTCTTTGATTCTGAAAGGTATCAAACTTTGGTTTTGTTTCTAAAATTAAAAATTCATAATTCTAATTAAATTTATTATTTACTCATTTTTGGATGGGATATATAACCTTATTTCACTATTATCTTTAAAACTATAAACATACTGTTTTCCTCATTTAAAGACATTACCATGACATATATATATATATATATATATATATATATATATATATATATATATATATGTCCCATCATGTGGTTTACATGAGGTTAGTTGGAAAAAAATCACATCTGAACTAATTCTTAGAGCACAACATCCTACCACAGTACACTTTCAGGGTAAGGTATAAATTATTGTCATCAGAATATATTCCTATATTATATATTTTATAACAGTCATGTAAACTGCTGTATCACATCATTCTCCATGGGTTCTTCAGCCTTTCTGCGTGTTCATGAGCATGTTCTACGGATCATGCCTTCCTCTACAGTCTTTTTCTCAAGACCTTTCAGGAGTGGAGACCCATCGTCATCATCATCATCCTCACCACCAATCCTACACTCCAAGACTCTATCAACAGTTCTAGCTGAAGCATTCTTTGTACTTAGGTCTTGCTCTGCTGACATGTAAAACCAGTACATTTAAATTGCACTCCATCAACTCAGACATATGTCTGTCCAAATAAGTACAGGCTGATTGAGAGTGGGCTCTGCTGGATGTAGCTCTGTAGTCAAAAATAGTTGACAGATGGACAGGTTTGGAAAATGTAAGAGTCCATATGATCATAGCCAGCAATATTCAGCCTGGTACCATATGGTCTCCGGCCATACTATTGTGTTGGGATCTAGGTCTTGTTTCCAATTAGAGATCCAAGATGAGGCACAAGAAGTGGTCTATCAAATACAAATGTAGACTCCAGTCTTGGTATGTAAAATTAAACAATAACCTAGCATCAGCAGTAAGCCCCATGGTGGAGATCCCCATATGGTGGTTAACATGGGGAACTTTTTTTCTGGTGAGCTAAAAGACCTGACTCTGCTCCCTCAATGCAACCAAAGCTGTGGGGCTTGATTTGTATTTCAGGCCAGCTCTAGCTGCAGCTTGTGGAACAGCTTTCATTGCATATGCAGTCTGATGACTCCCACCCCAAGGGCTCCAGACAGTGACATCATTGTCATAGTGGTTGAGAAACAGAGTTCTGGTCTAAAACTGGCTGTGAGCTTCCTGCAAATTTGCAAATCAAGGATCCTAAAATAATTTTTGAATTAATATATACAAATGTAAAAATTGTACATATTAGTAGGGTCTTTAAAAAGTCTCTCTTTGAAATGAAGAAAAGAAAACCTAAATATCTGTAGTTTGTTTCTCATGTTATACACCAAATGTTTTTTGAGACAATGTAAATAATTCTTTGTAATTTTAAATTATACATTGGTAATTCATAGTTGTGTACATTAGTGGGACACAAAGGGATGCTATGATTTATTAATAGATAATGTGGACTAATTAAATCTAGTTACTATATCTGTCACCTCAAATACTCATCATGTTTTTTAGTGGGAACATTTGAAATTTAATCTCTTACTAAGTTTGAAATGTACAACACACCATAATTAAGCATATTCACCACACTGTGTAATCAGTCCCCAAAAGAAAACTGTATTCATCATGACAAAGTGAGATTCTGAGGTATTGGTACCCTCGGACCATCAACTCCCGTTGTCCTCAGGAGAGGCTTACAGAAGGATGTGCTTACACAAGCAAAAAGCTGGCCAAAGGTCAGTCATTCAAAATAGAGGGGGAAATCTTGTTATTTCAGAGTAGAAAATAACTTCACTTAAATTTTTACTTCTTCTATGTAATTTGCTGATTTATCATCTCCAAAGTCTTGATTTCTATGCTAAACTATAAAAGAATTTAGTTTATTGTGTTTACCTCACAGTCTATGACAGGGATGAGAGTCATAGTAAACTTTTCCTATCCTAGATAAAAATCTAATCTCCCCAAATAAGAACATCGAATCTTCTGGGTGGCTTAACCCCAATGCCAGCACAGGTCTGATTCGTGAGCAGACTTGATACAGGTTTCAATTCCAGATATCTTGCTTGGTTGCAAGAAAAAAAAATAGCAAGAATATAAGAAAGATATCAGCTAGTTGAATTACATTTTAATATTTTCTATTTGTACTGAATCTAAAAGCAGTCTAAAAAGTCTAAAAGCAGACCATAAAAGCCCAACTCAGCTGAAATGTAAACTACCATTTGTTATTATCAGTGTTGTACATCATCATTACCACACTCATATTTCAAGAGGACAGCTGGCACTTCCAAGGTCAATGATAGTTCTATATAAAAATCCCAAATGAAAGGACTACAGAGATCAAAGATTTGGGATAATCACACAGAGAAAGATGGCCATATGCTAGCCCATCCACTCCAAAAATTGGCTTTTTATTCTTGATACCTAAGATGAATGAATAATAAGAGACTGAATTTAATACAAGCCATCAAGATGATATGACACTCCTGGAAATGCTACTAAAGAGATGTGTACACAAATAGTTGCTATTGCTTAATGTCCACTCTCTGTTGGTGAATTCAATTTGAGAAGGCCTGATGCTAATATGAAGCAACTCAATTATACAGCAGGGTAGTAATGAGCTCCAAGACTCATGAAGACAAATCAGATGCAGCTCAGTGGTACCAAGAGTAGATAGGAATTGGCTGGGCTAGGTTTTCAGTAATCAGAGTGTATTTATGCTAATGGAAGAAGGGGGTGCAACAAGTTTTCAAACCTTTTGAATTTTCAGACCTAAATAGAAATCAGAATCAGAATTATGGCTGGTATTTCTCATGCTTCCTGGCTTCAGGGAAAGAGTGGGGTTACTATTAAAAAAAATCCCAATCTAAAATATTCTGCAAAATGGCACTAACAGCTATCTTAGTAACCTTTATCTAGTCCATTAGTGAAATATGACATATGCATTGGGGAACAATGAAAGAAAATATAGTCTCCTAATTCTTTCAACTTTTCACGCAGCCAGTTTCATATATTTACCTTCCTTTTGTAGTCACAAGCTGAAGATGTTTGGAGAAGGCTGTGGAAAGGAAAGAGAGAATAAGCCAGAAAAGTGGAGAATATTGCCAGTACCAAGGGAAAATGTATGGTTGGCAAAGTTCAAGTTCAAATTAAAATGTAGGGGCTGGAGAGATGGCTTAGCGGTTAAGCGCTTGCCTGTGGAGCCTAAGGACCCCGGTTCGAGGCTCGGTTCCCCAGGTCCCACGTTAGCCAGATGCACAAGGGGGTGCACGCGTCTGGAGTTCATTTGCAGAGGCTGGAAACTCTGGCGCGCCCACTCTCTCTCTCTCCCTCTATGTGTCTTTCTCTCTGTGTCTGTCGCTCTCAAATAAATAAATAAAAAATGAACAAAAAATATTTTAAAAAATGTAGTCTTGCTCTACAGAATATTTTCTAGTCTCAATATCTACTTGTCTTGGATCCAACAGTATTTGGTCCTTGAAAATTCTTCCCTTTGTTATCAAACTATACATCCTGATTTGCAATGAAATGGGAGGAAAACATAAAAACATTAGTCTCTTTCATTTATAAAAAACAATGTTTTATTCAAAACATTTTTGTTTTTTGTTTTGTTCAAAACATTGAACAAAGGCATGAAAAAATGAAAGAATCACCCCAAGTCTTGTTTCCGACATTCACCAATCTCAAGGCAAACTGTGTTTCCTCTGGACTATGGATGCCTCATTACTGAGAGGGTGACTGTCTTTGTCCTGAATGGTCACATTGGGCTCTATGAGCTCACAGCCAAAGCTAAGAGAAGCCCTCTGTGGTAGACTGGATATTTGCACCAGCTCATAATTCATGTACTTAAATTCTGACTTTCACAGTGATGGTATAAAGAAGGGGCCTTTGGAAGGTGATTAGATCATGAGAGTAGAGTGACTCCCTCATGTCAGTGACGACTCCCCTTAAAAGAGATTCTCAAAAGATCCTCAACTTTGACTCCATGTGAGAACACAGAAGAGGACAGTCCCCGGCACCAAACCACAGACTTCTTGACCTTGGACTTCCAATCTCCAAAAATGTAAATAATAATAATAATAAGCATAGGGAGCTGGAGAAATGGTTCAGTGGCTAATGCACTTGCCTGCAAAGCCTAATGACCCAGGTTCAATTTCCCAACACCCATGTTGAGCAAGATGCACAAAGTGACACATGCATCTAGAGCTTTTTAGTGACTAGAGACCCTGGTATGCCAATTCTGTCTCTCCTCTCTCTCTCTCTCTCTCTCTCTCTCTCTCTCTCTCTCTCTCTCTCTCTCTCCTTGCAAATGCATAAATCAAAATAGTTAAATATATATGATTTATAAATCTATGGTATTTTGTTATAGCAGATTGAATGGATTAAGATCTCTCTTCAACTTCATCTTCAGTGCTCCTTTTCATGCCCTCATTTCAGATTATCTCCCAGTACGCTTGAATACCTTCCTCTGATTCTAACTCTCTCCAGCCCTAGCAAGTACACCGCACATTTCAGCGGAGACAACTGTTCATTTGTGGAGTGTCTAGCAGCTGGAAGATAAGTTGCATGAATATTTGCTTTCTGCAGATCCCTTATTCATCAGCCTCCACTGCCGACGGCAACCCCAGAAGTCAGGTCTTGCCTGTCTCTTTCCATTTGTTCTCAGGAAGAAAGTCTATGATGAGGACTTTAAAACTGAATGTAAATTCAATGCAGTGTTACTTCTAAATGTCCTTGCATTTTAAAAGTAAAAGCTTTTCTATAACTACAAAGGGCATAGTAAAACTTAAACATAGTAGATGCATGGGGTTGTGTGGTAAAGCTTATGGAAATCTTGAGGATGGACAGACTTGCCCCAGGCTCAGATCACTCGTGTGTGAATGAGAGACCTTTGAGTATGGCTCTGCTGCTGTTGTTTTCCTCCTAGGCACTGAGCACTCTACCGTGGCACACATATTTTACCTCCATTTATTTGATTGTCTCTGTCCTTGCTAGGTACTCCCAGTGCCTATCTTACTGTCCGGCACATAGTAGATGTCTGATTTAAATGTTTGAAAAAGTTATTTATTTCAATACTATACCTATGCCTATTCCTTTTCTCAATTAGATGGGCTGTGGTTTTATTTGCCTATGCTCCACCCATATTTTACCATTTCTGTGGTGTTTTCTTTAATAGAATTTCTTTTTTCTTTAGAATTTCTTCATTTTCATATAGTTGCATCTAAATCATTCCCCTTTGAAGGTTTTGCTCCCTGCATGTAAATACAAATAGTCTACCGACATGAAGATGTTCTCTTGCACTGTTGCTTAGAATGTTAGCATACATGGCTGAGAAGTTGTTTCAACACTGACTGTGGAAGAGCCCCCCACTCTGCCCACTAATTGGCAGAGTCACTTGCTGGACAAGAGCATCTATACATACTTGAAGCTGATTTGGGATTCTGTTTTGCTCCCTTAGGCTAAGTATCCACCCTTGTGTATAATCTTAGTAGCCAATAACAAGTACTCTTCCTCTGAATTTTTCTTTGAGCTCATGACAGCTGTCGCTTTTTGCATGTCATATGATACTGACACCAGCTTATAAACTCTCCCATCTGCACACATATGCAAATACATATTGGGGTCTTATTAGGATTGCATTGAATTGATAAATCAATTTAAAGGAGACAGAAATTTTAACCAAGTTGAATTATTTGAGGGTATGATCATACATACTTATTTTATTTAGTGCTTCTTTAATGGCCCTCATTCAAAGTTTATAATTTACCACTTAGAAGTATTGCAACTCTTCTCTGGGGGTTTCTACTGTGTACTTGAAAACCTTGAAATTTTTACTGTTTGTTTTTATGGCAATCTCATGTGTTAATGATTATATACAGAACCATAATTTACTTTTTTATGTTGTTATCATAGGAAACTTATTAAACTTTATTATTGATCCCAATAATTTATAGGTAGATTATTTAGTATCTATTTCCACAGATATGTCATCTTTGAAAATTATTCAGTATTTTCTTTTCTAAAATTTTCATAATTTATCTAATTGTCTTTCATAATTGTGATGATGAAAATCTTTACCACAGTGTTTCTGGGAAGGAGTGATCACCAGTCTCCCTGCTTGATCCTAATATCAAAGCAGAACTTTCAGTGTGTGTGCCATAGGTACTTTTGTAGATAATTTTCAATTGCTTAAGACACTATAATTTTAATTTTAATTTGTGTGTGTGTTACTATGTGTACGTACATGCACATGTGGAGGCCAGAAGACAAACCCAAGTGTTATTCCTCAGAACACCGTCCACTTTTATTGTGACAGGGTCTCTCATGGCCCTGGAACTCACCCAGTAAGATAGACTGTCTGACCAGTAAACCTCAGGGGTCATCCTATCTACACCTCCCCAGTGCTGGAATAAGAGGTGGGTGTGCACCACCATGCCTTTATATGGCTTCTGGGGATCCAACTCAGATCCTCTTGTTTCCACAGAAAGTGAGCCATCTCTCAATCATTTATTTTTAGATTCCTAAGAAATTTTATCATGAAGAGATGATAAATTGTATTAAATGTGCTTTTGTAACCTTTGCCATGATGATGGTATAATGGATAATACTTTTACATAGTATTGGACTTGTTTTGCAAATGTTTTGTTTAGACATTCTGCTATGTGTTCATGAATTAAATTGGTAACTATTTTCTTAGCTTAGTATATTCTGGTATTAAGGATTTATTTGCTTAATAAATGAACTGAAAACAGTTCCTTTTTGCTCTATTCTCTGTTAGTTTCCTGAAGATAGAATTTCTTTTTCTTAAATATTTGTGAGAACTCATTAATAAAATCATGTTGTCCTGGAATATATTATTTTGTGGAAAATTTTTACTATACATTCAATTTATTTGATAATTATAGAATTAGAACTTCTGTTGTGTTAATGGGGTCTGTTTGGGTTTGTTTAATATTTATTTTTAATTATTTAGTTATTTATTTATTTGACAGAGAAAGAGGAAGAAAGAGAGAAAGAATGGGCACATCAGGGCCTCTAGCCTCTGCAAATGAACTCCAGACACATGAGCCCCCTTGTGCATCTGGCTAATGTGGGTCCTGGGGAACCAAACCTGGGTCCTTTGGCTTTGCAGGCAAGCACCTTAACTGCTAAGCCATCCCTCCAGCCCTGTTTGGGGGTTTTGTAATCTCAGAGTTTATCAAGTTTGCTATAAAGTTGCATATTATATCCAATTTGTTGTTTTAGATGCCTTAGAAACCTATAACAGTCATCTCTCATTAATAGCATTTTCTCTTAATTTCTTGATGGTTTTCACCATGGTTTTATAATCTAGTTATTCTTTTCAGAAAACAATGTTACCTTTGTTGTTACACTGTATTTATGAAGTAGTCTCATACAGTTCTGCTCCTCCAATTCCTACTTTCTTTTTTCAAGTTGTATTTTAATCTTTTAAAAATAAAATTTATGGGCTGGAGAAATAGCTTAGCAGTTAAAATGCCTTTGAAGTCTAAAGATCAAGGTTCAATTTCCCAGTACCCACTTAAGCCAAATGCAAGTGATGGTGCATGTGTCTGGAGTTTGTTTGCAGTGGCTAGAGGCCTTGATGTGCCCATTCTCTATCTCTCAATATCTATCTGCCCCCTCTCTCTCAAATAAATGAATAAAATATTTTTAAAAAATTTATTCAAATACTTAGCTCACTAGATGCCCTTTTACTAATTTGCATCTAAGAGCAGAAAGGTCTCTTTGAACCTGCTATGGCTATAACTTAGCGATTGTAGATATTAACAGTTTTTATTTTTACTGCGGTCAACATATTCTCAAATTTTCATTATGATTTCCATTTGAATCCGTGTGATTGTTCCGTTTGAATCAGTGTGATTGTTTCAGAAACTTTAAAAAAACTTTCCTCTCTATCTCTGTCTCTCTCTAAAAATAAAATAAAAGCTGGATGTGGTGGCACACGCCTTTAATCCCAGCACTCACGAGGCAAAGGTGGGAGGATTGCTGTGGGTTCAAGCCCACCCTGAGACTATATAGTGAGTGAATTCCAGATCAGTCTGGGCTAGAGTGAAACTCTACCTTGAAAAACCTAAATAGACAAATAAATAAATAAAATGATTTTTAAAAGGGCTGGAGCCGGGCGTTGTGGCGCACGCCTTTAATCCCAGCACTCGGGAGGCAGAGGTAGGAGGATCTCCGAGAGTTCGAGGCCACCCTTGAGACTACATAGTGAATTCCAGGTCAGCCTGAGCCAGAGTGAGACCCTACCTCGAAAAACAAAAAAAAAGGGGGGGGGTGGCTGGAGAAAAGGCTTAGCGTGTAAGACACTTGCCTTGGAAGCCTAAGAACACATGTTAGAATCTCCAGATCCCAAGCAAGTAGCAAGAGGCAGTGATGCAAGCTGCAGTGTCGCACGTGTGCACAAGGGGGCGCACACATCGTAGTTCATTCATAGTGGCTGAAAAGCCCTGGCATGCTCGCTCGCGCGCTCTCTCTCTCTCCCTCTTTCTCTCTTTCAAAAATAAAATAATTAAAAAAAAAAAAAAACTTTGCTAGTATATGGGGCATTTCTATTTCTTTTTTCTGGTCTTCATTTAAAGCTGACTTAAAAAATATATACTGTGTGATCTGAATTACTCAAAACCTGGATGGCCAGTCATCAATTTCATAAGCTTTCCTGGCATGTTTTTGCCAGATGCTGATGCCATGTCCTAAACATAACTGTCCAAGAGGTCAAGTTAGTAGCATTATTCAAATTTTTTCTGTGCTGAATTCTTGTTTCTCTCCTGAATAAAATTCTGAAAGAAGACTGATACAAAGTTTTCACCACAAGTTTTATTTATTTTTTTCTGATGTATAGATAGATCAGTTTTGATGAAAATTTTGACACCTCTCATATATTTTATACAAAGCTGAAATAGCTCTGTTCTCTATTGCATCATTATGTCAAAGCAGAGTAGTTTTGTGTCTGTGTGTGTGTGAATTCATTGTGCATAATATTAGTTCATTATGGCACCTGGGGGAGAGGGCAAAAGTAGTTATAGTATTTAATATTTAGTGGGATGTCTTTTACTAATTCTCTTATATTTATCCTTTCTGTAGCTGGAAATTTTTAGACCATATTTGTCCTCTGTTTAGAGCATTTACTGACTTAGTTTTATATATAACTTATTCTACTTATTTTGGGGGACCTAGCTTTACTCTGTAGTCCAGGCTGGTCATGACCTCAAGGCAATTCTTATGCCTCTACCTCCTAAGTGCTGGAATTCCAGGCACAAGCCACCATCCCTAGTTTACTTCATTATTAAATATTCTGCTCTCTGCACTGTCTTGTTTACACTTGATTTTTCTCCTACACTTTTGTAAATCTATCTTCTTTATTTCTATTCACTGGGTTGGTACTCTCGATTTGTACCGGTATAAAAATACAAAGTGAATAAATGCCTTCCCTTTTGTCACTGATATTAAAATACTTCAACTTGACTTAGCCCCCATATGAGTTTAGGTTCTCATTTTCATGAATTTTAACACTGACTTTGTATTCTTCCCTTGCACATTATTGCTGTTGTTTATATCAGTCACTCAGTATCTAGATGTACCCCACGTTTAAAAGTTTCTTTGCTCTTTGCTTTTTCATGTCTGACAGACCTATTGTCTGGCACTGGCAGCCAGGTGGGAGGAAGAGATTCTTTTCTTCCAGAGCTTTCTTAAGTAAAGCCCTCCTTCCAGAAGGGCCACCCACTCTGGGGGAAGGCTCAGGACAGGGGAAGGACTTCCTCCTTCAGTTACTCCTTCCTAGAAGAAACCTCAGAGACCCACTCAAGAGGAATGTCTATGGATTCCTAAAGAGATCAAGTTGACAACAAAACTTAACCATCACAACCTCTCTTCTGTATTTTCCATCTTCCGTTCTTGTTCTGCTGTACGTTTTGGAGAGCTTTTCCTCACCCGTATTCTAGTCCAGTAATTCCCTCCCCAGTTGTGTCTGATCTCCTATTAAACACAGCTGATTTTTCTCAAAAACAAAAATCTTTCTTTTCATTTTTTTTTTTGTTTAGTTTTATGAGAGCAACAGACAGAGAAAAAGAGAGAGAGAGAGAGAGAGAATGCCAGGGCCCCCAGCCACCGCAAATGAACTCCAGACACGTGTGCCCCCTTGGGCATCTAGCTAACATAGGTCATGGGAAATCGAGCCTTGAACTGGGGTCCTTAGGCTTCACAGGCAAGCGCTTAACCCCTAAGCCATCTCTCCAGGCCCCTTTTCAATTTTTTAAATTGACTTCCATAATTGTAGACAATAATCCATGGTAATCCCCTCTCCCCTCCACACACACACTTTCCCCTTTGAAACTCCACTCTCCATAATATCCCCTCCCCCTCTCAATCAGTCTCTCTTTTATTTTGATGTCATCTTTTTTTCCTCCTACTCTGATGATCTTGTGTAGGTAGTATCAGGCACTGTGAGGTTATGGATATCCAGGCTATTTTGTGTCTGGAGGAACACATTGTAAGGAGTCCTATCCTTCCTTTGGCTCTTACATTCTTTCTGCCACCTCTTCCACAATGGATAATTAGTCTTTTACAGATGTTCTTGGGTTTTGTATTATTTCTTTAAACATTATGGACATGGTTTTATGAAAAACTTTTCTAACTTATCTTTACAGTAAGTAGGAATCTTCTTGTAATACCAGTTCTATAGAGAGATGGACAGATTCTGCATGTTCCAGATGCTTCCCTGAACTAGGCAGGCAGTGAAAGCTATAGCTACTTTTGTGCTTAAGAATATGTCCTTGAGCCAGGCATAGTGGTGCATGCCTTTAATTCCAGCACTAGGGAGGCAGACATAGGAGGATCGCCATGAGTTCAAGTCCATCCTGAGATTACATAGTGAATTCCAGGTCAGCCTGGGCTACAGTGAGACCCTACCTCAAAAAACTTTAAAAAAATGTCCTTGAAATAAAAGGTGGTGTTTTTTTCTTTATATTCAGAGTTGCTTCTTATACTTAAATTTTAACATAATAGCTATGTCTTATTAGTTACTACATGCTCTGGCATTGAGGGAAGGGAAGGATGGAGGAAATGAAGTTAAATAATGCTAGTGGTGATCAGGGTAAAATGGTCCATGACATTATTCTGTTCAGAAATTAAAGATCCAAAAGGACTTAAGTTTTTTTTAATGAGCATCCTGGACCTCTCTGCAATTTTGTTCAGATGTGTGAAGAACCTAGAAAAGCTGTTGCTGTTATTGGTGCTGAACATGCTACTATTATTGGTATTTTATAGAAATACAAGTATGAATACATATATAATTTGAATGCTTGGAAACTTTATCCATGTTGTCAACTTTGGGGAAAAAAATCCAGTTTATCATGTTAAGCTGGCATTGTACAGAAATTAATGGCCACATTGGTCTAGAAATGTTAACCTTTTTTTTTCCCATTTGTACAGGGGTAACGCCATATATTAAATATTTAAGGTCTTACCTACATATGTTTGATTACAGAAACTGATAAGGTATTCTGTAAATAAATTTGTATAGCAGTTCCAGTTTTCTCCAATGGGAAAATTGATATGAAGATCCAAGTGTGACATATTACCAGACGTGTGTGTACACACACATACACAGATCACACATATACACAAAAATTTCATAACAGTAGAATATGAGTGTATGTATCTGCTACATCCCACAACTTTGTAATCGTTTTCTAAAAGTCTGATTTTTGCACTTAGGATATGATCCTTAGTACTTTACTTAAGCATGGCTTCACTCCATCTCTCATGGAAGTGTGACTAGGTTCTATGATATCTCCTTCTTTTCCTTCCGTAGGCTCTAGCTTCTCCAGGGTTGACCATGTTCAGGGCTTGTCACCCACATTCTAGCAAAAATATTTGTCCTGGGTCAATCTAGTTCAATTCTATGTAGAGGTGCTTGGGGATGTTCTACTGACAGGGTATTGTCATCCAGACCAAGGATGTGGCTTATCTGATGTGTTGATGACTTTACTCTTACTCTTGACATTGTTTTATAGCTTCCTCAGGAGAGCAGAAGTGTCCCCACTGGGACCATCTCTCAATGACCTCTTCAAGTTGGAAATGTCATCACTTAACCGTCAAAGTGTCTATGTGGGTAGCTTCAAGGCACCTGGCTGTTAATGTCCATGATCCTTTGGGCACTTGGGAGAATATTCAGGGTTTGGTGGTGTGCCTGAAAGACATCTAGAAACAAGTGAGAGGTAGGAGTTGAATGACCTTTTTCTTGAGTACCTTCCACCAAGCATTTCTGGTATGGCTTTCAAGAGTGTTCACTCAGAGACCTCCAGAGGAAGTGCAATTCCAAACCTCAAGGAGCCTGTGGAAAAAGTAAGCATTCCAGAGGCAAAGAAATGTTGAAAGTCTCATGAGCAGAATCCTAGATTCTCAGCTCCACATATTTCTTCCAAAGAGCTCACTTACAATCAGCAAGCTCTGCACATGTAGGCTCTGTCCTTGAGCTGGCATCCAGCTGAGAACAAGGTACCAGTGGCATCATATCTAAGGTATCTCAGGTGGATGTGCATGATTCTATTGGAGTTTCCTCCTTGGGATTCAGAGTGGAGAAGGCATCCTCCTCTGCAGAGGAAGGAAACAAGTGGCATGTTCCTGAGATGGACACCTTCCCATTTTTCATTCTGCATCTCCTCCAACCAGGCATCAGGGAGAGTGGGAATGTTGGTGCTGGATGCTGCCCTTGTACTTCAGGAAAAGGGCTGCCCAGAGGCTGGAGCCAAGTATGTAAGAATCAGCACCTTTAATCCTCAACTGGTCTATAGAATGCAACTCACCACTGTGTGAATTATGTGCATATTTTAATGGCTATACCCTAAATGGCAATAATTGCTCCCCTCTTTAAGATGGTATACTTTCTTTCCATCAACATAAAGGATAATGAAGATATGATGTGAATGTACCATGGAATTTCATTCAGTTGTGAGGAAAAATGAAACTATGAATTTTTCAAGAATATGAATCAATCTTGAAAATATTATACTGAGGTAACTCAGCTTCAGAAAGACAGATATTGCATGTTCTCTCTCATATATAGATCCTAGCACTGAATTTGTAGGTTTGTAAGTAAATTGGATAACAGTAAAAAATAAATAAATAAATAAATAAAATAAATAAAGGGAAGAAGACAAAAAAAGCTAAGCTTGTGGAGCACACATTTAATCTTCACTGTGAGTTTGAGGCCACCCTGAGACTACACAGTCAATTCCAGGTCAGCCTGAACTAGAGTGAGACCCTACCTTGAAAAACCAAAAATAAAAAAAAATGGAGGAAAAGGGAGGGCACTTAAAGTGAGGAAACAAGAGATATGTAGATATGTAAATGAAGGACAGAAAACTGAGAGTAGAAAAGTCCAAAAGGGGTCAGAAGAGTGGGATTGAAAAGGGAAAGAGATGGAAGTAGAGTTAACCAGAGCTAAAGGCAATATTAAGAAGCCTTATAGAAACCTACTTCTTTATTATATAATTAAAATATAATTTTAGGGAAAGGATCCCAGCATGGTAGTGCATGTCTTTAATCCCAGAACTTGAAAGGCAGAGGTAGGAGGATTGCCATGAGTTTGAGGACATCCTGAGACTACATAGTGAATTCCATGTCAGTTTGGGTTAGAAAGAGACCCTACCTTGAACCCCCCCACCCAAAAAAAAAATAGAAAAGAGAGAATTTGGGCAGAAGTAACTTGCAGAAATGGAGATTGCTAATGTCAAAAGCCATGGAAAATTCCAGTGCCAGAGGTGGGATACCTCCCAGGGAACTGTTGGCCAGGGAGGCCCATGAGACACCAAAATAAAATAGACCATGCCAAGGCTCTTGGTTGCTTATTGGAAATAGCAGGCTAGACCCTATTGCTGAAGATAACACATGTGTGCATCAGCTGCAGGTTACTGAGAAACCAAGATGCAAGCCTCCTCCCTGCTGGGAAGAAGTCGACCCTGAAAGCTACACAACCAGCCTTCCAGGCAAGATGTGCCCAGTGGTACAATGGTCACTTGGCTTGTGACTGGGGTAAACAATTGCTATCTGATTGGATTTGAGGCCCCTTCCACAGAAGAGATTCTGTGCCACATACTGAAAACCTACTCAAAAGCTGATGGTTGTGAAGGTCACAGGCCTTAGGGGGAAGGTACTACTGTTGTTTGGCTAAAAGGATATGCTGTGCTCATCAATCTGCCCTCTAAGCATTTGTGCTAATGTTCACAGATCAGTGCTGCTCCCACTGTTCGTCAGCTTATCACCTAATAAGACACCCGCCAAGGCTCAGGGAACAGCAGAAGAAATGTAAAGGCCTTAGGATGGGGAGGGCTGCTTTAGAACCCCATCTTCTGGATATGAAGTGGCTGTCAGATCAATGACCTCGTCATGGCTGGTGTTACTTGCACAGTATTGGGTCCATTGACATGTCATTGTGGATGAAGAATGAAGCCAAAAAAATAAACTTTTAAAATATCAAAGTAGAACTACTTGGAAGAGATGAAGGATTTATTTGGAAAGGATACGGAGGAGGGGAGACAAAAGAATGTAATGGGAGGGAAATATGACCAAAATACATTATGTGGGGCTGGAGAGGTGGTTTAGCAGTTAAGGTGCTTACCTGTGAAACCAAAGGACCCATGTTTGATCTCTCCCTGGATCCCACGTAAGCCAGACGCACAAAGGTGACTCAAGCACTAGGTGGCACAAACATATGGAGTTCTATTGTAGTGGCTGAGGCCCTGGTGTGCCCATTCTCTCTCTCACTTTTGGTCTCTCTTAAAAAAAAAAAAAAGAAATACATTATGTACATGTATGAACATTGTGGATTTAAAAGATAGTAGATTCTAGGGTGATTTTAAAATATTTTTTCTTTCCTCATGCATATTTTATATAATGAACACACATTAATTGTATAATAAATATTTTAAGAAATGTTACTTTGGGTGTTCTACTTTTATTAGAAGGCAATTGTTTGTCCCCTTTAAAATATTCATTGATGTATTCACAATTATACTTTAACTTGTTAGCAATTTGCTCTAATATTCAAATATGGGAATGCATTTTCTACTTTGAATCTTTTTATGGATTTGATTTATTTTGTATATGCTTGGATTTCCAATTTTGCCAACACATTTTGTTGTAACTTTCAACCCATATATATATTTTTTTTCTTACAATGGTACATATTGAGTTCAGGGACCTGGGGCATGCTTAGGCAAAAATTCTACCACTGAGCTGGACATGGTGGTGCATGACTTTAACTCCTAGCACTCAGGAGGCAGAGGCAAAATGATCACTATGAATTCAACATCAGCTTGAGACTGCATAGTGAATTCTAGGTCAGCCTGGGCTAAAGTGATACCCTCCCCTGAAAAACAAAACAAAACAAAAAATTATTGACGTATTGGCCAGGGAAACCCATGAGGTCCTCAAAACAATGTAGGCCATTTCCAAAACACTTGGTTACCTGCCAGAACTAAAACATAAGACCATATTGCTAAAGACACCACTGGCTGCAGTCACAGGACATTGGAATATCATGCTGGAACTGAAAGGGAAACTAGCTCCCACCTGGATACCCCTCATAGTGCTTGAAAGCCCAGTGGGAGCCACTGGAGGAAAACGATCATCTATAGCATGGACAAACAAGAGACCCTACAGACTACAGAATCAACCAGCCACTCAGGAGCACACACGTGTGCAATAGTGACACACAGCCTCTGCAGGTAACCAACTGTTCTCTGATTGGACTTGAGGCCTGCTTAGTGGGAGAGTATTCATATCTGGCCCTGGTAACCAAGTCAGATTGCCATGGTTAGGAAACTCATAGACTTCAAAAAGCAGTCCCTACTGCTCTCTGGAGAAGAATAGACTTGCACACTCCCGAAAAAAAAAGGTTTTATAAAAATACTCTCTCAAATTTGCATACTTCTCTGTAACTCAACCTACTGTCTTGTTTGGAGAATCTGCTTTATTTCATAGATGGCAGAGAAAATGGAGGAGGACCAAGATTCATCAGTAAAATGAGAAGTTAGCCGACCTGCCCACCATGAGATGCACCACTTCTACCACATCTGCCAGGGCCCAGGAGAAGCTGCAAGGGAAGTGGCAACATGAACACTGCTCTTACTACTAGCCTGACAGCCAACCCCAGGTCGATGATGACAAACATGGTGATCAATCAAAACCTATCAAAACAGAAATCTAGAGGCTACAGAGAACTCAATAGGAAGTCAGACTGCCAATAGGCCTGACATGGCTCAGGGATCACTGCAGAAGAAGGGACAGAAAGAAAGAGCTACAGAGTGGGTAGGAATACCCTGAGGCACAGTCCCCAACTACTCCACAGGGGTTGACTGAGGCCTTCACAACCCCACAGCAAAAACTATAACCACACATGGTAATAGGAGCTGGGGCAAGGGGATAAAAGAAAATAACCTGTTGTGATTAATATAAAATAAAATTTAACATTAAAAAAACAAGAAATGCTACCAACAACTGGGCTTAGTAGTACATAAGATTATTTCAAAACAAAACAAAAAAAACAGGGCTGGAGAGATGACTTAGTGGTTAAGGTGCTTATCTGAGAAACCTAAGGACCCATGTTCTACTCTCCAGATCCCACATAAGCCAGACTTGAAATATGAGGCAAGCACAAGGTCACACACGACCACTAGGTGGTGCAAGAGTCTGGAGTTCAATTGCAGAGACTGAGGCCCTGGTGTGGGAAATTTCGCTCACACTCGCTCACTTGCTCTCTCTCTCTCTCTCTCTCTCTCTGTCTCTCTCTCTCTCTCTATTTGTTTCTAAAATTTAAACAAAAACAGTGAAAAGAGCTGCTAACTATATCACATACACGTGGGAAAGAATACCAGGACTAAAAAGTAAGTGCAAATCAAAAGAATTTAAGGAAAAATAAAAGTGTGCACTGTATGCAAAGCATTGTGGCAAATCAAGGATAATGGTTAAAAGTGCAAGTAAACAAACTTGGGTTTTTGGGTTTTGCTTTCTTAAATATACTCACTAGACTCTTAGTTCAAGTCACAGTAATTATTTGAAACAAGCTTAAGTGGAGGTGGGAGCTTATTTCATAAACAAAATTAAAACACTTAAAAGAAAACAAAATTCTACCACAGAGTTACATCTCCAGCTTAAATTTATACATTAATAAAAGTAAGCACTGTTTTACATTACAAGAAATGGAAAACTCAAGACTAAATGTTATGCTTAATCTCTATCTTACCATGAAAATTGTCCCTCTAGACAAATAATGCATGGAAAATTATTGCTCTGTGCCAGACATTCTAAGAAAAAATGTGAAATATGCACGTTTAAGTTTCTAAGATGCCATGGTAAGCCTGTGCTTCCACAGGTAGACAGAAGCACATGGGTGTTCAGCCGAAGTGTTTCTCGGGTGAGTGTAAATATATACTTTGGTCAGTGAAAGGGACAGAGAACTTAGGAATGATTCTTGACCAGCCTGGTAGTTTTCCATTATACCCTGACTGACTATGTGTTCTTTTAGATTGGACTTGTTTGCCCCAGTATCTCAGGTTCATTGGGCAGGCACTTGGAATTTCAGATGAGAACTTTTGATTACACATCAGTTAAATGCTTTTCATTTTCTAGCATGATGACTTAAAGCGAAAGAGTTTTTAATTCTGTGAAACATAAATTTACTAGGTATCTTTTTTGTGCCTTGTTCTGGGCAAACATGTGGAGATTAGAGTCCAGGAGAAGGGACCCTGAGTTGTGTTGCATCTGATCATTGAACTCATTTGGACACCCCTTAAGTAATCTGCCACTTAGAAAAAGTAATGGCTGAGTACAAAGATTAAAACTTCCATGTATCAAACAACGAAAGACAAGATAAAAGGCTACTATTCAGTGCCAAAGAGAGGGGTGGATGATTGATTGACACAGGGGTTCAAGTGGGCAATCATGGGTGGAACAGCAGAATGTGAGAGGTTGCAACAGATGGAGGAAATCAAATGAACGCTGAAGAAAGAATGGACTGGGGCAAACAAGAGTCAGCTGAGGACTTGCTGTGTGGAACATCCCAGGGAAACACAGGCCCAACGGGTGGGGTGAGTGCACAGACAGACTGGGCTGACCCACAGCCAGTGAGGAAGCAGGACGAGAAGCCAGCTTGCAGTGACTCATCACGTGCACATTCAGACTAAAATGATTGAGTTAAAAATATGTGTCATCTCCTCCTGGGGCCACACAAACAAACTCCCATGAGTGTTTCCAGCTAAACTGAAGTGCCAAACATTGCTTTTGTTTACTCCACCGTTAAGCCTTTTATGGATGGTGTAAGGGGAGGATATTGGCACGTACTTGGACTCTATAAATATTTAAGTCATATAACAATTCCATGAGGTAGCAGTGGTTTTGGGCTAGTGGTAAAAGAAACAAGAGAAACACTTGGTTAAACAAGAGAAGTATTTTTTAAATTTTATTTTCACATTAAAAACGGCTCAAAGGCAGTTAGTCTCAAGCTTGCTATGCAGCCACCCAATAGCCGAATTTCTTTTCTCTCCCTGTTTATTAGACATGTGCTTGCCTTGTGGTGGCAGAATAGCCACTGCAGCTCCAACCACCACATCTGTGTTTCCAGTGGGAGGAGGAAGAAAGAAGATGGCAATGCAGAAGGACATGTCTCCTCCCTGCGCTTCCTAAACTGTGATTCCCATGTCTTTCTGTGAGGAAGGATGAAAAATGTATTTTTAGCTGAGCATATTATAGCTCTCCCAATGCAGAGTTTCTGTCATTAAGTAAGGGGTGAGAATATATGTTGGCTAGAGTCCATCGGAAGAATTTCACCACCATCCTACTGAGAGGACAGCCTCCCCAGCACCCTGCAAGCTACCCTGTCACATGACTGGTCCTCAGCTCGGCTCGTCCTATAATTCTATAGAGTGAGCATGTCTGGGATTCTGTGTGTCTCTGATGCTGGTTTTACATGTCCTTTTATTCCTCTCTCAGAATTTTGCTGTCACTTCAGAGAGGCCAGAAGATGCTTCTCTAATACTCTCCATTAAGAGGACTGAAAATTTGTACTAAACACTATCTCATGTACATAGCGTGAGGCAAGTCTTGCTGAGTGAATGTTTCAGTAGGCACAGCTTACGGATGTTTGCAAGCTGAAGCTTCTCCATTGCCTTCATGCTTGCTACTGTATGTGTTTCATTGCAGCTCTACCGACCGGATTGATGTCTTTCCTCATCTCTCAAATTTAACTGTGGTTGTGTGATCAGATGTCACCCATAAACCCATGTGTTCTGAATGCTTGGTCCTTGGTGGCAATTTGGGAGGTGGAGCCTTGCTGGCCAAAGTATGTCACTGGGAAGAGGGGGTGCTTAGGGCTGTTATAGCCTGCTCCCTCTTGCCAGCGCAATTTCAGCTCACGCTCTTGATGCTCTTTCCACCTGCTGTGGCAGAGGTTATGACCATCCTCTGCTCCACCATTTTTCCTCTGCCACCATGTAGCTTCCCCTCAAGACTGTAAGCCAAAATGAAAACTTCCCTCCCATCAGCTGCTTTCAGCCAGGCTTTGTCCAAGCAATAAGAAGGTAAGTACAATATGAACATTCATTCACTCACCATTTCTTCCCAAACATCTGCATTTTTGCCTCTTCCAAACCAGACATTCAGTTACTAATTCCATTCTCAAGAGCAATTGTGAACAAAACACATGTACAGGGCAGCATGTTGTCTTGTCTCCATCTTCAAGCTACAGATTATTTTTGAAAACAGGGCTCACTCCTGAACTTGTTGTGAATCATAGTTATAATCATGGTGGGTACTAAATAGTAGCATTCTTTTAGTTTGGGGAAAATGAAATGCACACACCACATATTAATTGGCAACTAAGAGTGAAGACATTGGGTCAGTGTAGATCCAACGAGGAACAGATGACAGATGTCTGTGTTGAGAGGGGCTCAGGGAAAACTTCTTGAAGAAGAAATAATGGCTAGGCTTCCTGCAGACTTCAGGAAGTTGAAAGGAAATTGAAGGCTTCTTTGGGAGGGGAAATGGCTAAATGAAAGCCACTGTGCTGGAAGACCATTGGGCATACTCAAGAGATGATAGGGCAAGGATCTGACTGAAACAAACAACTGGTGAGTATTGAAGGAAAGAAGGAATGGGAGAAGCTAGAATACTTGGCATCAGATGATAGAAAACCTCAAATGCCAGACTAAGGAATGGATATTGAATTTACACATGGATTCACACATAAAATATTTAGTCGGAGTTAATGAAAGGCCTGATTTAAAAGGACTAGCTCCAAGTCTATGTAAACTGTGTTCTGTGCAACCTGATTTCCCTACCCTGGAATTCTTCCTCTGATCTCGAGTGAGCTGGTTCTGGCCCCAGATCTTTCTTTACTTCTTTTGCATTGATCCCTTCATCAGTAAACTTACAAAGGAAAAGAAGATGAACCTGATATCTACCTACTTTGTGAGTTGAGTTCTACTAGTTATACCCAATAGTTGAGAGAGAAAGATCTGCATGCATCCTCTAGGGTATGGCCTTTGGTCACCAAATGACTCTATCTATGAAGATAAGCTGATGGTAACGAAGGGTGATGGTGATACAGATTGTGCACACACTGGGAGTCAGGAGAGGTCCTGTGGTCCTTTGCAACTGTATCTGGTTTATTGCCATTGAACCATAAAACTGAAGCAGCTTGAAATGATGTTGATGGTCCTGATTCTGCTCAGCTTCCTGAAGAGAATTAAGTGAAAAGACTAATTGTAATTTCTGTTCCCAATAGTCAAAAATTCCTTCTAGCAAGTAGTTTGGAATTACTTTGGATAATTTTAGGTTGCAAGAAACAAAATAACCCAAGCAAGCTTAAAGCAAGAAAGGAATTATTAACCCACATACAGAAAACAGAACAGAACACACACAGAGAAAAGGAAGAAAAGAGCTCATAGGTCTGATGTGTACTGCAGGGATATTGTCAGGAGGCTATTCCTCTCCATCTCTCAGCTCTGTCCTCAACCGATGTGATTTCCTTCACTCTCATGGCTACCAAGGCAGGTATTGGTAGCTTCAAGTTTTGAGGTGCAAGCCCAGTGGGTGAGAGCATATGCCTCATCTCAAGGTCAAATCCAAACCTCCCAAACTGGAGCTCTTCAGATCTGATGAAATATTTGATTGCAAGGCTTGTTCAATGCCCTGCCATGGAGCTATATGTTCAATGAAGTTCACTCAAAGACATAGGATTGAACCAGGAGGGGGAATGGATAATGGATGCGTTGGAAAGTGGCAAAGAGCTTATGACTCTTACCCTCCAAGATCTCTTTAGTAATACACTACACAATTACCTCACTCTCTTCAGTTTTCCAGAACTGTTGACATATGATGTCTATTAGAAGAAAATACATATAGCTCCCAAAATCCAGTCACATAAATTTGGGGGAGAGGGGAGGGAATGGATAGCTAGCCTTCATGGAGTATCTTTCCCATGCTAAGGGATTCAGTCCCACTATAATAATTCACTTTCATAATAGCTCCTTTAAATGGGCATGATTTGTTTTTTGTTTTGTTTTTTAGATAAAGCAACTTCAAAAAAGTTGAACATCTTACCAAAGGTAAAAGAGCTAAAGAAAAATTTCCAGTGGTATAAGAATCACATCTTTCTGACTGGAAAACATTCCAGTTTCCACTGTCCATATCATGGCTGCCATACCACCACGTGTGATTTCTTTTTCAGGGCCTGTTCTCATTCCATGGTCATAAAATTATACTGCATATTATCATGATTTTTTTTCCTCATTAAAATCCAAGCCACTGCCTGTTTGCACAGATAAAGGGTCTGAAAATGTGAAGTTGAAAGGAATCTTAGAAATAATCTAATTCAGAACTTAAAATCACACTTCAAAAGGTGAAGAATGTGAAGCACAAGGAGGGCTCGTTCTTCCGGATCACAAAAGTAGAGCGGATCTGGCTAGGGTGCCTGACCTTCATGTGTTTGATGCACCCATAGTTACATTCTGGCTCCTCTGCTTTCTTTCGTTGCCTGCCCATGACCTTGGAAAAGTTATGAGAATCCCCTCCCACCACCCAACTTGCTTCTTGGTAAACAATAAATAAATAAAAAGGCAATTATTTTTAATTTAATTCAATCCCCAAAGCACATTATTTCACACTTTAACTTTAAAATCTATGTGTACCTTAGAATGAAAAGCAAATCATAGTTTGTGCTGCTGGTTTCCTAATTACACATAAAATAATGGCATATCTCATAATCAGTAGCGTCTTAGAATCTATAAAATAAGGCGCTCTAGCCCAAGGTGATGTTACTGCAGGGGTGTCATGAAATAATGAAAGCATATCATCTAGAATAAAGCCTGACACTTGGTAAATGTAGAGTAAGTATTAATTGCTAAGGCGGTGGTGACGATTACACTGTATATAAATAGTGCACATGCAATGGCTTGGCCTGTGCTTTCTGGTTAGGAGATGAAGTTGTACCAAAGCTTCATCATTCTTCACACATTTCTTTCTGGTTTAGAAGCAGCAAAGTGACGTTCCTCTCTTTGGCTGATTCATGAGTGGTAGGTTTGCTTCAGATGAGTTTTTCTTTTTTTCTTTCTGTGAATCATATGGTAAAGTCACACAAATTGTCACTTTGTGTTAGATAGATATACCACATATCTTGTACTGGGTTTTTCTCATTCTTCACAGTCAATTGATTAGAAATAGTTGTTACAAATTGAGCCACTCAAAACCCTCGACTTCATCTGTTTCTGACAAAAATGCATTACAGTAGGTAAATTCATACCTTCTGTTTTTAGGGGGGTAGAGATTTATCTCTGCTTAGAATAACTTCCATGGCTTTCTCTACGAGGAAAAGAGAAGTCTGATAGAATTTAGATGATAGCTTAAATCGGCACAATAGCAAGCTGTGTCAGATCTCATTGATTTCTGAGACACATTTCTGTGTGTTTCCTCCATGCCTTCAAGAAGGAATAATGTTAAAAAAGCATAATGTTCTACAAAAGATAGGGTATTCATGAAAAGCCATTGTTTTTCTTACCCAGGCCTTCTAAAATTTCACTGCTTATAGATCTTAAATCAAAATAAGCAATATCTTTACTGATCTTGCTATGCAAACTTCACAGCTCTTCCAATTATTCTTCTATTCATCACTTTCCCCTTGTCTTTCTGAATGTCTGTAAAATGCTGGGTTATTATTTCCGCTACTTCAGTTAGTGTTTATGACAGCAGGAGAAACATTATGTTATTATTTTTAGAGAATAGAAGATGTTTCTTGAACCAGGAAATTGAACTTTCTATTTAAAAAAAAAAGGTAAAGACCTTATTCTCATCGTTTTCTATTTGATTTCCTCTGGATGGCTTCCCCTAACCCTAAAAATAGACCACATGTAAATTGGGGAGCCCTTTCTATCATATACCATGTAAATAATCTTGTTCATTTTCATGTCACACTGTAATGGCTGCTTTTGTGTTCTACTTGAATCAGGTGCTTTTTAAGGATGTTTGTGACCATTTCATTGCTATAGGACTGTAATTTAGAGCACCAAACATGTGTCTTAGAAACAACAACAAGGCAACCTCACTTGAAAGCATTCTTGGATCTCTGGGATAACTGTGCATTCTGGTTGCTCAGTGGGTAAGAAGATTCCTCACCAAAGTTCCTCAGAGCTGCACCTGCAAAGTTGCATGCAACACTTTAGGTAATAATCTGCCAGAGACACTTATAGGCACATATTTACTTAATATTAAGCTGGGCTAGAAAAGAAACCAATCTGAAATTGCTTCCTCAGCTGAAAGCTCTGTGCTAACAATAAAGTTTAATTTCAGCAGCTGTAGTTCTCAAATCAATAGACTGCAAAGAGGGTGGCAGAGTTTCAGTTTTTGGTTTTGAATACTAAGCAGGTCAGAAGTTGCATTATTTAAGATTAACTGGAAAAAAAAACTTTCGAAAAATTAGCCACATGAATTTGCATTATTTTTAATAATGGGCTAAATCTCCAGAATTAAAAAAAAAAATAACAACTATGATTACAACCCATCCTAGTTGTTACATGAATCTGGGAAGGTTTGAGCATTTCTCTCTCAAAAGAAAGACTTATACAGTGGAGAATTGTGGCACATGCCTACAATCCAAGCACTTGGGAGGCTGAGGCAGAAGAATCAGGAGTTCAGGGTCACTGCAGATACATAGTGCCTACCTGAGACACTGTTTTGAGAGAAGAGATAAAAAGGGAGGGAGAGAGAAAGAGACTTATAAATTTATAAGTGATAGATACTAATTTTCATCAAATAATTGGGTATTTTAATTTGATAGGTCATTTTCTTGAGTTTCTTCTATACTTTGCTTTAAATATAAAGTATATTGGTCTAGAGAGTTTGCTTAGTGCTTAAGGTGCTTGCCTGCAATACCAAACACCCAGGTTCGATTTCCTAGGACCCATGTAAGCCAGATCCACAAGGTGCACATGTATGTGGAGTTTATTTGCAGTGGCAGAGGGCCCTGGCACACCCATTCTCTCTCTCTCTCTCTCTCTCTCTCTGCCTCCTTCTCTCTCTGAAATAAATAAAATATTTTTTCAAAATGTTTTTTATTCTTTTATTGTTATTATTAACAACATATTTTGTATGGACACATCATGTGTTGGTACACTCTATTCCCTTGTCCCTGACCCCGTTCCAAAGATGCCCCTACTCAGTGGAGTTTCAGGTATTCCCTTTCCCTATGGGGTCTTAGGTTATGCATTGTGGGAGCAGCAGTCATTGTGGAGGGAAGGGAATGCCTCTGGGCATGATGCCTCAACCTGTGGCTCTTTCAATCTTTCTGACCCCTCTTCCGCAAAATTGCCTGAGCTGTGGTGAATGAGTTTTATGTCTACTTCAGTGGTAAGCTCTTAGGAGCCTCTGGATTTCTTCTTTGATACGTGTCCTTTCCCTATGGGGTCTTAGGTTATGCATTGTGGGAGCAGCAGTCATTGTGGAGGGAAGGGAATGCCTCTGGGCATGATGCCTCAACCTGTGGCTCTTTCAATCTTTCTGACCCCTCTTCCGCAAAATTGCCTGAGCTGTGGTGAATGAGTTTTATGTCTACTTCAGTGGTAAGCTCTTAGGAGCCTCTGGATTTCTTCTTTGATACGTGTTGAGTATCCTCAAGGTCTGTCTCCTTCACCATGGCACTGATTATTAGGTTCAACATGGAAGCAGCTCTCTTGAGTCACCACAATTCCTCTGTGGTTTCAGCCGCAGCTTGGCTGAAGTGTGAGAGGTAGTGTATCTCCTCAGGTCTAGCTACTTTCTGAAAAAGAAAAGATTCTCCAATAGATAGTGAAGACAGCATCGTTTAAATGGAAGAAGCATTATTAATTTAGGGAGAATTTGATGTATGTAGGCCCTCTTTTAGCCAAAAACTAGTGATAGCTTGACATTGGAGAACATAACCTTTGTTTCCATAGGATTCTGATCTGGTTCCCCATTCCAGATATGGGATCCTTTCCACTGAGCATATCTCTTAGCCAATCAGAAAGCTGTTGGTTACCCACTGAGGCTGTGTGCCACTATTGCACCGGCATTTACACCATGTCAGGGTGTTTGCTTCTGAGTAGCTTAGACCTTTGGTTGTTCAGACCGTTGTAGTAGCTCATGTAATGCTTTCCAGCACTATACAGGCTTTCTGGGGACTGACTCTCTTCCTGATTCCAGCCAGGTCTCTCCATACTCTGTGTCAGCAGTATATGATGTCTTCAGCAATAGGGTCTTACTTTTCATCTCAGGCAGGTAATCAAGTTCTTTGGCAGAAACATGTCTTGTTTTGGGGACCTTGTAGTTCTCTCCAGCCAACAGCTTATTGTGGGTTGCAACTGATTTATGTACTGAGAGTTACAGGTGTGTTGTCCTGCCTCATGTTGAAATAACCAGTCAAGCTAGGAATCACTGTGGTCCAATAATATTAAATGATGAAAATGTTTTATGGCCAAGAAGCTGAATTTGACAAATAAGTTTAAAATATAAATAAGTTACTTTATACTTAAAAAATGATTTATCTTGTAAGTCTCTTTCAAGGTGACATCCTTGCTCTTAAGTCACAGTGGATTCTAGATTTCCACCTAGATAACAGGTTGAGTCAGGAAAGAAAAAACTCTACCTATGAGGACCTATGAGGATTTCCTACAGTCAAGTTCTCTAGGAAGGTATGTATGTGTTATGAAGCAGCAGGGAAGAGTTGCTAGCATTTCTGACAGAACTCTAAAGGTTAAAATGTTACTATTTTTTGTTTGTTTGTTTGTTTGTTTTGTTTTGTTTTTTACAAGGTAGGGTCTCCCTCTAGCCCAGACTGACTTGGAATTCACTATGTAGTCTCAAGGTGGCCTCAAACTCACAACATTCCTCCTACCTCTGCCTCCTGGGAGCTGGGATTAAAGGCATGTGCCACCCCACCCTGTTTAAAGGGAGTCATGGGAAGCAGACAGTATCAGAGATGGAGTTGAAGAAAGTCAGAACCGTGGACAGCTCCACATGCTGTGATATACTTTTGTATCTCCTCACTTGATAACTTTCTGTAGTGTATGAGCCACCTCACTCGTAGCCTATTTCTTACTGAACTGTGAAGGTTTAATGCATTAGGTTTGATATTTTATGTTCTTTCCTTTATTGAAGAACAGATAATAAAGAATTATCCTTGGGCTGGAGAGATGGTTTGGCGGTTAAGCGCTTGCCTGTGAAGCCTAAGGACCCTGGTTCGAGGCTCGATTCCCCAGGACCCACGTTAGCCAGATGCACAAGAGGGCACATGCGTCTGGAGTTCATTTTCAGTGGCTGGAAGCCCTGGCACGCCCATTCTCCCCCGCCCCCCGCCTCTTTCTCTGTTTGTAGCTCTCAAATAAATAAATAAAATAAACAAAAAAAATTTTTAAAAGAATTATTCTCACCTTAAAAGATTAATTAAAGGTTATTCCATGGTAGAAGGTATGGATCCTAGCCTGATTGAAGCTTGAGGGCTACTAAAAAAATATTTTGTCAGGGCTGGAGAGATAGCTCAGGGGTTAGGGCACTTGCCTGCCAAGCCTAATGACCTGGGTTCGATTCCCCCAGTGCCCACAAAGAGTCAGATGAACAAAGTGGTAAATGCATCTGCAGTTCAGTTGCAGTGGCGAGAGGCCCTGTTACTTACTTATGCTCTCCCTCTCTCTCTGCTTGCAAGTGAAAACATTAAAAAATTTGTCAATTATGATATGGTGTAGAGCTGGTGATTGGAGGTTATCATCATATCTTAATTTATATTCCTATCATGTGTTTCTACTCCTTGAAAGTAGAGCTTGGTGCTGGGACACAGCACATGAATATAAGACAAAATGTGCCCCTGCTCATAGTGTGAAAGACATGTATGAAGTTTAGGTGTTTGTTTTTCTCTCTTATTAAAAGAAAAAGTAAAAACATAAGCTCTTTATTTTTTAATAATTTTGTGTTGTTAAATCCTGAGCTTTTGGATGTGATGCATACTAAAATTCTCCATGGAATGTTTTGGAAATAAATCACAGCTGTCTGACTCATAAATTTATTTTCTCAGTCTCTTAATAGAAAGTTTCTTTGAAGGAGAATTTTATTCTTTAGATGATCCAAATGACCTGCATTTTATATTCTCTCATCAACTTTTTCTCTTGGTACTTGATCAAAAATACATGTAGCTCTAACAAATTATTCTTCTTGTCTCAGGTCAGTTATCTTATGTCTATATTTAGGGTTCACCATATAATTTGATCTCCCCACTCTGTTCCAAATTCTGTGATGCTAATTGGTATTCTATTAACTTATGTAAGCTCTCATTCTTTTATTAAACCCTTTTTACAGGTTAAATTATAATCTTGGTTCATGAAACAGTCTACAAGTTAATTTCTCATTTAAAAATAAGGTTTAAACTGAGAAGGAATCAATTATTGTACTTCATCTGAATTCATAAGGACAAACTTCCCATCTCCATTTAATAAAATAAGCTATACTGACAATAAAGTGATGAACTAAAGACCATTATGCTAACCTTTTCTCCAAAATGTAGCAAACAAAAATATATTGAGTTAAAATTCCTCCTGGATTTTGGTATTTTCATATCACACCTAAATGATATTAAACTGCTCATGCAGTGGTTTTATTCAGATGTCCCCATAAATATAGGTGTTCCACATGCTAGGTTCCCAGCTGATGGATATTTGGGAATTAATGCCTCCTGGAGGAAGTGTATTGTTGGGGATAGGTTTATGGGTATGACAGCCAGTTTCTCCATGCCAGTGTTTGGCACACTCTCCTGTTACTATGGTCCAGCTTATGTTGGCCAGGGGGTGATGTCCACCTTCTGCTCATACTATCATTTTCCCTGCCATCATGGAGCCTCCCCCTCAAGCCTATAATCCAAAATAAACCTTGTTTTTCCCACAAGCTATCTCTTGGTCAGGTGATTTCTACCAGTAATGCAAAGCTTACTGCAACAGCTTGTTTACTTGATTCTGCATCAAAGGTTAGTACTGTTTTCAATAATTGTTTATTACAACTTTAAGAAAAGACATGCGCCAGGAAAAAAAAAATCACAGAAAGAGTGGGGAGAAATGGCAACAGAGAAGGATATTTTCAGCATGCTTTGAAACAGGCCACTATGTGGACTTTGTTATGGTCAACACTGTTAATGTGAAATTCACTTATGGGCACTTTTGGAACTACTTCCAAAAAAAAGTGACTTAGCCAATTTGTACCCTGGGGCACAAGGGGATGGGTGCTTACCTGCAGAGGCCAGAGCAGAATATTGGGTGTCAGCCCATTTAACTTCCATTTCTTGTTTTGAGCAGAGTCTCTTACTGATCTGAGAGCTTGATGTTTAATGTTGAGTCAGCACATTCCCTGTCTCTCCCTTCCCCTATGCAGGACTGAGGCTACAGGCCCATGTGGCCATATCCAGGTGGTTATGTGAGTTCTGAAGACTCAACCTCATTTGAGCTCTCATGCTTGTTCAGAAAATGCATCTAACCACTGAGTCATCTCTCCACCCCAGAATACTCATTATATAGACAAAGTCCCTATGTTTTCAGTTCAAGAGACTAAAATACTTAAAAAAAAAAACAACTTATGTCTCCTAATTAGAAGGAATTGAGGTCACCAAAACATTTGTATCAACCATCTGGGATTGTTCTTAACTTCTTTCTTTTTCCTCAGGTTTATATAAATAATACTCTTATTTCACAAGGTGATTTAAATGGCAGCTTAAGAGTATCAATTTTGAGACATATTCAGGGTATAATGAAGGGATAAATACTTAACAATTTTCACATGCCACGTTAGATGATATTTATTATTTGTTTAGCAGACATGCACCAATTGCATTCTGCTATAGTAAGCAAGGTAGTTGGATCTTGGCCTCAAGACATTTATAATTTAAAACCATCAGTAAAAATAAACATGCTGTAGCACATGTCAACAAGCAAGGAACTGAATAATAAATCTTGAGGTTGAGGACAGAGATAAGCTTCTAAATAAAAAAAAAAGGCAAACCCTATCATTTCAGAATTAAAGAGAAATGCTACCTTCCCTTTTGGAAAGTATTAGGAGAAGTTATAATCATATTATTAGCTCTTCTAAGGGACATTTTTAAACAAAATCATGAGTCTAAAAATGTTGGTCACCTACAATATGAGGTCCTCTACCTGATAATTCTTCACACTTAAATTAATTTCTGTTTGCTACCTAATGTCTTTGATCCAAATTGAATTAGAACAGTAATTTACATCTTGGAGTTCATTTTATTCATTAAATTCTCCTTTTTCAAAAGGTGTCTGTCCTTTAAGCCTCATCTTTCTTGTGAAAGACCTCACTTTCTGTTCATGGAATTTTAAACATCAGTAAATAAATGTGACATAGGATGATATTTGAGGAATAAACATATGCCTTCTTGGACCATGGAGATTATAGCACATAGACATACTTCTTAAAAGGTCATTTATAAAAGTCATTCGTTAAGAGTTCTTCTCTTTGTTTTATAGGTGTCTAAGTAAACTTGACAGGTGATATTAACTGTGATGATAGTGGTATAAACAATAATTGTCCTAATTAATTGCAGCTTCATCAGGTAAAAAACACTGCAGTTCATTTTCTTTCAGAGAAGCACTATGTGCAAAAATATTTAATCTAAAGATATAGGATAATGCTTGAAGAAGAAATATCAGAAATATGTTAGGGAAACACCATGGGAATCTTGCCAGTACTTTAGTGTCAATTTTGTGAACTACAAAGAATGACAAAGAGACACTGAGAGTAACCTGGGTCAGAAAAGATAGGGCCTGCTGATGACCTTAGGCAAGTTATATAACCTTATTATGCCTCAATTTCTTCATATGCAAAATGGGAACAATAAAGTCTTTCTTACAAGGGTATAGTGAGATTATGTTGCCTAACTCCATAATCTTCCTTCACTACTCATGAATATAAAAAAAATTAAATACCTTTTTAAGCCTAATACAATATACAAAATGATAATGACCATAGATAGGAAACTCTTGCATACTATATGTTAATGAATCAGAACTGTCACAGGCATGATATATCACTAGTGCAAAATAGCCACAGTCTTGAAAAATGCCTGGAGTTTAAGAAATTTGAGAAGACAACCCAGAATAATCCCACAAAACTTTACAGACAGTCAGTTTTCCTTTTTTATTATGAGACCATCTTCTGCCAAGCCAAATTTCCCTCTTTTCCAGTATAATCTGCTTAAATTCTCTTTCAAGCTTTCTTACATTAATTACACAAAATGAGAATGTGGCCCAGACCACTTTAATTCTTATATGCGCACATGACCACAGCATAAATTACATGCTCATACACTTCTATTCTATTTTCCCATGTACTTGTTATGCCCATTTCCCTTCTAATCTCATGTAAATTGTAAGAAACTTGAAGCCCTAGTCAGAGAGAGAACAAGAAAAACATTCTTTATTATTATTACTTTATTAGTAATGGATACACTCATCATATAAACAGCCCTTATTGGTACTATCCTTACCCTCATCCCTGCCTCCCAAAGGGAGCTTCCATGTTGGGGATGCCTTTTATCCCCATGGGGATTGTGGGTCATGTATTGTGGAGGTAAACATCAGTTATAGGGAAGAAGCAATGTCTCTGTGAATAATGTCCCAACTTGTGGCTCTAACAATCTTTCTGTCCCCTCTTCCACAAAATTCCCTGAGCCATGTGGGGTTCCTTTTAGGTTTACTTCAGTGATGAGCTCTTAGAAGACTCTGAACCATGTGGCCACTGCTGCAAGTCTCGGTCTGAGCCACAGGAAAAGCCAAGTGAGGGGATTCTCCACTCACACCCAAGCTGCTCGCAAACTCAAGAAACATGAAGGGAGGATGGCAGGGATCCATGGAGGAGCACCTTGTGAGGAAGAGGAGGGAGGAGTAATCAAAATCTAAGATGATATAAATAAATCACATGGAAAGCTACTGTTTTGGACAATTTAGCAAACAGGAATGATAGATTCAGTGCCAGGAATGGGATACCTTCCAGTGAGTTGTTGGCCAGGGAGGTCCCTGATGCCCCCAAAACATTACAGGCCATCACCAAGGCCTTTGGTTTCCCACCAGGAATAGGTGGTAAGACCCTAACTGCTGAAGACTCCATATGCTTGGGCTGCAAGGTCACTGAGAAATCCTGCTGGAGCTGAGCGGAAAACCTCCTCTATGTAGACCAGCTGACAGAAAGCTGGAAAAAGCCACGCTGCATGCTGCTCAATGGGAGAGAGAGGAATCACCAGTGAAGATACTCAACAGTGGACACTGCAAGCCTTATATTTGGCCAATCAGGCCAATGAACCAATGGGTGCAATAGTGGCACATCAGTAATGGGGAAAGCCAACTGCTCTTTAATTTGACTGGAGGCTCACTCCATTGGAGGGAATAACATGCATGCTACTGAAAACCAACAACAGGGGTAGTCATGAGCCTGAGGGGTGTAATGTCTGCTGTTGTCTGGCTAAATGTATATAGTATGCTCATCAAACTTCCCAGTAAGCACTTCTCTTAATGTTCATACCTATATATTAATGCTACGCTCACTTTTTGTTAGAGAAGCTTCTCCTTTCAATTGGCAGAGACCTTGGGATGACTCAGAAGGCATCATGGTACTAAGAAGACGTGACAGAGGAGTGCTCAGCACTGCAATTTCTTTATCATACCTTCCAAGGCTCAGGTTCCATTGTGGAAGAGGAGGTGGAAAGAATGTAAGAGCCAAAGGAGGGGTAGGAAGACTCTTTACAATGTGCTCCTCCAGACACAAAATGGCCTGGATACCCATGACCTCACAGTGCCTGACACTACCTAAACAAGACCATCATAATAGGAAGAAAAGATGATGACATCAAAATAAAACACAGAGTTATTGAGAGGGGGAGGGGATATGATGGAGAGTTGGAGTTTCAAAGGGGAAAGTGGGGGAGGGAGGGAATTATGGGATATTGCTTACAATTATGGGAGTTTTCAAAACAAAAAAAATAAAAAATAAGTAAATAGGGCTGGAGAGATGGCTTAGCGGTTAAGCGCTTGCCTGTGAAGCCTAAGGACCCCGGTTCGAGGCTCGGTTCCCCAGGTCCCACGTTAGCCAGATGCACAAGGGGGCGCACGCGTCTGGAGTTCGTTTGCAGAGGCTGGAGGCCCTGGTGCGCCCATTCTCTCTCTCTCCTTCTATCTGTCTTTCTCTCTGTGCCTGTCACTCCCAAATAAATTAAAAAAAAATTTTTTTAAATAAGTAAATAAAGGAAAAAAAAAAGAAACAGAGAAAATTAAGGTTAGGCTTCATCTCACCCTCTCCACAACCTTTCGATTCAGCTGTTTCCTCTGAAGTCCTGATTAGGGTTCAACCTTTTAGTCTGTCTTCCAAGATATAGAATTTTATGGTATTAGTTCCATTTGGGTTCAGTTTTGTGTTCCCCCACAACCACCACCCTTATCCTCCCCTCAAGCCCTACCCTCCCTATTGTCCAGTTCTCAAGATGCCTATTAGGTACGTCAGTATCTCAGGCTGATTCAGGTTAGGAGCTGCAGATGAGTGAGACCATGCAAAGATTGTCTTTTTGTGATTGGATGAGTTCTCTCAGTATGATCTGTTCCAAGCTTGACTATTTTTCTACAAATTTCATTGTCTCTTTTTCTTACTGCTAAGTAGAATTCCATGATGTGGATAAATCACATCTTGGTCATCCATTAGTTCAATGATTGGCAATTTTTACAGAAAAGATCCTACCAACTAATTTTCCTTCCAGTGTATTCATGAAAACATTGCTACAATTTATCTCAAGAGAAGGCTTCAAGCTGCTTAAATCCCTGCTTTGGGATGTAGACACATCTACTTTTATTTGACAAGCACATATTGTGTTTACTGTTAATCAGGTACCTTATATAAATTAGTATTTCAGTCCTCAGACATCCTAGGAAATAGATGAAATTATTATTACCATTTGACAGGTAAGAGAATTGAGATGTGGTCATTTGTGCACACAATTAATCATAAATAGAGTAAGGCTTCATCACAGGCCAATCATACCCCAGAGTCCAGCTATTTAATCTCCTCACTAAATTTCCTTACCACAGTAGATCTTGCTTCAGGAAGAAAATCTTCACTATGTTGAACTTGAGGACTTGGATATTTTTCTTTACTTTCTTCTTTTTCTAACTAAGCCTGCTTGACCATATAAGCCAGCTAAAAATGTGGTTGTTTAAATGTCTTCCAAGCAACAACTTCAAGTTAAGTTCAGTATCTTTTGTTTTATTTAAAATATTGTAATATTTTTATTTGTCTTTTGACATTTGCACACGTATCTATTGCATTTTAATCGTGTGTAGCCCAGATTACTATCCCTCACTCCCCTTCGTGCCACTGTACTCTGTCTTCTCGTGACTTACCAGTGATTAAGCCGCAGAAGAGAATGACTCCCTCTCCCCCGATAATCATTAACCACATTGGTTCCTCAGGGCAGGGACTGGCCTCCCAAGCCCCTCCCCTATCTGTAACAGAAAGTCGACTGGCGCTATCATGTGCAAGTCTTGTGCCAGTAACCACAGATGCTGTGAGTTCATAAATGCAATGGCCTTGTCTTAACCAGATGACACACTATCACAGCACTCCTCCCCATTCTCCAGCTCTTACACTCTTTCTTACCCTTCCTCTGTGGTGTTCCCAGATACCTGAAGGGAATAATACCTGAAGGGTCCATGTAGGGCCACACACTCATCAAACACTTATTTTTAGCACTTGACTTGTTTCTCTGTATTAACTCTCTCACACTGACAAAAAAACTGTCTGGTACTGAAATCAGAACTGATTTGTGGATATATGATAAATACTTTGGAGGCAGTTTGACACCGCATTGGTATAGCACTCAACAATAGTAAGTTCTTCCCTAAGGCCTATATTCTCCACAGCTATTGGTTTTCAGTACCAGAGATGAATTTACTCTTATGGAGCAGGTCTCAAATCTAATCATAACAATCATGTCACTATTTCACCTGAGGGTACATCTTGCCTGTATTGTATTGTAGTGCGCTGTACTGTATTACGGAGTACAGGATTCACCACTAGGTAATGTCGTTGATGACTTCTTTGCCAGCAGCACATATAGCACTTTTTGGCATAGTGGTGTTGACAAAAATTAGGATGTAACAAATAATTTAACAAGATACAGTCACCACGGGGTCCCCCACATGTGAAAAAGGAAATCATCTTTCTAGTCAGTAGATTCTCTGCCTGTGATATCTGTTTGATGTTCCCATTTGATTTCTATCACAATCAATGAGTGAACAACATCCATTTTTGCATCCACAATATCTGAAGTCATATCTAAAAGTCTAAGAAAGATATTCAAAATTGAGTCCACTTCTATCAGAATCACACTTAACATCACCTGAAGATCTCATTGGTTGTGCAGCAGCTGCACATTTGTGACCAGCGGCTGGATTTTCATAGGCTCGTTCTTCTGCTGCTAGCTCTCTTCCTGGGTGACCTGACATTGTCCACATGAATGCTACAGGTTCTACAAAGAGAATTTTGAGGGTATAGGCTTGTAGCATGAAAATTAAATACCACATAAAATCAGCAGGAATCCTAACCAGAGACATTAGTTACAGGAATATATGGCTGTCAGAAATTGAGGTGATAGTCCAGATATCTGCTTGCTATAAGGAATAATTAAATAGTTTCCTTGCTTAGCCATGGACACCTTGCTCTGATGATGAAGCCTCCATTTGCAGCATACCTGTTTTTCTTTCTATGAATAATAGCTGAATCAACTCTCCTAAAGCTGTTTCAATGTTATAGATTTTCTCAAATTTATTTTGTCTTAATAGTTTTAAGCACTTTTCTCAGCTCACTTGTGTTTGGTGGTTTCATGAAGCAGAAGAATCCTGCTCATTGACTGAGTCCTCTTCAGAATGCTTTACCTCAGGACACTTACGTCAGGTTACATTAGGACATTCTGGGCTGATGTGGTACAAATGCCCTAACAGCTTTGCAATCAATCCCTAGTCTCGAAGTGGGGGTGGAAGGAAGAGAAGAGATGGAGGACAGGAGATAAGAATAAAGCTCCCAAAGATGAGTAATTTTTAACACTGGAATCAAGACTTTTATCATAAATATGAAAAACACAGCTGTAGCTGGCACAGGGAGTGATTCAGCCTTCCATCCTGGCAGTCTGTTAACACTGGCAGCATGAATTGGACCTGAAAGACTTCTGCAGCTTTGGCTTCCTGATTTTCATTTAGTCCTACCAGCAAGAAAAATCAGCCTGGAGCAATGAGCATGCTGATTTTGTTAATTCCTTCAAATCTGTCCCTTGTTTAAATCACCGCTGATTAAACATTCTTGACATCTTTCCTTTCTCAGTATGCAGTGACTCATCAGGTGATCGCAGTGGAACACAAAACTGAATTTGTTTCTTTAAAATGTTTACTGAAATGAGCAATGGTTAAAAAACAGTAGAAGCTAAAATGATGAATGGCTCTGGTGCAGAGTGTGTGTGTTTTTACCTCCTTAAGAAATGATGAAATATTAGCCACAAGAGGACATCGGCAGGAGCCAAGATAAACCACAGACTTAAACAAGCCTGGGCTTATGATGCCAACAAGCATTTCCCAGTGGGGTGGATTGCTCTGCTACCACTCAAGGTCATGGAGAGGAATTTTGGCTGTAATCATAGATTTTTTTCTCACTTTGCTTTGTCAGAAACAGTGTTCAAATTGACTCCAATAGTCAATTCCCAACTTTCCTAATTGTAAATTTTGTGATAGTGAAATCACCTGCCACAAAGCAAACAGGTATGAGCAACATGTTAATGGAAAATCAATTTTACTGTGCTATTTTCAACATAACAGCACTGTGACTTTCTGTTCCACATAGGACCGTCACAGGAAGAGGATGATCACCAGAGAAAACTACTCACCGGGCAATCCACCAAGCTCTGCACCTTGCATTTAGGATGGGAAATGAAAGTATTCAGTAGGCTATTTTAGAAGGAGTCTTGCTCTGTGAGTTAAGAAATGTTTTCAGTTGTTGGCTGTGCCACAAATTGTGTGACCTTGGATAAATCTTTTAAAGTCTCTGATCTTTAATTTCTAATCTTGGTAGATGTTAAAGTAGAATAATATCTTGGGTTTTACATTCTATAATGTGACTATTCTTATCCTTCCAAGAATTATCTCTCCAGGATATGCTTCTAGGATTTTTTTAAATAAGTTTTCTATTCAGCAAATACAGGCAGTTTGGTACCATTATTAGGCTCATCCATGACCTACCCCCTCCCCATTGGTCCCTCCTTGTTGAGGTATATGGGTCGTGCATTGTGGAGTTAGCCCACAGTTAAGGGCAAGATAAATGTCTCTGCATATCATGACCCAACATGTGGCTCTGACATTCTTTCCGCCCCCTCTTCCGCAAAATTTCCCTGAGCCATGTTGGGTTCATTTTTGGTCTGCTTCAGTGATGAAGTGTTGGGGGCCTCTGGGTCTCTGGCTCTCTGATTTGGTAGGAGTTGATTTTTCTCTGTGTTGATCTCCTTCCCCCTTGTGCTGGTATCTGGTTCATCAGGAAAACAGCACTATTGCTTGTTTTGCTAATTTTCCTTAGATTCAGCAAGGGCCCTTTTGAGGTATGGGGTGGCTCTCTCCTTAGGATCTGCATCTATTTGAAAAAGAGAAGCAGATTCTCCAATAGAGAGTAAGTTAGTTCCAGGACAAATGAAATAACCCTTACTTTTTTTATAGAGAGTTTAATAGGTATAGACCCTCTTGTAGCCCATGATTGATGGTAACTTGTTATTGGAGAGAGGGTTTATGTTTGGATATGATTCTGACTTGTTTCTCAGCTCCAGCTATGGGTCCCATACCACTGAGGAGATCAGTTAGCCAAATCAAGAGCAATTGGTTCCCCACCATGGCTGTGTGCCACTATTGCACTTGTGTGGGCATCACAACCAGTTATTTGTTGCTAAGTGCTTCTAGGATTTTAAATATATTTTTAAATATATGGCTCCATATAGACTATGATAGTAGTTTAGTTCAGTTAATACTTGAAAAATATAATGTGAATAAAGATAAAATAACAAGCCGTATTGTCTTTCATCTGCCAAGAATGAGTCTACTTCCAGAGGTTTGATTTCATAATTCCAGAAGTAACTAGTAAAAGTGCAATTGGTGGGCTGGAGAGATGGCATAGTGGTGAAGGTGCTTACTTGCAAAAGTTGACGACCCAGGTTCAATTCTCCAGTACCCATGTAAAGTCAGATGCACAAAATGGTGCATGCATCTGGAATTAGTTTTCAGTGGCTGGAGGCCATTGTGCATCCATTCTCTCTTAGTTTGTCTCTCTTCCTTCAAAATAAATAAATAAAAATAAATAAAAATGTAAAAAAAAAAAGAGGTTAAAAAAGGAAAAAATTGTGCAGGGCTGGAGAGATGGCTTAGTAGATAAGGTACTTGCTTGCAAAGTCTAAAGACCCATGTTCAATCTCTCTCCAGATAGCACATAAGTCAGACGTACAAAGGTGATGCAAGCACAAAGTCACACATGTGCTCTATGTGACACATGCATCTGGAGTTTGCTTTCAGTGGCTGAGACCCTGGTGTGACAATTCTCTCTCTCTCTTTCTCTTCTACTCTCTCCTCCTCTCTGTAATAAGTGCACTCAGCTAGTACTTGGAGCATAGCTCAGTGGTAGAGAACTTGCCTAGCATGTGTGAGGATCTGAATTCAATCCCAGCACTGGGTGTGGGAGGCATTGCCTCAAATGACATATCAGTCTTATATTAAGACTAGCGCATCGCAGGGCTGGGATAGAGATGGTCTAAGTGTTATAAGGCTCATCTAGGAATTGTGACTGACTTCCTTTTGGAGTCAAGTCAGCTACCAAACATTTTTATTTATTTTTTAAATATTTTTATTTATTTGATAGAGAGGTAATGCCTTAACTACTAAGCCATCTCTCCAGCCCCCAGATTTTTTTTTTTTTTGAGAGCTGTAAATTGTTTTCTTTTATTTCAAGCATTTATTTATTTATTCATATGTCCTGGGCTAGGAAGGTGGTTCAGTTGGTAAGGTATTTGCTGAGTGAGTATGAGGCCCTGAGTATGGTTGCATGTGTGTGAGTGTGGGTATGCATGCATGGTTATGTGCATATGGAGGCTAAAAATCAACATCAGATGACTTTATCAATTAATGTCTATCTTATCCTTTGAAAGAGAGTCTCTCTCTGAACCTGGAGCTCAATGATTTGTTTAGACAAGCTAGCCAGTAAGCCACAGGAATCTTACCTATCTTCTGAAACTCTGAGATGACAGACACATGCCACCATTCCTGGCTGTTACCTAAGAATTAGGTGTGTTGGTATATGCCTAGAATTACAGAACTGGGGAGGTGGAGACTTGAGAACGCCTGGGGCTTACTGGTTAGGTATTCTAGATGAACCTATGAGCTCTAGGTTCAGTGAGGGACCCTGTCTCAAAGAGTAAGGTGGAGAACAGTAGAGTAAGATACTCTCCATAAAATTCTGGCCTCCACACAGGTATGTAAAATGCACCAATACAAATACAAATATGCATACACACATGCATACTCACCACACTCACATACATGCACAAAACATCCATATTACTTATTTATTGTTTCAAATTAGTGTACAAAAAAATTAACATGCAAAATAATTGATATCAGACAGACTCCGTTTTTGTTCCTCCTCCTCCCACTCTCCCTTGTGTGGACCTTTCTTCCCCAGTAGTCCTTGTTCTACTTCCATGGCACATGTATTCCATTCCTTTCTCATTTGTTTATCCCTCTTGCACCCTTCCTTAAGAACTCTTGCTCCTCTTCCATGGATAGATCACCTAATTTCTTTATATACTAATATTTTCCTTATTAAGAAATTATTATTAATAATTATTATTATCAGGCTGGGGAGATGGCTTAGTGGTTAAGCGCTTGCTTGTGAAGCCTAAGGAACCTGGTTCAAGGCTCAATTCCCCAGGACCCACGTTAGCCAGATTCACAAGGGGACGCAGACATCTGGAGTTTGTTTGCAGTGGGTAGAGGCCCTGGTGCACCCATTCTCTCTCTCTCTCTCTCTCTCTCTCTCTCTCTTTGCCTCTTTCTCTCTCTCTTTGCCTCTTTCTCTCTCTGTGACTCTCAAATAAGTAAATAAAAATGAGCAAAAAAAATTTTTTTTAAGAATTATTATTATCGGACCTCATGAAATTACAAAGATTTTGCACTGCAAAGGACACAGTGAAAAAAGCAGAGGCAACCTACAGAATGGGAAAAAATCTTCGCCAGCTATATATCTGATAGAGGATTAATATCTAGGATATACAAAGAACTCAAAAAGTTAAATAATAAGGAATCAAACAAGCCAATCAAAAAATGGGCTATGGAGCTAAATAGAGAGTTCTCAAAGGAAGAAATACGAATGGCATATAAACATCTAAAAAAATGTTCTACGTCACTAGTCATCAGGGAAATGCTGATTAAAACTACATTGAGATTCCATCTCACTCCTGTCAGATTGGCCACCATCCTGAAAACAAATGATCATAAATGTTGGCGGGGATGTGGAACAAAAGGAACACTTCTACACTGCAGGTGGGAATGCAATCTGGTCCAGCCATTGTGGAAATCAGTGTGGAGGTTCCTAAAACAGCTAAAGATTGATCTACCATATGACCCAGCTATAGCACTCCTAGGCATATATCCAAAGGACTCATCTCATTTCCTTAGAAGTACGTGCTCAACCATGTTTATTGCTGCTCAATTTATAATAGCTGGGAAATGGAACCAGCCTAGATGTCCCTCAACAGATGAGTGGATAATGAAGATATGGTACATTTATACAATGGAGTTCTACTCAGCGGTAAAGAAAAATGAAGTTATGAAATTTGCAGAAAAATGGATGGACCTGGAAAGGATTATACTAAGTGAGGTAACCCAGGCCCAGAAAGTCAAGCACCACATGTTCTCTCTCATATGTGGATGCTAGCTACAGATGATTAGGCTTCTGCGTGAGAATGAAAATACTTAGTAGCAGAGGCCAGTAAGGTAAAAAGGAGACATAAAGGGTAGAGAAAGGAAGGGAGGAGGATACTTAATAGGTTGATATTGTATATATATATAATTACAATGATTGTAATGGGGAGGTAATATGATGGAGAATGGAATTTCAAATGGGAAAGTGTGGGGGTGGGGAGGGAGGGAATTACCATGGGATATATTTTATAATCATGGAAAATGTTAATAAAAATTAAAAAAATAAAAAATAAAAAAAGAATTATTATTATCATATGCATTCATCATCTGCTGAACCTGATAATCTGTGCCATGGTGGAGGAGACAGACCCTGAGGATACTCAACACCTACCAAAGCATAGATCCAGAGGCTCCTAAGAGCTCATCACGGAAGTAGACTTATACCAACATTTTTGTTTGTATCTTGGAGTTAATTACTTATTCAAGATTTTATCTCTAAACTGGGCGTGGTGGCGCACGCCTTTAATCCCAGCACTTGGGAGGCAGAGGTAGGAGGATTGCTGTGAGTTCGAGGCCACCCTGAGACACCATAGTGAATTTCAGGTCAGCCTGGGCTAGAGTGAGACCCTACCTCGAAAAACCAAAAAAAAAAAAAAAAAAAAAAAAAAAAAAAGATTTTATCTCTAGACTGAGGCAAATGCATATCAAAATCATTGGAAGAACAATGTCCAAGAGAGAATATCTGGAAAAAAATGTTAAAAATTTTAAAATAAGAAATAAACTGAAAGTTTCTTCCTTCAAGTTTTATTGTTGACAATGTAAGCATGCCTTGATTTGAACAACTCTAAAGTGGGCTATAGGTTGCCATGACAATGGTAACTGCTATTACCAGTTTACCTGGAAGTATCCAAAAGTAACATAACAATTTAAAAGTATGTCTCCTGGCCATGGCTTCTGAAGTAGTGAATATTTACTTTGCCCACTTTCTACTCTCTGTTCCATCAAAGACCATTTCCTACTTTGTGTTTCCTTCCTTGGAGTCACATAGTTCCATTTGCCAATAGTGTAGCACAACACTTTTTAGCTTCCATGGCAGATCTAAAAAGGGCTATGAAATGGTTTTAAGTCATGGAAAGTACTTTCATCTAACAAAGAGTAGAAGTTCTGTTTTCTGGCACTTAGAAGTAGGTAATACAAGCCTACAACATTATCCTCAAGGAATTCCAAGGATGAGGACTAAAATTCATTCTTCCCATTTTTAGGCAAAAAAGAAATGACTATGGATTTAGTACTATTTACTATAGATTGAGTACTATTTATATGAGCTTAGCTTTTTTATGTATCTATTTATACTATTTCTTTTTTGTTTTCTCTCTTTAATAAGTACTGGTGGCTTCCAGGTCAAGACAGTGAGTTGAGCTAATGCTAAACTCCCATTTTCTTCACAAATACGTGCATAAAATATAGTTAATAAGTACTTTATGAATTGAAAATCAATGGGCACTCTCAAAAACAAAAGGGGATATGCATATTCCAGAGTGTAACATATTGCCCTCAAAATGATTTTCACAAAACTCAAAATTAGATAGAAATAGGAGTATCTGCAAGCAGCAGATGTTAAGGGTCTAAAATAATCCAACAGAAGCTCCAAGATGAGAAAGAGAAAATTGGTGTAAGGCAATCCTACAAGTGTTAATGCTTAGAATTTTCAATACCAAAGAATACAGTACTTAGACTAATAAATGCCACTCATAAGTATATTCTTAAAATCAAGGGCTAGCTGGGCATAGTGGTGCATGCCTTTAATCCCAGAACTGGAGAGGCAGAGGTAGGAAGATCACTGTGAGTTTGAGGCCACCCTGAGACTACATAGTGAATTCCAGGTCAGCCTGGGCTACAGTGAAACCTTACCTTGAAATACCAAGAAAAAAAAAAAAATCTAGTGCTGGAGAAATGGCTTAGCACTTAAGGAACTTGCCTACAAAGCCTAAGGACCCAGGTTCAATTCCCCAGTATCCATGTAAGCCAGATTCACAAGGTGACACATTCATCTGGAGTTTGTAGTAGCTAGAGGCCCTGATACGCCCATTCTCTTTCTGTCTTTCAAATAAATACATAAGTAGTATTTAAAAAAAAAAAACTATGTGTAGGGAGATGGCTCAGTGGATAAAACACTGGGACACAACTGTGAGTACCTGACTGTGGATGCCAAGAACCCATGCCAAAGCCTGTGCCAGTGTGCCTATAGCAAGAAGGGAGGCAGGAGGTCTTCCTTAAAGCTCACAGCTCAGCTCATATGAACACAGCAGTGAACAATATCAAGACCCACTGCCTCAAACAAGATGGAAAGCAAAGACCGACATGGGAAGTTTTTCTCTGACCTCCACACATGTAGCATGTGCAAACCTGTACTCACACACACGTACACACAAAGTTTATACACATACATAATAAAATCTATCTTAGATACATAGAGTATATTAACTATAGACTTTTATCAGCAAAAATAAAAGCCTGTGGAAATCAACTGGTATCTGTAAAGTTCTGAAGGAAAGGCAACAAAGTTATAATTCAACAACCAGTCAAGCTATCATTTATGAAGGTATTTTGAGGCACACATGCACTTCAAAATAAAGGTCATGGGCTGGGAATTATAGCTTTGTGCTATTTTTCTTTTTTTTGACCTAGCCTATGACAGGCCCTGGATTCAATCCCCCACACCTCCAAAATAAAAAGAGTTAAAATTAAAAATATTAAAATCTTCTCTGAACTAAATAATTAATTTTGTAGAATAGAAAAACTAGTGATGCACAGAAGTGAAAAATGAGCAGAGTCAGAAAATTATCCTGGAAAATGCTAATGAACGTTGTTTGTAAACAAAACAAAATGATATTTTTATGCTTAATAATAAAATTGGTCTAAAATTCTTGGCAAGCCTTATATAGGAGTTGGAGAAAGATTTAAAAAAAACTGGTGTGTTAAGGTTGTTGCATTATTAGAAAAGAGAGAGATATTGATTAATGTTGTACCCTGTTAAGAAAATATAAATGTATTAGGAAATTTCAAGATCAGCAGTAAAAACTATAAAGAATATATTATTTATTATTTATCTATTTGAGAGAGAAAGAGACAGATGGAGAGAGAGAACAGGCACACCAGATCCTCCAGATACTGCAAATGAACTCTAGATGTATGTGCCACCATGTGCATCTGGCTTCCACGGGTCTTGTGGATTCAAACCTGGGTCTTTAGGCTTCACATACAAGTGCCCCAAATGCTAAGCCATCTCCTCAGCTAGCTAAGAAGAACCAAATTATTAATCAGTTGAAAAAAAATGAAGAAAAAGTAAGGAAAAATATGTTAAAACCACAAAATATTATACAAACACAAAAATGTATCAGTAATCAAAAAGCTTAAAGCATCAAAGTTATTTCCTAAAAAGACAGAGATTCTTACTTGATTAAAAAAAAATCACCCATGAGCTATGCCCAGAATTACCCAGAAATGAGTAAAATGGATTAAAATTAATATGATACTTTTACAAATATTAACTTATAGAGCAATATTCAAACCACTAAAATAGAATCCCTTGGTGAACAACATTGAGTCCCAAAAAAAAAAAAAAATGCTAGTGAAAGTAGCACTTCACAATATGGCAATAAAAGTTCCAAAACATATTCTCCATCTATCCACCCTGGGGTCCCAAATTTTTCCTATGATGTATGCATGTGCATATGTATTTGCACAGGTGTGCATGTGCCTGTATGCATGTCTGTGTGGAGGCCAGAAGACAACCTCTGTATCATCCTGAGGAACATTGTTCACCTTTTTATGAGACAAGGTCTGTCACTGGCCCAAAGCTCACCATCGGGCTGGACCAGCTGGCCAATAAGCCTGCAGGATGGACCCTCCTCTTCCCACCTCCCCAGCACTGGGGTTACAAGTGTACACATGCCCAGCATTTCATATGAGTGCTGGGAATCTGAACTCAAGTCCTCATGCTTATGAGGCAACAACTTTACCAACTGAGCTATCTCCCAAGTCCCTAATTTGTTAGATCTTTGCTACTCAAATTTAAATTTTTTTATTAATTAGTTTTGTATTCAGCAAATACAGTCAGTTTGGTACCATTATTAGGCTCCTCTGTGACCTACCCCCTCCCCGTTGGCCCCTCCTTGTTGAGGTATATGGGTCGTGCATTGTACAGTTAGCCCACAGTTAAGGGTAAAATAAATGTCTCTGCATATCATGACCCAACATGTGGCTCTGACATTCTTTCCGCCCCCTCTTCCACAAAATTTCCCTGAGCCATGTTGGGTTCATTTTTGGTCTGCTTCATTGATGAGGTGTTGGGGGCCTCTGGGTCTCTGGCTCTCTGATTTGGTAGGAGTTGATTTTTCTCTGTGTTGATCTCCTTCCCCCTTGTGCTATTATCCAGTTCAGCAGGAAAACAGCATCCTTGCTTGTTTCGCCAATTTTTCTTAGTTTCAGCCGGGGCCCTTTTGAGGTATGATGGGGTGGCTCTCTCCTTAGGATCTGCATCTATCTGAAAAAGAGAAGCAGATTCTCCAATGGAGAGTAAGTTAGCACCAGGACAAATGAGATAACCATTACTTTTTTATAGAGACTTTAATAGGTATAGGCCCTCTTGTAGCCCATGATTGATGGTAGCTTGATAATGGGCAGTGGGCTTATGTTTGGATATGGTTCTGACTTGTTTCACAGCTCCAGCTATGGGTCCGGTACCACTGAGAGGATCAGTTAGCCAAATCAAGAGCAGTTGGTTCCCCACCATGGCTGTGTGCCACTATTGCACTTGTGTGGGCATCACAACTGGTTATTTGCTGCTAAGTAGGTTAGACTATGAGTTGCTTGGACAGATATTGGTCATTTTACCCCAGTTACCCATGTAGCACCTTCCGGTACTAGACATGCTGACTGTGTGGGGATTGACTCTCTTCCAACTTCCAGCCATGGCATTCCATTTTACATGTCAACCACATAAGGTGTCTTCGGCAGTAGGGTCTTACCACTAACCTTTGGTAGGTCATCAAGTACTCTGACAGAAATCTGTCACCAGGCCCTTAGAGGGAACACCCAAACCACAAAACACTGGAGCAGGTATGATGAAGACTAACCTTAATCTTCTATAGCTTCTCTCTCTCTCTCTCTCTCTCTCTCTCCCTCTCCCCCCCCCCTTTCTTCTCTCTAGCTCTTGTATGTTAGTTATCTTTTTCCTCCTTTTCTTAGTGGGCACTGACCTGTAACTCCCAGTACCAGCATTTGGCTATAATCAACAATGAGCTTTTGATCAGAAAGACCTACAAGATTTGCTATTCAATTTTAAGCAGCATTTTGAGAATAGTAGCATTTTATTTTTAATGGTGATAGTTAAAATATATAAGCTCAATTTTTAATAATTTGCTTATACTTTTCAATGAAATTAAACAGAACATGTCCTACCTGAAATCTCACATTGATAGCATTCTCCACAGAGCATACATTTGAGAAATATAATCACCTCGGTGAGATATGGATATTATAATAAAATTGTAGAAATGTTCTTAACTATCCAATTAGGAAATTTAAGCATTTAAACTATTTCAGTGAATGTGTGCAAAAGTATTTCTATGAGCCAGGCCTGATAGTGCACACCTGTAGTCCCAGCACTCAGGAGACAGAGGTAGGAGAATTACCATGAGTTTGAAGTCACCCTGAAACTACATATTGAGTTCCAGGTCAGCCTGGACTAGTGAGACCCTACCTCAAAAAAAACAAAACACAAAACATAAGAAAGAAAAATAACAACAAAAGTATTGCTATTTTTATTTGTAACTATCACTTGTTGTTTGTTCTTTTGTTCCTTTCCCCCAGTGTGAAGACCTTAGAGTCAACTTTAATCAGGGTTTCATTGACATAATTAAATGTTGTTTATGAATGTTTACATGTAATTAGCATTTATTTCTCAATTCTTAAAAATATAAAACATTTGTGATCATTTCCGAGTATTTATCTTCTCTCCTACAATTAGAATACAGGAAAAGGCAAGGCTATATCTTGTTAGAAAGTAGTTGAAAACTCAAAAGTCAGGGGAAATTAAAATGTTTATATAATTTAAATAGTTCAAAAGTCCATGTAACACATGAATAATTGGCTGAAATGCTTCATTAATTAATTGCTATATTATTTGTCTTCTTTGATAGAGATTATGCAGCATTTCAATTGGGAAGGCAAAGAAAACTTCCATCAAGGGATTATCTATATTAAGAAGTTAATGATTATTTGAAGTCAGTCCATGGTTTGGGATCAAATATAAGCTTTATAGAAGGTAAGTGATGGGTCCAGGCCAGTTTTTCTCTAGGTCACATGCCCTTCTCTATTGATCAAGGCATCCAACCCCTTGAGAATAACGTTGAGCAACAAATTTTCTCTATAGCTTAGCACAGAGCAAAAGAATGCTAATTTAATGTCATTCCCTTAACACCTTATGAAAAGAAAACACAAGGCCTTTTAACATCAAACACGCTTCCCCAATGCCCATTTCTTGTCAACAGACATGGTTTAATCTCTGGGAGGCAGATGTACACATCTTTTGGCTGAAAGTACAGAGAGCAATTTTATACCAAATGCATCAAGAGAGAAATTGGGAACAGTTGCAACTCTCTATCACTCGGTTTTAGAAATAAATGCTTTTATAATACAGGACAAAACCTGGCCTCATGCCAGCTCCCCAAATTCCTCCTATGGAGTGTAATCTCTTGAGAGATTTTCACTATTGTCTTTACCGCTTAGATCAACACCAGCAGGCTGAGTGAAAATAGCCCTTCAGATTCATTTTTAATCTTTCAAACAGGCGAATTATAAATGAATTATTTATCAAGAACATCCAGGTGGATGCTAATATTGAAGCCGCTCTTTGCTTTCCTGTTACCTAGAGGTTTTGTAACAAATATACTGTCCTCTTTCTTTTATCAATCATCAATTTGTTTTCTAAAAATAATTTGCTGTGCTATCAGAGAATTAAAAGATGTTTGCTTTCATATTCTTTAGTGACACAATTAAGAAAAGCCAAATAGCACATAGACCCACTAATGTTTACATGTTAAAGAGAAATGTAAAATGGGCAAGGAAACTTTAAAGGAGAAAGGGAAAATATAACAGTTAAATTAATAACTATCTTTGTGTTTGGGATGTGGAGTGTGGATTATACCAATCCTGTAACACCATTTGTTCTAAGGAACACCATTAAAATTGCTTGATTTGTAGCTTTGTGAGATGAATGTGAATTTCCACTCTGCATTGCTGACTTGAGTAGTCAACCCAGTTGGTGTCCCCTTGCTTTCCAGTGCATAAACATTTCTATGCACTCTCAAGCCTTACTTTCATTTCTCATGTAACATACAGGTAAATTTCCTGATTTTCCTTATAGTTTGAAGGTTATAGAGGCCTGAAGAAAAGCACAGAATTAAGCAAAACTGGGGACTGTTTGGGGGGAAGCCATCAGGGAATATACTATTAGATGAGAATAATAATACTTGTCCCAGTAGGAATATTATAATGTTAAACAACAACTTTTTATTCAGCACTTTATAATCATGCACATGACTGGATACAATTTGATGCTTTGACACATGTACTTTTTATGTTGGAGAATTAAAAATAGTTACTGTATCTAGTATACCATGCTCTTATCATTTCTGTATGACAAATGCATCCAAAAACCTCTTCTATAGTTATATTGAAAGATACAGTACAACAATGTTAACTAAAATAAAAACATATCATTATCTCAATTCATGAGTGTATAATAAAACACCAGAACAAGTTTTTCTTTTTTAGATGGGGTCTTATGTATTGAGGCTGACCTCAGACCCACTACTTTGACCTTTGGTCCTCTTGATTCCACCTTCCAAGTGCAGAGATAAAACAGGTGTGTGTCACCATCCCCACTTTATGCAGTGATAGAAAATCAGGACCTTGCACTATGTGCTAAGCAAGCTCTCCTCCCAACTAAGATACGTCCCCAGTCCATCAGAGCAACTTCTTACTGAGTACTCACATACCACAGCTAAGCCTCATCCAGATCCAAAGGGATCAGAGCTATTGATGCTTCCATGTATTGATGGTGAAACCAAGCCAGAGAAAAACTGAACATCTTGCACAAATTTCTCTATGTAACAAGTAGAGTAGGGGAAGAACCTGGACGTAGATGCTTTACCTCTAGAGCCCACCATCGTAACCACTTGACACTTGGCATCTCTTTCATTCACTGTACCTTGTATTACCAAAAATAATCGTCAGTATTTCACTGAATCTTTGCTCAGTTAATGAAATTGCTTTGCAAGTGTCTTGTACAAAACTTGGACAAAACACTTAAATTACCCGGCAGCTCTGATGGACATCACAAAACTGATGACTGTGCCCTTCTCGGCTGCTTTGTTCTGCTGAGTGTGCTTTTTGTGCAATTGGTGTTAAGTAATATTACTTCAGGTGGGGAAGAGGCCAAAAAGTTGAAGACAGAGAAAAAGCAGGAAAGATAAGAGCATTACAAGGGCATGAATAAGAAACAGTGCATTTTTAAGCCACCAGAGGAAAACTACCTAGCTTAAAAGAGACAAGATATAGTAAAGAAAGAGAAGGTTAGCATTTCTGACATGCCGCATACATTCTTGTGTGCAACTTAACTCCCACTCTCAGAATGCTGTGGCCGAAGCATGGGCAAGTCCCCTTGTGAGGTGAAGGAGCTGAAGCACCAATGCGGAGACAGAGTTCCCACCCACGTCCTTTCTCACCAAGTGCGTGGCTTCGTCTCCATTGCTCTGCGGTTCTGAAATGCTGCGACAGACACCAGTTCTGGAGTTAGCTCGGCATCCTTCATTTTTAAATTATGACACCTCCACTAACGAGCTGTGCAATCTGGAGCAAACTAGTTTGTTTCTTGGCAGCCTGCATGCTTTATTTGTAAAACAGTAATTCTTAGGATGTATAAAGAGATACATGGAATAATTAACTGATATACAAAAAAAGAATGGTCTATACACATGATAAAAGTTAAATAACAGTTTAAACATATGCATTGCTTTATTATTACTGTCATCATAAGCCACTGAGCCAGTAGCACAACGCAAGAACACCCACTTTCACAATTCTCTTACACACTGACACGCAAGTCTAGAGTTCTCACTCTGTGCCACAGGCAAGACAGGGAAAAAGGAAGTCAGACATTGGGAAGGAAGAAGGATAGTGATTCACAGCCCAGAGTCACAAATGCTGGTAACCCCATAGAATGGACAGACAACCTGGAATAGTGAGTGAGCGTCACTATATTTGCAGATGTGAGGTCAGTAAAAAGTTATTGAAAAGATAGACTGGCTTTTCATCAAATCACAGTAAATAGCTAACTCGATGAATAATAGAAGGAAACATGATATTGGCAAAAAAAGATATATTAGACAAGAAAAACTGCACTTCATAAAAATTAAAAACTTCTTGGGCTGGAGAGATGGCTTAGCGGTTAAGCGCTTGCCTGTGAAGCCTAAGGACCCCGGTTCGAGGCTCGGTTCCCCAGGTCCCACGTTAGCCAGATGCACAAGGGGGCGCACGCGTCTGGAGTTCGTTTGCAGAGGCTGGAAGCCCTGGCACGCCCATTCTCTCTCTCTCCCTCTATCTGTCTTTCTCTCTGTGTCTGTCACTCTCAAATAAATTAAAAAAATATATTTAAAAAAAATTAAAAACTTCTTGGGGCTGGGAGATGGCTCAGAAGGTAAGAGGACATGCTGACCCAGCTTGAGAATCTAAGAGAGCCTGAATTTGATTGCCAGCTCCCATGTTTTTTTTTAAAAAAAAAAAAACAAAACAAAAAAAAACAGTGCTGCAGAGAGTGGTTAGTGGTTAAGATGTTTGCTTGCAAAGCCTAAGGACCCAGGTTTAATTCTCCAGGTCCCATGTAACCCAGATGCACATAGTGGTGCATGCATGTGGAGTTCGTTTGCAGTGGCTACAGACCCTGGCATGCCACCGTCTCTCTCTCTCTCTCTCTCTCTCTCTCTCTCTCTCTCTCTCTCTCCCCCCTCTCTCCATCTCTCTTTCTATCTCTAATAAATAATTTTTTAAAAATAATTTAAAAGAGTAAAGAACAAACTGGGTATAGATGCATATGCTATAACCCCAATCCTGTGGATAGGTAGAGACAGAATTACTGGGGCTCTCTGGGCCCGCAGTCTCACAGGATACATATGGCAGTTTCAGGTTCAATAAAGAGACTCCATCTCAAGGAAATAACACAGAAGAATGACAGGCAAGGACTCTTGACATTCTCCTCTGGCCTCTGCACATTGAACGTAAGACACATCTCTATATACACATGTGCATGCACCACACACACACACCACCACCACCACCGCCGCCACCACAATACTATACATACATTAAAAAATTAAAAACTTCTAATATTGAGAGGAGAATAACTCAGTGAAAAACAGAATCAAAAAATGAGGAGGCTGGAGAGACTGCTCAGTGGTTAAGGTGCTTGCCTGCAAAGCCTAATGACCTGGGTTTGATTTTCCATTACCCATGTAAGTCAGATGCACAAAGTGGTGCATGCATCTGGAGTCATTTGCAGTGGCTAGAGGCCCTGGTATGCCCATACTCACTCCCTCCCTGCCTCCCTCCCTCACACACACACACACACTCTCTATTTCTCTCAGCTTGCAAATATATAAGTTAAAAATTAACACAAACAAAAATATACAAAAATGTAAATGAGATAACCTATAAATTAAAATAGCAATGTAATAGCTGTAATGGGGAAGATAGACTGTAATAAGCATTGGCATGGATGTAGAAGAACTTGGGGGAGTGGAAAAATATTTGCCAGTTGCTTATAAAACTAAGCTTACATTTAATCATATGATACTACACATCCACATTAATATATTTCCAAAATAAGTATGGTTGTTTACAAAATATGCTCATGAATGATTATGGCGATATTAATGATAGCTCCATAGTGAATACAACCCACTGTTAACCAATGGGTAAATGGGTAGGCATTTTGCCATGAAATCATATAATATACTGTTTTCTACAGCAGAGTACATCACAACAATAATGTAGAAAAATCTACTGGACGAAGCTAGGAACAAAACTACTGTCCCATTTACATGAAACCCTAGAAATGGTAAATCTAATCTGCAAAAACAGAAAACAGAGCCGGTATGTGGTCTGAGGATTGCCTGGGAAAGGGCATAAGGTAGTCTTAGAATGACAGAATGTTTATTTTGATGGAAGTTACATTTGGTTACCTAGGTATATACATGTGTCAAAATTTTTTGATAGATGCGTTTAAAAAGTGTATGTAAGTTATAACATAGTAAAATTAATTAAAAGTAAACATATAGCCTAACACCACATTAATTCTCTCATCATAGTACTGGTAATTTTAAAAGGACTTATAAAATAGGCAACAAGCTGGAGAGATGATTCAGCTGTTGTGGTGGTTTGATTCAGGTGTTCCCATAAACTTAGGTGTTCTGAATGCTAGGTTCCCAGCTGATGCTTGCCTGCAAAGCCTAACAATCCAGGTTCAATTCCCTAGAACCCATGTAAGCTAGATGCACATGTGGTGCATGCTTCTGGAGTTTATTTATGATGGCTGGAGGCCCTGACACACCCATATTCTTTCTGTCTCTCTCATAAGTAAAATATATTTTAGAAGAGGTTCAAACTGATCTAACTCTATGCTCCAAAATAAATTCCAAGATTATCAAAATTAAGTGTATATATACACACACACACATACACACATATATATGTATGTATGTATATGTATATGTACATATATATATATATAGTTTAACTCTCTTAAAGAGAAGAATGTCTAGCCAGGTGGCACACACCTTTAGTCCCAGCACTCGGGAGGCAGAGGTAGGAGGATCGCTGTGAATTGGAGGCCAACCTGAGCCTACATAGTGAATTCCAGGTCAGCCTGGGCTAGAATGAGACCCTACCTCAAAAAAAAAAAAAAAAAAAAAAAAAGAGAGAGAGAGAGAGTGAGAGATAAGAATGTTTAGATAAGTATTTCTCTAACTCTCTGTATCAAGAGGTCTTTTAAGTTTAAAATCAATGGAAGGAATCATAAACAAGATCAAAACATGTTCATATTAAAGGTGGAATCTATATTTTAAACATACCATAAATCAAATTAAATAATAATAAAATTTGAAAAGAATCTGCAATATATTATTTCATGTGATTATTTTTAGCATATGAAAAACTTAAATAGAAATAGATTAAGCACAAAGTTTCCTTTGCTTAAGTGGACAGACATTAATACACAGAGCAAACAAATTCATGCAAAAGGGCTGATTTCATTAGTAATATGCAAATATGAATGAAAACAAACACCTTCATACATTAAATTAGAAAACATTTTAACTTTTTTAATCACATTGATAATATTATATCAAAATCTAAAATTTCATATACCACAGATAGTAGCAGGGTACAAACTTTCTGAGGAGTGGACTCACCTAAGCATCTACTATGAAAGGATGAGTTGTATTAATGATGATGCAATCATATTATGAGATACTTATTCTTTTAATAACTTACAAACTTTATGTTAAAATAAATAGTTTAGACTACGATTCTATTACAATGAATACATAAATTATCTCTTCTTTAGAAATGGTAAAACATAGAGCTAAACAGGTTGAAGGGGAAAAAGTCTTAATATATAAATACAATGGTGATCCCAATTGGTAGTCATGTAGGATTATGAAATTTTTATTTTGTTTTATATTTACAGAGTTTATATTATGAGCAAATAATCAAAAAATAAATTTCAGTTTGCTTCAAAGTCTTATTACGGACTGAGTTAGGTCCGTGGTATTTAATCCAGGATCATAGATGGCAATGTTCAGACATTTTTAGTTGTCGCATTGTGGGGAGAAGAGTTACGCCATCTAGTGTACAGAGGCTGTAGGTGCAGCTAATACAAGGCACGAGTCAGCTGCGTGACAAAGGGTTGAAAAACGGAACTGAAGGACATTGAGAAACAGAAAGACTGAGGTGAGGTAGGTAATCTCTCTGGATGTACTTCATCAAGACTTAGTTCCTTTCTTTCTCTCTTTCTTTCTTTATTCCTTCCTTTCTTTCTTCCTTTCTATCTTTCTTCCTTCTTTTCTTTCTCTCTCTCTCTCTTTCTTTGTTTCTCTCTCTTCCTTCCTTCCTTCCTTTCTTTCTCTCTCTCACTTTCTTTCTTTCTTTTTGAGACAAAGTCTTGCTGTATAACCTAGACTGGCCTTGAATTTGTGATTCTTAAGGGTCTGCTTCTGGAATGCTGGGATTATGGGCATGTGCCACCACATTCAGCCTTATTCTCGATTTTCAAACCTGTTGAGTTGCAGGACTTTGAATAAACCGAGAATAATTATCTAGGTGATGCCTGGCTATAATGATCATCCTGTTCCCCGCCGCCCCTTCACTGAGGCTCTCCAGGCTAACCAACCCTCTGTTAGGCCCTAGATCTCAAAGATGAATAAGATTTTTAAAAATTCCATTACCTCTCAACTCAACTATTCCTAGTAAGACAGACATTAAATAAATAAAAGTCTAAAAAAACTGACTGTGGTGAATCTAGTGAAACCAGGTGAGAGTAGAAGAATAAGACAACTTTAGTTGGATATCCCGCGAGGGTCTTTCTAAGCCGGTGGTCTCTCACACTGGCAATGGAAGAGAGAGAATCAACTTAGACATGAGAAAGCGCTGGAAAAGAGTATTCTAGTTTCAAAGCATAGCAATGACTCTGTGTGTTTTAAGGGAATTAATTAATGGTATTCACTAATTAGTAATATTTCAATGACTACTTTGTAATCTGCACGAAACTTTTCTGGCATTCCGCTTTTACATGCTTACCTGCACTTACCAAGCATGTGAAAATACAAGATTCTCAGCTTGTTTTAATCCTGAAAGAAATTGTGTTATGGGCTGGAGAGATGGCTTAGTGGCTAAGGCACTTGCTTGTGAAGTCTAAGGACCCAGGTTCAATTCCCCAGCCAAATGCACAAGGTGGCACATGCATTTGAGTTCGTTTTCAGGCTAGAGACCCTGGAATGCCTATTCTCTCTCTCTTGCTCACTCTCCCCCCTTCTATCTCACTCTCAAATAAATAAAATATTTTTACAAAAATAAAGTGTGTTATCTACCTGTCATTTGACCACATAAATTCATAATCAGATAAGCATTGTTTGGATGGCCTATTAAATTATATATGTGTGTGTGCCTGTAATGTGTATGTATGAATATGTGTGTGTGTGTAGTATATATGTATTTGTGTATGTGTAGAATGAATGATTGTTTATTGTGTCCAAAAATTCCATATATCCCCCAGGACTAAGAAATTCTCATAAATTCTCTGCCAGCTCCACAAAATTATTTTCTTGTGTGAAATACCCAAGGAAGGGGAAGAAATTATTTTATCATCTCTGTACTTTTTCTCTAGCATATAATAGTAAACAATTGCTGCTGCAGCTACAAATTCTAAAGAAAATGGATAAAAGTAATATTCACATTTGCTCTGATGCTCAGAAAACACTCCTCAAAGTGAAATGTTGAGGTGATACTTAGAAATGGGATAAATAATTAAGGAGCTTTCAAGAGGAGACAGCACCAGTGTCTACATGTGATTGATCACACAGAAATGAACCAACGGGACATGGGTAGCTGCCTAACAAAGCCTATTCACTGCATCATACCAGCTTCTCTGAACATATTGCAAATGCTCCTCGATTTATGCTGTGTATGTGTATATTTGTGTGCGTGCAGGTACACATGTGTGTGCTGCTGTGTATGCCCATGTGTGCACATCCATGGGGAGGCCGGAAGACAACTTGAGTGCCATCTAACAAACTCATCATAAAGTGAAGACATTGTGTCAACATGCATTTAATATACCTAACCTACCATGTTAGCCAGAGAAAAGACCTAAATTTGAATCTAAAGTATAATTTTTACTGGATGAGCTTTGCTTTTGTCAAATTGAATAATTGTAAGCCAAGGACCATCTGTAGAGATGGAATTAAAAATAGAAAACTTGGCCATGATATATGCCAAAATTATATATGATAGTTTTAGAGACAAGTTTAATGGAAATCAGAGATAAGTAATAAGATTTCCTTCAGACATTACTCTTTGGACCTGAATTCAAGATGGAAACAGGGTGATGAGCAACCTTTTTGCCTGTTGCCTGTCAAAAGTACATAATAAAAAATTATTCAGCTCCCAGTTCCCTGGTCCCAAATCTGTTCTTCTTTCTCAGAAAGTAGTGAAACCAGAGGAGATAAACTACCCCTCGCACTTCAACCAAGCCACAGCTGACTCCACAGAGGAATTAGGGAGACAAGCAGGAGTGCTGCTTCTATGCTGTTCCTGATAATCAGCTCCAGGGTGTAGGAGACAGACTCTGAGGATACTCAACACCTACCAAAGCAGAGCTCATCACTGAAATAGACTTAAAACACACCCACCATGGCTCAGGGAATTTTGCAGAAGAGGGGGCAGAAAGATTGTTAAGAGTGACAGGTTGAGACATCATGTCCAGAGGTATTTCCCCCCCGCTGCCAAAAATAACTGACTACTGCTCCCATAATGCATGGTGAATACCTGCAACCCCACTGAGGAATGTCCCCAGCATAATAGGGGCAGGGATGAGGGAAAAGGGGGTACCAACACATGTATCTATAAGAAACATCTTGTTAATAATAATAAACATTAAAAATTATTCAATCAACAAAAGCAACTCCTGTACAAATAAAATTTTAGAGAACCTTAAAAATTCTTATGATAAGACAGGCATGGTGGCGCACGCCTTTAATCCCAGCACTTGGGAGGCAGAGGTAGGAGGATCGCCATGAGTTCGAGGCCACATAGTGAATTCCAGGTCAGCCTGAGCCAGAGTGAGACCCTACCTTGAAAAACCAAAAAACCAAAAAAGAAAAAAAAAATCTTATGATAATAATAGTCTCTCTGTTTACTAAAAGCAATTATTTTAATATTTTCATGTGTGTGAATGTTTCTGTGTATTCAGATGCACATATGTGTGTTGATGTATGTATGTATGTGTGCATTTGGAGGCCAGAGCACAACTTACATGTCATCCTTGGGAATACATTCCCGCTTTTTGAGAAAGGATTTCTTATTGGCCTGGAGATCACCAATTAGGCCACACTGGCTGACACAGGAGTCCCAGAGATGCTCCTGTCTCCACCTCCTTAGCACTGGGATTGCAGGTGCATAACACAGCACCCAGCATTTTTTTCATGAGTATCGGGGATCAAACTCAGATCCTCATGCTTGAGAAATAAACTTTAGCATCTGAGCTTTCCCCAGGCTATTTAATTTTTTAGGTGAAAGCACCAACATTGTTAACATGAAAATAGCTCTCATTCATGAGTTTAGGGTTATTTCTGAAAAGTGTCTTGATCAAAGAAAGACTAGGAAGGCTCAGTAGGTATGAAATGGCAGTGTGCTGGGGTTGGGAGACACCAAATGGGAAAGTCTTCCTCACCACAAGCAAGTTTCTCCACCTCAAAATTTTCTTTGTGACACATTTTATCACTAGAGGTTAGTTTAGTTTTCTGACAGTTTGACAAACTAGATGTCTGAAATAAAATTGCATGCTGTGTGTAGTGGCAGCTGGGAAACTGAGATAGTAGGATCATGAATTTTAGATCAATCTCAGCTACAGGTTAGCCTGGGCAAAAGTGAGAACCTGCCTTAAGAAAGACTTAAGTCTATTTAGTGATGGGCTCTTAGGAACCTGTGGATCTCATAATCCCCATGGGAATAACATGCATCCCCAATGAGGAGGGCCCCTTTGGAAAAGGAGCGGGGATGAGGGAAAGGATGATACCAACATGTGTTTTTAACATACTAAGTATGTCCATAAGTAATAAAAATAAATTTTAAAAAACATGATAAGTTAAATAAAATCCTAACAAATAATTATTCAGCCAGGTGTGGCTGTGCACACCTTTAATCCTAGCACGTGGGAGACAGAAGTTGGAGGATTGCTGAGAGTTCGAGGCCAGCCTGGGACTACAGAATGAGATCCAGATCAGCCTGGGCTAGAGTGAGACCCTAACTTATATATATATATTCAGAGCATATACTGAAAACTTCTAAATGACAATGGCTTTAAAAAGGAACAAACTTACACAAATGATTTTAAGCTCAGGTTATTAAGGTGAGAATCATTAAGAACTAGGCCATTTAGAGTTTTCTGATTCAAAGGTATCTACATTTTCCCCATGGGCTACAATGACTACAAGATCTTTCATTCTTCTGCACACATTTCAGAAAGCAGCTGGAAGAAGGAAAGAAACTGAGGAGAATACCAGAAGTCAAGCACATTACTGTTAGAAACTTAATGTAAGCCATACTTGGTTAAATGTATGCACCTATATTCAAGGAAGAATTAGAACTGTCTCATCTAGCTGTGTATCTTACTTTATACACTCCATATTTATCCACATATAAACTATTTATATGCTGCTTTGTTAAATTTAAATTGATTGTTTTTGTGTTATTTTCACATTAACAAAACAACTTAAAGTAGAAGAATTATTTTAGTTCACAGATTCAGATTTTTCATTCCACTGTCCATGAGCTATTGATTTGGTGCCCATCCATGAAGCAGAACACAATGGTGGGAAGAATGTGTGATAAAGAAGATTCTTGCCCTCATGAAGCTTGAGAAACAGAGAGCGAGGAAGGAGCTGCACACCAGGTATAGCCTTCAGCATCACACTCCTGTAGCCTACATACTTCAGCTAGGCTCTACCTCATACTATTTCCAGAACCTTCTAAAATAGTACCACCAGCTGGGACTAAAAATGAGATTGTAGAGGAACATTACATTATTCAAACTGTAACAATTCAACCTAGCCCCCCAAAGACTCATGATAGTCTCAAAATACATTTGGGCCATCTCCAAGCATTTCCACAGTTTTAACAGTCCTAACTTTGTTCAGATATCTAAATTCAAAGTCTTTTCTGAGAATAGAGAAAACCCTTAGTTGTGAGCGCCTATAAAATCAAAAAGAAAGTTATATATTTCCAAGATCAAGGACAGAAAGTAAACATTAATTAACACTCCAAAGGGGACATAGAAAGAATGATACCAAGGAAATATGAACACCTATCAGGACAATATTCAATCGTGTAGCTTCATGTCCAGCATCAAGAGCATATAAGGGAACCTCAGTCCTGGTCTCTCCTCCTCCCTCCAAGTCACCATGAGCTTCACCACCTTCTCCAACAACTACCGGTCCCTAGGCTCCGTCCGCTCTCCCAGCCAGCGGCTGCGGCCCCCCAGCAGCGCGGCCAGCATGTATGGGGCGTGGTGGGCTCAGGTTTCTGGGTCTCCGTGTCCCACTCCACCAGCGACCACCGGGGTTATGGAAACCTGGTCGGAATGGGTGGCATCCAGAGCGAGAAGGAGACCATGCAAGACCTGAACAACCACCTGGCCTCCTAACTGGACAGAGTGAGGAGCCTGGAGATTGAGAACAGGAGGCCAGAGAGCAAAATCCGTGAACATTTGGAGAAGAAGGGGCCAGAGGACAGAGACTGGGGACACTACTTCAAGACCATGGAGGACCTGAGGGCTCAGATCTTTGCAAATTCTGTGGACAATGGCCGCATCGTCCTTCAGATCGACAGTGCCCATCTTGCTGCTGATGACATCAGAGTGAAGTATGAGACAGAACTGGCCAGGCGCCAGACTGCAGAGGCTGACATCCATGGACTCAGCAAGGTCATTGATGACACCAATATCACAAGGCTGCAGCTGGAGACAGAAATGGAAGCTCTTAAGGAGGAGCTGCTGTTCATGAAGAAGAACCACGAGGAGGAAGTCAAGGGCCTGCAAGCCCAGGTTGCCAGTTCTGACTTGACCATGGAAGTGGATGCTCCCAAATCTCAGGACCTCAGCAAGATCATGGCCAACATCCGAGCCCAGTATGATGAGCTGAACAAATCCTGGTCCCAACAGATCCAGGAAAGCACCACCATGGTCACTACGAAGTCTGCTGAGATTGGAAATGCTGAGGCCATGCTCACTGAGCTGAGACGTACCTTCAGTTCCTTGGAGAGGGAATTGGGTTCCATGAGAAATTTGAAGACCAGCTTAAAGAACAGCCTGAGGGAAGTAGAGACCCGCTATGCCACACAGATGTACCAACTCAACGGAGTCCTGCTGCACCTGGAGTCAGAGCTGGCACAGACCTGGGCAGAGGGACAGTCCCAGGCCCAGGAGTAGGAGGCCCTCCTAAACATTAAGGTCAAGCTGGAGGCTGAGATTGCCACTTACCACCGCCTGCTAAAAGATGGGGAAGACTTCAATCTCAATGACGCTCCGGACAGCAGTAACTCCATGCAAACCATCCAGAAGACCACCACCCACAGGATCGTGGATGGCAAAGTGGTGTCTGAGACCAATGACACCAAGGTTCTGAGGCACTGAGGCCAAGAAGCAGGGCAACATTGGGGATCAGGCGGGCAATAAAAGGTCAGAGGTCACTGGACATCAAAAAAAAAAAGAGCATGAGTTATAATAGGTTCAGTCCAACCAGCCTCTATACCCTTGCCAGTTTTAGCTTTTGCATCCTCTCTGCACTGGCTCCACTCATTGCCTGTAACCTTTCTAAGCAGATGTTCCAAATTCTTGGTGTTTCCAACACCCTAAGGGGCCCCACTGAAGCTCAAGTCTCACCCTTACAGCTTCATACATTGCCCTTTCAGGAGTTGTCTGTAGGTTACACATTGCAGGGCCTCTAAGTGACATATGGATAGAGGCGCTCCTGACCCTGTAACTTTTGCATTCTGCACACCTTCAAAACCAGGATCACATGGATAATACTAAAATCTGCTGCCAGTTCGAGCATTGGTGAGGCTCCTTGGATCATAGCTTCAGTAGTCTCTGAGTGTCTGGGTGGCCAGGCATGAGTATTGTGGTTAAAATGTAAAATTCTCCCCATAGTGCATCATTTCACATACTGGTACCTGCTGGTAGTGTTTCTTGGGGAAGTTATAGAACTTTTAGAAGGTGGATCCTTGCTGGAGGAACCAGATCACAGGGGAATTAAGGTTTTGTACCTAATGCCCCCCCCCCACCACCACCATTCCTGTTCTCTCTCTGCTTCCTGATGGCTAAGGCAATGTACCAATAGACTTCCTGCTCTTGCCTTGCCTTCGCACCATGAAAAAACTTCTCAAATCTATAAGCCAGATAAATCATTTCCTACCCCAAGTTGCTTCTGGTCCCATATTTGTTCACAACAAGAAGAAAGTTACTGGGTTGGAGAGATGGCTTAGCAGTTAAGTGCTTGCCTGTGAAGCCTAAGGACCCCAGTTCGAGGCTCAGTTCCCCAGGTCCCACGTTAGCCAGATGCACAAGGGGGCGCACGCATCTGGAGTTCGTTTGCAGAGGCTGGAAGCCCTGGCGCGCCCATTCTCTCTCTCTCCCTCTATCTGTCTTTCTCTCTGTGTCTGTCGCTCTCAAATAAATAAATTAATTAATTAATTTTAAAAAAAAAGAAGAAAGTTACTGATACAATGGTGATTTGAATCTAGGAAAAGCAACTTCCTAGATGGTCCTGATAAATAAGAGTTCCCTGGGAAACAGCATCATAGATAGTCTTGTTACATATGGCTTCCCTGGAGGCATTCTCTTCTTAAGGGAAAGTCTTTCAAATGCATTTACTCTTTCATACACTACCTCACCATGGATAGAATCTGGGCTATTCCTTAGATATCCTCTAAGGGCAAAGTATTCAATTTCTTTTCTAGTGGTTCTAATTTCTTTAACAGCCACATTTTCTAGTCTGCAACTTGAAGCACACTACTATTCTAGCCAAAAGGAACAGTTCTCACTCAAATCTTTCTGCTCTGCTTTTTGCCTTTGAATATCACTGTAAACCTGGCAAACGCCAGCCAGCAATAACTGTGAGATAGCCTGAATGTTAGGGTGTCTTGAAATTCCCTCTGCCTATTTAGTCTTCTGCCTTTGAACTCAGGTTCCCATGGTGTCTTAGAGCATCTGCAAATTGTAGAAAAACATTACAACCACATAGTACATACACCTTCCAGTACAATTCCCATTGAAGACCACACATTCCCTTCTGAAGCCCCATAAGCCTCCAATGCCCCGTTCCTGTTGGTGGCCTGGTCTTCTTCACTGGAATCTTCCATGAAGCTCTACCTACAACATGTTAAGCATTTTTAGCCCATCTCTCCCAACTCTTCCAAATTCCTTTCACAGACACTTTCCAAAGACTGAAGATCCACATAGTCATGTTTATTCATAACAACTATTCCTTCTCTGGTAATCATTTTCTGTGTGTGTTTACTTTTCAGCTGTGACTAAAATTCCTAAGAGAACAACTCTTGAAAGGGAAGAATTATTTACTTTTGCTCACAGTTTTAGATATTTCAGTCTATGATGCCTGGCTTCATTATTTGGGGCCTGTGGAGACGTGGAGCATCATAGTGGTAGGAGTATGTGGCAAAAGCAGTTGATTCTTCACCTTATGGCAGACAGGAATCAGAGTGAGGAAAGAACTGAAGACCAGTTCTGCAAAGCCATGTGTTCATCAACTTAAGTACTGCTTCCTAAAGTTTCTGGAACCTCCCCCAAATAGTACCATCAGCTAGAGACCAACACATATATGCCTATGGGGGAAATCTCATTGTTCAAAGTATAACAATTATAAAACCTACATAAAAGGTAGAAATTGGGCTGCAAAGATTGTTCAGTGGTTAAGGCGCTTGCCTGCAAAGTCTAATGGCCTGGGTTCAATAACCACATAAGCTAGATGTACAAAATGGGATACATATCTAGAGTTTTTGCAGTGGCTAAAGGCCCTGACATGCCCATGCTTGTTTTCTTTCTCTCTCTCTCTTTCTGATTGCAAATAAATAAATATACTAAAAAATTTTTAAAGGATAAAAATTATCAGACTGAGTGGGAGAACAGTACTTGAGTTATGAACACACAAAAATAACCTAACAAAAATATGTTATGAATAACAGTGGATGCTTGCTTTTTTTTTTTTTTTTTTTTTGGATGATTGGATTTCCTTCGAGCATTGCCAGGCACAGGCTGGAGCTTTCAGGAGAGGGGCCTGAACTGCCAGGCACGGCTAAGGACCCTCAGGCTACAGGAGGCCACTCCCTCTCCAAGCCCAGCACACCTGAATTTAGACAGAGCCCATAGCCCTGTAACCTCTGGCCAGTTGCCTAGGAAACTCCTTATCAACCTTCACACAGCCCATCCCCCTGAGACCCTAAATCAGCTGAACCCCCCCCCCCACCATTGCCTACATGCTGGAATGAATGTCCCCATATGCTAATTAGGCATCAGAAATGAACCTGGTATATCCAATCCCCTTAGGACCCTTCCCTCCATCCTCAGATGCTTATAAACCCATTTCCCAACCCACAGGTTTCTAGTTTGCTTTATTTATAAACATATGACTACAACTGAAACATCACTAATTGCCAAAGAAACATAAAATCAAAATGACAACAAGAAACATAAATCAAAATGACAATGAGTCACCAACCTCCAGTAAAGTGAGTTTGCTTTTGCTTTTATTCTCTTTTAATTTAAAATTAAAGTTATTATAATTGTCACAAAAGACAGCTTGTTTGAAAGATTTCATTGTAGACTTTTCACTTCCCTGGTTAGATTTATGTATAGGTATTTTTGAAACTGTTTTGAATGGGACTTTTTTCATTCTTTGTCAGCAAGATCACTATTGGTATATCAAAAAGCTATGATTTTGTGGCAGGGTGTTGGTGGAGCATGTCTTTAGTCCCAGCCCTTGGGAGGCAGAGGTAGGAGGATTGCCATGAGTTTGAGGCCACCCTGAGACTCCATAGTGAATTCCAGGTCACCCTGGACTAGAGTGAGACCCTACCTCGAAAAACCAAAAAAAAAAAAAAAAAAAAAAGCTATGATTTTGTATGTTGATTTTGAATTCCACTTCTTAACTAAAAGTGTTTATTAAATGTAAAAAAATTGTCAGGCATGGTGGTGCACACCTTTAATCCCAGCACTCGGGAACAGAGGTAGGAGGATTGCCATGAGTTCAAGGCTACCCTGAGACTCTATGGTGAATTTCAAGTCAGCCTGGGCTAGAGGTAGACCCTACCTTGAAAAACCACACACAAAAAAAGAATGTATTTATGGTGTTATTTATAATGTTTTGAAACTATATGTGTGTGTGTGTGTGTGTGTGTGTGTGTGTGTGTGTATGTGTGTGTGTGTGTGTGTGTGTGTGTGTGTGTGTGTACTGAATGATGTTTAAGTCAGGTTAAACATAGCTACTTCTGGGCTGGAGAGATGGCTTAGCGGTTAAGCGCTGGCCTGTGAAGCCTAAGGACCCCGGTTCGAGGCTTGATTCCCCAGGACCCATGTTAGCCAGATGCACAAGAGGGCACACGCATCTGGAGTTCATTTTTAGTGGCTGGAAGCCCTAGCGTGCCCAATCTCTCTCTCTCTACCTATCTACCTCTCTCCCTCTCTCTCTCTGTCACTCTCAATAAATAAAAATGAACAAAAAAATTAAAAAAAAAACATAGCTACTTCCTCAAACATTTATTTATTTATTTTGGTTTTTCAAGGTAGAATCTCCCTCTAGCCCAGGCTGACCTGAAATTTACTATGTAGTCTCAGGGTGGCCTCCAACTCATAGCGATCCTCCTACCTCTGCCTCCCCAGTGCTGGGATTAAAGGTGCATGCCACCATGCCTGGGTAATTTATTATTGTGTGTGTGTATGTGTGTGTGTGTGTGTGTGTGTGTGTGTGTGTGTGTGTGTGTGTTCAGGTATGTTAGTGTGGGTACATACGTGTCACAGTATATGTGTGGAGGTCAGAGTACAACTTCTGGTGTCACTCCTCACCTTCCAACTTTGTTAGCAGCAGGGTTCTTTACGGTTCATCATTGCATTTGCCAGTCTCACTGGGCTTCTAGGAGATTCTCCTGCCTCCACCTCCCTTCTTTCTGTAGGCACACTGGAACTTGAATGTTGGCACTACAGTGTCCAACTTTACATGGGTTCTGGAGATACAAACCCTGGTACTCACCCTTGTCAGGAAATCACTTTGTTCATTTAGTCATCTCCCCAAACACTCAAGACTCAAAATCCTTTCTTCAATCCTTTTGAAAAAATACAGTACATGGTGAGTATCTGTAATCACGTGATGATGCAACAGCATATCAGAACTGCTTTTCCCTACCTAATTGTCAGGTAGACCTAGGAGAAGCTGTTCTCCATCCTTACTTCCCTTGTGCTTTACCCAGTCTCTGACAACCACCATTCCCTTGCTACTTCTAGGGGAATAACAGCTTTACATTCCATATGACTGAGATCCATGAAACTTGTCTTTCTCCCTGGATATCTTTACTTATCCATAATCCTCAACTCCTTCTATATTGTGAATTCTCAGATTTCATTCTTTTTATAGCCTAATAGGATTTTGTTATGTAGATATACCACTTTTCCTCTGTTGAGCCTTCATCCTTTTCTTAGCTAGAGTGAACAGTACCACAGTGGACATGAGAATGCAGTTGTCTTGAGCATTCTTTTAAAAAATGTTTTATTAATTATTTATTTAAGAGATGGAGAAAGAGAGAGGAGCAGAGAGAGAACGAGAGAGAGAATGGGCACATTAGGACCTCAAGTCACTGCAAATGAATTCCAGACACATGTGCCACCTTGTGCATCTGGCTTTATTTGAATACTGGGTAATTGAACCTGGGTCCTTTGGCTTTGCAGACAAGCACTTTAAGTGCTAAGCCATCTATCTGCCCAGCTCTTGAAAATTCTTATTTTATATCCTTGAATAAGTACTCAGTAGTGGGATTCCTGAACCATTTAATTTATATTTTTGCATGTGCATGTGTGAAGTGGGCCAGTATGTGTGATGGTCACATGTGAGTGGGCCCACACATATGAGGAGACCAGAAGCTGACATCAAGTGTCCTCCTCAATGATGTTCCACCATATTTATTGGGCATGGTCTCTCACTTGAAACCAGAGCTTGCCAAGTAGTCTGGTCCTCCACTTGCCCTGGGATCACCTATCTCCACCTCCTGAGTGCTGGGGTGACAGCTGCACCCACCTGACATTCATGGGGGTGCCATGGGTCCAAACTCTGGTCCTCATGCTTGCATAGCAAGCCCTGCATCTGGCCCCTGATTTCTAATTTTTTTTTAAGGAACAACCATCTTGTTTTCCATAATGACTGTAATAATTCACTTTTCCATCACCAAGGGTTCCATTTAGTCCACATTCTCGCCAATAGTTGCTATTTCTTGTCTTTGTTTTTATAACAGCCATTTTTAATGGAGTGAAGTGGCACCTCACCATTGCTATAACCTATACTTCCCCAGTTACTTGATTTTGAGCATTTTCTTCATAAACTGATCACTGTCTTGAGAAGTGCCTATGTAGGTTTTAATCTGCTCTAAAATCAAATTAGATGTTTACCATTTGTTTTCCTTATTTATTATTCATAAATACTGTCTTATTATAAGTATTTTCTCTTATTCTGTTGTTTTCTGTTTTTTCTGTTGATGGTTTCTTTTTCTGAATTTCTGAAATTTGTTTCTTTTTAGTTGGAAATAATCCCATTTACTTATGAGATTTTTTTTTTTTTTTTTTTTTTTTTGCTGTTGTCTAAAAAGTTCTTGCTTGTTTTGATGACCTAAAGTATCTCTCCTGTTTTGTATGAGTAGATTCATACTTTCAGTCTTACATTGAAAGCTTTCGTTCATTTTAGGTCATGTTTTTTAACTGATGAGAGATGGGGTTTTACATTTCATTCTTCTGTGTGTGGACATATAATGTTGCCACTTACTGAAAAGCCTGCCATTTTCCTACTGAGTTTTCCTCGTGAGTTGAATGTAGATATACGAGCTTACCTCAAGCCTCTCTATGATGTTCTACTGGTGAACGTGAATTTTGTATCACATAGCTTTATGACTGCATCTTTGTTGGACAGTGTCAGGTATATAATGTCCTTTGCTTTGCTCCTTTTCCTCAGTACTCCTTTGCCTGTCCTGGGTTATTTTGTAGCTTTCCACCAATAGGATGTTTTTCTAGTTCTGTGAAGAATATCATTGAAGTTTTTTTTTTTTTTTATTTTTGAGGCAAGTCCAACAGACTGGCCTTTTATTTTATGTGAGAGCATGAGCAAGAGAGAGAGACAGAAAGAGGGAGAGAATGGGCACGCCATGGTCTCTAGCCACTGTAGTTGAACTCCAGATGTGTGCACCTGCACAACCTTGCACACTTGCGTCACTTTGTGCATCTGGCTTATGTAGGACCTAGAAAGTCAGACACAGGTCCTCAGGATTCGCAGACAAGTGCCTTAACTGCTAAGCCATCTCTCCAGCCCCACTGCAGTTTTACTGTAACTATATTGGATTTGTAGATCAATTTAGTGAGACACTGCAGTATCTTACTATCATGGCTGACATCAGTCTCTGCTCAGCAGCTCTTATTTTAAAATACTGTTGTCATTGATATACAAATCAGGTAGCACTTTCTACTTTGACCCTAGATCTAATAGCCATCACCCTACATCCCTAATGGTTCAAAATAATCTGACTGTTATTTTACTGTTCTTATTACTAAGATAAACAAGAACTATTTGTTATTCCCTGGGTATTTTTTGACAGCAAAAGCTTACACTATTATTAATAATTATGCCAGAGCCAGGCATAGTGGCACACTCCTTTAATCCTAGCACTCAGGAGGCAAAAGTAGGAGGATCACCATGAGTTTGAGGCTACCCTGAGACTACATAGTGAATTCTAGGTCAGCCCGGGGTAGACTGAGACCCAACCTTGAAAAAACAAAATAATAATAATAATAATAATGCCGGGACAAGAGACAGAAGCTTCCCAGAACAAACTGTGCCATATGTGGACCTTATTATTATGGTCATTAGTGTAGCTTGCCACTGATGACTCAGTGCTGCCACCTGGCTTCTACCAATGGTTCAGTCTTTTCATTCCTCATGAATCCGAGGGATCACACACTTCACTGGCTCTGGCATACACAAAACAGCCAGCATGAAACTTCTTGAAAATGTCAGATACTCCTCTGCAGGTATATTCTTTGTTAAATGTGGTCCCCTTGTGACTTGTTGTTTGATGGGGCTTGTCAGCTATTACCCAGTAAATCTCTCTTAACATTGCCATATATTGGCGAACTTTCCAAATGCTGTTCCAATCACATGGCAAGGAATTCCTGTATCTTCATTTACTAAAGCTATTGCACTATCAAAAATTTAAAGATCTATCACCAGGGACTATGAAGACTGGCTATCCTTGTGTTTCACACTCTGCTCTCGCCAGTGCCTTAAAGATCCATCTAATCCCATGTCTATTTCTCTGGTTTACACCACTACATATGATCCACATGATTTCCCTCCCTTGCCAGGCAAGCTATTCTTCATGACTCAGGATACTTCGTTCAGTTTGTGCTGAAATCTGACCCTACTTTTTCAGCTGGGGTAATGAAAGGTGGGGTGGGTCGGGGGTAACAATAGGCACTGTTGTTTAAAAACATATGCTACAGTTGAGATCACTGTATTGCATTTCACCCTGGTCCAGGAAGGTCTTTCTCCCTGTAAGTATACAGCTGACCAGATAATTTAAAAGAACTGATACCCTACAAACTCTCAGGGTCACCTGCCTGAGTACCTCAGTTTCAGACCTCAGGGCTCCATTATTTGTCTATCAAGGTCCTGTCTTTAGCACAGGGAATCTGTCAGTTCTGTGCAGTTATTTCTCACTGCTGCATTGCAGCTTTGCCAATGAGATGCAGTGTCTGGTCTTCAGCCCAGTCTGTCTTATAGTACAGGAGCTGAGCCTCTTCCTATAAGCTAGGACAGAAGCTTGCAGAACCACAGCAAATGACGGTAGACTATCCTTGAGGAAAGCCTGAAAGAAAAATTGTCATATATTCTTATGGCCAATATTTTCTCAAAGGATCCACTCTTTAATTCAGGAGATTTGAATTTGTTAACTGTCTGAGAGCTACAAGCTAGAAGAGAGAGTTTACTTCTCTGTTGTTATGATTCAAGCCAGTATCCTGGAAATGAGCACTGGATACTTTAAATTCCTGTTATAAGGATCAGGTAACATTTTATAGAGTGTCTATTTCATTTTTGCCTGTGGTGATAAAACATTCTGATTAACCCTCATCCCTGACACTTATTAAAGTCTTCTTTATTTTTGGCAGGTAAGCATTGTTTTTGGCTCTGCTGTGCTAGGATCTTACCATCATGACTGAAATGAGGAGGCCCATTGCACTGACAGCACATGGTGCCATCCTGCCCGGCCTACCAAGGACAACAAGCACAGAGGTTTCTAGAATACTAGTGACCCTCCCTACCAATGTATTGCTAAATTCCCTAGTGAAGAAAGTGTCTGCTGAGGAACCCACGGTGATACATAAAGAATAGGCTAGCGGGGAGTATATTTCACTTATGATAATCCATTCTGACACTTATAACTTCATTCCTCTGAATTAGGTGGGGGAAGTTCATTCTCTCTCTCTCTCTCTCCCTCTCTCCATGCAGGCCACTAATGAACTCAAGTTCTTTCAACTAACTACACACTATTAGAAGTATTTCCACTGTGCAAGAGAACACATTCTAGTCTTTGGAAAGGGTACCCATTTTGTTACAGTAAATATAAAATATTGAGACACAAGAGATATAACACCATGATGACAAAGGGTGAAAGAAAAGAACTGTAATTTATTCATACCTAAAGCTTAGAGAACCACGTTAGAGAGAGAGCAGCACCAGAGCTGCACCGGCCTTTGTGGAAGGATACCGGAAGTTACCACCTCTGACTGGGTGGGGGGTGGAGAGGGAAAGGTACTTAGAGAAGCATCATCAGGGAAGTGAGACACTGGCCTTCTCACACCTCAGGGAACAAAATATAAACCAGGGGAGGTGGTTGCTTCTCCTTTTCCATACTGTCAGTCTCCCTTTGGCGCAGTAGAGCCTAAACAGAAACGTGGCTGTGGAACAAGACAGAAAGTGAGCCTGGAACAGAGAATAAACAGCTGAGTAACCAGTGTGGTGACCCTCCAACCACCATGGTGGCAATTGTCTCAATGCCCATTGCCATCAACAGGCTGGTCTCCCCCAGAGCCCTTATGCTCATACTTGTCTCCATAGGCCCTGAGGAGTGAGATGGGCAGTGTCTCACTTCCCTGCTGAACTTCACACCAATTACTCCAAGAACATCCTGATGCTTCTCTAAGTACAAGTGATTGCCACTCCAACAAGCCAAAAAACAATAGAATTTCCATTGAACTCAGAGGAGAAGGGGAAACAACTCTAAACTCTGCTCCTGAGGTTTCTGAATTCAAGGGCTGGTTCTGATTCCATCTTCCTCGGTCTGAGTTCTTCAGCGAGCACAGCAAGGACAGGCACTCTTACATGTAGCTACCAAAAATGCAGGAAAGCAGTAGAGAACAAAGGCGAGAGAAAGGCAGTATTGCAGTCAGCTCCACATTGCTGGGATGAATTTCCATACGGACAGTTTGTGGGAGGAAGGGATTTATTTCAAGCTCACAGATCCGAGGGGAAGTTCCATCAATGGCAGCAGAAACTGGCTCCCATTCATAAATCCATGCAGAGAAACACAACCAAACAGCCAGCACCTCAAATAACCACAAACACGCAGCAAACAGCAGGGAACCCAGGAGAACCCGACTGCTCTGCATACCTCAGGGCTAGAAATCAGATCCATCCCCAAACACACCTCTTCCAGCCAGGCAGCCAAAAAATCCAAGTTTGAATAAAATGCCTGAGTCTACTGGGGGACAGATACTCAAAATGCCATGGGCAGGGAGTAGAGAAAGCTAACACAAGGCATATTGCCAAGCAGACCACAGCCTGGTGCCACGCATAGTTCGTTAATTGATCTAGCAAGATATTGAGATCCTGTGACTACTGAGTTTCAAGATAGCCTGGGTAACTGAAGGCAGAAGGAAGAGAGGTATTTTCCTGTTGGTTCTCATCATCTCATTTCTAAGGTACAGTCTAGGTCATTCTCTAAGGTTTACTTTCTGAAATTCTTGTTGGCCCTGAGTGTGTCTTAGGACATCTCATGCCTCAGTAACAACATGGATGCCTTAAGGCAAAAAGTGAAAGTCACAGATCTTGAACAAATGACAGGCCCTGTCTCATTAAAATGAACTAGCCCATTCTGGTGGTCACCACAGTGATGGTAGGAATGGGGGAGATATAAAAAGAGGGACTTAGCCCAGTGTGATGGCACATGCCTTTAATCCCAGCACTTAGGAGGCAGAGGTAGGAGGATCACTGTGAGTTTGAGGCCACCCTGAGAGTACATAATGAATTCCAGGCCAGCCTGGGCTAGAGTGAGGCCCTACTATGAGAAAAACAAAAAAAGAGGGACTTGATGAGCCTGAAAAGATACAAATCAGATCTGCTACAAACAAGATACACATAATAAAGGATGTGAAGCAAACCAAAGGCTATAAAAGGTGAGTGATTGAGTAAAATACATATAAGATGTGCTTCTGTGAAACTCTAATAAAACATTTTCTATGCTGTTATAAAAAAAAAATCTACAGATGTTCTGTTGGGTACCAAAGAGAGATGCAGATGAACTTTAATGATGTTCAAGCTTTTACAAAAAACACCTGGGGGAAATGAGACCATCTATCAGTATCACATGAGGGAAGTCTGGAAGCACGCATGTGAAAGTAGTAAATGTCTCTGTGACTAGCAAGTGAATAGATGGGAAGCAAGTCGTGTTCCCAGTGGAAAACAAACCTTTGGCTTTTGAAAGTACTAGCAGAGCATTCAACTTAAGAAAATAGAGGTGAGAGAAAAATAAGAAGTAAACACAACTTCTCTTCTGGCAGGAGAGGAACCATGAAATAGACAAAACTAACAACGACAATAAATGTTACATTTTTTTTTTTTAATCCAGACTTGTTCTTCAAAAGATTTAATAGGGACTGAGGAGACAGCTCAGCAGTTAAAGGTGCTTTTTTTACAAAGTTTGCCAGCCCAGGGTCCAATTCCTCAGCACCCAAGTAAAGCCAGATGCAAAGTGGTACATATATATATGGAGAGAGAGAGAGAGAAGAATGAGAAAAAGGATAAAAAGACAGACACAGTATTCTGAAATATATATAAATAGACCAAAAATATTTGAAAATTTGAAAAGTGAGAAATACAAATAAAAATAAGATGTGATGATTAAAAGTTTATAATTTGACCTGGGCGTGGTGGGGCACGCCTTTAATCCCAGCACTTTTGAGGCAGAGATAGGAGGATAGCCATGAGTTCAAGGCCACCCTGAGACTACATAGTGAATTCCAGGTCAGCCTGGACTAGAACTACAACCTAGCTCAAAAAAAAAAAAATAAAATAAAATAAAAGAAGAAAGAATTAAAGAACTTGACTCAGGCATGGTGGCATATGCCTTTAATCCCAGTACTCAGTAGGCAGAGGCAAAGGTAGGAGGATTGCTGTGAGTTCAAGACCAGCCTGGGACTACATAGAATTCCAGGTCAGCCTGAAGTAGAGTGAGACCTTACCTATAAAAAAAAAAAAAAGGCTTGAACCCTCTTCCATCCCACACCAAATAATTCCAAGTCCAAGTGGCCCTTCAAAGAGTTGCACCAACATACCATAGGAGGTGGTTCTTAACTGATACCAGTTGTCTAAAAGGTGAAATAAAAGCTTGTCAGGCTACTTTATGAGGCCAATGAAATCTTAATTTCAAAAAACATGCAGTTTATATAAGAAAGGGAAACTATAGACCATTTTTCTTATAAATACAAATCCTATATTCCAAATATAAGCAGCATCTGATCACTTATCACCTTCTCCTTAAATGACCAAGATATCATTATCTTAAATTTAGATGTATTGCCAAATATCTCTCTGGATCCACTCTTGGTTCTGTTATCCATTCTGCTTCGTGGCAAGAATAGCAGCTTTTAATACATAAGGAAGGCTTAACTCTCTATCTGGATATCTCTTTTTAAATTTTTCCCCCTTTTTTCAAAAAAAATTATTTCTCTGCAAACAGAGAGAGAGAGAGAGAGAGAGAGAGAGAGAGAGAGAGAGAGAGAGAGAGAGAATGGACCCTCTAGGGCCTCTAGCTACTGCAAAGGAACTCCAGACGCATGTGCCCCGTTGTGCATCTGGCTTACCTGGTGTTGCAGGTTTGCATGGCTGGTAGAAATCACCCAATCAAGAGCAGCTTGTGGGAAAAAAAGAGGTTTATTTTGGTTTACAAGCTCGAGAGGAAGCTCCATGATGGCAGGGAAAACGATGGCATGAGCAGAGGATGGACATCACCCCCTGGCCAGCATAAGGTGGACCATAACAATAGGAACAGAAGAGTGTGCCAATAGCAAGGGGAAACTGGCTATAATATCCATAAGCCTACCCCCAACAATACACTTTCTCCAGGAGGCATTAATTCCCAAACCTTCATCAGCTGGGAACCTAGCTTTCAGAATACCAAAATTTATGAGGAATACCTGAACCAAACCACCACATGTGGGTCCTGGGGAATTGAACCTGGGTCCTTTGGCTTCTCAGGCAAGCACCTTAACTGATAATGCATTTATCCATTTATCCCTCCTTTCTAATTTTAATTTTATTTATTTATTTGAGAAAGAGAGAGAGAATAGGTGCACCAGGGCCTCTAGCCTCTGCAAAAGAACTCTAGATGCATGTGCTGCCTTATGCATCTGGCTTATGTGGATCCTGGGGAATTGAACCTAAGTCCTTTGGCTTTGCAGGCAAGCACCTTAACTGCTAAGCCATCTTTCCAGCCCAGGATATCTCTTTTAAAAAAAATTGTTTATTTTTATTCATTTATTTGAAAGTGACAGAGAAAGAGGCAGAGAGAGAGAGAGAGAGACAGAGAAAGAAAATGGGCATGCCAGGGCCTCCAGCCACTACAAACAAACTCCAGATACACGTGCCCCCTTGTGCATCTGGCTAACGTGGATTCTGGGAAATCAAGCCTTGAACTGGGGTCCTTAGGCTTCACAGGCAAATGCTTAACTGCTAAGCATTCTCTCTCCTTAGGTGTCATAGGCAAACGCTTAACCACTAAGCCATCTCTCCAGCCCCCAGCCCTGGATATCTCTTGAAACAAGTTCTCATCATTCTTCACAGACCTCACCTTCTTTATCCTTTACTACACATCAGTTTGTTTTTACCTTTTATAATGTGATCTACATATGGTTTATTTATTTTTTATTGCCTACCTTTCCAATTCAGAAATTGAATTTCAGGAGAGTAGGGGCTTGGTCTCATTACTGCTGTTTTCTCTGCATTTAAGAGAGTAGTTGGCACACAGCAGATACTCAAATATTTGCTGAGGAATGTCACTTATAAAGCTACCTGGAGAAAAGCATTTATTTAGAAACATATGCATATTTCATAGGTTTGTGTATATATGTGGAGATCCAGAAGACTGCAGAGAAATCACCACCAAACGTAGAAGCATGGTCACCTCTGAAGATGGGGTGGAGAGACAAAAATGGCAATGTCTCTAATGTCTTATATTACATGATATATGAATACTTGTTATATTATTTTTCTTGTCTTTTGAAAAGATTCTGAGCACTGAACATATTACTAGTCAAAAACTTGAGTAACTGGGTTTAAATTCTGTCTCTGCCACTATGTCTCCCGAAAAGTTGCACTGAAATTCCCTAGGCTTCAGTGTCCTCCCCTGTGATGTGATAAGTATGTACAGATTTTATTAGATTAATGGAATTGATATATACAAAGCACTTGGCACATAGGTGGTGTTATATAAGACTCTTCCTTACTTTGTACTACTGACCCCACACTAAACAGAGGATTCTACTCTGAGCAACAAGCTAATAGCAGCTCCTGTTGGCATGACACATTCCTGGACTTTATTGAACACAGATAGAGGTGAGAGACAGACAAGCTTTAAATTTTGGTTCTGCCACTTGCTGGAACATTGTGGAACACACATAACAGATACATAGACTCCTTCTTAAGGGGCTTATATCCTAGTAATGCAAATTCTGGAGAAATTATAATGCAAGGTGAAAAGTTCAGCACTAGAAATAGCATAGAGAAAGGAGTGGTCAAAAGTGACACAGAAGCTGGAGGGATGGCTTAGTGCTTAAGGTGCTAGCCTACAAAGCTAAAGGACCCAGGTTCAATTCCCCAGGACCAACATAAGCCAGATGCACAACGTGGTACATGTTTCTGGAGTTTGTTTGCAGTCACTGAAGGCCTGTTGTGCCTGTTCTCTCTCTCTCTCTCTCTCTCTCAAATATAAATTAAAAAATTGGACCTTGGGCTGGAGAGATGGCTTAGCAGTTAAGTGCTTGCCTGTGAAACCTAAGGACCCCAGTTCAAGGCTCCATTCCCCAGGACCCACGTTAGTCAGATGCACAAGGGGGTGCATGCATCTGGAGTTCATTTGCAGTGGCTGGAAGCCCTGGCACACCCATTCTTTCCCAATCTCTCTCTCTCTCTCTCTCTCTCTGCCTCTTTTTCTCTCTTTCACTCTCAAATAAATAAATAAAAATGAACAAAATTTTTTTTAAAAAAAATGGAGCTGAAGAGATGGATTAGCACTTAAGGCACCTGCCTGAAAAGCCAAAGGACCCAGATTCCATTCCCCAGGACCCACATAAGCCAGATGCACAAGGTGGTACATGCATCTGGAGTTCGTTTGCAGTGGCTGGAGGCCTTGGCACACCCATTTTCTCTCTCCCCCTCTCTCTGCTTCTTTCTCTGTCTTTCAAATAAATAAAAAATAAAAGTTTAAAAAATTATTTAAAAAGTAACGTAGTCCAGAGTCAATAGTTTACAATCTGTAATTATACAAAAAAAAATTTAAAAAGAAAGCTTACTTTCTTAGGCTCATGGAGAGTAAATGCAAAAAAAAAAAAAAAAGACAACATGAAATTAACAATTGGGATGTGTTTAAGAATGATACTTATGGGGGCTGGGAAGATAGCTTCGTGGTTAAGGTACTTGCCTGCAAAGCCAAAGAACCCAGGTTCTATTTCCCAGGATCCAGGTAAGCCAGATGCACAAGGTGGCACATGCATCTGGAGTTCATGTGCAGTGGCTAAAAGCCCTGCCACACCCATTTGCTCTCTCTCTCAAATAAATAAATAAATAAAAATATTTTTCAAAGAATGATGTTTATAAGTAGATGTAATATGAATTAACATAAGCTACCATAAGGGGGGATTAATATTTATTTTCAACATTTGACAACCAAGGAAAAGTATGATCCCAAGTGTAAACCATCAATAATACTCAACTATTGAGTATTTTAAATTCAACTTAGTTCTAGAAACTAAACAATATATAAGAATAATGTTTGGCCAACTTTGTGGTTATGTGGTTATTTTAAAATTCCCAGTATAAATACATTATTTTCAACTCTACTATGTTTGATACAAATAAGTCTCTAAAACACACGTTTTAAAGTATATGTTGCTGTTACTTTCACATTGCTAGCACAAAGCACCCAATCCAAAGCAGCTTATGAAAGGAAAGGGTTTATTTTGGCATACAGACTCCAGGGGAAACTCCATAACAGCAGGGGAAAATGTGGCACAAGCAGGACTCGACATCACCTCCTGGCCAACATCAGGTAGAAAACAGTAGCAGAAGAGTGTGTAAGGGAGCCGGGGATGATGGCTCATGCCTTTAATCCCAACACTCGGGAGGCAGAGGTAGAAGGATCACCGTGAGTTCAAGGCCACCCTGAGACTACATAGTGAATTCCAGGTCAGCTGGAGCTAGAGTGAGACCCTACCTCGAGAAACAAAAACAAACAAACAAACAAACAAAAGAACTACTTTCAGGCTGGAGAGATGGCTTAGCATTTAAGGAATTTGCCTGCAAAGCCTAAGGACCCAGTTTTGATTCCCCAATCCCACATGTGGCATATGAGCTCATTTGCAGTGGCACGAGGACCTGGTGTGCCTGTTCTCCTCTCCTCCCTCATCAAATAAATATAGAAAAACTACCTCCACACATGTAATAAATGTGGACATGGTATATACAATGGCAAAAGAATATACAATGATAAGCCAAATAATGTAATCATTGGTGGTCTCACCACATGAATAACAAAATATATAATGTGATTAATATTAATATTGAATATTGTGCTTAATAGAAATAAAAGACATCCCATTATGATAAGAAGTTCAGCACATAAGGAACACAGAAACAAATGTAAAATTTTAGGTATTTGGTAATAGTTTGAAAATATATGAAACAAAAATTGATATAGGGTACATAATGAAATGGGCAAATCATTACAATACTGAGAAATTTTAACATTCATACTTTAGTAACTGACTAAACAAGGAGATAAAAATTAATAAGGTGCCAGAAGCAGCACTGATATTGGTCAAAGGTAATAAAACTGAAGTTATATAGCAGGAATAAATTCAGGAGATCAATTGAACAACATGGTGACTACAGTTAATAATATATTTTAGAAACTTAAGAGAGTATTTTATTTTTTCATTACAAAAATGAAATAGCTGTAAGGTAATGTTAATTAGCTTGATTTAGCCATTCCATATGTATGAGTATTTCAGAACAACATATTGTGCATGGTAAATATGCAGTGCTTTATTTGTCAATAAGAAAGGAAAGTGGTGTAAAAGCAAATATTATTCACTGCTGATTAGAACTTAAATTAGCACAACCATTTTAGAAAAGAAATATTGTCTAGTGCGTATGAAGACAAAGGTGCTATACAACCCAGTGATTCTGCTAAGTGTGTAAACTCTGTAAGAACGTAGACTAACTGGTAACAGAATACATGTACAAGAATGTTCATAGTGGTATTATCTGTGATAGGCAGACAGTGGAAACAAGCCAAGTGTCTGTCAACAATAGAGGAAAAAAGTTTTATATTATTCAAGTGAATATCATACAGCAATATAAGTTAAGAAAGCAGTGAATAAAAGAGGGCAGCTTGTAATAGATTAAAATTCAAATTGGGCTAAATGACACCATAATGTTCAAGATGCATATTAATGTGAATCTATACAACAAAATGGTAACTATACAAGTGGCTACTCTAGAGGGAGGGAGTTTTCACTGCCTGGAAATTCCTGGATGATGGAGCTATCTATAATTTATCTCTGTCTATCTGCCTGGATATCTTACACTTACATATGTTTTTTTTTTCTCTTTTCTTTTCTTTTTTTTTTTTAGGTAGAGTCTCCCTCTAGCTCAGGCTGGCCCGGAATTCACTATGTAGTATCAGGGTGGGCTTGAACTCATGGCAATCCTCCTACCTCTGCCTCCTGAGTGCTGGGATTAAAGGTGTGTGCCACCATGCCCAGTCCATGTTTATTTTTTAATAATTCACTTAGTTGAGTATATTTGTTTTTGTATTGCCCTAAAGGTATGTTGTATTTCATGAGAGAGGTTCAAATAGAAAATAATAATTCTAATATAAAGAAATAATTCTAAAACAGATAAAATAATGTGCTACCTATTCTCTCTTTTCATCCTGTGAATAATACTGTGAGAACAGTCATCATCTCCATTTCAGGGGTGTAGCATGGAGCCCCATCCTCCAGGCATGCCATCCTGGGACTGGAGCAGCTGTGACTACCTACGCAAGACCCTCACAGGATTGGGTCCACTACCATTCCCATATAGAAGGATTGAGGGATACTCGTGTTTGAGGGTAACTATATGTAAACTGACCATGCTCTTTCCTTTAAGTTACTCATCACTCATGTTCTTTAAGCAACCCTACTCAAACTCACTGCTTCACCATGCTAGATCTGGGTAGAATCATGTCTTCAGTCTGTTATCAGTACCCTGTCTGGGATACTTATGTGTGTTCATGTATTTTCCAGGGAAAGTGATGCAATAAGGTATAACATATTTCAGTCATGGGTATCTTCTTGGCCTTTTGCCTGGGAGTCCATTGACAGCCTGGGGCAGCAAAATGCTTTTTCTTGCCCCTAAGTCACTATAACTCAGAAGAATGGAATAGGCAAAACCATGTTTTCTTAGTCCAGTCTTCATCAGGCATGCCACATCTGCCTCTCCATGTTTCTGCTGTAGCAGGCAGAACTCTGAAATTTTGGCTACCAGCTGCATGTACAGCTAAATAAAAACCCCATCTTCAGACCAAATGATGCAATGGATTCAATAGTGGCATGTCTGTTATGGGGAGAACCAAACACTCTCTAATTGGACTGGAAGCCCACTCAATGGAGGGAATACATGTCTGATACTGAAAACCTAATCAAAAACCTATGGCAGGGGAGGTCATGATCCCTGGGGGTGTAACACCTATTGCTGTCTGGCTAAATATATATGTTATGCCCACCAAACTTCCCTGTAAACATTTTTCTTAACATTTATACACATATATTAATGCTACTCTCACCCCTGGTTAGAAGCCTCTCTTTTCAGATGGCAGTGACCACTGGGATGACTCAAAAGGCAACATAGTGCTGAGAAGAAGTGACAGAGAAGTATTCATCCCTGAAACATCTCTGTCACACTGTCCAAAGCTCAGGGTCCATTGTGGAAAAGGTGGCGGAAAGAACATAAGAGCCAAAGGAAGGTCAGGACTACTTACAATGCAATCTCCCGGACACAAAATGGCCTGGATAGCCATGACTTTGCAGTGCCTGGTACTACTTACACAAGACCATCATAATAGGAGGAAAAGGTAATGACATCAAAATAAGAGATACTAATTGAGAGGGGGAGGGGATATGATGGAGAATGGATTTGTGAATGGAAAAGTTGAGGGGGGGAGGGGACTATCATGATTTATTGTCTATAATTATGGAAATTGTCAATAATTTTTTAAAGTCTATTTTCAACTATGGACTGCACATAAATTTCAAATTTACAACACAAGCATATAGTTTTTTTAAAAAGTCCTAACAAATTATAGGACAAGAAAGAACATGTGAACCTCTCATTGCTGTGTTTAACCTACTTCATATAAGAAAGCCACAGTGTTTTGCCCTCAGTATAATATTTACAGGTGATATTTTAGAAGATTCAAGGATAAAATAATGTTTTTTTTATTTTTAAAGTATTTTGAATGTTCTCTCCCCCTTCATTTCAAAGCGTGTTTAAATTGTCTGATAGAATACAGTAATGGAGTACTGATGATTTGAATACAGTTAAAGGGCTCTCTAATCTTTGTATAGATTTGTCACTGTGTACTGTTATACTTTGGATCTAGAATGTAGACCAAAGCCATGTTAGAAGCTTGATCCTCAGCGTGGCACTATTGGGAGGGGGTAGAAGCTTGGAGGTGGAGCCTAGTGACATGTTTGTAGGTTATGAGAGTTGTGCCCTCCCTCCAAGGGGACTGTAGAACCCTCATCTCTTCTGATTCTAACCATGAGATGAAAGGGTATGCACCAGCATGCACTTCCACCCTGACTGCCATGATATGTGGCCTCATGACCAGCCTAAAAGCAACTACTTAGCTGGTCATAGACTGAAGCCTCCCAGTCTGTGTACCAAAACAAACATGTCTTTTGTGTAAGTTGTATCAGGCACTTAACAGAATCTAACACTTGGCAGTAACAAAACGTGGCTTCTCTTTCTCATAAATAACATGGTGTGAGCCTGCTCATGATAGTAAAAATCAATGGATTTTCAGCAAAAGAAGCAAGTTCTAAACACTTTAGAGAAAGGAGTCCTCAGACTCTGGTTCACAAATATAGTAAGACATTTCTACTATTTAGGAAAAATATGAAATAAAATAGATTAGAAATGAGTAAACATGGCCCTTAAGTACTGTGTCATGACATCTTTCTTTCATATCATGTACATGAATGCATATGCACACATATGCTGGGTTGTGCTATATTTTTCTTAATATACAATATGGTAAGGATATGTCAGAAAAATTCCGATTTAGTTGACTGGCTTTTCTCTAAAATGTGTAAGACTCAAGTTAAAGGTATGTATTTATGTATTGTTTCTTTTTGGTAGTGCAAATGGAAAACAAATCAATATTAATGCAATTGGTATGACAGTTACCCCTTTTCACACACAGAGAGGTTACCGAATCTGAGTCCGTAACTTAATAGGGGCTCAGAGCAAATGGAGAACCAGCTGACAAGCAGGTGCCAGTCAACTCTGTGATAACACTAAGCAAAACCCAGGAATGGATCTGCTCCAAAGGCAACTTAAACAAGGCATGGCAGAACACTCCATGTGAAAGTCCATCATGTCTTCTAAGCACACTTTCTCTGCCATTGCAGCTCCTCTTACTTCATTGTTTTCTGTTTTGCCATTGCCTTTAATAAAACAGGAAACTATAAAGTTACTTCACCTCATATTATTTCTCTTTGTGACATAATTGCCTTATTATCTAGATGGTGATCTCTCTTGGATATATGAGAAAAAGACCTCTGACATTATTAAAACAAATAATCCAACAGGCTCAGGAGTATCCAGCAGCAAAACTGCCTTAATAGGTTATATGTAAATTAAAGTTTGATAAATTGAATGTTTTGCTCCAAATGCAAAAAAAAAAAACATTGGTGCACATTATGTATGAAAATATGTGAAATAATTAGGTAGAGGTAGATGAGAATAAAGTCTATTTGTGAACATAAATTGTCTTGGCATATTTGTAATTTCACTGAGTCATGTCAGAATAAGCAATTGCCTGGTTGAATCCTAGATAGATGCAGATAGAAATTGAAAAGCAGTGAGAGGATTGGGGGTATGGCTCAGAAGGTGAAGTTCTTGACACACAAGTGTGAATACCTGAGTTTTAATTCACAGAAGCAGTGGGCAGCTTCTATGTTCCCAAAAATAAGGGGTAGAGACAGGAATGCCAGTCTTTGTGGCATTCATATACCCTGTTTCAAACAGGATGCAAGGTGAGTACCAACACTCACATTTTCACTGGACCTCAACACATGAGCCGTGGCAAACATACTCCCCCAATGCCACACACACACACACACATATCAGAGAGAAAGATACTTAACAACAGGGAGAGCTGAATTTCATGACTGATTCTAACATAATTAATTACTTATGATTAGCATAATTTCTACTCCTTTGAGATTCCATGTTCTTATTTCTTTTCAGTTCCATGATAATGAAGCCAATGAAACCATTTAGCTTCTGAGAATAGTTGGGTCCATTTCTGAATCATGAGGCTGAACACTGCTACTGAAAGATGAATTAATATTGGTTCCATTCCTGAACTCTAAAGTTGAACATTGCTATTGAGAAGAGAGTAAGCATTTAGAGGAAAGGTTACCTGTCTCAAAATACTGTATTGCTGATTCCTTGACATCTCTTTCTGACTCCTGGAAAAGAGCATGCAATCCTGTTGTAAGATTGCTCATGGTCTAGCACAGCCTCATGGCTAATAGCTCCCTCCAACAAAAGACTTAGCAATGTGTGTCTGCTGTAGTGTGAAGTACTGTACATGCAAGCTTCCATTTCTTCTTTTAAAAACAAACTTAGGGCTGGAAAGATGGCTTAGTGCTTAAGGTGCTTTCCAGCAAAGCTGAAGGACCAGGTTTCCCTGTACCCACGTAAAGCCAGATGCACAAGGCTGTGCATGTGTCTGGAGTTTGTTGACAGTGGCTGGAGGCCCTGGCGCACCTATTACCTCCCACTGACACCTCTCTCTTGAATAAATAAATAAAATAATGATCCTTTTATAAAAAAGAAAAATACAACCTAAAAGCAAGATAATATTTGTGTCTAATAATCATGAAATTTTCATGTGTAGGTTTTTACTTTTATACATAGTTATTTACATGCTGTACATATCACATGCAATTTTTATATTATGGCTCAAAATACTTATTCTTATCATATTTGTGGCCCTCTTGAGAAAAATGCCACTAAGTGATTTATTCAGGCTGAGTCCTGGCTTATTTAAGAAATATTTTTAGGAATGACTCCTGACAGTCAACTCTCAGTGTCATAACCAATACACAAATTACATCTTTAGAGCTCACCCTTAAGGAACACGCAATTCTTTCTGAGAAGACTGGAAGCAAGTGTCACGGCAACCACTGCTGAGGGCCAATGGCAACAGGCGCTGTGTGAGCACCGTGTGAGGAGGCAGGATGATGAACCCTTCACCTCCAGGATTACATGGATTTGGCAAGTGGGCTCCTCATGGAAAACAGAGCTGACAGCACATGGTGGAAGAAACTGGAAACCAAGAGGAAAATTAGTTTCCTTTATACCTAGGATTTCAAAACACTGTGATTGTGGGGTCCACTGCCTTGTTAAAAAATTCCTTTCTTGTGAAGGGCAGGAAGGAGGGAAATGATGCTACCAACACATGATGTATACTTTGAATTAAGAAAAAAAGAATATGAGAAGTAGACTCAGTCCTCAGAACTATGTTTCCAGAGAAAATTTTAGAAAACAGAATCAGAAAGAATATTAAACATTTCATTTGGTTAAATAGTTACTTCCCATGAGATTTGTTTTTAAGGCACTAGTCACTCAAAAGAGTGTATAAAGTAGAACCAGAATAAATACGTTTGTCCTCCCCGGTTGACTAGAGTCCCCAAAGTAACCAAAATGCTTTGATGCCATCATATTCTTAGAAAAAGAGGTAGATAAGAGCATGACACCAACTTAAGTATTTTGTAAAAGTAATCTCCAGGGCTGGAGAGATGGCTTAGTGATTAAGCGCTTGCCTGTGAAGCCTAAGGACTCCAGTTTGAGGCTCCATTGCCCAGGACTCACGTTAGCCAGATGCACAAGGGGGCGCATGCATCTGGAATACGTTTGCAGTGGCTGGAGGCCCTGGGGCACCCATTCTCTCTCTATGTCTGCCTCTTTCTCTCTCAGTCTGTCACTCTCAAATAAATAAATTAAAATAAACCAAAAAATAATAACCTCCAAATACCAGGTGGTTCTAAAAGCGGGGACACTGTTTAGGTTCCTGCTATTCTATTTCTAGAGTGTGAAAGTTGGATAAGTAAAGTCATCTGGTTTGAATGTGTTTTATCTCTCAGAGGGTCATGTGTCAGAAGCTTGGTCGTCTCCAGGGTGACTGTGCTGAGAGGAGGTGGAACCTTTAAGAGGGAGGATCCAGCAGTAGGTGATTAGGTCATGGGAGCACTACCTTCATAAGGAATCAATGCCAATCTCCCAGGAGTGGGGTAGGGCTCCTGTGACTGAATTAGTTGTCTCTGGAGCAGGATGTTGTCAAGCATGGTCACCCTGGGTGCTTGACTTCTGCATGTGACCATCTCCTTTTCTGTTTCTCCATGATGTTTTGGAACAGCTCTTAGCTCTTTCCACATGCTGACACCATGTTGTTTTACTTTCTAGTCAACCAGAATAATAAACTTCTTACTAATCACAAGCACTGATTTAATTTTTTTAAATAACAGCAAAAGGGTCAGAATCAGAATGGTAATCCCTTTTCCATACAAAATCCTTCACTCGGCCATACATGGTGGTGCACGCCTTTAATCCTACCACTCAGCAAGCAGAGGTAGGAGGATCACTGTGAATTCAAGGCCAGCCTGGTACTACACAGCAAGCTCCAGGTCAGCTTGAGTTAGAGTAAAATTCTACCTCCAAAAAGAAAAGGTGGGGGAGGAAGAAAAAGGAGGAGGAAGAGGAATCCTTCACCTGGGAAAATATAGCATTTAGTCACTGTTGCAGTCAGGTTCACATTGCTGGCAGAAATCACCCACCCAAGAGCAGCTTTTGGGAAAAAAAAAAAAGGTTTATTTTGGCTTACAGACTTAAAGAAAAGCTCCATGATGGCAGGGAAAACGATGGCATGAGCAGAGAGTGGACAATAGAAACAGGAGAGTGTGCCAAACACTGGCATAGGGAAACTGGCTATAACACCCATAAGCATGCCCCCAACAATACACTGACTCCAGGAGGCTTTAATTTCCAATTTTCATCAGCTGGGGAACCTAACATTCAGAACACCTAAGTTTATGTGGGACACCTGAATCAAATCACCACAGTCACCTTTACTGTAATGGAGATTGCAAAGATATATCATCAAAGTCATGTTTAACTTAAGAAAGGTTTGGCTAAAAACAGCTTTTTAAGATTCCAGTTTACTCAGGAAAAAAAAATACAGTCAAAATATCTTTCTTTCATTCCCTTGGGTGGGACATCCTCCATCTTGTTTTTCCTCTGGTGAGGGCAGAGGGGTGTAAGTTTCTCACTTCTAGCAGATGAAAGTACTATCGCCCATCCTGTTTGCACTGAGATCAAAATTATTTCATAGAGCAGGACACTAGTTGCATAATGAGGATGCTCTCAATTACTTGCCACTGTTAATCCCAAAGTGAGACACCTAGACAGTTCAATGATCCCTCCAAGAATCAGGTCTGAAGGGTAGGGAGCGCTTTTACAAACACCCGTACTAACAAAGCAAAATAAAACTCCAAATCTGCCTTGTGTGTGCATCTATTCTCCGGGAGAAGCTGTGTTACACGACACTGTGGGCTTGGATTACCCCAGCTTCCTAATCACCTCTGGCATGACGCCCAGAGCACAAGACCCAAAGGGAGCGATGCTCCGGGGCAGGACTGCGTGCGGCAGCGTTCTCACAAACGTGCCTTGCTTGGAGCGCCTGCACAGAATGAGGCAAGCCCGACTGGCTGATGCTGGCCCCGTCTCCCAACACCGCCTGACCGAGCTTTTCCATGTGGTCCTGAAGAGGACCCTCGTCCAACCCACGGCAGCAAGCATCTTCGTGGAGTTAATTACTTGCATTGGTAAATAAGCCTACAAAGTAACAGATTTTCCTATGGCATTTTCATAAACATCGTTTTGATTCAGTCTTCCTCCCTATCTTCCGCAGGAACTAGAAATGGGCCTATGAGAAAGTATTTAACTTTTAGAAACAAAATCAAGGAACATTTGAGCAAATTGCCATGTTTTCCCAGGAATAGCACTTTTGGAGACATTGTATTCATTGGTGAACACGAGTTTCCCTGGCATCTAAGCTATTTGTCAAACTGTGAAATGAAATTAAACCCAGTTTGACAGAAAGCAATAAAATAGATTTAAGGCTCTTGCAAGAATTGAATAGAAATTTAGTGGAAAAAAGTTAAGCTTTTATTGAATAAAAGTAAATCTAATGTGTAGAAATCCTTGATTATTTGCTTTAAAATCAATTTTTGTTAACTACATAGGACAATGAGGTAAAATGTACATGTTGGACAATTATCACAACATAGCATTTTCAAAGTATTTTCACCTGACTATTGTATGAGACATAAACAACAAGATGGACATTTACACAATGCCATAAGAATAACAATTGTGTTAATTGAATAAGGCAAATAATATGGTATAAACACCTTTAAATTTGTCATGTTTTATCTATGTCATGCAATATTTTTTCCCCCAGACATCTTTTGGGGCCGGAGAGATAGCTTAGCAGTAAGCGCTTGCCTGTGAAGCCTAAGGACACTGGTTCGAGGCTCCATTCCCCAGGACCCACATTAGCCAGATGCACAAGGGGGCGCACGCCTCTGGAGTTCCTTTGCAGTGGCTGGAGGCCCTGGTGCGCCCATTCTCTATCTCTCTCTATCTGTCTCTTCCTCTCTCTGTCTGTCGCTGTCAAATAAATAATAAAAATAAAAGTAAATTTTAAAAATCATCTTTTGGGGGGCTGGAGAGATGGCTTAGCGGTTAAGCGCTTGCCTATGAAGCCTAAGAACCCCGGTTTGAGGCTCAGTTCCCCAGGTCCCATGTTAGCCAGATGCACAAGGGGGCGCACGCTTCTGGAGTTCGTTTGTAGAGGCTGAAAGCCCTGGCACGCCCATTCTCTCTCTCTCTCCCTCTATCTGTCTTTCTCTCTGTGTCTGTCACTCTCAAATAAATAAATTAACTAAAATTTAAAAAAAATTTAAAAATCATCTTTTGAACATGTTGTGTGTGTTTATGGGTAGTCCAGGATGAATTCCGGATGTATGTGTCACTTTTTATGCCTGGCTTTGCAGGGGTATTTGGCAATCAAATGTCTTTAACTGCTAATCTCCTCAGCCCCTCCCACACATCTTTTCAAGGTCTTTACTTTTTTTTTTTTTTTAAGATTTTTATTGATTTATTTGAGAGTGACAGAGAGAGAAAGAGGCAGATAGAGCTCGAGAGAGGGAATGGGCACCCAGGGCCTCCGGCCACTGCAAACGAACTCCAGACGCGTGCGCCCCCTTGTGCATCTGGCTAACATGGGTCCTGGGGAATCGAGCCTCGAACCGGGGTCCTTAGGCTTCACAGACAAGCACTTAACCACTATACCATCTCTCCAGCCCTCAAGGTCTTTACTTTTTAACTAATTAATTTATTTATTTAGGACAGAGGGAAAGAGGAAGAGAGAAAGGTGGGCGTCAGGGCCCCCTGCCACTGTAAATGAAGTCCAGATGCATGAGCCACTTTGTACATTGCAAATAAGCAACTTTAACCACTAAACAATCTTTCCCCCCTTTAAAAATCTTTCCTAGTTCCATTACTTTACCAAGTTTTTTGAACTCCATCCTCACAATTATTCCCTTCCCTTTGGTTTGCACAGGTGTAATATGCAAATATATATACATATATTACATATGTGTGATATTTTTACCATTATCTTAAATAATAATAACAGCTCTGTCCAAGATCACCTTTAAGAGCACAAATCTACTTGACATCAAAGATCATAGCCCTCTTCAAGCTTATGAATTATACTGATGAGACAGGCATCAAGGCATTTAGATCCCTAAAGGACTAATAAAGTATTATTGCATATAACATAACATTGCTGAAAAATGAGTGATCTCAAATGCTTTTTAACTTGAATGTATAGATGCAAAACAGTTACTCTGAATATACATATATTAGTATTAAATGTAACAGCTCATTTTCATGGCTTTTAGAATTTATTATTCTTTGTAGCAGTTATTTCCTCATTTATTATTGGAACAAAATACCTAACTAGAAGCAAGTTCTGGAAGGAAAGTTTATTTCCATCTTAAAGTGCCAAAGGGATGTTTTCATCATGGTAGGACCAGACAGCCAAGTGTCACATCACATCAGCAAGGAGAATGAACTCAGTGGAGTGAGCAAGGCTGGACATTACTCCACAAGGCCTGTCCCCAGCAATGCCCCCCTCCAGCAAGGGTCTACCTCCCACAGGCACCACTAGCTGGGGTGTATGGATAAGGATTAATCACAAACTCAATGACACTATGGGAATATTTGGTATTCAAACCACCACATTCTTTAAATGCATTTTAATCTTTTAAAGAAACGAATTTAGAAAGGAACCCAATGAATTGCAGCAATATGTCATTCTAATGTAAAATACTAGAAGGCAAGAGAATATTATTTAAGGGAAAAGTCTATTAAAAACAAATTCATTGCTACAAGAATGTGCTCATTTTACAATCTTCATCTAAAATTTTTATTATTGACTTTTCCCAATTCACAATAAATGGTTAATGATGCACATTAAAAATACAGACTAGGGCTGGAGAGATGGCTTGAGGCTAAGAACACATGTTCAAATCTTCAGGTCCCATGTAGCCAGACACACAATGACAAAAGCATGCAATGTTGCACATGTACACAAAGGGGTATACACCCCTGGAGTTCATTCATAGCTGCTGAAAGGCCCTAGTGCACCCATCTTTTTCTCTTTCTCTCTCTCTCTCTCTCTCTCTCTGCCTTTTTGTCTCTCTGCCTCTGTCTCTCTAAAATAAAAAAGTAAAAAACAAAACCTACAGACTAATTGCTGAAAATTAATTTAAGGCTTTATAGAATTTCTTTCAAGAACTCTGAGATGTGGGAGTTGGCCATCAGAAATCCTGTTTGAAGCCTCCCAGGAAAAATTATGAAGATGACATTATACACATCCTGGGGAAAGGTGGCAGAGAGAATGGGGAGGTTATTAGCAGATGCTTAGAAACAAAAGAAGCAGTCACCGACTGGAAGATGAGTCTGGCTTTGGAGGACAGCCTGAAAGAGAATGGCCCTTGTGACAGACACTGTCATGAGATGAGCAGTGAGTGCTATCCAGGGCAGCCCTTGAGGACTTCTTATAATTTCCTGTAGTCAACTTTCTTATGCTAAAATAGCAAGTATACCCTTTGAAGTCTCATACTGGCTTAAAATTCCAATTTTCTCATCAAGGTGAAAAAACAATTTTTACTGGTTACCTTATATATTGTACATTTTCACTTCTACGTGGCAGTATCAGCAGACTATAAGCCACATGGGAATTCCACCCAGGTAACTGTTTTTGTAAGGCCCACTAGCAAAGAATAATTTTACATTTTAAATTTTTAATCATAAGAATTATGTTTTATAATGTGTGACATGTGAAACTTAACATCTATAAATGTCATTTTATTAGAACATGGTCACACTTGTTCAAGTATTTTTTTTTCTTTTTAAATTTATTTATTTGAGAGCGACAGACACAGAGAGAAAGACAGATAGAGGGAGAGAGAGAGAATGGGCGCTCCAGGGCTTCCAGCCTCTGCAAACGAACTCCAGACGCGTGTGCCCCCTTGTGCATCTGGCTAACGTGGGACCTGGGGAACCGAGCCTCGAACCGGGGTCCTTAGGCTTCACAGGCAAGCGCTTAACCACTAAGCCATCTCTCCAGCCTTTGTTCAAGTATTTTGAGTGACTGTGTTTGTGTTGCAAGGAGAGATGAGCACTTACAACAGAGACGGTACAGCTACAAGCCTAACCATTTACGCTGTTTGCAAAAAGCATTGGTTAACCTCTGGATCTGCAGTGATGAGCAAGAAAGAGGAGAGAAGAGTCATGGACATAAATACATGAGAAATTCTCTAGTGATCTCATATTTAAGAGTCTTGAAGAAACTGGAAACAAATATACAGTGAAGGCTTATAAATAATGATACAGTAATAATATTAATGTGAAATAATTTGAAAAATATGTGGAAATTACATAAGCCAATGATGCTAAAGCTTACCAGGGGTTGGAAAAATCATTAGTAGCAATAAGAGAGGGTTTTTTGTTTGTTTGTTTCTGTGAGTCAAAGAAATAAGGAGATGGTTCAGCGGTTAAAGGCGCTTGCTTGCTAGGCCTGTCAGCTTGGGTTTGATTTCCTCTATACCCATGTAAAATGAAGCTAGACATACAAAGTGGTGCATGCGTCTGGATTTCATTTACAGTGGCAAGAGGCCCTGACACACTCATAGTCACTCCCTCATTCCCCACCTTTTCTCTCCTCACTATAAAAATACATTTTTTTGCCAGGCGTGGTGGTGAACACCTTTAATCCCAGCACTCAGGAGGCAGAGGTAGGAAGGATTGCCATGAGTTCAAGGCCACTCTGAGACTACATAGTAAATTCCAGGTCAGCCTGGGCTAGAGTGAGACCCTATCTCAAAAAACTTTTTAAAAAAATACAACTTTTTTTGCTGGGCATGGTGGAACTTGGGAGGCAGAAGTAGGAAGATCACTGTGAGCTTGAGGCTACCCTGACATCACATAGTAAATTCAAGGTCAGCCTAGGCTAGAGTGAGATATATATATATATATAATTTTTTATTTTATTTTTATATAAATATGTATATTATATTTTAGAGGCAAGCCCAACAGACTGCCTTTTTTATGCAAGAGTGAGAGAGAGAATTGGTGTGCCAGGACCTCTAGCCACTACAATCAAACTCCAGAAATGTGTGCCCCCTTGTGTGCATGTGCAAACTTGCTCTCACGGCACTGCATGTCTGGCTTAAATGAGTCCTTAGGGTTCAAAGACAAGTACCTTAACCACTAAGCAATCTCTCCAGCCCTGTAAAAATATTGTTTAATATTTTATTTATTTATTGGAGAGAGGGGGAGAGAGAAAGAGAGGCAGATAGGGAGAAAGAATGGGTGTGCCAGGGCCTCTAGCCACTGCAAGTGAATTCCAGATGCATGTGCCACCTTATGCATCTGGCTTACATGGGAACTGAAGAATCAAACCTGGGTCCTTAAGCTTCACAGGCCTTAAACACTAAGCCATCTCTCCAGCCCAAAAAATATTTTTAAAAAGAAACAAGAATAGCATATAAGGCTACCACTTGGGTTGGACGACATTATACTATTAAGTAGAAGAAACTGAGTTGCTGACTTCTCTTTAACTCAGCTTACTTTCTAAGTGTGTGTTTGTCTTTTCTGTGGAGGTTTAAGGCCCACTAGAAAGAGTAAAATAAATATTAAGAAGAAGAAATGGGAAATCAAGGGAGTAAAATAGTAAAGATATATCTGCCTTCTCTAATTTATCTCAAAGTTTGGATGCACAGTGTCCCAAAATATTGAAACAATGCCAGGATCTCCATCTATCAAGAGCCATTAGTTATAACTAAATGGCAATTGATGATCTTTGGGAATTTAGAAAGAACTGAAGATGTGTTTCAAATGTAGAATTAGGAAAATAAACCCTTCAATTGGAAAAAATGAGATGAGGGCTGGAGAGATGGCTTAGCAGTTAAGGCATTTGCCTGTGAAGCCAAAGAACCGAGCACCTGTTCCCCAGTACACACGTAAGCCAGATGCACAAAGTGGTTCATGTGTCTGGAGTTTGTTTACAGTGGTTGAAGGCCCTGGCTTGCCTATTTTTTTTTTCTCTCTCTCTTTATTTCTCTGCCCCTTTCTCTCTCTCTCAAATGAATAAAATAAAATAATTTTTTTTTAAAGAGAAAAAATGAGTTGCACAGTCTTGACAGAACTGAGAGCTTAAATGACTGCCCTGAGGGTGAAGGAGTGAGTCAGCCATGGAATGGGAAACCAGATCTGGAGGAGACAGTGTAGGTTTACTGAGAACAAAATCCTTCCACGTAGACTCATATTTCTAGACAAGATTATTATATCTATCTTTATTTTAGAAAGTGCTCTGACAGACTGTGTTCCCTGTGGATGATTTATGAGGGATGATGCTCAGATTAAGAAGTATCATGAAGTGCAACCATGTGGATTTGTAATAAGAGTGTTTGATTAATGACTTTTCCCAAAGTGTTGATTAGTGAATGCATGCCAAGGTACAGAGAATTCTCCAGGAGTATGCAAATGTTTTATCCTCTTTAATAAAAATTTCTTTAATAAAAGTTTGGTTAAGGATGTTGTTGGCATGATATCTAAATTACAAAATGTCAATGGCAATAAGAACAAGCCATCATGCTTCATGGTAAAATCCAGACCCAAAAAGATCATCAAAAACAAAATTCTACAATTAGATGCCAGACAATACAAGAGCCAATACCAAACAAATAAAAAACTAACAGCTATCAGTGCTATTTTTCACTCAATACAATTCCTTTTCAATTTTATTTTATTTATTTTATCCATTTATTTGCAAGCAGAGAGAGAAAAGAGACAGACTTAGAGAGAATGGGCATGCCAGGGCCTCTAGCCAATGCAAACAACGTCCGGATGCATGTGCCCCTTATGATTTCTTGCTTATGTGGCTCCTGAGGAATCAAAGCTGGGTCCTTTGGCTTTGCAAGCAAGCACTTTAACCACTAAGCCATCTCTCCAACCCTCAATACAATTCTTTAGGGAAATAGATGCCCTGCTCCTGGAACTCAGCATTTGGGAGGCAGAGGTAGGAGAATCACTGTTGAGTTCGAGGCCATCCTGAGAATACATAGTGAATTCCAGGTCAGACTGAGCTAGAGGGAAACCCTACCTCTAAAATAATAATAATAATCTCAATTTATAGCCATCAGACAGAGAGTGAGTAAATGGTTTTACCTCCTGTGTGTTTGTATTTATTTGCATCCACTATAGCAAAAATGATTTTACTACATTGTACTTTTAAATATTATTTATTTATTTGAGAGAGACAGAAAAAAATGGTGCACCCGGACCTCCAGCCACTGAAAACAAACTCCAGAAGCATGTGCCTCCTTGTGCATATGGCTTACATGAGTCCTAAGGAATTGAACCAGGCTTCTTTGGCTTTGCAGGCAAATGCCTTAACCACTAAGCCATCTCTCTAGCCCAAAGGGATTTTTTAAAAAATACATTATTTATTTGTTTGAGAGATAGATGGAGAGAGAAAGCATTGTACTTCTAACTGTTAGGTTAATTCTCTGAGGGAGGCATTATTATTTCTAATTTGCAGTAGAGAAAACTGAAAACTAGTGAGGTTAAGTTACATAACTCACACAGCTTCTGTCTAATATGGCTCAAATTTATGGAATTCTTGCAAGAAATCACTTTAAAACCTGCTGTGAATAATTTAATTCCAAAGTAATTTAAAAGAAAATTTTAAATCATGAAATAGTGTCAAGGGCTGGAGAGATGGCTTAGAGGTTAAGGGGCTTGCCTGCAAAGCCTAAGACACAGGTTCAATTCTCCAGTACCTATGTAAGCCAGATGCACAAGGTGGTGCATGCGTCTGAGTTAGTTTGCAGTGGCTAGAGGCCCTGGTGCACCCATTCTCTCTGTATCAATCTAAGTCCTTCTCCCTGTGTCTCTCCCTCGCAAATAAATAAATAAATAAAAATTTTAAAAATAGTGTCAACAAGGTGACACATGCATCTGGAGTTCATTTATAGTGGCTGGAGGCCCTGGCATAGCTATTCTTGGTCTCTCTCTCTTTCCCTCAAATAAATAAATAAATGTATTTTTAAAAATAATGTCAAAATGATATAAATAAATACTTTCTCAAGATATTGTAGATTATATTGAGATATTTTTAGACCTATGAAAATAAATGTGTTAAAGGGAGTTTTGTCTAGAGAAAAGTAAATTACAGGGTTTTGTTTTGTTTTTTTACTAACAAATGGAATGAAGTACTTACTTTGTGCCAAATATTTTACAACTGTGTCACTTAAACCTCTCACAGCCCCACAAAGTGAATAGTATTACTATTATTCCCAGTTAGTGCAGGTTGTGCACCTCAGCTGCAGTATATATTCTACAGATTATTATTAGGGTTGTAGATATATATGGGACATAAACTCTCTCTTACACAATTTCTGGATCCTTATTTATAGTACTTATCTTCCTATGGTGACAACAGCTATGACTTACTCACTTTTAAGACTGTTGTTCACTGCTGGGATCAAATCTAGGATTTTGGGCAAACTTGCATGCATTCTATCACCGAGCTACATCTTCAGCCCTAACAATTACATATTTATATCCTTGGTATTTGTATGGTTTTTTTGTCAAGATAGGATCTCACCATAACCCTGGCTGACCTGGAACTTAGTCTGTAGTCCCAGGCTGGCCTAGAACTCCTGGTGATCCTCCTACCTCAGCCTCCCAAGTGCAGGGATTAAAGGCATGCTCCACCATGCCTGGCTATGTTTTAGATCAAATACTCTGTTCTGGAAGAAATACATGAAGAAAAAAAAAAAAAGACAACTAAAGTTACTTTGACTCATCTAAATAATTTGGGTTTTTAGTTACATGATTTTACTTTTAATATTATTTTGACAACTTTATTGAGGTGCAATTAACATCCAATAAGCAATACAACTTAAAAAGTATATAGGAGCTGGAGAGATTGCTTAGTGGTTAAGGCAGTTGCCTGTGAAACCTAAGGACCCAGGTTTAATTCCCCAGCATCCATGTAAGCCAGATGTACAAGGTAGTGCATGCGTCTAGAGTTCATGTGAAGTGGATAGAGGCCCTAAAGTGACCATTCTCTCTCTCTTTTTCTCTCTCAAATACATAAATAAATAAAATACTTTAAAAAAAGTATACATGTTGATAAGTTTTAGCATACATATACATGCATAAAATTATTGCCACAATTAATTATAAAATGTATTCTTCCATAAATATGAAATTACCAAAAATTTTAAAATATAATTATAAATTAAATATAAAATGTTCCCACCACTCCAAACTGTTATACAGTCCCTTACTAATCAACTCCTCTCCCACCCTCATTTTCAGATGACTAATATGCTTTGTGTTCTTTCAGGGTAGGATGACATTTCTACTATTATGTATATGTAAATGTACAGATTATTTTGTAACCCTTTTCTGTTTGTTTTCTTTTTTATTTTATTATGAACTTTACATTATGAACATATTGTATATTGGTCACATGCCCATCAATTATACTCATATATACCCTCTTCCCTGCCCCCATTCCATTGAGGGCCCTCCTCAGGGGGGGGTTGGTATTCATGAATGTGCCATTCAGTCCCTGTGTGGAGGAGGACAATGCCTCAGGATAATTCTTCCCACCCTGTGGCTCTTATAATCTTTCCACCCACTCTTTGGCAGTGACCCTGAGCCTTGGCAGGCATGTTATAAGTCTTCTTTTAGTGTTGGGTTCTATGCATCCTCTGAATTTCTGCTTTGATGAGATTTGGGTTTCCTTAGTGTCTATCTCCATCTCCTTGAAGGAGATTCCCAGGCTAGCAGTGAGTGAATCAGTAGTGTTTATATTGCCGCTTATTCTGTAGTATCTCTTGGGCTCTGGGAGATGTGATGGAAATGATTTGTATCATAGTAGGCAATCAGCTATCTTTTCTTGTCATATTGATGGATCTTGGTAATCTTCACTATTTGCTGCCACTGGTAAAAAGCAGAATCTCCAATCAAGAGTGAGAATAGGGGCTAGCGAGATGGCTTAGTGGTTAAGGCACTTGCCTGAAAAGACTAGGAACCCAAGTTTGATTCCCCAGTACCTACCTAAGCCAGATGCATACGGTGGTACATGCATCTGGAGTTCATTTGCAGTGGCTGAAGGTGCTGGTGCACCCATTCTCTCTCTCTCTCTCTCTCTATCTGCCTCTTTTTTTCCTCTCTCAAATAAATAAAATATTCTTTTAAAAAAAAGAGTGAGGAGCCGGGCATGGTAGCGCATGCCTTTAATCCCAGCACTTGGTAGGCAGAGGTAGGATTGCCATGAATTCGAGACCAACCTGAGACTACACAGTTAATTCCAGGTCAGCCTGGGCCAGAGTGAGACCCTATCTTGGAAAAAAAACAAAAAAGAGTGAGAATAGATAGATAAAAGTGGATAATCATAGTCCTTTCAAAGACTTTTTGATGGGTATGTCCTCTCTTCTTATCCTAAGAACATTGAGAGCTTCTCTCTAGAGTCTATGACCTTTCTATCAATAAGACTCTAACTTCGACCTCAGTACCAGTTATTTATTCCTTCATAATTAGGGGGCCCCATATCCATTCAGAGAGCAGTTGATTACCTCCATAGCCACTATGTCACTATGGCACAGATGGGTATGTACATCTCGCCTAGCTGGTTGATTTTTTACTTGCAGGATCCCCTGCTTGTTCATCCTATTGATGACCATTATCCTCCAGCAGCTCACATAGCACTTTGTAGCACTGTGAAGGCTAGACATCAGGAAGCTGGCTTCCTTCTGAGTTTCAGAATGATATTTCATTATTCTGTGCTCACAGCCTGTGGCTTCTTCAGCAATAGGGTCCTAACTCAGCTCTACTGAGTAACCAGGTGCTTTGGCAATAGGAGCATTGTTTTGGTGTCAGTGGTGATTTAAATTTAAATGGCTGCTTACTTGGTGTCCAGCAGGCAGAGCCCTGCTGGAGAAAGTACATCACCAGGGGTGGATCTTGTGTCTAGCCCTAGGGTGTGTTTGGAGTCAGCTCATGTGTGCGCGTGTTGGCTGTTATCTCTCTGCTATGATGAAGTGAGCCAGTCTCTTCCATTATGATAAAGATTTCATCAGTAAGCCTAGAGTAAACACTTTTGTCCCGCAAACTGCTTTAGGTTGGGTGGTTTGTCCCAGCAACAAGAAGGTAACTACAACAGAAAATTGGAATGAAAAGTGGTGGCATTGCGGTAATGAATCTCACCATATGGGTTTTGGTCTACTAGAATTGTTTGTGGGAGGAGTGTGGAAGGATTTGGTGTTTTGTACTGGAGAAGCCTTGCAGTGCTGTAAGCAGAGCTTGATGTACTGGAAAGTCATAAATGCAGAGAGAATTTTGAACTGTGAAGGCTTTGCCTATGATTTTTCTAAGGGGAATAAAATAACTGTGTTGGAACTGGACTATGGGAAGAAAGGCTAACTGTGTTCTTCCCATGCCCTGAGAATTTGAGCAAAGATGAATTTCAAAGTAATGGGCCAGTATGCTTGGCAGAGGGAAAAGAACAGAAAGATATGAAGGATGTACAATTTATCACAGAAAGAAATTCAAGCAAGTTTAAAGTTAGAGGCACAGACACTGCTTTTAGTCCACTTAAGCTACAGCTAAAGAGATTATCACCATTAAAGTTGGGCCAACTGTTTTGCATTGAGACAATGATAAAAATGCCCTGAGGGTGAAAAACAACCCATAGAAGGCTCAAGCTAGTATGAATGAAATTTATTTTGAAAGGAGGGTGAAAAAAAAAAAAAAAGAAAGGAGGGTATTTAGAAAAAGACTGGTTGCTCTTCAATGTCAAGATTTATTTCCTTGTGGATTTATAAATTTAGCTATGCTGCCCACCTGGTACTGGATTTGGAAGCATGAAAAATGCGGGAAAGCAGATCATACAGTGTGCACATGGTTCCAGGAGCTGCTGAGATGTGACAATAGGAAGCAGGGTTACAATCCCCCTGTGGAACCCAGGGTTGCAGTGCAGAACCACAGAGATGCCAGTACCATGGGATGGCTGCCAAGGATAGCTGCCAGCTCAGGATAGAGTTTTTCATAGACTGTGAGCAGCCCAGCTGGAGGGGCACAATTGGAAAACCAGAGACTTCATCATTGGTTACAAATGTCCAGTTTGGAACTGCAAATAATTCATGATTGTCTGCAGATTATTGATCGTGCATCAGTCCAGTCTCTCCTTGTTATGCCTTCTTTTTGCAAAGGGAATATTTACTCTGCACCATTATGTGCTGGAAGTATGTAACTTGTGTTTTGATTTTACTGGCCTCACATTTAAGAGACACTCTTAAATCTCAGATGAGACTTTGGATTTTTTAATACTGTTCAAGTTGATCAAGACTACAGGGAATTTTGAAGTTGGACTGAGAGCATGTTGCATGGTGACATGATCATGAATCTATGGGGTGCACAGATAGAATGTGAATACAAATGGCTTTAAGTATTTTTGATTAAGCTTCCTACTTAGTCTCTAGCAGGCAGAGATCTGTTGGAGAAGATGTGTCACTAGGGGCAGATCTTGAGCCCAGCTGCATGGTGTGTTTGGAGTCAGCTAATGCTTGCTGGTGCTGGCCGTTGTCTCCCTGCTATGGATGTCTGATGAAGTGAACCAGCTTTTACACCATGATAAAGCTTCTCCTGGAACCTCTAAGCCTGAAATACACCTTTTCCTTCCACAAGTGGCTTTTGGTAGGGTGCTTATCTCAAAAACAAGAAGATAACTACAAAGGGGAGCTCATGGGCCTCCTTGAACAATAGCTCTTTGTGGGAGCAAATAGAGTTCTGGTACTGGGATTAACCAGCTAGAGCCTATAGTTTTATGGTTAAGCTCTTCCCACTACACCCCCACCCCAGCCCACAGGGCACTTAGGCACAGACAATTGCCCCCTCCCTCTTACTAAAGTTTTATCTTTTAATCAACTAACCTGAAGGAAGATTTCTATGGTTCTGATTCGTGCTATCATTAGCTTTGTATAATTTTCCCCTACCCTCTCTTGTTCCATCTCCCCACAACCCTTCCACCCTGTATATTCTCTCCCTCCACTTATCTGTCAAGTATCTCCTCTTCTCACTCCTCCCTGTTTCCACTCTCTCTGAGCTACATTCTATTTCTTTGACAGCACTACTGATGATTACTGCAACTTTCAGACTAAGCAAGCTGTTCCACATTAGGAGCTGCATGTGAGAAAGAACACGTGGCATTTGTCTTCTGAGACTGGATGACCTCACTTAGTATGAATTTTTCCCCAAGTTCATTCATTTTTCTACATATTTCATAGTTTCATTTTTTTTGTTTACCACTAAGTAGAATCCCATATCTTAATTATCTATTATCAGTTGATGAACATTTGGCCTGTTTCCACTTCCTAGCTATTGCCACTACAGCAGCAACAAACATGGCTGAGGTTCTCTGTAGTAAAGAGTAGAGTCCTCAGACTGTACACTCAGGATCAGATGGTACAACTCTTTTCAGATCTTTTGAGGAGGCTCCATACTGGTTTTAACAGTGGCTACTTAAATTTGCATTCCCACCAGCTGTGGATGGGGGTTGCTCTTCCCCCACACTATAGCCAGGATTTGTTATCATTTGATTTTTTGATGATTGCCATTCTGTCTAGAGTGAGGTGGAATCTCAAATTTTTTTTGGCTTGCATTTTCCTGATAGCTAAAGCTGTTGGACATCTTTTAAGGTATTTATTGGCCATTTGCTTTTGTTTTTCCTTTGAGAAGTCTCTGTTCAGATCCCTACCCAATTTTTTATTGTGTTGCTTGCTTTTTCATTGCTTAATTTTTGAGTTATGTGTATATTCTAGATGTTTAAACCTCTGTTGGATTTATAGTTGGCAAAGATTTTCTCCCAATTTATAGTTTGTCTGTGGACTCTGTTTACGGTTTTCTTATCTGTACAATAGCTTTTTAGTTTTATAAGATCCTAATGGTTGAGTGTTTGTCTAATTCTTGAGGATACTAGGGTCTTGTTCAAAAAGTGTTTTTTTATACCTGCATCTTGGAGTGTTCTCCCTAGTTTTTTCTTCTAGTCATATTAGAGATTCAGGTCTTACACTGAGGTCTTTGATTCATTTGGAGCTGATTTTTGTTCAGGGTGAAAGAAATGAGTCTAGATTAATTCTTCTGTATGTAGTTATCCAATTTTCCAGCACCATTTGTTGAAGAGGCTGTCTTTTCTCCAGTGTGTGTTTTTGGTCTCTTTGTCAAAGATCAGGTAGATATAGTTACTGTAACTTAAACCTTGTTCTTCTTTTCTAGTATGTTGCTCTATGTGTCAGTTTTTGTGTTGGTTTCATGCTGTTTTTATTATTGTTGTTGTAGTATTGTAGTATTATTGTTGCTGTTGTATATCTTTAAGTGAGGTACAGTGATACCAACAGTAGTATTCCTTTTTGTGGGAATATTTTTTGCCTGTTTGAGGCCATTTGTGCTTCCATATGAATTTTAAGTTTATTTTTTCTAACTCTTTGAAGAATATTGCAGGAAATTTTATTGGAATTGCATCAAATCTATAAATTGCTTTTGGTAGGATAGCAATTTTCATTTTCTTGTGTCCTCCTAAATTTCTTTCTTCGGTGGTTTAATGTTAGTTAGGGAAATTCCAAGATATTTAATTTTTTATGTCTATTGTAAACAGGTCTGTTTTCCTGATTTCTTTCTCCTTATGTTTGTCATTGGTATATATGAAGGCTACAGGTTTTTGTTTGTTGATATGATATCCTGCCACTCTGCTGAAATAATATATCACCTCTATGAATTTTTTGGTGAAGTCTTTGAGGTCAATTATATATAGAATCATGTCATCTGCAAGTAAGGCTAGTTTGACTTTTTCTTTTCTAATTTGCATCCATTTTATTTCTTTCTCATGTATTTTCACTTGAACTAAGACTTCAAATACTATATTCAAAAGCAGTGGAGAGAGTGACCACCCATGTCTTATTCCATACCTTAATGGGAATTCTTCAAGTTTTTCCCCATTTAGTATGATATGGGCCTTAAGTCTGTTACTTTTATAGTCCTTATTATATTGAGATATGATCCCTCCATCCCTAGTCTTTCCAGTATTTTAATCATGAAAGGATGTTGTATTTTGTTGAAGACCTTTTCTGCATCTATTGCAATGATCATGTGGTTTCTATCATTAAATCTATTTGTGTGATTAAATTTATCAGTTACATATGTTGAACCATCCATGAACCCTTGGAATGAAAATTCTTGATCAAGGTGAATGATACTTTTGATGTATTCTTGGATTCAATTTGAAAGAATTTTATTGAGAATTTTTTGGCTATGTTGATCAGGGATTTTTTAAAAATAATTTTCTTGTTGCATCTCTGTCTTGTTTTACTATTCGTGTAATGCTAGCTTAATAGAAGGAGCCAAGGAGCATTACCTCTTTTTCAGTTGTTTGAAATACCTTGAGAAAAACTGGTCTTAGCTTTTCAGTGAAGGTTTTGCAGAATTCAACAGCGAATCTGTCTGGGCCTGGGTTTGTTTTTTTTTTTTGGGGGGGGTGGATTTAAATTACTTTTTCAATCTCATTAGATGTTATAGCTCTATTCAGGTAATTTATATTTTCTGGGTTTAATATTGGTAGGTGAGATGAGTCAGAGAACCCATCCATTTCTTCTAGATTTTCTAATTTTGTTGAGTATAGGTTTTTGAAATACGTACTAATTATTCTTCAAATTTCACAGGTATCCATTGTAACATCACCTTCTTCATTTGTAATCATGTGAATATGAGTCTTCCTTATTTTTCATTTTATCAATTTGGCCAGGGGTTTTATTAATTTCATTGCTTTGAAGAACCAGTTCTTTGTTTCATCAATTTTAAAAATTGTTTTCTTCATTTCTAATTCATTGATTTCTGATCTAGGTATTTTTCTCCAATCTGGTACTTTTTTCCAAAGCCTTCAGATAGACAGTTATTTGAGATCAATTCTTTTGTAATATATGCAATTAGCTCTTTAAACATCTCTCTTAGGACTGCCCTTATTGTGTGTGTAAATTTTGGTATGTTGTGTTTTGATTTGTCTTTCAGTTCTAGATTGTTTTTTAGAATATGTTTTATTAGTTGGGCATGGTTGTGCAAGCCTTTAATCCCAGCACTTGGGAGGCAAAAATAGGAAAATCACCATGATTTCAAGGGCATTCTGAGCTACATAGTATAGTTCTGGTCGGCCTGGGCTAGAGCAAGACCTACCTCAAATAACCAAGAAGAAAAAAATAAAATCATTTTAGTTATTTGAATTGAAAATATTTTTATTTATTTTTTTGAGAGACTGTCAGACATAAAGAGAGAGAGAGAGAGAGTGTGTTTGAGTATGGGCATCCCAGACATTTCAAACAAACTCCAGATGCACACACCACTTTGTGCATCTGGTTGTTAATACAGGTACTTAGGATTCAAACTTGAGCTATCATGTTTTGCAAGCAAGTGCCTTAAACCACTGAGCCATCTCTCTGAGCCCAGTTATAGAAATTTTTTGAGTTCCTTTTTTATTTTTTCAATGACCTACTCATTGTGTAATAGTGAGTTATCTAGTCTCCAGGTATTGGCATATTTTCTGCTGTTTATTTCTAGTTCTATTTTTTCCTCCTTTTTGCCTGTTCTATTTCACCCCTAATTATTTTGCTACTCACTCATTGTTGTGTGTTTTACCTGGGGTACACTCTATTTCAGGAAGGTATTCCATTTAATAGATATATCACAATTGGTTTATCTATTCATCTGTTAGTGGGAATTAGGATTATTTCCAGTTTTGAACCATTACAAGCAGATCTTCTGTGAGCTTTTTGCCCCTATATGGTCATGCACTTTCATTTCTCCTAGGTAAATACCCATGAATAAAGTGGGTGGGTTATAATTCAGATGCCTGCTAAACTTTTAAAGAAATTATTATCAAAAGGGAAAGTGCGGAGGGGGGGAAAGAGGGTATTACCATGGGATTTTTTTCTAATCATGGAAAATGTTAATAAAAATTGTGAAAAGAGGGCTGGAGAGATGGCTTAGTGGTTAAGCACTTGCCTGTGAAGCCTAAGGACCCCGGTTCGAGGCTTAGTTCCCCAGGTCCCACATTAGCCAGATGCACAAGGGGGCGCACGCATCTGGAGTTCGTTTGCAGAGGCTGGAAGCCCTGGCGCGCCGATTCTCTTTCTCTCCCTCTATCTGTCTTTCTCTCTGTGTCTGTTGCTCTCAAATAAATAAATAAAAAAATTTTTAAAAAAGTTTAAAAAAATTGTGAAAAGGAAAAAAAGAGAAATTATTAAACTGTTTCCCACAAGTTGTCATACAGCCTTACCAAGACTTAGCATGCTCAGCCTTGCAAACTTTCACTACTCTAAGAAATTTGCAGTAGTGTCACGTAGGTGTTTGTCTCACATAGCTTCTTTGGTGATATGTTTGGTCAAATATTTTCCATATTTTAAAAATCAGGGTTTATACCTTACTATTCATTGTATATGCTGATAATATTTTAAAATACTAGTTGTTGCAGTCCGGTTCACATTGCTGGTAGAAATCACCCAACCAAGAGTAGCTCCTGGGAAAAAGAAGTTTATTTTGGCTTACAGGCTTGAGGGGAAGCTCCACGATGGCAGGGGAAAACGATGGCATGAGCAGAGGGTGGACATCACCCCCTGGCCAACATAAGATGGACCACAGCAACAGGAGGGTGTGCCAAACACTGGCAAAGGAAAACTGGCTTTAATACCCACAAGCCGGCCCCCAACAATACACTCCCTCCAGGAGGCGTTAATTCCCAAATCTCCATCAGCTGGAGAGCTAGCATTCGCAACACCTAAGTTTATGGGGGACACCTGAATCAAACCACCACACTAGTCTTTTGTCAAACTTGCTTTGCAAGTACTTTTTTCCCATTTTAGATCATGACTAACAGGTAAAAATGGTATTCAATTCAATAAATATTTTCTTTGAAACTAATTCTGGACATATCTTGAATATTAATAACTTCATTGAATAGAGCAAAACCCTGACATTTGGAAATTGATGCAAAATATTTGCTGCTTTCTTCATGAAATGCAAAGAGTTTACTTGGATTTGGTTCTTGGGTCATGTGGAAAAGTATGTTTTCCAAATAGGCATAAAGTAAAAACACAATTTATATCATCAGTTTCTTTTCTAACATGTAGTATTTTTGTGCTTATCCTATTAGTATAAGTAGTAATTATGTACTATTATTGCATTAGTAATTACTGAAAGAATCTCTATACTATTTTATTATACTTATTTTTGCTACATTACTATTTCCAGCTACATTTTTTCATTTTCTTTAATTTTTATGAATTAGAAACTTTGTGTAGACACATCACATGCTGGTACCACCATTTCCCTCCTCCATGCCCTGTACCCCAATCCACTAAGGGCCCTCCTTAGTGGGATTGCTGGTATTCCCCATGGAGTTGTGAGTGATGAGTTGTGAGACCAGCAGTCACTCATTGTGTGTGTGGGGGGGGGGGGATAATGTCTCTGAGTATTCCCTCCCAGCCCATAATCTTGGTTCTATCACATTCTGATTTGGTTACCAGTTCCAGTTATGGGTTCATTTCCACTGAGTAGATCTCATAGCTAATGAGAAAGCCATTAGTTACCCACCTAGGCTGTCTGCCACTCTTGTACAGGTGTGTATATCTTGTTAGGTGGGTTGTTTACATACAGCAGTGTCCCCTCCTTTATCACAATATTGTTGGCCATTTTTCCCCAGTAGCTCATATAGTACTTTTCAGCACTATACAGGTAGAACATCTGGGAACTGGCTTCCTTTCAGATTCACCTGTATCTCTTGATGTTCTGCGTTGGCAGCATGTGGCATCTTCAGCAATAGGGTCTTATCTTTTACCTCAAGTGGGGATAGAAGTCTGTCTTGTTTTGGGGCCTCATAGGTCTCTCCATTCAACAGTTCAATATGGATTGTAACCAGTATCTGGTAAGCAGAGCCAAGTGTTTTAGGGTTAGGCTTCATCACACCCTCTCCAGGGCCCTTCTTACCAGACAATCCCTCCATGCTTCTATTGAGGATTATATCTTTTATTTGCTATCCAGGAAGGTTTCTGTGGTACCAATTCATTTTGTATTTGTTTTGTGTATATCTCACTGTTCCATCCTGTTCCCCTACCCACAAGCAATATGCTCTGTAAGTGACTCTCCTATGGTAATTTGATTCAGGTGCCCCTCATAAACTTAGGTGTTCTTAATGCTAGATTCCCAACTGATGGAGACTTTGGAATTAATGCCTTCTGGAGGCAGTGTATTGTTGGGGGAGAGCTTATGGGTGTTATAGCCAGTTTCCCCTTGCCAGTGTTTGGCACATTCTCCTGTTGCTAATGTCCACTTTATGTAGGCCTGTAAGCCAAAATAAACCCCCCTTCTCCCACAAGCTCCTCTTGAGTGCATGATTTTTACCAGCAAAGTGAACCTAACTACAATACCATGGTAATTCCCTCCCCTTCTTCCCCCTTTGAAATTCCACTCTCCATTGTACCCCTTCCCCTTCTTAGTCAGTCTCTCTTTTATTTTGATGTAATCATATTTTCTTCCTTTTATGATGGTCTTGTGTAGATAGTGTCAGGCATTGTGAAAGCATGGATATACAGGTCATTTTGTGTCTGGAGGGAGCACGTTGTAAGGAGTCCTACCCTTCCTTTGGCTCTTACATTCTTTCTGCCACCTCTTCCATAATGGACCCTGAGCCTTGGAAGATGTAATAGAGATATTTCAGTGTTGAGCACTCCTCTGTCACTTCTTCTCAACACTATCTTCTCAACACTATGGCTCCTTCTGAGTAATCCCAAGGTCATTGCCATCTGAAAGGAGAAGCTTCTCTAAACCAAAAGTGAAAGTAGCATTAGTATATGGCTATGAACATTAAGAGAAGTGTTACTGGGCAGTTTGGTGAGCACAGTATAAACATTTAGCCAGACACCAGTAGACATTACATCCCTAGGGTTCATGACTACCCCTGTTGTAGGTTTTCAGTATCAAGGATGTATTCTCTCTCATGGAACAGGCCACCAGTCCAATTACAGAGCTGTTGCATTCCCCCATAACTGTTGTATGTTTCTATATTGTATCATTTTCTTGTCAAGTCCCTATTTCAGGTTGTGGTTTGATTTTCTTGACGCTCCTTGGAATTCATTCTTGCATTTAATCATGTCTTCATTAACTTTAATGAGCTGTTCATTGAAATCCTCTATTTGTTGACTCAGCTTCAATTCATTTATCTCTCTTTTGAGGTCTCTCTGGATTTCCACCAATAAGTTAAGCCTAGTGACAAAAGCTGTGTGCTGTAAAGATGATTTTGTTGCATTTTATTTATAATATTGCTTTTTTTTTTATGCTTTCCTTACAGTTCAGTGATTCACTTGGTCAGGTTCACATAGCTTATTAATGCTTTTATTTTAGGATTCTATTTATATTGTCTCTTCTATGTTTTCCTTGGAGGCTTCCATTCCAGGCTTTTATTTATTTATTTATTTTTGCCTATGGTCTACCCATCTCTGTGGTAAGTCTTATTTTGTTTTCAAAAAAGAAGCAAGAATTTGTCCTGTTTTGGGTTTGAGCCTGGTTGGAGTTTGATGGTGTTGTATCCACAGATGCACAGGATTTGGAGGTTGCAAGTGAGTCAGCAACTCTGGGTTGGTGGCTCATACAAAAGCTGTGGTTGAGCCAGGGCGTGGTGGCACATGCCTTTAATCCCAGTACTCAGGGGGCAGAGGTAGGATTGCTGTGAGTTCAAGGCCAGCCTGAGACTACATAGTGAGTTCCAGGTCAGCCTGGGCTAATGTGAAACCCTACCTTGAAAAAACAAAAAAACAAAAGCATAAAGCTGTGGTTGTAGCTGGGGAATCTCCTCAGGCCACCATCCCAGCTGTGCCTTGCCTGTGGGGCTCAGCAGCAGTAGTACTTGCCCAGCTCCCACACTGTATCCTAGCTGAGCAAGTTGTGGAGGATGCTCTGGTCCCCTCTGGGGAATAGTTGCCAGATATTCCTGAGCTCCCTATCTGAAGTGCTGGTAGGTGGATGCTGGTGGCTAGAAAGTGGAAGAGGTGTGGGGAAGTGGATGTGCCTCCAGGATCCAGGAACCACGTCTGAAGATGGTCAGAGGAGGAGGCTGGTGGGTAGGCTTAGGTATGCAGAGGAAGGCAATGGCATGGCTTGGTGCAATCATAGGAGGCAGCAGAGACCCGAAAGATCTGCTGAGACTGGTGGCATTGGGACCCTGGGGATTAAATCGCGGGGATGGGACCCACAGGCACTGGCTGCTGGTAGGACAGAAGAAGCATGGGCCCTATTCCTGGCACTGTGGGGACCCGCAGGGACCAGAGGTGCAGAGACAGGTGGAGCAGAATGGGGCCAAAGTGTGGGCCCTAGCTGTGGCACCATGAGGACCTACAGGGACCAGAAGTACAGGGATAGATGGCATGGAGTGGGGTGGAAGCATGAGCCCTAGCTCTAGCTCTGGCTCTGGCTCTCTAGCTCTAGCTCTGGCTCTCCGGCTCTGGCTCTCTAGCTCTAGCTCTGGCACTGTGGGGATCCTCAGAGACCAGCTGGCAAGGACCAGAGGCACGGGGTGGAGCAGAACTGTGGGTCTTGGCCCTGGCAATCTGGGGATGTATAGCATCCAGTGGCATGGGGAGGGGCTGAAGTGGCACAGGGTGGGGAGGAGGTGTGGACCTTAACTCTGGCACCATGGGAACCCAAGGGACCACTTCTGCAGGACCTGTGCCATGGAGTAGGGCAGAAATATTGGCTCTGGCTCTTGCACAAGTTCCAAGGGGAAGCATATGTGCTGGTGGTGAGGAGTGGGTAGAAGCATGAGCCTTGGCTCTAGCACCTAGGGACCCTCAGGGCCTGAGGCAGGGCAGAAGGGTGGGCTTTGGCACTCTGCAGATTCGAGGTGTGAGGACCCGGCACAGGGCAGATGAGAGTGGCCTATGATGCTCAGATTCTCTGCGTGGGAGACACAGGGATCCACCTGTGCCGGGGGCCAGCGGCAGTGGTGTGGAAGTGTGGCTCCACTTCCTGCACTATGTGTATACTACGCAGTGGATTGCTTCCCTCTCTGAGTGGCAGGGCATGGAGGAAGGCCTGTAGGCAGACTGCCCTAGCTACCTGAACTCAGCTGGCTGAGTTAGGCACCAGTCCACCCTAGCCAGTGGTGGCTATGACCTAGCTGTGTCCAAAAGCCTGTAGGGAATTCCTGAATATGCACCCCCATGCCCACCCACTAGAGGTCCTTTAAGACCTGTTGATGCTGGAGTTCCCCTCCCCCCATTCTTTCCTGATTTCACCCTGGAGCTGTAACGTGGAAGTTCCCCTCATTTTAAATCTTTTCTTTTTAAAATTCCTAATCCTGTTCATGATTTCTCTTTAACACTTTTTTTTCTCAAAAATCAAAACTTGAGCAGGGTGTGGTAGCACACACATTAATTTAATCCCACCACTCAGGAGACAGAAGAGGATGGCCATGGGTTCAAGGCCACCCTGAGACTACAGAGTGAATTCCCAGTCAGCCTGGACTAGAGTGAGATCCTACCTTAAAAAAAAAAAAAGAAAGAAAGAAAGAAAAACTTGAACTTGGTTGTAAACAAAAATACCCTTTTACATAATAGGTTAAGGCATTGTCAGCACAACATCTATATTAAAGTGCAGCATTTGCTGAGTTCTAGCATTTTCTTCTATAGCCTTATACCCAAACTGATGACATGCTTGACATGTATAAACTTATATTTTTAGTTGTCTGAAAACTTAGAAAGTGTTCTTACCAATTCATATAAAAAAATTTTATAATATTGTGTGGTAGTTAATAGTAATAGAAAAGTCAAAGATCAGGCTAAGATGGTCGATATTCCAAAAATCACTTCAGTCACATAAATAATCTTACTAATATGTTGCAGTTGCATTTCTAAAAAAAACTCTTTCACAGAATAGCGATTATGTTTGATTGAGTGTGCCACTGAAACTTCACCGAGTTGTTTAGCAGAGAATAGATCTAGCAAAAACCAACTCTTGGGTTCTTTCCCATCAGGTCAAAATAAATGTATTCAAAATTAGTCTTACCCATGTACTTCCTTTAACATCTAAGTTGAATTCAGTATTAACAAATGACCCATAATGGGAAGCATTTTGTTCCTATTTAAGTGAGAAGCTCTCTACATCAAAACTCAAAGCAGAGCTGTACTCTTTCTCCCCTTTTAACCTACCAGCTTTGACAGTCAACAATGACTTAATTATATCTTGGAAATTAATACTTAGTTTAATAAATATAGCTCTATGGGCTGGAGAGATGGCTTAGCGGTTAAGCGCTTGCCTGTGAAGCCTAAGGACCCCGGTTCAAGGCTCGGTTCCCCAGGTCCCATGTTAGCCAAATGCACAAGGGGGCGCACGCGTCTGGAGTTCATTTGCAGTGGCTGGAAGCCCTGGCGCGCCCATTCTATCTCTCTCCCTCTATCTGTCTTTCTCCCTGTGTCTGTCGCTCTCAAATAAATAAATAAAAAATGAACAAAAAAGAAAATATTTAAAAAAAAATAAATAAAATAAAAAAATAAATAAATATAGCTCTATTTTCTTCAACTCAATTTACCCAGAAGTAGGAATTAAGTACAACCCATATTTACTTTGTAAAAGGCTGTTTGTATCTTGTATTTATTATCTTTTAAACCTCTCCTACCCACCATTTTCAGCATTTAATTCAGAAAAAAAAAATCAATAGAACAACTGTTTCCAAATTAAGTTTCATGGTACACTCCTAGCTAGAGATGATAAAGAGCTACAACTATAAACCCTGCCCAAAGGTGTCAAGCTGCTGTGCCTTACTTGTTCCTCTTTGGGACTGATAATGAAGGAAGTTTCTTTTAGGCAGTTGCAGTTAGAAATTGAGGCCTAGAGAGAGCCACGAGATGCCAACCCACATGCCACCTCGCCCTGACACAAGAAGGGAGCTCTTGGCAGGAATGCAACTTGTGTCTGATCTAGACAGATCAACAGTGTCCCCTGCTGCCGGCCCCCTTCGACTAGTGAGCTACCTAGATAGATGGTGGCCCAGGTGGGCTGGTCCTAGGGTCCATCCTCCAAATCTACAAGCCAATGTGTCTTCCCCTTACAAACTGAATCTGATGAAAGCATCTATTTTGTTGTTGTTGTTGTTTTTATTTTTCGAGGGGGTCTCACTCTAGCCCAGGCTGACCCGGAATTCACCATGTAGTCTCAGGGTGGCCTCGAACCCACGGTGATCATCCTACCTCTGCCTCCCGAGTGCTGGGATTCAAGGCGTGCACCACCACACAAGCAGAAAGTATATATATTTTCTTTACTATAAAGGCAGCAGCCTTCTTCTTCTTGTGGCTCTCTCTGGATTCCCTCACTTCTCTGCTTGGATACTGTCGCAAGTGCTACAATAGTAAAGAGGCGATTATGTTGATTCCCTTTACATGCTTTATTCACTCTTCACACATGTAAATTAAGCCAATTCCCTTTTCCTTATCCTCTCAACTATCCTAGCCTCCTGGCCTTAACCCCCTGGGGCACTCACAAAGGACTTCACTTGGTCCTCAGGTGGCAATGTCTAGGTCCCTGCCTTGCTCCTGCCTGTACCAGGCTGCAGAGGGGTCCCACAGGCTGCTGCTTCTCCTTGCAGCGGGTGTCAACACACAGCGAGAGACACGGAGTTTGCCTCTCTGAGTGGAGTGACAATTTCCTGAGCTTTTACTGGGGTTCTTATACCCATTTTTTCCTCAGTTATCCAGGCTGTTGATAGCTACTTTAGGGCTAGCTTATTCACACATCAGCTCACAGAGGTTCTCCGGTCTTGGTCCCTGGTTACCATGAATGCCTTGTCACTGCTGAGTGAGTGCCCCATTTCTACTTCTAATTTTTGCTTCTAGCAGCTCCCATTTTGTTTCTGTTGCTTCTAACTTCACATGTTTACGTTTAATTATTGCTCCTAACAGATACACTGGAGTGGCTTCCCCTCTCATCTAGTCTGGCTGGGTTGGGAGGGGGAGCATAATATTGTTTCTACCTGCTGCGGCTTTACAGTCTGCAGCAACTTCTTACTTTAATTACATGTATGATTTTCCTCTGGTCTCTGAATCTACCATGAGTGTATTTGCCTTACACTCCAGATCTACCACGGGGGTCCTTCCTCTAACTGTAGACCTGTTAGCCATATAATTTCTCTAAGCTTGGGTAACCATGGGTGTAACTCTTTACTACTCAATTCTCATCTGAATAGTTTCTCTCTGCTATTCTCCCTTAAGTCACCACCATTTGCCCTTTTAACTTTCTTTTATGGGGAAACCAGGGTGGGCAGTATGGGGGTTCCTTCTAAATCTCCCTACATAAACACCTAAATTTTCTGTTCCATGTGTTTATTCACGCAAAACCTCAATTTATTTTAAACAAATCTCACAAACTGCTGTGTTTTCCACTTGAGTGCGTACTTCCTTCTTCCCACATGCTTCTCACTTACTCTAGCCTTCTTCCTACATCCCAATGTCCCTTAAGTAAACCCCACAAGTGCTGAACTCTCCCTAAATAAACTTAATAATTCATCATTTATCCTTCTTGAGGTCATTTTTATCAAATCTTTGTTAAAAATAGAACAGGACCTAAAGTTGGGATTCATAAATTCTGAGGGACTTATCCTGAACCTTAGAATTCTGCATAAATAATATGGTAGCATACTAAATGTTCTAAAACAATTCTACAGGCAATTTTTTTTTTTTTTGGTAAACTTTCTCTTTTTAAGCCACTTCCTTGTCACCAACAACAGCACATACTCTAAGACATAAGAATATCCTACTTTCTGCCAAAGTAGGGGACTTCTTTGTGTTTTACGTGTGTATACTATGGGTAGTATGGTGGGTTGAACATGTACATGTGTCTGCAAATGTGCATGCCCTGTGCACATGGAAGCGAGAGGGAAGACTAGCTGCTCACCTCCCCACCATTGCCCATCTGCATGTTTCCTCAAGGCAGAGTCTCTCAGGGATTCTCCATTCTCTCCTCTCCACAGCACTGGGGTGACAGATGTGTGTGACCACACTCAGCTGTGTATATGAGGGCTGGGGAATTGAACTCAGGTGGTCTCAGATCCTTTCAGCTCCTCATATTTATTCAAGAAGTGCTCTTACACACTGTGCCATTTCTCCAATCTCAAGTTTCTGTTTTTATTGACATTTTATGAACCTTGTTTACTATAGTTTACTATTTGTGGTAGAGCTTCCTTGTAATAAGACATGAGAAGGATGGAAACTCAGGTCTTTGACTTTTTTCATCATCTCCCACAATATTAGAACTATTGTAGTGAAATTTTAGAGGGTTTTAATACAATTTAATTTTATTTTTACCTGTCTCTAGTTGGGAGTACAGAAGAGCAGTCAAATGTATAATAGAGCAGGCAAGTAGATGAACTATTTAGAAATTCAATAATGTATATATGGAGAGATGGCTTAGTATTTAAGGCACTTTCCTGTGAAGCCTTACAACCTAAGTTTGTTTCCCCAGTACCCACATAAAGCCAGATGCACAATGGCACATGTAGCTGGAGGCCCTCGTGTGTCCATATTTTTCTCTCTCTCTCTCTTTCCTAGGTGTGGTGGTGCATGCCTTCAATCTCAGCACTCAGGAGGTTGTGGTAGGAGAATTTCTGAGTTTGAGGTCAGCCTGAGACTACTTCCAGGTCAGCCTGGACTAGAGTGAGACCCTACTGTGAAAAGAAAAAACGCTAAAACAATAACAATAAACAAACACTTGGAGGAAATGAGAACCTCTAGAGGAAAGGAAGGGTCTAGCCCCTTTGGGGTCTACCTAAGTCTTATTAAGAACAATGAAAAGATTTGACACAGTATGTTTGAAAGCAATGATTGGAAAAAAACTTTCATGTTGGTAGCCCAACAACTTCAGATTACTTTTTCTTTGGTTGTCCATACATTGATCTGTGCCCATTTGAAAATGTCAAAGATAAATGCAGAGAAGTGGCAGGGTAGAGAGAGGCTGACTGTGTCCCTCCCTGTAAAGTAATTGACTTGGGGGTTTTCAGTAAGTGATAAGTGGTTGGACAAGTCCTCTGGTGTAAACTAGGCCTGACTCTACAATCAAGGAGTGCTTTTGCCGCCTAGAGGACTATGGATGTGCTCAAACATGTTCTGCTGGGGAAATGTGCAAGTAGGGTGATGCCTCAAAGAGCTCAGACATTTGGCTCTCATATAGGAGTCAGTATTTGGGTTTGTGTCATAGATGCCATGAAGTAAGGAGAGCATCATAACAATTAAGCAAAGGAAATTTACCTCTTTCCTCTTCTCTTTTGCTACCTGCTTTCAAATTTGCAAGATCTATATGCAAAAGGAAGTATCTGAACAGCCATTGGACTAAATTGGTATGTTGGTTGATTTTCTACTGTTCTAACATAACACTCACAGACTGGGAATGATAGTTAATATTGATTTTTGCCTTGATAGAGTCTGAAATGTAGATAAAACTCTAAATATGTCTAGTTTGTGTGTTCCTAGATTAGGTTAATTGAGGTGGGAAGACCTACCTTAATTGTGGGCAGTGCCATTCCATGGACTGAGCTCTTGGATTAAATAATAAGGAGACGAAGCAGCCATCATCTCTCTCGCCTTCCTGACTGCTGTTGCAGTGTGATCAGCTGCCTCAAGCTTTTGCCACTATGCTGCCTTCCCTACCATGGTGGTGTATCTGCAAACTGTGAGCCAAAGAATTCCTTTTTTAAGTTACATTTGTCACAACAATGATAAAAGTAGTTAATATACTGGACAATTTATAAGCAGTGAAATTCTATTTGACACATGATCGATGAAGCTAGGAAATCCAAAAGTGTATCTTCAGCCTTTGCTGAGAAACTTCATGCTGCATCACCACAAAGTGGAAAGGCAAGTGAGAACAGGTGAGTCAGAGACAAGGTATGTGGTTGAACTCATCTCCTTTATCAAGATCTCACTCCCAACATGCTACTAATCCATCTGTGAGAGCACAGTCCTTGTGCCTGATCATCTCTTAAAAAGATCTCACCTCTTGGGCTGGGGATGTAGGTCAGTGATAGAGTGCTCACTTAATATGTGCAAGAAAACATACATAGGCACACATACAGACACACCACAAAGCCATGGTCTCTGCTCAGAATGTCATTAAGCATCATGGAAAGCATTTTACAGATATGTTCAAAAAAGCAAAATTATAAGGTAACATTTCATTCTGATACAACAGATTATTCATTAAGTCAATGGTATGATTTAGTATTTCCATTAACCTCTCTTTATTCATCTTTAAAAAATTATTTATTTGAGAGAAAGACACACACACACACACACACACAGAGAGAGAGAGAGAGAGAGAGAGAGAGAGAGAAACAGTGGGTGTGCCAGAGCCTCCAGCCACTACAAATGAACTTCAGACACATGGGCCATCTTGTGCTTTACATGGATACTGGGGAATCAAACCTGGGTCCTTAGGCTTCACAGGCAAGTGCCTTAACCAATAAATCATCTCTCCAGACCTCCTTATTCATCTTTTAATGCCCCACTCAGTCCTATCCACATATAAGAAAAAAATTGGTTCATGGAGAAGGGAGGGGAGGAGAGGGAAAGGAGAAGAGGAGAAATGCTAGAGTGTCAATATTCTCTTTAAAGGCATATTCCAGTGACCCCTCACATTTTTCTACTAGTCCCTACCTCCTAAATGTTACACCATCTTCCAAGAACATCACAAGCTGATGAACAAGTCACCAGTTTTGAACTCATTCTTTGGTCCAGACAAGCCTTGAACTTGTGATCTTCCTCAGCTCCCATGTAGGTGAGATTATAGACATGTGTCAACAGGCTGGCCCTTATTCAGATCTTAACTCTATGAAGCAGTAATCTGGTGACCAGCATTTTACTATGAAGAGATGGAGATGTAGGGTGGTTAAAATGTATTTCCTGAGATATGTAGTAGTAAGCCATGGTTTTATATGCAAGGTGCCTAACTCCAAATGACTTAGTTGTGTTAGAAACCAGTGAAAGGTTTCCATGCTAAAGGACAAATCATGACTTGGTGTCTGCCTGGATACATGCTAAAAGAAAGGATTATCTAATTGAGGTTTTGAGTGTTGAATTTGCATAAGGTTGTCTGTATGTATTTGTGTTTTGCATGGGATATAATGGAAAACTTGTTCAGAGAAAAAGGAAATTGGGGGTTTAGTAATCGTAAACAGTCTGATGAAAAATGCTCTAATGGTGTTGTAGTTGGGTAAAATGAAGGAAGGCACATGAAATTGCTACACAGAGGAAAAACGTTTAACATTCTACATTAGAGCGCAGAATAGATGGGACTAGACAAGAGAAATGAGAGGAAATCTAGACCTGTGCCATGGGCCCAAATCACATTTTGATCTGTTTTATGAACTGGTATTACCTATAACAGTCCCTTGGAAGATGTTCAATGTTTGGTGAATGTAGAAAAAAATGGTGAAGAAGATTTATTGGAGTTAAAGTATTTGGAAGTAGAGAACTATTAAAAATTGGTTATTGTTTTGAATATGAGTGTAAAAATACCATTACAGGGCTGGAGAGATGGTTTAGCGGTTAAGGCACACGCTTGCGAAGCCTAAGGACCCAGGTTAGATTGTCCAGATCCCACTTAAGCCAGATGCACATGGTGGCGCATGCCTCTGGAGTTCGTCTGCAGTGGCTAGAGGCCCTGGCGTGCCCATTTTCACTCTGTCTCCTCTCACCCCTCTCTCTGTTGCTAATACATAAATAAATAAGTAAAAATAAATCTTTAAAATATACAATTACTTTTTTTAAGTTTTATTTTATCTTTTTTTTTCAAGTCAGGGTCTGGCTCTACCCTAGGCTGCCTGGAGCTCATCCTGTAGCCCCAGACTGGCGGCCTTGAATTCATTGCTATCTTCCTACTTCTGCTTTCCTCGTGCTGGGACTAAAGCCACATCCAGCTTTGATTGAATTTTCCATTTTTTTTTTTCCAGTAGACTCTTTACTTTTAGACAGGTCTGGCAACTAAAAAGTCGTAAATATTAAACAGGTAGAGAGACTTTGATGGTAAAGTGTTTTGGGTAATTTCCTCTCCTGTGTTTCACAAAGGCTGATTAAACAATAGTCGGTTTAACTATTTTCAGTGAAACAAGTAGGCCCTGAATACAATCTGTGGTGCTTGTTGGATCACAGTTTAGGCTGAACCAATTAGAGGGATGTGGAAATAAAGAGGATACACGACCTCAGGAGCAGGCAGGTTTTTTTTAATTGGAGAGCAAGTGACAGGGAAGGTCAGCCAGCCCCACTCCTCAGGTTGTGGTTGCCTCACCCAGAAGCATCTGAGCTGGATATTTATTTGTTTGATTTTTTTGTTTAGTTTTGTTTTTCGAGGTGGTGTCTCGCTAGTCCAGGCTGACCTGGAATTCATTATGTAGTCTCAGCAGGGCCTGAAACTCAGCAATCCTCCTTCCTCTGCCTCCGGAACGGTAGGATTAAAGGCGTGCGGCACCATGCTCGGCTTGAGCTGGATATTTATATATTTGCTTATTTTTTGGTTTTTCGAGGTAGGGTCTCACTCTAGCCCAGGCTGACCTGGAATTCATTATGTAGTCTCAGGCTGGTCTCGAACTCACGGCGATCTTCCTATCTCTGCTTTCCAAGTGCTGGGATTAAAAGCATGCACCACCATGCCCAGATATTTAAAAGAAAGGACAAGAAAGGCAGAGAATGGCGAAAGGGATGTAACAGGACCATTTCCTTTGTTGACTTGTTTTCCCTGGTAGGACTTTTAGGTTTTGACTAGTTCTTTGATGATAGCAGGGGTTCCATGGCTCCACAGGTGACCTTATCAAGTCGTTTGGGAAGTTAAATATAACCCAAAAGAATTTAAAGCCTGTTTAAGTTCAGCATGTCCCAAAAATTTCTGTGACTGCAATGACTGTTGGGACACCCCCCCCCCACACACACACCAGACTTATTAACCCTTACAGTGCACTATTTTTCTGTCGCTCCCGCTGGAGTAGAGGAGCCAGCTGTAGGATAGGTAGAAATAATGCGTCCAGCTAGAAGCCGCAAGGATGGTTTTAGCTAGGCAAGATAAACGCTCCAAAGTTTCTATCAGGCCAGCCCCAAAACACCTAGCGATCCGCAATGCGCTTGCCCAAACAGCAGCAGCCCAGCTCGAGGGAAACATCGCATAGGAGAGGAAGTGGAGGGAACGTTTTGAGAGGGAAATAGAACCCTGAACAGAAACGTAGCGTGCGCTGATAGTATTTACTTATTTATTTTTAATCCTGCACAAACCGCGTTGTCAACTTGCAGATCCCGGCATTCTCTCCTCCCCATGGGAACCAATGATGAAGCTCCAAATTCCCTCAGCCAATCACGCTCTGATTTACGAGTCACTGCGTTGCATTCTGGGATTTGTGGTTTTTACGTGGCAACACCACAGCGTGGTGAGGCACTGTGCTGGCCACGCGCACTATTCAAAACGAGAGCTCCGTGTTATACTTCCGTGAGTCTCCAGGAGAACCTGTATTTATAGTGCCCTGAAAGCTTTACACTCCTCAACAATCATACTTTTTTTTTCCTCTCAGTGTCACGCGCAAGAAAACTCCACTATTCTCATATCCCGGCCCTTTCCACTGGGCTTCCCCCATCCTTTAACCGTCAGCTTTAAGGTCTCGCGAGAACTTCTCTTTTCGGCGTTGTCATGCCTCCGGTGAGGCGGTCCACGCCAAGATTGACACAGGTCACAGCCAACTGAATCGCCCTTTAACTAGCGCCTGGACAACGTGCGTGGGGGGGCGGGCTCCGTGACCTCCGACCCCGCCGTCCCGTGGCGTCGCCGCTCCGCCCCGCCCCCCCGCCCTAGTGCGTAGCGGAGGAGGCGGGCTTTGGCCGCTCGCCCTGGGGAGCGAGTGCGGAGGGAGTGGGAGCGAGACGGCCCGAGTGGAAGTGTCTGGCTTCCAGGAGAGTCCGGGCCGTGCGTCCCAGCGCCCATGAGCTCGTCTTCCCGCGGGCAGCGCCGTCGTTAGGCCGCCCCCGTCGCTTTCGCTTTCCCCTGGAGCAGGCCCAAGTCTCGCCGCCGAGGGGCCGTGCTGTGGAGGCGGGCGCTTGTGCAGAGCGTCGCCCCGCGACCCTGGAAGTGGGTTCCGCCGCGGTCGAGAGGAGGAGCCCCAGCCGCAGCGGCAGCCGCAGCCTCCGCGCCGGCGGGCGGGATCGAGGCCGGCAACATGGCGAGCGCCTCGTACCACATTTCTAATTTGCTGGAGAAAATGACATCCAGCGACAAGGACTTTAGGTGAGGCCGAAATCCAATCCCCTTACCCCCCACCTACCTCGGGGTCCCCCCTTCCGCGGCCCTGGCCCTCGCGCAGGCCTCGCGCTCCCCGGCCCGCCCCTGAGCCCCGGGATCCCCGCGGCGCTCGTTCCCGCCCCCTCCCCCATCCTTCCCTCCAGGCCGTTGTCCGCCTGCACCTTTCTCCTTTTCCGCGTCTCCCAGCGTCCCCACCGCATTGTTTGTCCCCGTCACCCTCACTCCAGAGCCACCAAAGTAGTGTCCCACGTAGTGCAAAGGGGGCGAGAGCATCCCCCCGGTCCAGGCCGGGAGGGCGGGCGGCCGGGCCTACACGCCGGCCTTCCCGCGGCGCTAGGCCGCTCTGCCCTGCACGCCGGGCCCTGCTTCTTGCTCGCCGGGCCTGCAGCAGCCTCCTTCCCCGCATGTGCCAGCGGGTGTAACGAGGAACTTTGTTTTTGAGCTCTTTCTTTGCTGGTTGGATTTTTCTTTGGATAATTCCTTGTCTTGGAGGGCGGGGGAGTGGGAAGAAGGGGGAGGGGAGTCGGTGTGGAGGAAACTTGGCCCACTGGGTTTTCCCGCCAGCGTCGCTGTCAATTTGCCTGCTCAGGTCAAACCCACGCAGGATCTCGGGGTTTCAGGCTTCGTAGCCCGACATACAAAATCACTGCCACGGGGTAAATTGCTGAGCCTTGTAGAAACGAGCCCTTTTTTGCAGAGGAACTAGTGAACATGAAACCCTGTTACGTTAATTCTGTTCCAGGAGACTTGGACTGTTGGTTTCAAGTTCTTGTTACGTGCATACTAAAGATGTTGTATTTTCACAGATTATCTTAGTAGTGTTGTTTTTCTTTCTTTAGAGTGATGATTGCATCCCTCTCATCTTGACCCACTGTTCCTTCACAAATAAGCCTTAGTTAAAAGAAAAGAGGGAAAGCCTTTTTATGTGGTTTTTTTTTTGTTGTTCTCTAACGCTTCAGTAGATGTAATTTTGAACTTTTGATTTAAAAGTTTGTCTAAAGAACTTTGAGTTTTGTTGTACGAACTACCCGTTTTAACACCTGAGCATTTGTGTCCAGATCCTATCTGAAGAAAATTACCGAGAATTGATTACCTTGTACCTAGTTAAACTGATATGCTGGCATATTAATACGGTCAGTGAAATCAACTGTTGCTTCTATGACTCCAAAACCACGTATTCTTAAAAAAAAAAAAAAGTTTTGTTACCAGGGGATCTTTTAAAGTGTTAAATGTGTATCCCAATGCTAAATATTTTAGCGTTGTGTTAGGGGATAGAAGTGACAGATTTAGGGCATTTTGAAGTTTTACATTTGTGTAGTTAATAGTTATAGAATCAAAACTGCCCTGCTAGATTCCCTTTGAATCTTCGTTTGCCCTGAAACCTTCAAATTTAAATAAATGAATGAAATATACACAAAACTCTTTTTTAAACTATAAGATATGAATGTGATTCCAGTCACTGCAAAGGAACTCCAGATGCATGTGTCACCTTGTGCGTCTGGCTTACATGGGTACTGGGAAATTGAGCCTCAAACCGGGGTCCTTAGGCTTCATAGGCAAGTACTTAACAGCTAAACCATCTCTCCAGTCCCTGCTTTGTTTTTAAGTAAACATTTTAATGAAAGAAATAGCAATTCCTTGATGTAAACTAGTGATTTCTGAACCTTTGGGTTGGTGTGAATCACAGCATTGCTTGGAGGATTGAGTATACTATTGATACAGTTCTAATGGTTAGCTAATATTATCTTTAGTATAATGACTTTCAGTAATTTTACATTAAAATATTTTTACTAACTCTGTTTTAAAGACTTTTTTTAAAAAAAATTATTTATTTATTTGAGAGCGACAGACACAGAGAGAAAGACAGAGGGAGAGAGAGAGGGAATGGGCACGCCAGGGCTTCCAGCCTCTCCAAACGAACTCCAGACGCGTGCGCCCCCTTGTGCATCTGGCTAACGTGGGACCTGGGGAACCGAGCCTCAAACCAGGGTCCTTGGGCTTCACAGGCAAGCGCTTAACCGCTAAGCCATCTCTCCAGCCCATAAAGACTTTTGTAATATATCTTAACCATATGGTTAACAAGTCTTTGGAACTGAAACACATTTGTACATCACATTTCAAATAATTTTTTTATTTAATTAATTTATTGTAAGTAGTGAGAGAGAGAGGGAGACAGAGAATGGGTGCTCCAGGGCCTCTAGCCACAGCAAACAAACTCCAGATGCATGCGCCCCCTTGTGCATCTGGTTTCATCTGGGTACTGGAGAATTGAACCTGGGTCCTTTGGCTTCATAGGCAAGCGTTTTAACTGTTAAGCCATCTCTCCAGCCCCACATTTCAGACATTTCAAAGGCAAATTAAAATAACATATTTGGAATAAGGTATTTTGAGTATTTATATTTTCAGTATGTAGGTATTTACATAGTTTCTAAGAAAATGATGCTTGGTTCTCATTAGAAATTTACTTTGTTGTAAATACCAAGATTTGTTATTACATATTTTAAAATAAAATTGCCAGAAGGATTTGAGGACAAGGTTAACTAATATGGAATGCATATGTAAAACACTACTTTGTGCTAAGGAATGGAGAAAAAAAAAACAACGCAGTCAAATGAAGGAACAGTTTTATTGAGAAAATCCAAAGAGAATTAAGCATAGTCACCAGATCTGCCCATTGTCATGTGTGATACTTTGTTGTGAATTGTGAGCTCTTGAGCAAGCTGCTCAGTTAGAGGTTAATTATATTTTCACTTCTAAGAGGCTCTCATGCTTGGTAGCTACAAAAACTCTTGTACAGACTAAATCTTTTTAGGTTTGTATTTAGATAACACATTTTAGTAAGTCAGAGGAAGATACAGAACCTAGTACAGACTTTAAACTTTGAACTTTCAGGATTTTAAAACTTTTCTATTCTTGGGCTGGAGAGATGGCTTAGCGGTTAAGCGCTTGCCTGTGAAGCCTAAGGACCCTGGTTCGAGGCTCGGTTCCCCAGGTCCCACGTTAGCCAGATGCACAAGGGGGCGCACGCGTCTGGAGGTCATTTGCAGAGGCTGGAAGCCCTGGCACGCCCATTCTCTCTCTCTCCCTCTATCTGTCTTTCTGTGTCTGTCGCTCTCAAATAAATAAATAAAAATTAAAAAATAAAATAAAATAAAAAAAACATTAAAAATTAAAAAAAAAACTTTTCTATTCTTGTATTTATTTGCAAGAGTGGATATTGAGAATAGGCACTCCAGAGCCTCTAGCCTCTGCAAAAAATCCCATATGCATGTGCCACTGTGTGCATCTGGCTTCATGTGGGTACTGGGGAATTGAACCTGGGTTGTTAGGCTTTGCAGCAAGTCCCTTAACCTGTGAGCCATTTCTCCAGCCCCCAACTTTCAGGATTTTATTTTTATTCAACTTTAATATTTTTATTTATTAATTATTTATTAGTGATTGAGAGGGAGGGAGGGAGATAGAATGGGCATGCCAGGGCCTTCAGCCACTGCAAACAAACTCCAGATGCATGTGCCACCATGTGCATCTGGCTTACGTGGGAAATTGGGCCTGGATCCTTAGGCTCCACAGGCAAATGTCTTAACTGCCTCTTCCCCAGCAGAAACACTTAAGTGTGTCAGGCTTTATTCCACCCTCCCTCCCCGAAAACCTTTATACTGCTGTGTATTAGTTACTTAAGTTAAAGACCTTTACGGGTGTGCTCAAGGAGCAAAGAGTACAAATACAATGATTTAGTTAGTAGGCAGGTAATTTTTTAGATAGAAGTGAAAGCTTTAATGTGAATAAACACTCTTAGTACTCAGTGGCTATTAATACTAACTGCAGTGGGCTGAGAACTTACTTTCATATACCTCATTCATTACCTCAAGTGAATCAAACTTGCAAAGAATCAAAAGCTAAAGAAAATACTTCTATCTCTATTCATAATCATATTTCTGTTGCTTAGTTTCATAAATTTGATTTTATTCTTAATGATGCTGGTAAAAGTGGATAGTAAATTTTCTATTAAGAGTTGGGGAAACAGATTTGGGTTAGTTAAGTATTGGCCCTCAGTCAAACAGTAGATCTGGGATTTCTGATATCTCTTTATTAATGAATGCTTAATTTATGCTGCCTCTCTGGGATTTTGACCTGGGACATTCTCAATCAGGCCTTAAATAGAGGTTGCTTCTAAAATTAGGTATATAAAGTATTTTGTTCTGGTAGATGCTTTTACTAATTCTTTTGGAGAAACTTCAGAAAATTGAGTGTATGACTGGAGAGATGGTTTAGTGGTTAAGCATTTGCCTACGAAGCCTAAGGACCCCGGTTCGAGGCTTGGTTCCCCAGGACCGATGTTAGCCAGATGCACAAAGGGATGCACGCATCTGAAGTTCGTTTGCAGTGGCTGGAGGCACTGGCTTGCCCATCCTTTCTCCCCCCCCCCCCCCGCCTCTTTCTCTCTGTTGCTCTCAAATAAATAAACAAAAAAAAAATATTTTTTTAAAGTTGAGTGTCCACTGTTTGCCCTCAGTGAATCTACATGCCCATTGAATGGTTAGGATAGTTTGGTAGAGCACTACGTAGGCATTGGGTATTGAGTGGTAGAGAAGATTAAAGCAGAAATTCATGTCAGTGAAGAGATCTGAATGAAGTCTTAGAAGTATGCATGAAAGCACACCCCATGAACGTCACTGGGGAAAGGGGGTGATTTTTTTACAGTATGGTGGCAGCCCTTGGTTCAGGGAAGTTCTTAGGAATAGGGACCTGGTTTTAACTGAATTTTCTTGTCTAGTTTATTGGCCCTCTGACATCTCTCCAAGTGAATTGCATTTCAGTTCCAGAGGAATTTAAAAAGTATGTAAGAATTTAAGAAACCATTGTAAAATCAGCATATCTTTCTCAATGCTATTTGATATAATGTTAAGATAATTTACTATATTGAAGAATATAAGCATTTCCTACCTTGGTTTATGTTATACCAAGTTTATTTGTTTAGGTGGTTTGAATATTGGAAGCTTTAAAATAAAAGTATTGGAATCATAGACTTAAGAGTTGGAAAAACCTTAGATACATTCACTGAAAATCCCTAACAGTCCTCCACCTGGATGTCACTGTCGTCCAATCACCTCTTAAATCTTTGATGGTTATTTCTCAAATTAGTCTCCTGATCTCAGGCTCTTTCCCATCTGATTTGCTATTCACTCTGTTCATTTGTGTTGATGTTTTGTTTTACTCTTAAATATCACAACTGATGGCTGTTTCTTTAATTCCCACTGACTAAAAGATTAGCTTCATACTTCTTAGCTAGTACCTATCTGAATTTACTGAAACTACTCTCCCTCAAATACCTATCTCCTCATGAAACAAATTTAGAGGATTTTCTTTACTTTTCTGTTTTACTCTTAAGCACTGTTGCCACTTTTTATCTTTTGTAATTTTCTTACATAGTATCCCTGCCTTCAGATTAGCCATATTGCTCATTACAGTGAGGAAAAGTAAAGTTAGTGGGTATTCCGTATCTCAGTAAGAGATTGCTAAATGGAACCTGGTTTTGAGTATTGTAGAAGGAAGCGGAACTGGGCTCAGAAAGTGCAGGCAGTTGCATGATTTATCATCCTAAATTTTATAGAGTGCAGATCTCATCTGCATTGGGTTAAGTAGCAGTCACTCATTTGACAAGAGGGAACATTTGGTAGTTACTGTTGCTCAGAAACTTTGTCTACAAGTCTAAGTCTTTTTTTTTTTTTTTTTTAAGTTTTTCGAGGTAGGGTCTCACTCTAGCCCAGGCTGGCTTGAGTCTCAGGGTGGCCTCAAACTCACGGCCTCACGTTGATCCTCCTACCTCCGCCTCCTGAGTGCTGGGATTAAAGACCTGTGCCACCATGCCCGTCTGCAATAGTCTTAAATCTAAGGGAAAAGTATACTTGAACATCAAATCAGTTTGTGATAACATTGAGGTGTTGGTATGAGCCTCAGGTCAGTTTCTGGATGTCATGGGCTACTATTTTTGTTTCTCTGTTCCCACTTCTGGCTATTAACAAAGTTGAGTTATAGGATATTAATTCATGGTGTTTGGTTTGCACTTTGTTGCTTAAGATTAGAAACACCATGGTTCAGGATGGATCATTGTATATCTGATGAGGCAGTTTACATTAAGACTCAATGGAGATAGCAACTGCCTTTAATACCCAGGTATTGTGTTTCTCTTTCTACTTCTTTTTTAATTAATAAATTTATTTATTTGACAGAGAAAGAGAATGAATGGGTGCGCCATGGGCCTCCAGCCAATGCAAACAAACTCCAGATGCATGCACCACCTTGTGCATCTGGCTAACGTGGGTCCTGGGGACTCTAACCTGGGTCCTTTGGCTTTGCTTGCAAACACCTTAACTGCTAAGCCATCCCTCCAGCTTTCTTTCCACTTCTTAACTTACCCCTTACTATCCCTACATGTAACCTGTTTTGGAAAACTGTGTAATTAATTTTACCTTGTGAGTTCAAGTACTAGGCCTTTACTGTTTATAGTAATACGTTCTCCAAAGTTCCTGCAAATACTGAACCATTGCTTTTAGGATTATGAAATTTAATGCCTGTGAGCCTCTGATTCCTGTGTTCTCATCAACTAATTTGTTGATAATCTAGTTCTCTGTGTATGTTAAAGATAACTAGTGTGGTTAATTAGCCATTGAACTCACAGCTAATAACACTGTAACGCATTCCTGAATGAAGCTTATTTAACCCATATTTTTTTCCCAGAAGGGACATCACAGTCTTCCTGAATTTAAAAATGGCAGATGGCACTTCACTACTATGCATGAAATCTATATTGAATTGTAGAATCACCAACAAAAAGTACAAATATGAAAAACAAGGCACTAGTCTAGAAAAAATACTGTTTCCAGTGTGGAAGCTAAAACTCCAGGAAGCAGAATTCTGCTGCATCTGAGAACATGTGTATGTTGTGTGACTCACATTTTTCACCACTCTGCACTTGTCTGCACATGATTATTGAGATGTGAAGTATTCATTTTGGACTTAAAAATAATTTTTAATGGGGCTAGTTTACAGATATGTAGTCTTTGAACTATGAGGATTGACTGTACCCTCCCCCATTTCTACTGATAGCTCTTAATTCAGTGTACCATAAAAGTTTGTATATTTACTAAATTGTAATATGAGCTCCAAAAACAAGGATCACATCTATTTTGACTAGCAGCTCATAGAGTACATGGTATGTACATTTTTCATTGCATAGTGAATGAATGTGTAGAGTCATATCCAGTTTGACTTCACGCTACATATTCATCATTAGTTTTCTTTGTTAAGTAAGTTTCTGCACTCCAACCAGTGAATTCTATCTATAGTTCTTTACTCAGAGATGCTATGCAGGGCCATTCCATGACTATCTTGCAAGAGAAAAAACTCCCAACCCAATGTTCCCCATGAAGTCTGTTCTTCCTATGAGATCTGAATTAGCAGGCAACTCCTTTGGTGTTCTCTTGAGCATTTTTGTTTCTTTTGAATCTTGAGTCTCTTGTAACCCAGACTGGCATCAAACTCATTATATAGCTGATGATGATCTTGGATTCCTGGTCCTTCTGCCTCTTACAGGACTATGTTAGCACCCTCCAGCTTCTCGTTAAAAATAGAATTTTTTTTTTAATTTATTTATTTGAGAGTGACAGACACAGAGAGAAAGACAGATAGACGGAGAGAGAGAATGGGCACGCCAGGGCTTCCAGCCTCTGCAAACGAACTCCAGACGCATGCACCCCCTTGTGCATCTGGCTAACGTGGGACCTGGGGAACCAAGCCTCGAACTGGGGTCCTTAGGCTTCACAGGCAAGAGCTTAACCGCTAAGCCATCTCTCCAGCCCCAAAATAGATATTTTTAACAGTCATGTAAGAATGAGAATTGTCAGTGTAGTATCCCATCAGATGACAAAAGGGTAACAAATTGAGTCTGTGTCATCTCTGCCTTAGATCCATGCCTAAACAGTTGTGTGTGGAACTGACATTGCCTAGTTAACCTTTTTGAGGTAGTATCTTACTCTCTAGTCCAGGAATTGACTATGTAGTCTACCTCCACCTCCGAAGTGCTGGGATTTTAGGTATGTGCCACCACACCCAACCTAGTTAGCTTTTGAGTCTGCTACAAACATCTTTCCAACTGGTCATATAGTCTCCTGATAGGAGGATTTATTGTCTAAATTTTTATGTCAGATGAATGAAAGAAAGTTTTTTTTTTTTTCCATTTTTAAGATTCACATTGAGAAGTCATTCTTGGTTCATTACTATCTCAATCCAGTTTTTCTGATGGTTAAAAGTAATACTGTTGGTAATTTTGCTGGTAGTCAGTTTCAGTTTTTAAGTAGTAACATTTATCTTTTAATCATTGAATCAGTGGATTATTGGAATACATGTTCTATGATGTTGAGGGTTAAGGCTTACTTTAGCTTTTATTTGAGGCTCTTTAGCATAATAGTGACTAACTAAATGATGAATAAAGAGTTGAAGTTGTATACCAGCAAAACTATCAATTTACTTGGGATTATCTACTTAAAGTGATAATCACTGTTTTTTTTTTCAATGAAACCTGCAGCTAGCATTACAAAAAGTCTTGTGTTATAACCTATTGAGTGATGTATGTTAGGTAAAATGGCTAAAAAGTTTTCATTGCTTTGTGTGTATAGAAGCACCTGTATTAATGGTCTGTGTTTCCTTTTTTACTTTAGAATGTTAATGAGAATTTTGTGACTCTGATCTTTTGTTATTGTAATATTTTATAATGAGGAGAAGCTCCCATTAGAATATTGTCAAAGGTTTAAAAGTAAATGTCTTATCTTGTATCGCCCCAATCAATGTGAATACAAGCTTTTCTTCAATTTTTTATAACTTATGTGAGAGAGAGAGAGAAACAGATAGGTAGAGAGAGAATGGGTGCGTTAGGGCCTCTAGCTGCTGCAGATGAACTCCAGATACATATTCCCCCTTGTGCATCTGGCTTATGTGGGTCCTGGGGAATTGAACCAGGGTCCTTTGCCTTAGCAGTTAAGTACCTTGACCACTAAGCCATCTCTCCAGCCCACAGGGCTTTTCTTCATAAGCAGTTTTATAGAACACAGAAAAAATTGAGCTGTGTGCTTGCTGTCACTTTTTGTTTTTTGTTTCTTGAAGTAGTGTCTTACTCTAGCTCAGGGTGGCCTTGAACTCACAGCAATCCTCCTACCTCTGACTCTGAAGTGATTTCCTTACTAAATTGCCAAATTAAGCTGTTTTTGTCCACCTTTACCACAGTACCAGATTATCTCCATAGTTATTTATCAGTTGCATGCTGCAGTAGATGTTAGTTATTGTGTTATTTTAGTTTAAACATGAATTTTGACATTTCTATATAATAATTAAATTTATATTCAACCTTATCTGGTTAAAATAAAATAATAAAAGATGTTAAGTAATTTTTATTGGATTTTTTTCAGGTAGAGATGAACCAAGAGTTATGAGAAAATTTTATTTACTTGTTGGTCTTCATGTGGCTTTATTATGAAGAGTTAATTTTAAAACCATACATTTTCTGTAACCTGCATGGAGAGAAGAAATCTAAAGACTGTATTATCCTCTATCCAGTAGACAACCTTTTATTTAGAGCTATGATCAAATGATATTTCACTTGGGTTTTATTTTATTTTATTTTTTGGTCTAGCCAGCTAAGTGTTACTTTGCCCATGGTTCTTAAGCGGAGAGATGTGGATGCCAGGTAGAATAATTCTAGAATCATTTCTTCATGATTTCAAAGTAAACCTGGCTACCTAGTAATGGGGTGGGGATAGAGATAAGACTTTGTATTGGAAAATTTACACTACTTTCAATTAAATACTATTTCTCAATGTAGTATACAAAGTACTATTTTATCTGTCTGAAATTGAGTTTTAAGTATTGTTATCCTTTTTAAAGTTTTATTTACTTGCAAGCAGAGAGAGAGAGAGACAGAATGGGAGCATCGGGGCCTAAAGCCACTGCAAAGGAACTCCAGATGCATGTGCCACTTTATGCATCTGGCTCTGTATGTGTACTGGAGAATTGAACCTGGTCCTTAGGCTTTGCAGGCAAATGCCTTAACCACTAAACCATCTCTCCAGCCCTTGTTATCCTTTTCTTTAAGTAATACTTTAAATTTGTGATGATTTAAAATTTTTGAATAACAATTTTATTTTAATAGGTTTATGGCTACAAATGATTTGATGACAGAACTGCAGAAAGATTCCATCAAGTTGGATGATGATAGTGAAAGGAAAGTAGTGAAAATGATCTTGAAGTTATTAGAAGATAAAAATGGTGAGGTACAGAATTTAGCCGTTAAGTGGTAAGTTACATATTTTGCTTGCTTACTCTTAAAAACAGATAATTGATAATTAGTCTGGGTCTCATACCATGTCTTCCTAGAAGGTTTTTTTTTTTTGAGAATAAATGTTTAGTGATTATGCTTGATATGTATGGTTATGTTTCCTCCAAAAACAATATGCTTTCTTTTACTTGTTTGCCCATTGCCTGATTTTTGGGGGACAGGGATGGGGGAGCAGAGTGAGGTTAGGATTGAAAGCCCTACTTGACCTCTTACTGTTAATGTTCCAGTAGGTATGTAATATTTTTAAAAAAAGTTCAACGACCTGGAAAAGTAATAAAAATCTTAATAAAGAATGACAGCAGTCAGGAAGCTGAGGCAGGAGATCTCAAAGCCAACTTGGCTACATAGGGAGCCCCTGTGCCAAAGAAGGAAAGGAAAAAGGAATAGGTGAATGCAGATTTAGATGATAATTAGCTTAGAAACCACTGATCATATTATGATTACAAAGTCTACAAAAAGGGTGTGGGGGTTCTGATTGTCTTTTGATAGACAGTGTAGTAGGAGCTTCTTGCATTTGTTACTTGTGGTAGGGCACAGCATTCTAATTTTCACTGAATTCTTTTTAAACTAATTAAAGCCAGGTTTGGTGATACAGTCCTGTAATTCAGCTATTTAGGAGGGTGAGCAGGAGGGATTGAAATTCAAGGCTTGTCTGAACAATTTAGTGAAACCCTGTCTCAAGGTAAACAAGCAAAATGAAGGCAGAGGTTGGCTCAGTGCGAGAGCACTTAGCAAACATACATGAGATTAGGTGCAATCCTTAGTAGTGTTGACTGAATGAAAGAATGCATGAACAGGTAAGATAAAAATTATCATTTATTTATTTATTCATTTTGAGACAAGGTTTCATATACACTGTGCTGGCATTAAAACTTACTGTGTAGCTGAGGATGACCTTTAGCTTCTGATCCTCTTGCCTCTGCCTCTCAGGTTAAATTTATGAATGCCAAATTTTAGACCTTAGTTTACAAAGTAAGTTGTTAGTAAATAAAATACCTGGTTTATCTATGGGATTATCTGTTACCTTGTATGCCACCTTACTTCCAGTATCAGTTTAAGCACAGCATTGCCCTGTTATTTCTTTAGATTTGCAGAAAGGCTTTAAGTTAGTTCCAGGCTAATCTTTTACAATTCTGCTTATAAAAGTAGGCAAAAAGTGAGCAATCATTGGTCAACATAGAATTTCTAATTCTAACATAGAACTTAGAATGGAATTTCTAAACCTGCAGTACAAATTTCTTTAACTTGTGGCCTTTACAAGTTAAAAATAAAATGTATCTTTCAAAAGTGAGGTAGAGCCGGCCATGGTGGCACATGCTTTTAATTCCAGCACTCAAGAGATAGAGGTAGGAGGATCTTTGAAAGTTTGAGACCAGTTTGAGACTGCAGAGTTGAGTTCCAGGTCAGCTTAGGCTAAATTGTGACCCTACCTTGAAAAACCAACAACAATAAAAAGTGATGTAGAAAGCAAGTGATCTCAGCATAGGAGCTAGAGAGTTTTTGAAAACCTTTTGATTGCTTTTATAGTTGGATTTATAAATAAAGAGATGGAGGATCTGTATCTATAGCTTGTGGAGTGTTTGCTTAGCATTTGTGCATCACTGGGCTACATACCCAGCACTGGGTGGGGGGTTTAGGAAAGAGACAGCACACACACACACACACACACACACACACACACAAGTAAAGGAATTAAGTTGTAAATGAATGTATTAGGATAGAACATCATGATAATGGATGAAGAAATGTCTGTGTGTGGGGGGGGAACGGACTGACTTGCTTATCATCCTAAAGAAAGGTTGAGAAATCTTTCACGGATGTCTTTGAAACCTCAAAGAATGGATAGAACTGTTGCAGAACATAAGAGTAAATCTGGAAATCTCCAGACTTTCTTGTAAGCTAGTAACTGATACCAAATCCTGAGTAAAGATAACACTAAAAGGGGAGACCAGACACCAGTTTTATATAAATGTTTAAAGTAAAATGTAGTGGGCTGGAGAGATGGCTTAGCGGTTAAGCACTTGCCTGTGAAGCCTAAGGACCCGGGTTTAAGGCTTGATTCCCTAGGACCCACATTAGCCAGATGCACAAGAGGATGCTTGATCAGGATTTTGTTGGCAGTGGCTGGAGGCCCTGGTGTGCCCATTCTCCCTCTTTCTCTATCTGCCTCTTTCTCTGTCTTGTCACTCTCAAATAAATAAAAATAAGCCAGGCGTGGTGGCACAGCCTTTAATCCCAGCACTCAGGAGGCAGAAGTAGGAGGATTGCTGTGAGTTGGAGGCCACCCTGAGACTCCAGAGTGAATTCCAGGTCAGCCTGGGCTTACCTTGAGAAAAACCAAAACCAAAACAAAACAGGAAAAGAAAGCACACAATATTAAGCTCATCACCCTTACATTACTGGAGTAAAACCCACTTGGTCTTGGTATGTTCTCTTAATTATCACTACATTATATTTCATTTTTTTTTTTAATTTTTTTTGGTTTTTCGAGGTAGGGTCTCGCACTAGACCAGGCTGACCTGGAATTCACTCTGGAGTCTCAGGGTGGCCTCGAACTCACGGCAATCCTCCTACCTCTGCCTCCCAAGTGCTGGGAATAAAGGCATGTGCCACCACGCCTGGCTATGCATGCTTTCTTAATACAACTATTTAATTTCATCATGTTAGCATGGTGTGGTGGTGCATGCCTTTACTTTAATCCCAGCACCTTGGGAGGCAGAGGTAGGAGTGTCAATGAGTTCAAGGCCACTCTGAGACTCCAGAGTGAATTCCAGGGCAGCCTGGTCTAGAGTGAGACCCTACCTGGACCCCTCCCCCTCAACAAAAGGTTAATATGTCAAAGGAAGAAAAATCTGAATTGCAGAGACATAGACTAGATGGCACATTGATTGATTCTTCATTTAGTAAAAGACAATAACAAAAATACTTTTGGTTACTTAGTTTCATTACAGAAGTGAAAACATTTCCATTAACCAGTGTCTTGCTCACTGCTATTAAAGTGAAATACAGATCAAAGATGCTTAATCCCACTTGACAATTCATCATTTGTTTTTAGTAAACATTTAGTAATGTAGGAATTGATTGGTCCTTCTTTAACATTAAAATTTACTTTTATCCAAAAACTCATGGAATGTAAGATGCACTTACATTTTACTAAGGTTAAGGATATCTGCTTCTACTTTGTTTATTTTGAAGAGATTGCCACTACGACAAGATTGGAGTAGGAACTAGCAATTACAAGCATAAGAATTGAAAAAGTGTACTACATGGAAAAATCAAGCCAACCAAAGAAATAGAAACAGTTCAAAGAGGTAGCAGTACATAAACTTTACAAAATTAGTTGTTTTTCATACAAGTATCTCTAGCCATTTAGATATGATGGAATTGAATATCCACATAAAATGTCAGAAAGACAAAATTCTTAGGAGGAAATGTAACAAAAAATGTTACAGTGATCTGAGCGTGGTGGCTCATGCCTTTACTCTCAGCACTTGGGGAGGCAGAGGTAGGAGGATCACCATGTGTTTGAGGCCACCCTGAGACTATGTAATGAATTTCAGGACAGCCTGAACTAGATTGAAACCCTACCTCGAAAAACCAAAAGAAAAAAAAGTTATAGTGGTGATCTTGGAAGGGAGCATTGTATGAAGTAAGGTTATAGTTTTAGCTTTTTTCAAAACTTACAGGGAAGAATGGGAGTGTGACTATCGTAATCATTGATAGAAAAATTTTTACTTGAATAAAAGGAAAGATATCTTATGTCCTTGGATTGAACAACTCAACACCAGAAAATTGCCAGCTCATTATAGGTTAATAAAATGCTAAATTAATTGAAGCTACACAGATTGATTTGAATGTGTTGGAGTTGGGGGTGGGCATGTGTGTAAGGTAGCTGAGCAAATTTTAAAAAGTTTAAGCATTTTATAGGAGTAGTATGCTGACCCTGTAAAAATTTAAAAATATAAACTGTTACCTCTCTAATCAAAGCAGTTTAGGCATTGGGCTATTAATAGACAGTGAAGTATGTTATGAAGATAACACGACCCCGGAATGGGGAAATGAACCTTTTTCAAAAGATTGTATGGTCAGACTGTGTCCTTGTACAGTATCCTGAGTCAAGATCACTATTGTTCAGGATTTCTTTACTATAAATTAGCTTTGCCTGTTACAAAACTTCATGTAGTCGGTCATGGTGGCGTACACTTTTAATGCCAGCACTTAGGAGGCAGAGGTAGGAGGATTGCCACAAGTTCAAGGCTACCCTGAGAGACTACATAGTGAATTCCAGGTCAGCCAGCCTGAGCTAGAGTAAAACCTTACCTTGAAAAACCGAAAAGAAAAAAAAAAAACTTTATGTAAATGAAATCATACAGTATATGCTCTTTTGTGTCATTTGTCTCATCTGTGAAATTTATCCATGTTATTTATATTAGTGTGTATCTCTTAAAAATTAGTAGTCTTGATGTTATAATTTGTTTATTCAGCTGTTTTTGTTTTTTTTTTTTTCCCCAGAGTTTGCTATTGTGTACTGATGAATATTCTTGAACCAATCCCTTTTAGGACATGTGTCTCTTTCTTACTGATGGACATCTAAGAATGAATTTACTATTGTTCATTTAACTTTCTGAGAGAATGAATGCCACATTGCAGGACTTCATGGCAAAACCTTAATCCCAACTATTTAGGGGGCTGAGGCCAGAAAGTAGTTAAGTTTTAGGCCTCCCTAAGCAACAAAGCAATTTAATGGTAGTATGGGCAGTTTCGTGAGATTGTGTCTAGAAGGAAAAGTAAAAAGAGGGCTGGGCCAAGTGTTATAGGTAGGATATGCGAGGTCTTAGGTTAAGTTGCCAGCACCCCAAGGAGGGGGTTTCAGAGTTTTTTTTTTCCTAATAGTAGTTTTGGTTTTTATTTTGTGTTGAACTGGTTTTTGTGGAGAGTGTGAGATGATGATTGTTTCTGTTCTCACCATATGGATGGATATCCAGTTGGCTGTAGCAGATCTTCCTTTCCCTATTCATCTGGCTTTTTGGCCAGAAAAAAAAAAAAAAATCAGTTGAGTAGAAAAGTGTGTGTTCATTTTTACATTATGTTTCTTTGATCCATTTGTCTGTTCTTATAACAGTTTAGCTTTCTTTTTATATTAATCTGATTCAGAAAATTCAGCTTTGGTGCTTTGTGGAGCCAGTATGTCTTAGTTATGGGGAGCTGTCCAGGGTATTCTGTGGACTGTAGAGTATCTGGCCACTGCCTACTGTTTGCAGTAGCATTCTTCTATTCCCCAGTTGTGATGACCAAAATGTTCACGGACATTGCCAAATACCTCTTGAGAAATAGTGTAGTGTAAATATATAGCAAGTCTGAAGTACAGTGTTGTAATTTCTCTTAACTTCATTTTTTATTTCCTAAAAATATTTTGGTTCTATAATGGCTTGTATGATTTATATCTGTTACTGAATTTCTGTATTCTATAAAAAACACGCCTTGTTCATTTTTTATTGGAATTATGTGGAATGAATATATACACAAGTGAGGATTTGTAGCCAACAAACAGAAGGAGGCGCCAAGAGATGGAAAGTTATATAAAAGAAGTTATCTGTCAATGGTGAGGGGATTCCTTATCACTGGGTTATCCAGGTCTAGCAGGGATAGGCTCCAAGGTTAAGGCTTGAGTTGAAAAATGAGGGCTCAGAAGAACTTGACTATGCTCATATTTGAAAGTGACTAGGTACATACATATGATTGTTAATGTCTTCTTGATGCTTGACCTCTTTTGAGTATTAGAATGCTTACTTCAATGACATTTATTGTATATTGATAAGGTTGGTTTTGGGTCAATCATTTTACTTGTTTTCCGTTAGATATTCTGGGACACCTCTTTCCTCATCCTTTGGAAGGGGTAAATACCTGTAAGCAGAAGATTTGGAAGTGGTATATACCTGTAAGCAGAAGATCTGGAAGTTTAACCCAGGGGCCACAGAGGCATCCTGTTACCCTGAAAGGGTCAAGACTATCAATAACACCGAGGCCTTCTTTTCCCCTTTCTTCATAAGTATTTTTTTTTTCATAAGTATACAATGTAATTATCCAGAGGCCACATGTTGTTTCCTACCACAACTAACAATGCAAAAATCCATACAAAAATCATATGCTTACCCCCCTCCCCCGAGGTAGGGTTTCCCTCTAGTTCAGGCTGACCTGGTATTCACTGTATAGTCTCAAAGTGGCCTCACACTCATGATGGTCTTCTTCCTATGCCTCCCAAGTGCTGGGATGAAAGGTGTGCGCCACTACCTGCAGCCCAAATACTCTTAAGCATGAAAAAAAAATTACAAAAATGTAAATCAGTTTCTTGAAGTCAGGTTCACATTACTGGCAGAAAACACTCGACCAAGAGTAGCTTGTGGGGAAGAAAAGGGTTTTTGGCTTACAGGCTCAAGGGGAAGCTCCATGATTTCAGGGGAAAATGATGGCATGAGCAGAGGGTGGTCATCACCTCCTGTCCATCATAAGATGGACAACAGTAACAAGAGAGTGTGTCAGACACTTGCAAGAGGAAGCTGGCTATAACACCCACAAGCCCATCCCACAAAACATACTGCTAATAGTAGGCTTTAATTGCCAGATTGCCATCAACTGGGAACCTAAAATTCAGAATACAGGGAATACCTGAGTCAAACCACCACATTCAGCCCCTGCCCCCCATAAACTGATCATTCAGGTGTCCCCCATAAATTTAGGTTTATTGAAGCTGATGGAGATTTGGGAATTAATGGCTCCTAGATGGAATGTATTGTTGGGGGCAGGCGTATGGGTGTTATAGCCAGTTTCCCTATGCCAGTGTTTGGCGTACACTCCTGTTGCTATGGTCCACCTTATGTTGGCCAGGGGGTGATATCCACCCTCTCTGCTCATGCCATTGTTTTCCCTGCCATCATGGAGCTTCCCCCTCGAGCCTGTATGCCAAAATAAACCTCTTTTTCCCACAAGCTGCTCTTGGTTGGGTGATTTCTACCAACAATGCAAACCTGACTGCAACAGTAAAGTGGTACTGAGGAGTGGGATTGCTGCTAGACACCTGACTGTGGCTTTGACCTTTTGGAGCTGATTTTCAAGAGGAATGTGGAAGGATTTGAAATCTTGGCCAAAGAGACGCCTTGCAGTGCTACAAGTACAGCTTGATGGACTATTCTGGTCAGAGTTGAAAGAACTGAATGCAGTAAGAACTATGGACTCTGAGGCTTGGCTTATGAGGGTGTGTAAGAGCTTTGCTTGGACTGGGCTAGTCAGTGTGAAAAGCTTGCTGTTATGCCCATGTCCTGCGAAGCTGTGTAGGGTTGCTTTGCGTAGAAATGAACTGGTGTAAACAGAGGAATATGGCGCAGAAAGAAAAGTCTTTGGGGATGTGAGGGCGATCTGGCTGCGACATCTGTCACCCCATTGATCGCCAGGGTTGATTTGGCTGATCTGGCTGGCTAGGCGGGTGTCCCCTTCCTCCCTCACCGCTCCATGTGTGTCCCTCCCGAAGCTGCGCACTCGGTCGAGGAGGACGACCTTCCCCGAATAGAGGAGGACCGGTCTTTGGTCAAGGGTATACGAGTAGCTGCGCTCCTCTGCTAGAACCTCCAAACAAGCTCTCAAGAAAAATCTTTGGGTGAACTTCTGCCCATTCAGCTGCAATTGAGAGATTACAATCATTGAGATTGGGCCAGCTGACCTGTACTGGGGCACTAGGAAGAATGTAGACTGTTGGAGAGGCCAGAGTGCTCAAGAAGTGTCCTGTTTTTCAAAGTCTGCTTTATTTCCCTCTGGATTAACAAATTGGTACCCTACCTGGTATTATGGAATATAAGAAATACAGGAAAGAGAGGATCATTGAGTTTGCAACATGGTCTTGTGTTTTAGAAGTGGCCATGGGCAGTGCGAAGCATGTTTGCTGGTTGCCTATTTTATAATACTTTGATTCTTCTGTTTATTTTTTTAAAATATATCTTTTTATAGATTAGGGATATAATTTTTCATTAAATCTGTCATAATCTATTCAGAGTTATGGAGACATAGATGTATAACATAATCCCACATGCCTTTCTTGTGGCATTTGTGCTACTATTGTTTGCTATATATTGCTAAGTGTGTGCATTTCTGTACTTGTGCGATAAAATCTTTTATGTATGTACACATTTATTTTAGTTGAAGGTAAGCTTTCTGGTAAACTTTTTCTGATTATCCAAGTTACCATCTGGTTTAATTTTCCTTCTTTTTTTTAATTAATACATATTTGCGTGCACACACACACGTGTGTGTGTGCTTGTGTGTCAGGACCTCTTGCTGAGTTATATAGTGCTGGGGAATTGAAATTCTGCCACCACGATTTGTAAGCAAGTACTTTAATACACTGACCCATCTCTCCATCCCCAAAATTATTTGCATGTGAGGGAGGGACCCACCAGGACCTCTTGCCATTGCAAATGAACTCCAGACACTTGTGCTACTTTCTGCAAATAGCTTATGTGGAAGTAAAAGAATAGTGGTGGGTAATCCCTTTCCTTAGCTTTTTTTTATACTTGTTTTTAAATTATCTTCAGTTCTGAGAGGTAATTTCACTAGATATGAAACTTTAGGTAGACCTTAATCCATCTGTTTTTCTCATCCAAAGTTGTCTGCTATTCAAATAGTTGTTTTCTAAAAGACAGTTCTGAAAATGTTACAGTTCTGTCCATAGTATGCTTAGTCCAACTATAGCAGACAGCTTCAGTTCCTTAGAGTTCAATTCCCTGGAACCATATAAGAAAGATGCACAAGGTAGCACATGTGTCTGGAGTTCATTTGTAGTGGCTAGAGGTCCTGATGCACCCATTTTTTTCTATCTGCCCCCCCCAATAAATAAAGAAAATATTTTAAAAATAGCTATGCAACATGCTTTGGGAATTTGATTACTGAAACCAATTACTTTATGATTGTAAGATTTGGACAAAAAATAAAGAAACTATGTCACATAAGTAGAGGAGCTCAAAGACATTAGAAAATTTTTTTGTTTCTTGTTGAAATTTGGTGGCAAAAAAAGTTGGTGAAACTTATTGTTGGTAAATCTTGTTAGGGGGTGGGCTTTCTAATTACTTTTTCATTACTAAAGTGTGGGTGTTTGTGTGTGTATGAGAGAGATGTAAGTCAACTTTAATTTCACAATAATATAATGGAAATCAATAGGAAAACATTGAAAACTAACCATCAGTATGTTTTTTCTTCATTCTTGTATTGTTATTGGGTCAGGTACAGTGTGTACTTTGTTAAATTGATAGTTGCCAGGCAAAGTTAATATTTGTATTTATTTCTCTTTATTTTTATGTGCTTATCTAGGTTTTTAAAAGTTCTCTTCTTTACATTACAGTCTTGGCCCTCTAGTGAGCAAAGTAAAAGAATACCAAGTAGAGACAATTGTAGATACCCTCTGCACCAACATGCTTTCTGATAAGGAACAGCTTCGAGATATTTCAAGTATTGGCCTTAAAACAGTCATTGGAGAACTTCCTCCAGCTTCCAGTGGTGAGCAACAGTATTTTCTCTTATCTTTTCTTTACTCCCACCCCCAAGGTAGTGCCTCTTTCTAGCTCAGGCTCACCTGGAATTATGTTGTCTCAGGCTGGCCTTGAATTTACAACAGTCCTCCTACCTCTGTCCTCCAGGTATTTCACCACTACCCCATTCTGTCCAGAGATGAATCAAAGCCTATTTTTCTTTTTTTTTTTTTTAATTTAATTTATTAGTTTTCTTTTCAGCAAATACAGGCAGTTTGATGCCATTGTTTAGGCTCATCTATGATCTACCCCCTCCCATTGGACCCTCCTTGTTGTTGTAAATGGGTTGTGCATTGTGGAGTTAGCCCACAGTTGTTGGTATGATAAATGTGTCTGCAAATCATGACCCAACATGTGACTCTGACATTCTTTCCGCCCCCTCTTCCGCAAAATAAAAATATGGAACGCTTCACGAATTTGCGTGTCATCCTTGCGCAGGGGCCATGCTAATCTTCTCTGTATCGTTCCAATTTTAGTATGTGCTGCCGAAGCGAGCACCAAAGCCTATTTTTCTTAAAAGCAAATTTAAGCTCAAGTAACTATTTTGATTAAATATTAAAAAAAAAATTGTTTGCAAGCAAATGGGAAGGAAAATGGTACTTCGGGGCATCTTGCCACTGTAAATGAACTTTAGATGCATGTGTCACTTTGTGCATCTGGCTTTATGTGGATACTGGGGAATCAAACTGAAGACATTAGGCTTTGCAAAGGAAGGGCCTTTAACCACTAAGCCATCTCTCCCAGTCCTAATTAAATCTATCACATAAATGCCAGTTCTGAAGGCCTTTTATATGTTGAAGCACAGCTTTTATATTATGAGCTATGACTGCAGAATAAAATTTTGCCACCCTATACAATGAGTAGGGAATAGGTAACCAAAATACTGAATTAAATTGAGCCTTTTTAATTACTGATAACTTAAAATAATAAATTTGTTAATTAGCTGTTGACCTGTGGCAGTTATCTAAGTAATGTGAATACTAAAATTGTTCTTAACTCCTAACCTGTTACAATTATCTGTTTGAAAGTTATTGTCTCATCTGCAGAGAGAGTTAAGTGATCATGTTCTATTACATGGAAAACTTACATTGGTCATAATACCATCTGGATGTGTTGGCATCATTCATTTACTTAATAAGTGCTTATTAACAGCTCACTCTCTAGTTATGCTGAATTATGATTCTGTGTTGCTTCACTTGGTCTGAGCATCAGCTCTGGCTGTGGTCTGTATATCACTCCTACTTTGAAGATGGAATAGCTAACCAAGATTAGGTTAGTTCCTAGGTTAGTTTACCCTCAGTTTTAACTATGAGTTGAGTGAATTTTCATTCTTCATATTTGGCTGTAAATCAGTGGTAAAGCAGTAGTTGCCTACTGGGTGCAAGACCCTGGCTTCCATTGCTGGGACTACAAAAACAAAAAAGTAAAAAGAATTAAAATATTTTCTGTCTTTTATCCCAGGCAGGTAGCATTTCTACATTATAGTACATTATGCCCTTGTTACTTTCCCTTTATTAAGTAGTAAACTCAAACAGTCTACCAACTCTGATGTATAATGTCTAAAACTGTTTTAGTTTTTATATTGCCTTCAGTTTTTTCCTCATAAGAAACAAGTTTGCATGTAGCTGATTTTGGTTTTCTTAAGAATTCTTTTTAACCATTTTGATAATTAATTTTCATACTAAGTTACCTACTTGTTTCCTTTTCCCTCTAGTTAATAACATGACCTACTTTGAATAATGATAGCTCTGATAAATACACACAAGTCCATGAAAAATATCTGTCTTTTCATGTAGTATGGAATCTGTGTTGAAAAGGACCTTATTGGAAGTTTTAGCTGTTTGTTAATTTTTGTTTCAGAAAATAGTTAAGTATTGAAGCCCAAACTGTTTTTAATGCACTGGAACTTAAAAGTCTGAGTTATTAGAAAGGAGGGTTCAGGTAAAGAAAACTGCTTTTCAGTCTAGAAATATATGCACTATTGATTTCATAAGCAGCATTCAATAATTAGCTAGAAAAATCTGCCAATTTTCAATGTTTACCCTTTTGCAGTTATTTCTAGTTCTTACTTAGGTAAAGTAGACTCTTTTATTGAAAAGCAGCCTGTTTTGAAATGCATATTTTTCTGTCAAGAATCTCTCTGATTTCAGTTGTTGAACATTTGGTAACTACTGCAAATTTAAGGTGGGAATTAACATAGTTAAATGAATTATTATTCTTCATGCAGGCTCTGCATTAGCTGCTAATGTATGTAAGAAGATTACTGGACGTCTTACCAGTGCAATAGCAAAGCAGGAAGATGTCTCTGTCCAGTTAGAAGCTTTGGATATTATGGCTGATATGCTGAGCAGGTAAATGTACCCATATTTGCATTGTTTGACATATTAACAATATGTTCACTTACTCAAAATTCTTTTTGATAAATATAACAAAAGTTGGTCTAAAGCTATTTAGTATTTAAATTGTTTCTAAACGAGTGTGCTTCACGCTAAGAGGAAATATGAACTGTACTTCACACCTTGCAAATGTGTTCTTTGGTTCTGAGACGTTGTAAAGTTTGTGATTCAACCATTACAGCAGTTTGCTTTGCTTTATTCTTCTGTAATATACTTAAAAGAGATATGTCTATAAGAGCTGCAAATTCCAGCTAAAACAACTGATGATAGCTTTAGCAACCATGTTCATAGTAGATGTTGTGGATGGAGGAAGGGATGTGATTTTTACTCTTTTGTTACTTTTCTTCCTTGCCTTGGAACGAAAACTTTGAAAGATAGACTTGAGCCACTCTCAAAAGACCTGCCAGTTTAAGCTTATTGTTCAGTAATTATCCTTCATTCTCAAAATTATTAGAATTCTTATCATCTATGAATGCTACTCAAAAATAATTGAATGTCTTCATGTGGAAGAATATGTATGTGTTAAATTCCATATAGTGAGGAGCAATCATCCCTGCATATAAATGATCAGTGGAGATAAGAACCAAGATTGCTAGAAGGCCAAAGGAGCTGACTAAACTTTAGGGACTTTTTTTAAATGGAAATATAGAATCTGAAGAATGGTCCTTGATATGTAGATGTGTTTTGGTATATAATACATCCATGTAAGTAATATTAAAGTGGGAAACACTATTCTCATCTCCCAAGACTTTAAATAAGTTAGAGAGATAGCTCAGTGTTTAAAGGCTCTTGCTTGCATAGCCTGATTGCCTGGATTTGACTCCCTAGTATCCACATGAAAATAAAGGAAATAGAAAAATTATAAGAAATTATTATATTACATTGGTGTCCAATAGAAGTGGGTGGGAAATTTGTACATAATTTGATATGCAGTAATAACCTTGGTAGGTTTTGTCTTGATGTTATTTGATCACTAGCACTGTAGATGTTGGAATACTGTTGACTCCTTGAGATGTAATGTAAGATGATTTGGAAGGTAAGTTTTGGATTAGGTAGGTCAATGATGTAGTTTGTAGACGAACAGAGAAAGAAGCAAGAGAGAAGATGAAGTTGGGATACTGAGGCTTTGTGTTGTGAAGAGTCCTTAAAAAGCTAAAATCAATAGAGGAAGTCATTTCTGTATCTTGGGAGAAGAACAGTGACAAGATAAATGTATATTTTGTTTTTCTTGCTGTTTTATTAGCCAGTTGATCTAGATTCTAGAAGTTACTTGGGGAAATATATCTTTTTCTGCATACACTTAGGTTTGGTTTCTTGTTGCATTGGTAGACAATAAGAATTCAGCTTTTTTTCATTCTGTTTTGGATTCAACTCAGCTAAATTTATATCCTAAATATTTATATTGAGTTTATAAGCTAGATACTTAAAGGAGTGTTCAGTTTATGTAGAATTCATTTGTTTTCTTTCTTTTTTTTTCTTGTTTGAAGGCAAGGAGGACTTCTTGTTAATTTCCATCCTTCAATTCTGACTTGTCTACTCCCTCAGTTGACCAGCCCTAGACTTGCAGTAAGGAAAAGAACCATCATTGCTCTTGGCCATCTGGTTATGAGCTGTGGGAATATAGTTTTTGTCGATCTTATTGAACATCTGTTGTCAGAGTTGTCCAAAAATGATTCCATGTCAACAACAAGAACCTACATACAATGTATTGCTGCTATTAGTAGACAAGCTGGTCATAGGATAGGTAAGACTTTCAAAATGTTTCAGAATTGTGTTTTAGTTTTAAAAATCATGTTTTTAAGAAGTAGTATGCTTTTCTTAGGTGAATATCTTGAGAAGATCATTCCTTTGGTAGTAAAATTTTGTAATGTAGATGATGATGAATTAAGAGAATACTGCATTCAAGCTTTTGAATCATTTGTGAGAAGGTGAGTTTTTATGATCTTTTTGTAAAAAAATTTTTTTAAATGGATTAATTATTATGAAGATAAATGTGTATAAAGATAAACAACATCTAGGAAATGTACTTGAATTACATTACAATATTGAAATTAATATCATTTTAACATTGAAAGTTTTTCCTTCTTGTTAGAATGCCAGTGAATCAGAAATACAATTTATAATACTTGGGGTTTATTTGTACCTCTAGATGGGAAGAAATAACTATAATAATGTAGCTCATTCTCAGAGCAATATGTTTTAGAAGAGAAATATGGTAAAGTACTCCTGCCATCATTTTTTTAGGTCCCCATACTCATTATAAGGACAGTAATTTTCAGTTTGAAAGCTTTGACTGATATTTTTCAAGAAATCAAATTGTATGAAAGCAGTACTAGTTGAGTAACAGGAGGTTTTTGCCAATGGATAGTATAGTGTAATAGGTTAGTGTCTTGGTCTCACTGGTTTATGTCTGCATTTATCCCTTAACACTCATGGTTTTGAGAAGTAGGTTTTATAATTATAACAAATTTTTAAAATTGGAAATTCTGAGACTCATTTTTGTTCTTGTAATTAAGAAACACAAATTACCGGGCACGGTGGCACACGCCTTTAATCCCAGCACTTGGGAGGCAGAGGTGGTAGGATGGCTGTGAGTTTGAGGCCACCCTGAGACTCCATAGTGAGTTCCAGGTCAGCCTGGGCTAGGGTGAGACCCTATGTCGAAAAACCAAAAAAAAAGAAGGAGAAGAAGAAAATAGACACAAATTACTTCTATGATGACCCTGTGAACATTTATATGTTTTGTCCTTTCATCAAATAGCAAGAAGGCCAAGCTAAATGAATGTACATTAAAAATTTTTAAGTAATGCTGGTAGCTGAAGAGTCTGTCTATAGTACGTCCATATTAACTATAGTCAAAATTTGTGTATGTTATAGGTGTGGGACAGCTCATCTTAAAACCAATTAAATATAATTTAAAATATAAATCTTGTAAAACACAAAGTCCATAGGAGAAAAAGACTAAGAGGTCTGGGAACTGCTTTCCTATGTTAGTGTTGTTAATACAGCAAAATGTGATGGGGCATTAAGGAGAAAAGTACAGTTATTTAAAGCAGTGTTTATCTTTATCTTCAGATGTCCTAAGGAAGTTTATCCTCATGTTTCTACTATTATAAACATTTGTCTTAAGTATCTTACCTATGATCCAAATTACAATTATGATGATGAAGATGAAGATGAAAATGCTATGGATGCTGATGGTGGTGATGATGATGATCAAGGTATTTCAAATTAAATAGAAGCCATCTACTTGTCAAATTTCTTAAAAGAAGCCAGTGTTACATATGGTGGTGATTCTTTACTATAGTTTTTTTCTTTAGTATTAATTTTTTTTTTCTTGTGGTGCTGGGAATTGAACATAGAGCCTAAGACATAAGTAACCACACTACCAGTGAGTTATATTCCCAGTCTAGTGATTTTCTACAAAGCATTTCTGTTTTGTAGTTTATTTTATTAAATGTCTAAGTGAGATGTAGTTTCAATTTAAGCTGGATTATTTTAAGATTTCACACTAGTTATTTGGTATTCTGCATTATGGGCAGTATTTTCTTAGTAAATATGGTGTACATGTCTTTGTACTACAAGCCCATCAAGAAGCCTAGTGAAAAGCTTTGTCATAAAGCTAATAATATTAGGGTTTTTTCTTTTCCCACAAAATTACAGTGGACTTCATAATTTTTTATTATGTATTTTATAGGCATAAATCCATTTCATAGTTTATAACTAGCTCCATTGTTTGATTTTTCAAGTCATGTTGAGTTCTTTGAATTTTTGTTACAAGGACTAAAAATTTATGATTATTTATAAAGACTTACATTCTAAACAAATTTAATGTAAGCCACAGCTAAAGGATACAATGTTTATCCAATTAAAACAAATATGAGAGCTGGGCGTGGTGGCACACGCCTTTAATCCCAGCACTGGGAGGCAGAGGTAGGAGGATCACCATGAGTTTGAGGCTACCCTGAAACTACATAGTGAATTCCAGGTCAGCCTGAACTAGAGTGAGATCCTACTTCCAAAAAAATCAAATATGATCAAGATTTTAAAACTCAATGTAAGTGAAAATTTGCATTTTCATTTTCAGTTTTAAGTTCTATTTTTGTTTTTTTGTTTTGAGGTAGGGTCTCACTCTAGCTGAGGCTGATCTAGAATTCACTATGTAATCTCAGGGTTGCCTCGAACTCACGGCGATCCTCCTACCTCTGCCTCCTGAGTATTGGAATTAAAGGTGTGTGTCACCACACCTGGCTAAGTTCTACTTTTTAAACCTACGTGTTTCTGTAAATCTTAATGAAACATTGAATAACTGTCTTGGTAAATAATAGCAGTTTGCTTTCTGTATGAAATAATGTACTTTTCATATCATTCATAGTCTGTTCAACATTAAAACTTCCCTTTAGGGAGTGATGATGAATACAGTGATGATGATGACATGAGTTGGAAAGTGAGACGTGCAGCTGCTAAGTGCCTGGATGCCGTAGTTAGCACAAGGCACGAAATGCTTCCAGAATTCTACAAGACTGTCTCGCCTGCACTGATATCCAGATTTAAAGAGCGTGAAGAGAACGTAAAGGCAGATGTTTTTCATGCATACCTTTCTCTTTTGAAGCAAACTCGTCCTGTGCAGAGTTGGCTGTGTGACCCTGATGCAATGGAACAGGGCGAAACACCTTTAACAATGCTTCAGAGCCAGGTCAGCTAAAAGTCTGCTTTAGAAAATCATAATAGTAAATGTGATGTTGTAAAGTTTGTTTTCAAGTAAAGTTGTGTGTATCTTTTAGGGAAGCATAAAGGTAAGCTATTAACTATAATTTAAGTGTATTTTATTTGATCAATAATGAAATAATTTAAAATTTCACCAAGTCTTTATCTTTAATATTAGTAGAGAAACCTTAGCACTCTGAATTCATATGTGGGGCTTACCTCTTAATATGTTTGTGTGATCTTGGGTAAGTCATTTCATAAAGCCTTGCTTTTATTATTATTATAATTTTTTAAAAAATTATTTATTTATTTGAGAGATCATGAGAGAGAACGAGGCAGACATAGTGTGAGAGAGACAGAATGGGCATACCAGCGCCTTCAGCTACTACAAACGAACTCCAGATACATGCGCCATCTTGTGCATCTGGCTTATGTGGGTTCTGGGGAATCGAACTGAGGTCCTTTGGCTTTGCAGGCAAACACCTTAACTGCTAAGCCATCTCTCCAGCCCTATAATAATTTTTTTCTCAAGGTAGGATTCCATTCTAGCTCAGGCTGGCTTTGAACTCAGAAGTGATCCTCCTGTCTCTGCCTTCTTAGTGCTGGGATTAAAGGTGTGTGCCACCATGCTCAGCCCTTTTTTATATATGATGAGGATGTACTTAGAAATACCTACCGACAGGTGAATTGATTTTTATAGTGTTCCGCTCTACTGCTTAGTACATAGGAAGTGCTTGACATGTAATTCTTATTACTAATACTGTATACATACTTTTCACTTAGCATTTTGTTTTAAATTTCAAGACACTTTATTTTCAAAATAGGTCACAACACTAAGCTTTGAGCCCATTCTGCCATTGTACAAGCTATGATTGCTTGCTTAGCAGCTGAGGGGCACACTATAGTATGTTTGAAAAGTAAATAAAAATTCATATAAAACAAATATTTAAATAGTTTCCATAAGAACAAAGATAAGTGTGACCCCTCACTAGCATTTTTAAGACCCTAAACATTAAAGCTCTATAACTCCCACTTATTGAGCCCTTGGTACATATTGGACATTTTTCTATTTTGTATAATCAATATAGTGAAAGGCTTATAAATACTGCATCTTTTTTGTTTGGTTGGATTTTTGGGTTTTTGAGACAGAGTCGCACACTGTATTCCAGTCTGACCTTGAACTCAGTAATTTTCTTACCTCTGGCATCATTACAAAACAGATACTGAAGAGATTAAATCAGAAGACAGAGAACTATACCATATTGATCCTGTTTTCAAGTAATATAAATTTTGAGCTTCTTATTTATAAAGGTGAACATTGAAAATTCATTGTAGAAGAGGATGGTATAAAGTATATGAAGGATATAAGCAGTAAGCATGTAGATTTTAAAATGTCAGACATTACATAATAGATTGATGAGGATTTCTGATTATGCCTTGGAGAGCTAGCAGATTTCTTTTGTCACTAGTGTTCAGGTCATTATATGTCTGTATTGTTGGGCCAAGGATATTTATATTTGTAATCTCTTTTTGCTTTGTTCCTGAGTGATTCTAGAGGATTCTATAACCTATTATCCATGACTTGCCAGAGGGACCACATTTAATTTTCACTTACAAAATACTAATGTGTTTAGACCAGATATATCTAAAAAGAGGTTATGGTCATTGTGATAGTAAACTTTAAAAAAAAAAAAAAAAAAGAATGTCTATTTGATAGTGTTCCAGTTTGTCTTGTTTCTTTTGATGCTCACTGATGTTTTCCCATTTATAGATTTTTGTAAATTTTTGGTTGAATCCTATCTAATACTCTTTGTGTTAGCAGTAGAGAGCAGAATTAAGAATGTAACTAGAATAATAAGTTCTTCCCTTTCTACACATTTTCCATAATTTATATTAAGTGTATTAAGGAAATAGCGATGGATCACCCAGCTAATGAGTATGTGATAATTACAGGTTCCCAACATTGTTAAAGCTCTGCACAAACAGATGAAAGAAAAAAGTGTGAAGACCCGGCAGTGTTGCTTTAACATGTTAACTGAACTGGTAAATGTATTACCCGGGGCCCTTACACAACACATTCCTGTGCTTGTACCAGGTATGAAAGGAACAATGTCTTAAGGGATTTTTTTGTGTGTTTTTTTTTCTTTTTTTTTTTTCTCTAAGGTAGGGTCTCACTCTGGCTCAGGCTGACCTGGAATTCACTGTGTATTCTCAGGGTGGCCTCGAACTCTCGGTGATCCTCCTACCTCTGCCTCCCGAGTGCTGGGATTGTGTGCCACCATGCCCAGCTTCTTAGGGGATTTATTAGCACTTTTTAAAACAGTATTTAGAGGACCTTAAATAACTGGTGCTCTTAGAAGAGCGATTTGTGACAGTTTGAACCCAGGACTTTTTTTATTTAACCATTTTGAATAGATATATTTACTTTTAAGAAAAAATAAGGAAAAACTACCCTAGGATCCTTGGATTTTTATTTGCTATAGAATATGAGAGATGTCTACTGTTTTAGAGGTAGTGTTATAATGAGGATGGGAGCTTTAGCAAGCTTTTAAGGTTTGATTTGTTTTTCATTTTATTAAAACTGTACACAAATGATTAGAGTTCTTTGTTATCTTCTCAGGAATTATTTTCTCACTGAATGATAAATCAAGCTCATCGAATTTGAAGATTGATGCCCTTTCATGCTTATATGTAATCCTCTGTAACCACTCTCCTCAAGTCTTCCATCCTCATGTTCAGGCTCTGGTCCCTCCAGTGGTGGCTTGCGTTGGAGACCCATTTTACAAGATTACATCAGAAGCACTTCTTGTTACTCAACAGCTTGTCAAAGTAATCCGTCCTCTAGACCAACCTTCCTCATTTGATGCAGCTCCTTACATCAAAGATCTATTTACCTGTACAATTAAGAGATTAAAAGCAGCTGATATTGACCAGGAAGTCAAGGAAAGGGCTATTTCCTGCATGGGACAAATTATTTGCAACCTTGGAGACAATTTGGGTTCTGACCTGTCAAATACACTTCAGATTTTCTTGGAGAGACTAAAAAATGAAATTACCCGGCTAACTACAGTGAAAGCATTGACACTGATTGCTGGCTCACCTTTGAAGATAGATTTGAGGCCTGTCTTGGGAGAGGGAGTTCCAATCCTTGCCTCATTTCTTAGAAAAAATCAGAGAGCTTTGAAACTCGGTACTCTTTCTGCCCTAGACATTCTCATTAAGAACTATAGTGACAGCCTGACAGCTGCCATGATTGATGCAGTTCTAGATGAGCTGCCGCCTCTTATCAGTGAGAGTGATATGCATGTTTCACAGATGGCTATCAGTTTTCTTACTACACTGGCAAAAGTGTATCCCTCCTCCCTCTCAAAGATAAGTGGATCCATTCTAAATGAACTTATCGGACTTGTGAGATCACCCTTATTGCAGGGGGGAGCTCTTAGTGCCATGCTAGACTTTTTCCAAGCTCTGGTTGTCACTGGAACAAACAATCTAGGATACATGGATTTGTTGCGCATGTTGACTGGGCCAGTTTACTCTCAGAGCACAGCTCTTACTCATAAGCAGTCTTACTATTCCATTGCCAAATGTGTAGCTGCCCTTACTCGAGCATGCCCTAAAGAAGGACCAGCTGTAGTAGGCCAGTTTATTCAAGATGTCAAGAACTCCAGGTCTACAGATTCCATTCGTCTCTTAGCTCTCCTTTCTCTTGGAGAAGTTGGACATCATATTGACTTAAGTGGACAGTTGGAACTAAAATCTGTAATACTAGAAGCTTTCTCATCTCCTAGTGAAGAAGTGAAATCAGCTGCATCCTATGCATTAGGCAGCATCAGTGTGGGCAACCTGCCTGAATATCTGCCATTTGTTTTACAAGAAATAACCAGTCAGCCCAAAAGGCAGTATCTTCTGCTTCATTCCTTGAAGGAAATTATTAGCTCTGCATCAGTGCTGGGCCTTAAACCATATGTTGAAAATATCTGGACCTTATTACTGAAGCACTGTGAATGTGCAGAGGAAGGCACCAGAAATGTTGTTGCTGAATGTCTAGGAAAACTCACTCTAATTGATCCAGAAACTCTTCTTCCACGGCTAAAAGGATATTTGATATCAGGTAAGTATGTAGATATCCTCATCTTTAAGAAAGTTTACTGACAACTTGTTCCCTTGAAAAATGAAGAAATGCTGTCATTTGAAGTTGTAGTTGGAGGCATTTTGTTCCTTAGAAGGAGTACTCTAATTAGGTAATGCTTAGCTAAATCTGATCTAGAATTTCATGCTTACTACATTTTAATGTTAAGTTTTGTCTTTGGAAAAGACAGCTTTTGAATAATGCAGAAAGATTGGTAGTACTAAGTATATTATAATTGTGAAACTTTCTTTAAAATACAAACCTTAGTCCAATAGGGCATAGATGTAGCTCAGCTGGTAGAACCTTTGCCTACTATACACAGAATCCTGGGTTTGATCGTTAGCACCACATAAGCCAAGTGTTTTTATACACATCTATGATGTCAGCACTCCAGAGGTCGAGGCAGGAAAATCAGAAGGGGTATTATATGGCAAGTTCAAAACCAGCCTGAGCAACATGAGACCCTGTTTCAAACAAACAGAATAAAATCTTAGAGATTTCAGATACATCCATCCCATTAGAACAAATAGAAGGTTATAGTGCCTATTCCTTTTTTATTTTTTCCTATTAATAAAAATTTAAAAGCTGTGTGTGGTTTTAACCAGTTCCCTTCCTGAGTCCCCTTCTCCATAGAGACACTTTTTCCTTTTGAGATCTAATAAGATTTTTTTTTTAAGATGAATAAATTTTCTTTGGTATCCTGAAAGCGAAAAGAAATATTGGCCAAAAAGAATTTTAAAGAACAGAAGAATATTTAGTATTTTATGATGTGGTTTGAAAATGGTGTTCATGGTCTCCAATGCATTAGATACCAATAGAATTGCAATTTGTTTTTGACTAGGTTCATCATATGCCCGAAGTTCAGTGGTTACAGCTGTGAAATTTACTATTTCTGATCATCCTCAGCCTATTGATCCACTACTAAAGAACTGTATAGGTGAGTGGGAACAAAGACCTTGGGGGGAAAGATAGAATTATTGTCAGAAACTCTTTAATTTTAATAACTAAGACCAGTACTAAGAAATGTCTTAGTACTGAGGAAGGAAAATACTTACAAGGCAGTTGTTTCATTATAAAGGTTGTTAATAATATATTATTTCATAACTAGCAAATTAAATTGTATTTGCATTTGCTTTGTTAATTACCAGATGATTTTGTAAATCACTGAAATTATATATAAACATGGATTTAGAATCAACCTGTTTGATAATCATAGTTTGGGGATAACCTAAGGTAACTTTTAATGAATGAAGAGGAACAAAAATGTTAGATCTATGTGACCAGAAGTTTCCTCCAAATTTAAATGCATCTTATTTGAGCTCGTAGGGCCCCAATATTCAGTTATTGTTTGCACCTGGATCTATGGAGAAGTTCCCATGTAAGGTAGAAGTAACCCAAGACCAAAAAGGAGAACGTTGGGTAGTACATTTCTAGAAGTAGGAAGAAGAGATACCTAAGAGACTAGAGTCATCTATATTTCTGTGAAAATAGGAATTAGCTTCTAAGATTACTCATGATTTGATAACTGTAGTTTTCATTGTTGGTTTCTTTAGGGTTCCTAAAAGCCAAAATCCTCATAGCTTAATCTATTGCTTTCTTAAGGTTAGTTGATGGTGGTACCTGAAAGGAGATCTCAGTGGAATGTGGCAAATCATTGTACCTTTGTGCTAGAAAAGGGCAGCGAAGTGGGGGGTGGGCAGGATGGCACTTAAAATATTGAACATTGAAAAAAAAGGGTTTACAAGCAAAGTAAGGTGACACAGGCACAAGTAGGTGATCTTGCTTGGATCTAGAAATCGTTCTGAGAATACGTTTGTCTGTATTTCCTTTTCTTGTATTTTGTGCTTTGATACTTACTCATATTTTATATTGTACAAAAAGGGACAGAGAAGTCTTTGCCACTTCCGTAGAGCAGACTTATCTTTTCAAGTTGGTATTAATCATGATCACAGTAATACTGCTCATGTAGGGTTTATCATTCTGATTGCTATTTGAACATTAGAGTAATTTAAGAAACTGTAAAAACCGAAATTCCAGGATTAAGGAACCTGGTACAGCTGGTCTATTTTGATACCATTTTGTTCATGATAATAGCAATATTTTAGATGCTTTATTGACAGCAGATACATAATCTGTACCCTGCTAGTTTAGTAATTATGCAAAGGGGTAGGGAATATTAGTCTGGTGTATTAATACATTTGCAGCCATGCTGTCATTTAAACTTGTTCTCTTTTAAAATAAGTGCTGGAACTTTCATGTAGTGTCTGTCATGTTTCCTCTCATTTTGTCGATTTGCTCTTTTTCAAGTTGATGCTCCAGTCTTGTGTCAATTTTCTGTCATTTCCCTATGTGTTCTGACAGATTGTTCATGATGTACTTGGAATCATGTAGTGAGAAATGATTGCTTCTTCTACATGCCTACTATCCACCAGAAACTATTCAATGATGAATAAGATGTTATCTGCTCAGTAGCACTAAAAGCATGTTTCTCATCTTAACTGATTGGAAAACCAAGGATCATGACTAAAAGTGCTTGCCCAAAGCCATGCAGTTAACATGAAGTGATTGGAATCACCATTGATGTTACTTTAAAAGAGTTTTCCATTATAATTTCTTACAAGTTTTCAAAAATGCTGGACTTTTCTGTTTTTTTTAAGTAGCTAGATGCTTTCTTTGGCATTTGTCATGATAAATTTCAGTGTCTTCTTACTATGCTCTTATTAATTCATGTATTTTTCAGTGAAAATACAAATAAAGATAAGACATACTTCGCTTTGTCACTTTGATAAATTATATACCTGTAAATAGTATTCCATCTTTATTAAGAAGTAGTTCTGTTATCATCTTGCTGATAACCTTAAATAAGAAGAATCTTGTAAGTAATTAGATTTTGGGGCTGGGGGCTATTGGCTTCATCCCCTCTGTGCAACCCATCTATTTTTAAAGGTAGCACTGGGGAGCTTGTTTTTAACCCTCTGCATTATAGGTATTGAAAGTGGGTTATCAATTGAAAATGGATTTTCCTTATGATATGGTAGTTTCCTTGCTACAAAATAATGTTCATGTGCTTTTTTTCTCTGACCTTCACTGAAGAAATAACAGTGACACCAACAATAATTAAGTCAATTCAGAAAAAAAATTATATATGTTGTGTATATTACATGTGCTGCTTACCATAAGTGTGTGTTACTTTTCTTACCATTTTCCAGGTGATTTCCTAAAAACTTTGGAAGACCCAGATTTGAATGTAAGAAGAGTAGCCTTGGTGACATTCAATTCTGCAGCCCATAACAAGCCATCCTTAATAAGGGATCTCTTAGATTCTGTTCTTCCACATCTTTACAATGAGACAAAAGTTAGAAAGGAGCTTATAAGAGAGGTAAATTAGATTACTTTGTTTATCTGAGTTTGTCTTTCAAATACCATATACTTGAATGATCTTTTTTCTTTCAACAGGTAGAAATGGGTCCATTTAAACACACAGTTGATGACGGCCTAGATATTAGAAAGGCAGCTTTTGAGTGTATGTATACACTTCTAGACAGTTGTCTTGATAGATTAGATATCTTTGAATTTCTAAATCATGTTGAAGATGGTTTGAAGGACCATTATGATATTAAGGTAAGATGTTTATAACTGCTTACAGAATGTCTTAGAATATTTTGCTGTAATACCTTTTATTGTTATACTTTTGGATAAGCGAGAAAAAATTAGTGGTTGATATTTTAGTAAGCATTGTATGAACTATAATATGCAAAAGTAGTAGAAAGCCCGTAGTATCAGTTGATATGCAAGAAAAATCTAAAACCATTTTCACTGAAGAAGGAAGTTGAAATAGACCCAAATATTGTTTATGTGTGTGTGTCAGGTATGCCCCTGTATGTGTAGATTTTGCATGTCCCATGTGCTTGCAGACAGCAGAGGAAAAATATCAAGTGGCCTCTATTAGTCACCTGTTATTTCTATGAGATAGAGTTTCTCCCTTAACTGCTGGTAAGTGAGCCCAAGCAATAGTTTCTCTTGTCTCTGTCCCATAGAACTGGGTTATAGATGCGTGTGACCAAGCTCAGAGGTCATAGGCTCTCAAGTGCTCTTACCTTCTGACCAATCCCCCACAGCTCTGGACCCAAGCTTTCCTTTTTCTTACCTTTCCTCTTTCCCTTCCCTTTTTCCCTTTCCCCCTTTCTCTCCTCTCTTTTTTTTTTTTTTTTCCAGGCTGACCTGGAATTCACTATGTAGTCTCAGGGTGGCCTCGGATTCTCAGTGATTCTCCTACCTCTGCCTCCCAAGTACTGGGATTAAAGGCATGCCCCACCATGCCAGGCTTGGACCCAAGTTTTTAAGGAAATGCATTGCCAGCTTGCTTAATGAATAGTCCCTGTATGTATTTCCCTCCAAAGAGGAATCCACACAAGTTTTGCTGCTCAGTGTATAAATCTGTTAGACTTTAGGCCAGTACTTGCTAGCTATGGACCGTTTCCTATAACTTTGTTTTTCTGCTTATGCCTTCCCATTTTAAATATGGATAGTAAAAGTATGATTTTAAAAAAAATAAAACATAGGGGCTGGAGAGATGGCTTAGTGGTTAAGTGCTTGCCTGTGAAGCCTAAGGACCCTGGTTCGAGGCTTGATTCCCCAAGGACCCATGTAAGCCAGATGCATAAGGTGGTATGTGCATCTGGAGTTCCTTTGCAGTGGTTAGAGGCCCTGCCATGCTCATTCTCTCTCTCATTTTTTAGTTTTTCAAGGTAGGGTCTCACTGTAGCCTAGGCTGACCTGGAATTTACTATGGAGTCTCAGGGTGGCCTTGAACTTTTGGTGATCCTCCTACTTCTACCTCCCAAATGCTGGGATTAAAGGTGTGTGCCACCACACCTGGTTCTCTTTCTCTTTGTCTGTCTGTCGCTCTCAAAAACTAAAACAAAAAAAAAAAAATTTTAAAGATAAAAGTGAAACATAGGGCTGGAGAGATGTCTTAGCAGTTGAGACACTTGCCTGTGAAGCCTAAGGACCCAGGCTTGATTCCCCAGGACCCATGTAAAGCCAGATGTATAAGGTGGCACACACATCTGGAGTTCATTTGCAGTGGCTGGGGGCCCTGGTGCACCCATTCTCTCTGTGTGTCTCTGATCTCTCTGACTCTGCTTACAAATAAAATATAATTTTAAAAACCATAAATGTATTATATCCTTTCCATCAGTTATTCGATTGTGGTCTCTGGCCTCATAGCAAAAGTCATTGCTGAGCAGTAACTGAGCTATATAGTACCAGAATTCCAGCTTTTACAAGTTAATTCTATAAATTATTATAGTCTAAGAGGATAAAAAGGTTATGTATCATTTTTTATATCAGTTTGTCAGGTTTTATTGGATTAACTTGAATAATAGTGTCCTTTCCCCTATCTGCTGAGAAAGTAGAAATTACTATAAAGTTTTGCTTCCAGTTCAGTAATTTTCTAGTTCCGTGAATTTCAGTTTTATTGCATGTGAGCTACTTAAAAATAATTGACTCTTGAGCTGGGGAAATTGTTCAGTAGTTACTTGCCTGCAAAGTGGTACCTGCATGGGGCATGTGCATCCATTTACACACATAGAGTGAATTAAATAAACAAACTGAAACTATTGCCTTATCCATATGGGTTAAGTAAAATTGTCTAGGAATGGGGCTCAGAAACAGGTTGTATGCAGACAAGATTGAAAACCCGTTTCCTAGTTTTGTATTCTTTTTTTTTGGTTTTTTGAGGTAGGGTCTCACTCTGGTCCAGGCTGACCTGGAATTAACTCTGTAGTCTCAGGGTGGCCTTGAACTCACGGTGATCCTCCTACCTCTGCCTCCCGAGTGCTGGGATTAAAGGCGTGCGCCACCACGCCCGGCTCTAGTTTTGTATTCTTGAGCCAGATGATAGTTTAGATTTCTGTAGTACTTACCTTAAATAAGGCTTAAAATGTATCTGAGTCTAAATGTTAGAACTTTACATTGAAGTTTTATTGTGCATAATAGTTATTTCTCTTATTTAAAAGGTATGTCAGAAATTGGGATTTTTGTCATTAGAAACATGTCTTGAGTTTTCTCTTTTTTATATTTCTAATAGATGCTAACATTTTTAATGTTGGTACGACTCTCTACCCTTTGTCCAAGTGCAGTACTACAAAGATTGGACCGACTTGTTGAGCCATTACGTGCTACGTGTACAACTAAGGTAATCGTTGATAGGTATCATCGTAGGGTACATTTGTTGTAGGGCTTGGCTGTGTGCTAGAATGTATTATCTATTTTCCTGTAATATGGAGAATAAAATGCTAAAATCTTGTGACCATGAATTTTACAAAATTGAGTGCATCTGTATGTGTGCGTGCGTGCGTGCAGAGGGCTGGGTCTTGCCAAACTTAACAGCACATTCTATCCTTGAACTCTCAAATTCTCTTGCCTCAGCCTCTCAAATGCAAGGATTACAAGCATATGCCACCATTCCTAGCCCATGGATTTGTGTGTGTTTGTTATATAGAATTTCTCACTTAAAAATAATCAAGAAATACCTTATTTCTTTTTTGGTACTTTATAATTTCAGGATTCCTAGCTTGTTCTTTTCTCTGGCTTTTCAAATTTAATCCTTCCAGTTTTCTACTTTAATTCTTTGAGAGGAGTGTTGGTATTAATTTTACTTCAAAAGTCTGGTTAGAATTCATTAGTGAGTTCATACGGTCCTGGGCTCTTCTTTGTTGGGAAAATCTTTTTTTATTTATATGCAAGCCAACAGAGATAGAAAAGAGACAGACAGAATGGATGGACTTGCCAGGGCTTTCATCCACTGCAAATGGACTCCTAATGCATGTACCACTTTGTGCATCTGGCTTCATGTGTGTGCTGCTGAATGGAAGTCTGTTTATTAGGCTTTTCAGGCAAGCCCTTTACATGCTGAGCTGTCTCTTCAGCCCGGGAGAATCTTTATTTCTGTTTTAATCTTACTGTTTCTTAGAATTCTCTTAGAAATAGATTTTGGTTTAATTTTATAGGTTATATTTGTCTAAAAATCTGCCTATTTCTTTTGGAATTTCCATTTTATTAGAATACTTTCCCACAGTATTCCTTGGTGATTTTCTGGATTTCAGTGGTATCTGTTATAATAGTTCCTCTTTCAGCTCTAGTTGTATTAGTTTTGGTCTTAATTTCCATATCACTAATCTCAGTTCTGATATTTACTATTTCTTACTTTTCTAAACGTTTTGTTCTCAAACTGACCTGAAACTTGTTATATTGGTCAGGCTGACTTAACTCTTTTTATTTTTTTCCGGGTAGGGTCTCACTCTAGTTCAGGCTGACCAGGAACTCACTGTAGCCCACGCTAGCCTTGAACTCATGTCAGTTCTTCTGCCTTAGGCGAGCTTAACTTTTTTGTTTGTTTGCTTATTTTTGTTTTTTGAGGTAGGGTCTTACTCTAGCCCAGGCTGACCTGGAATTTGCTCTGTATACTCAGGGTGGTCTTGAATTCAAGATGATCCTCCTAACTCTGCCTCCCGAGTGCTAGGGTTAAAGGCATGTGCCTTCATGCCTGGCATAGAGTTAATGAGGTTTTTGTTTTTTCCAGGTAGGGTTTCACTTTAGTCTAGACTGACCTGGAATTCACTATGTAGTCTTAAGAGTGGCCTCAAACTCACAGTGATCCTCCTACATCTGCCTCCCAAGTGCTGGGATTAAAGATATGCACCATTGTGCCCAGCCAGGCTGACTTAACTCTTGATTCTTGAGTACATCATTAGGCTAGTTGAGTGGGGGTGGAGTGATCTTGGATTTATTGCCCAGAGGACAACCCTAGATCTCATTCTTCAGGTAGTGTCCACCTTTTTAGAGGCACAGTCTTTGACTGGCCTGGAGGCTGTTACAGAAGTATCACCATGAATTCAAGGCCAGACTGGGCTAGAGTTAGACCCTGCATCTGAAAATATAAAAAAAAAATTAAAGAACACCAAAAGAATGATTGAATCTTTGAATGGGCAAATGAACTATTATCTACGTGGTTTATATATATACACATACATACATACACATATATATGTATATATGTATACACATGTATATATGTATAGGCATGGAATATTTTATGGTGTTTGAAGAGTAGTGACTAGCAAGATAGCAAGTAGGAGTTTGTAAGCAGATAAGACTTAAGTTCTACTCTTTTTGTTTCGACTATGGAGGCTATTTTCTGTTCTTATAACAAGGCTTTGGGTAAAATATTTCCTTAAAGGGAAACACTATTTTCAAAAGAAGTTTAAGATCCACTGTACTTCATTCGTTGTGCTGTGTAGACTTATAAGACAGTAGCTTTGCTTTATTTAACCAGAATTCTTGTATGCTTAAGTTGTGTTCACGTAAGAGCTGTGTGTTCAGCATGTAATAATCTTAGTTCACTTTGTATTGCAGGTAAAGGCAAACTCAGTGAAGCAAGAGTTTGAAAAGCAAGATGAATTAAAGCGATCTGCCATGAGAGCAGTAGCAGCACTTCTAACCATTCCAGAAGCAGAGAAAAGTCCACTGATGAGTGAATTCCAGTCACAAATCAGTTCTAACCCTGAGCTGGCAGCCATCTTCGAAAGTATTCAAAAAGATTCATCATCCACTAATTTGGAATCAATGGACACTAGTTAGATGTTTGATCAACATGGGGACCATTACATTTGACCATACAATGCACTGAATTGACAAGTTAATCATAAACATGGGAAGAGAAGTGTCTAAAAGCTTCAGAATGTTCCACTTTTTTTTTCTTCATGGAGAATTTGTTCAGCTTTCTTCCATTGTTTTTGTAGCATTTATTTCAGAAATATGTATTTCCATAATCCAGACGTTGTAAAGCCACTAATGGCTTAGTGGTTAGGACAACATTAAAAGTGGAAACTAAAAGTTAGGATTTTATGGAGTGTGGAGATAGGGTCCAGTATCTATTTGCTCTGTAATGTGTAGGATTAAAATGTTAAAATTTTGTGACCATGTATTTCTTTGTTTTATAAATTTTCTCATTTAAAAATCAAAAATTGTGCAAGAGAAAAACCATGTTTCTTTTTCTTGTATGACTTTCATGTTTCAGCAATATAAGTTGATATTTAACTGGCAGACAAGAATATCCATATGTCTTGTTTCAGGGGGTTGGCAGTTTAGAAAAGATAATAAGGTGTCATTTTTTAAAGGATTAACAATAATCCTGTTGCACACACTAATTTTGCATGAGCAAGTTTACAAATATATATTGCCTGTAAAACAGCATGTGCAAATTACTCAGTACAAGTTAAAATAAGTATTAGTGCAATTTTCAGATATTTATTTTTGCCCAGGAAACATTATCTGGTGAGAAGGAGTAAACTTTTTGAAATTTTGGTTTTCTTACTGCCAGTGTAAATTTGCAAATATTTTCAGCAAATCAAGACAGTAATAATTTGCCACTTTTTTTCTATTACAAGTTTTCTTACACATTTAAAACTTAAAAATTTAAGTACTTAGTTTTTCTTAGTTATGCATTTGTGTACATGTGTTTACATCTAGAATTCTCAAAGCCAGATTTTTCTTTTCATTCCTGTTGGATGTTTGCATTCATTATTGAAAGATGCAAATACAATATGCTTTTGAATTTATTTTTAGGAAATTTGTGAAGCCAGCTGTCACAGGTTTTTGTTAGCTAACAATATTTTCTTTGAGTCAGAATTTTTTCCCATCCCTTGTAGAGCTAATTTACATATTGTAATGGGTAAGTGTTAACTGCTTTTCTGATTAAGGTATCTCTGCTGGGTGAGCAAAGCTTTTGCAGTACCTTTTATTGTAGTGGAAATTTTATCTACATATCATTCAGTGAGCTCATTTTACACTGTAGCCTCTTCCTTCAAATTTGTGGTGCTCCTGTAACAGTAAGAACTATTCTGAAATAAAAGACATCTCCTAATGCTGTGCAAATATAGTTTACATGTATTGAAGGAGGCAGTTGTTAAATTAAGTGACCAATTTCAAGTAATCAGATAATTGAAAACTGCACCCTAACTTTTAAAACTGTGAATTTAAAATACATTTCCTGCTGTATTACCTGCTTTAATAATTGGATATGTAGTAGCTTTACTTTATCACAATGAGGTTATTAGAGTAACAAACAGCTTAATCTTGAGTCTTTAGATGGTAGTGCAGAAGACATTGCTATTAGTAAGGATTTTGATCCATACATTGACATGGAACATTATGTGAAGTCCATGCCATGTCAAAATATGGCAGGTAATCTTACACCATAATTTGCATAAGCTATAATAGCAATTGATTTTGAGATGTTAGTATATTATGTACTATATGTTACCTTGGTACAGATGTTGTAGGTATATTTAAATTTTAACATGGTTTCACAATAAATTGAATATTGCAGGTTCCAATATTGAACAGGAGATTTAAGTATACGTTTTAGTTAATTGCTTAAAGATAAATCCAAACACTTGTGCTTTTGTTGTGTTCTGCTCTGTTTAGTCTTCTAAGTCAGCTCATTTTCTGCAGAGCTGAAAGTACTGTACTGAAGAAAATAGACACTGCTTTTATGGTTTTAGTGTTAACATACCTTAGACATACACATACATCCTGAGTAATACTCAGGACTTAAGTTCTGGGTCACATTGGTTAAGTCCTTGCTTCTAGTGAAGATGTCCAAATTCTGGAATGGAAATTGCAAGGTGCTGACTGTCATGACTCATGCTGCTTACTGGAAGTGATAGGAGTTTCTGCTTGCTTTTGACATATGGAGGTTCTGAAAAATTAGTATTATAAGAGCAAGCTGCTGGCTGGTTTTCACAAATATATTTACATCATTTAGATCCATCTGATGCTTTTTTGAAGAAAGCTTAATGTGAAATTGAGTTTTGAATTTAGGTTGTTATACAAAAACAGTAAGGTAGAAAAGAAATTAAAAATTTATTTATAAAAGTCAGTTGAATTGAAAGATGATATTTAAAAGTAATCATGTATTTTACTAATATCTGACAGTTGCTTTAAACCGTTAACAGAATTCTGTTGGAATGTGATTTTATTAAATGTATATTTACATAATTTGACCATATTTAAACAACTAAATTAGTTATTTTTTGCTACACATTCCTTGAGTAAATAAGAAATAGCAGGGGTGGCATATACTGTTAGCCAGTTCTAGATGTTCTGATATTTTTGTGTATAGCTGAGCCTTGGGCATGATTGCTTAGTCATGACTGAAGCTCAAAATGATTAAGTATACAAAATTCTCAGCCATTGAATTCATCTAACTTGTTAATAAGCCTTTCAAGCTATATTCAGTTACGTGACAAGCTGTATTGTAAAGGTTTATAATTGCAGTTAACATTTTCTGCCCACATTTAAGTTGTACTGAGTCTTCAGGAGGTTAAAGTGGGAAGATTGGGAGTTGAAGGCAAGCATGGGTTACATAGTGGGACTCTTGTCTCCAGCAAATAAGATTTGAATTCTAGCTCTATTTTTAATTGAATCTGAATTTTCAAGCCACTATCACCCTAGTTTAATTATTTCTTTTTGAAATCTTATAATTTTATTTATCTTCTGTATAACAGAAAATTGACATGTTATATTGTGTGGAAAAAAATTTTTCTTGGTTTACCTGACTTTTCAGTTACAATTCCTTTGTAATCTTGGTTGCAAAAGGAGCACAATGGAAATCCTTGGCCATAAATTCCCAAAAGCTTAGCGGACAAAGCTGTTTACTTATAAAAAAAAAAAAAAAAAAAAAAAGGTAAAGTGAAATCATGTTTTGTTCCTTACCATTACAGTAAGTGCTTGTTTTCCTATTAATACTAGAAAGGATTTTGTGAATATCTGTACCATGGCTTTATGGTTCCAGCTTTTGTTAAGTAGTTTTGGTCTTTATGTTAGGAAGCTAGCTTAGTCTCCAAGGTGATTGAATTTTCATAGAGCTTTTGTAGAGCCAATATTAACTGAAACTACCAAAGAGTTAATGCATATGATTATGCTTTTATAGACCTACAATATCAGTGAGTCAAATATCCAAGTGGTTTTAGCAGATAAAAGTTCTGTTTTAGAGCCTTGCCCTCATACCTTTAAATTCTGACCTTAGGTCTCTGTCTGGGATGGTTTGGCAAATTTAATTGATTGGTTTAGGTCTTCAGAAGAGAGAAAGAAAACCTTGAAACAAAATTCTTACCGATTTGGGAATATTAGAATTGGGATATTTAGTTATTATTAGTAACAGCTGATGGGCATTGATTTTACTGTGGAATACTCAAAAAAGCTACAAAGACTGGTACTTTGTATGCTGCCAGGGATCCCTGTATACTAATAACCTGTAACCTATTACTCTGAAAAGCTGTTAATCATTCCATAAATATTTCATGTTGAAACATGATAAAGCTCAACTGTTAGGTGAGGGCCGCTGAACGTATGCAATGCTGGTGTGCTTGTTTTCCCTAGTATAGCCTACTCAAGACAAGCATATTTGCCTCATCACCATATGTAAACTAAGTTAGACTTTCCTTTGAAATTTGGAAATAAGTTCAAGCCTCCTTATTCTAGAAACAAAATCCATCTTTTCCTTCAGAATTTATACTGTAGTTTAAAAACTGTTAGGTAAGGAGTTTGAATGTTGACACTATTAACATTTTGCCCTTGGGGTTGTGGGTTGTGTTGTGCACATTATAAGATAGTAGCAACACCTTGATGTCACCGTCTAAATGCAAATAGTACCACTCTTGGTTGTAGCTACTGACGTGACTCAGTGTCCAAATGGGGGGAGGTGGCATGGCTTCAGTTGAGATCCACCATTTATAAAATTGGTTTTTGTTCATTTTTATTTATTTGAGAGTGACGGCGAGAGAGAGAGAGAATGGGCGTGACAGGGCTTCCAGCCACTGCAAACGAACTCCAGATGTGCACACCCCCTTGTGCATCTGGCTAGTGTGAGTCCTGGGAAATTGAGTCTTGAACCGGGGTCCAGGGTCCTTAGGCTTCCAGGCAAGCACTTAAGCCACTCTCTGCAGCCTGAGAACCATGATTTTTGAGAGTTTCTTTCATTCCTAGCAGCTGTTAATGTCCCAATGAAATTAAATAGGTATTTTTTTGAAAAAGGTACAGATATTATGTAAGCATGGGTTTTTCAGATACGTCTTTTTCATTTCCTTAAGTACTACATCTTTTTCTACTAATTAAAATTATCACAAAGAATTGAAAATGTGTTTCTAGACCATAGAAGATGACCACTCAATCTTTTAAATGGATGATCTCTAGTAAATCTCTTAATCTTTTCTTCTGGCTGCTAAGTGGCTTTCTGTATACTTAATAAAAATATGATTATAAGGAGGCTACTAGTGTAAAAATGGGGTGTGAGGCAGTGGTTATAAGTGCATTGAATTCAATGTGCTACCTACAGATGAGGCAGTGGCCACAGGGATTACACATTTGGATTCTTAATAAAGTCCAAGTAAATGGATTTTCAAAATTGTTAACTTTTAATGAGAAATTAGTTCATTAATTTGCCTTCTTGAAATAAAGACTTGTTTCCCAGGATGAGCAATTTCCTGTTTTTGCCAAGTCAAGATATTTTGCATGATTCTAAAGCAGTTTTGCTTTTTCTAGGATTAGTTCATTGTCAGAAACAATAAAATGATTCAGTATGAATCTTGATACCCGCATGGCATTTTGGAGACTACTGGCAGAAAACCTTCCACAAATTGCCTCTTTGAAACCAGACCATTGAATAAAGTAGCATTGAGGTTTCTAAATCATGTCAATTTACTTTGGAGAAAGGGCGTGAGCAAAAAAGACAATCACCTGTCACATAATATTGAAATATTAGGTCAATTTGTCAGGAGTTTGAAGAATGGTGACTAAGTTGGGAAGCCTTGAACACTTCATTGCATATTTGAAGGTTTTCTGTTTAAAATTTACATTAAAAAATTTAAATTCAGCAACCCATTCCAGCACCAAATTTCCTGAGTACCACTAAGCAGTCAAAGGAGCATGTGTGACTGCCTATATGAGAGCACAATTGAGCTGAAATGTCAGCTTTTGCATATTTATGTTTAACATGTATGCATTTTAAATGAAATGGACTGCTGTACAAAGTTCTCCACAGATAGTTGTACAACAAAATGACTGATTCGGAGTCTACATAGCATAGAAGGGAAGGAAGACGGAGTCACTACTTGGGTCATGACTGATTTCTATGTCCGAGGGAAAAGGTGAATGGATTCTGTGCTTTCCCTTCAAGTGGCATACCACTTTCAAGTATATTTTTTAATAAGCCAGCAGTTTCCCTAATGATATCAATGTACCCTCATTTAACATTCTAACCCTGTCAGTTTTGTTTTGATCCATTTTCACTGTTTCATTTCTTTTTTTATTTCAAAGTATGTTAATTTTTACTGAAGACATCTTTCAATTGCAAGAGCAAAAGTAAGTTGACAGAAGAATCTGCCAGGCACCATTTTAACCAAGAGGTCAAGGTTAACATGAATGCAGACATACCAGTATCCTATACCTCTTTTTATGTTGTAGCGAGAAAGGCATACTCTCAGTGTGTTCTTGATAACATATAACTTAAACCTAATCCTGAGAACACATCTAACTCATAGTGAGGGACATTTTTCAAATGCTTCAAAAATGTTAGGATGACGAGAAAAGAGAAGACTCAGGAACCTTTATGCACTAGAGAAGGAGGGGAAGTCAACAAAGCATGGGACTAACTTTTTGTTTTGATTTGATTTTTGTGGTTATGTGGGTCTTGAAATGCTGGCCAAGTACTCTTAACACTAAACTATATCCCAAGCCCTTAAAACTGCCTAAATTTTGGGTTCAGAGAAATCCTGTCTACTGGCTAATAAGCTGTGTGATCCATACCAACTTAGCTTCTGAGTCCCCATCATAATGGATACAATACCTATTTTCCCTTTAGGGCTGTTGAGAATTAGAAACAGCATATAGATGCTTGGGACATGGCATATATCAGCCATGTGATATATGTTCTCACTAATTTTTAAAATTAGTTATGTATACAGCCATGCTGGTACCATCTGTAGCCTCCCTCATTGGGGAATGTGGGTCGTGCATTGTGGGGTTAGCCACCAGTTATGGGCAAGAGGCAACTCTGCATAATGTCCCAACATGTGGCTCTTAACCCTCCTCCACTTTCTGTGAATTTCCCTGAGGCACATTGGGTTTGTTTTAGGTCTACTTCAGTGATGAGGTCTTGGGAGCCTCTCTGTCTCTAGATCTCTGGTTTGGTAGGAGTTGAGTGTTCTCTGTGTCTATCTCCCTCACCCTTATTCTGATACCAGGTTCACCAAGAAAGCAGCACTCTTGCTTATTTCCCCAATTACTCTATGGTTTCAGCTGGGGCTCTGGTGAGGTTTGATGGGCTGATTCTCTCCTCACGTTCTGCGTCCACCTTTCCTTTCCCAAGAGATGAGGTGTACTTAGGCAGACACCATGTTAACCGGAAGTCATTGTTTATTTTTTATCCTGTTCTTTTCTGATATTATACCATGACTTGGCAAATTACAATGATATATACTTATGGGGTATGGTGTGAAGTGATTAAAGCTAACACATCTGTTACCTCAAACAATAGTTTTGTGGTGACATTTGAAATCAACTCAGCAATTTTGAAACCTAAGTTACTATTAACTGTACTTACCAGGCTCACAAAAGCTTATTGTTCCTAACCAACTTTATAAGCACTATTTCAGACAACCTGCTGTCAAGCTGTAGTTTAGTTACTTTCATCCAGTTTGAACATAAACTCCACTATCGTCTACCTACAACCTATCAAGTTCTGTCTCACCCTCAAGTCACTCTAGCAGTGATCACTGACCAGCTACACGATTGCAAGCCATTTCCTCCCTGGCTCCTGGCTGGTTTTGTAAATAATCGCTTTGTACCATTACTTGTCCTCTTTCTACTTGACTAGACTTGCTCCCCTTTCCCCTTAATGTTAACTTACATCTTTACCAAGCAAATAGCCATTCCTTATCATCAATGCAATTATGACGTTTATCTTCATTCTTCTACAGAAAAACTTAAGTCCTTGCATCCTCACCCCAGAGATTGAGCTGTCATCCTTAGCTTAAGACCAGTCACTTTCCCATCTCTTTTAAAAGACTTTCAAATTTTAGGTTCATCTTCAAGATACCTTCTATCTGATTTTCTTTCTTAATTTGTCTTCATCTAACCTAACCTCTCATCTCTTTTGGTAACCCTGCAAAACAATTGGAATGAACACTGGGTGCTGACCTGTGTTATAGCACAATGAGACCAAATGCACCAGGATGAGAATCATCGGTAGATACAGCACCCACTGTGTTGCCTACCTCCAGAAGGTGGTGAAGAAAAACCAAAATCAGACATGTTAAGCATACTTGTTCCTTTTCTGGCAAAACCAAGAAGAGATGGCTCATGGGAATCTGGCATACTGGTTCCTATATCACAACTGGCTGGTGGGACTAGACCTAAATTGGCCCTCTGTCACAGTGAAGTCTGCTATCACTACCAGTTGAGACACCCCTAACCTACAATTAATGAATTCATTTAAGCAACAAAAACGCAGTGCCTTCTAATGTGAAAACATGGCAACTAGTCTTAAAAATCTTTCTTACTGATAGCTTTCATGCATGTACACAATGTATTTTGAACATAAACTCGTTTCGTTTGTTCCCCTTCCACTGAGCCCCTTCTTCCCAGCTAGCCTTCTGTTTTGGTATCTTTTGTATGTGTCTTCTATCCATGATGACATGCTTATTGGGCCTGGACAGTAGTCCCTTCCTTGATTCAGTCTTTTTCTTACTTGAGCTCTTTGTTAATACTAGTGTTGCTTACTCCCTCCTTGAAGTGATGTTGACTTCAGGGCATGACTGCCTTCAGGGAATTTCCTTAAAAGCTGAGTTGTGATTTCCCTGTCTTCATCAGTGCCCATTGCATCCCACTCCCATCCATTCAAGCTGGGAATCTGATAGTCATTGTGTGGATTTGGAAGCAGAAAGGACAAAGAACAGTGTTTGAATCTTGGCTGGCTTGGATGAATTAGGTTGCCTGTTTCTTTATGACGTGGGAGAAAATAATATCTCAAAGGAGTAATGTGAGAATTCAATGGAATATTTGCAAGTCATTCTAAGCAGTAGTAGTTAGTACATACTAATTGCTATGCATTTGTTAGCTTTTAGCAATCTGCCCATTTTATTTTCAAAATATTAATTACAACTACCCCACTACTCACTTCTTCCTTAACTGTTGGTTGCTGCACATGCCTCCTAGATAGCTGTATCTGTATCCATTCAGCAAGTTTTACACAAGTAGCCAAATGCCATTGGCAACAAAGGAAGAGATTACACCGATATCAAGAAGCTTGCTGGTTACCATGAGAAGAAAATCCGGAAGTGCCATAAAATTGCATTTCATGAGTTTATAAGTCATGGGGAAGATGAAATTTGTTTTTTGTTGTTTTGAGGCAGGGTTTCACCCTAGCTCACCTAGTCTCAGGGTAGCCTCGAACCCTCAGTGATCATCCTACTTCTGCCTCTGCTAGGATTAAAGGTGTGCGCCACCACACCCAGCTGAAATGTTTTGAGAAGTGAGGCATAGTTATAAAACGTGGTTCCCAAATAAGTATGTCTCACAATCTTCTACAGGGCTCAATATATACTGTTAAAAATAGATTGCTGGGCGGCAGCAGTGCACCAGAAAGCCGCCAGGCTCGGCTCAAGCCACGGGAAAAGCCAGGTGAGGGGAGCTTCCACTCACACCAGAGCTATTCACAACTTGAAATGTGAAGGGAGAGTGGCAGTAAACAATGGAGGAGGAGATCACAATGTAGAAGAACATGAGGAACAGTGAGAGAACTAGAGCAGCTAGGGCTCCCTCCCCTCCCTCACCGCCTGTGCCCAGCTCTAGTGAACAGAGCAGCGTCCTGGGACCTGGCCACGCCAACTTGAGCTGACAGCGGGACCCAAGCAGGAGCAGAACCTGGCAGCAACATCAGTGGCTCCGGCACCAGTGACAGCGGCCCCAGCAGCAGCGGCAGATCCAGGAGCAGCAGCTTCAGAGGCAGCAGTGGCAGATCCAGCAGCAGCAGCTTCAGTGGCAGCAACGGTGGCTCCAGCAGTGGCAGCTACAGCAGCAGCAGCAGAGGCAGCAGCAGCGGTGGACCCAGCAGCAGCAGATTCAGCAGCAGCGGCAACAGATCCAGCAGCGGCAGCTTTAGCAGCAGCAGTTCCAGCAGCGGGGGATGCTGATCTGTAGGGTCACAGTTGCCAGGCTTGGTTTGCTCTGCAGGAAAAGCCAGTGTCCAGCTCCAGAAATCAGAACAGCAGGCCAACAAACCAGGCAGCAACTTGACTGAGACCAAAATCATCCAAGGTAACTGGGATTGCACCAGGGAAGGGTCTCACTTGGTCACAAGCTGACTTGGATCCCTCAACAGACCAGAAATCTTAACCTCTTTCTTGATAGAGGATCTGGTTGTTATAATAACTAGTCTTGCATAAATACTCGGGGCTGTTTTTGATTGAATGTGTACAGTGTTCAGTTAAATTTTAGAATCTACCTGTATTTTATTCCACTCAGCCTACTTGAATACTCCCATAGCAGGGAAACTCAACCCCTAGGAACACCTTTGTAGATACTCTGAGAGTCTTAAGAGCCACACCTAACACCTTAAGCTCCTACCCTGAAAATATATAACATCAAATCAATTGATACAGCTAAGAATGCCTAGCTAGCTAGAAAATCCAAGCATTAACTTAATCCAAGATACAAAAATATACACATTGTAACACAAGAAACACTAAAAAGCAAGACAATAATCCACCTAAAAGTATTAATGCATCAGAAATGACCTCCAGTGAGAACGAGTTAAATGCCTGAGAAAGATTTCAAAAAAATGATTGTAAATATGTTCAAAGAGGTCAAAGAAAAAAATCAAAGGAATCAAAGAGGAAATCAAAGAGGATGCATGTCACCAATTTAATGAAATAAAGAAGTCAATACAAGACATAAATAAGGAAATAGAAGTAATAAAGAAAAACCAGTCAGAATTACTAGCAATGAAGAACACAGTTAATGAAATAAAAAACTCTGTAGAAAATCTCACCAGTAGAATGGATGAAGGAGAGTTCAGAATATCTAAGCTAGAAGACCAGGTGGCAGGTCTAATACAGTCCAACAAAGAGGAAGACAAACTTATAGAAAAGTATGAATGGGAATTTCAAGATATCTGGGACACTATGAAAAGATCCAATATAAGAATTCAGGGCATAGTAGAAGGAGAAGAATTCCACTCCAAAGGCATAGTAGGCATCTTCAACAAAATCATAGAAAACTCCCCCCAAATTGGGAAAGAGGTGTCAATGCAGATACAGGAAGCCTTTAGAACCCCAGCCAGACAAAACCTGGAAAGAACCTCTCCTAGCCATGTTATAATCAAACTTCAAACACACACACCAAAGAAAAAATGTTGAAAGCAGTTAAAGAGAAAAATCAAGTTACCTACAAAGGCAAGCCTATCAAGTTTACAGCATATTATTCAACACAACTTTAGAAGCCAGAAGGGCTTGGAGTGATATATTCCAAGTGCTGAAAGGTAACAACTGTCAGCCAAGGTTACTTTATCCTGCAAAGCTATCCATTCAAATAGATGGAGAAATAAGGACATTCCATGACAAAAGCAGGTTAAAGGAGTATTTGAAGACAAAACCAGCTCTACAGAAAATACTTGATAGAATCCTCCATGCTGAAGAAAAGGAAAAGCACACATATAAGGAACCTAGAAAAACCAAGCAATACTCAAATACTAGTTAACACAAGAGAGCACAGGTAGAACCAGAACCACAAAAAAAAAAAAAAAAAAAAAGCAAACATAAATATACAACTTTCAATAATATCTCTTAATATCAATGGCCTCAATGCCCCACCCAAAAGACATAGGTTTGCAGACTGGGTTAAAAAGCAGGATCCTACAATTTGTTGTCTCCAAGAAACTCACCTTTCTACAAAGGATGGACATTATCTTAGGGTGAAATGTTGGAAAATGGTGTTTCAAGCAAGTGGGCCTAGAAAACAAGCAGGGGTTGCTATCCTAATATCTGACAAGGTAGACTTTAGTCCAATGTTAGTCAAGAAAGATAAGGAAGGTCACTTTATATTGATTAAGGGCACACATTATAATCCTAAACATATATGCACCTAACATGGGGGCTCCCAAATTCATCAAACAAACACTGTTAGAACTAAGGTCACAGATAACACCAAACACAGTGGTGGTGGGTGACTTTAACACCCCACTCTCATCAATTGACAGGTCATCCCGGGAAAAAATAAACAGAGAGGCATCTGGACTAAATGAGGTCATAGAAGGAATGGACCTAACAGATATATACAGGACATTTCATCCAAATGCTGCAGAATATACATTCTTTTCAGCAGCACATGGAACATTCTTTAAAATAGACCATATATTAGGACACAAAGCAAATCTTCACAAATTCAGGAAAATTGAAATAATTCCTTGCATTCTATCTGACCACAATGGAAATAAACTACAAATCAGTAGCAAGAAAGGCTATACAGCATACACAAAATCATGGATTCTAAACAATACACTAGTAAATGATGAATGGGTCAATAAAGAAATCAAGAAGGAAATCAAAAAATTTACAGAGTCAAATGATAATGAGAACACAATATATCAAAATCTCTGGGACACAATGAAGGCAGTTCTAAGAGGCAAATTTATAGCCTTAAGTGCCTATATTAAGAAATTAGGAAGGTCGCAAGTAAACGACCTAATGCTTCACCTTAAAGCCTTGGAAAAAAAAGAACAAGAAAACCAAAAATCACTAGACGGGAAGAAATAACAAAGATTAGGGCAGAAATTAATGAAATAGAAATAAACAAAACAAAACAAAAAAAAATCCAAAGAATCAATGAAACAGAGAGTTGGTTCTTTGAAAGGATAAACAAGATTGATAAACCCTTAGCAATTCTGACCAAAAGAAAGAGAGAAGAGACACAAAGTAATAAAATTAGAGATGAACAAGGAAACATCACAACAGATTCCAGAGAGATTCAAAAAATCATAGGGACATACTATAAAAGCATATACTCCACAAAGTATGAAAATCTGAAAGAAATAGATGATTTCCTTGATTTATATGACCTACCTAAATTAAATCAAAATGAGATTAATCACTTAAATAGACCTATAACAAGCATGGAGATACGAAAAGTTATCAATAACCTCCCAACTAAAAAAAGCCCAAGCCCAGATGGATTCACTGATGAATTTATCAGACCTTCAAGGAAGAGCTAACACCATTGCTTCTTAAGCTTTTCCAGGTAATAGAAAAAGAAAGAATTCTACCAAACTCCTTCTATGAAGCCAGAATCACCCTGATACCAAAACCAGGCAAAGATAGAACAAAAAAGGAAAATTACAGACCAATCTCCCTCATGAACATAGATGCAAAAATTCTCAACAAAGTATTGGCAAACAGAATACAAGAATATATCAAAAAGATTCACCCTGACCAAGTAGGCTTTATTCCAGAGATGCAGGGATGGTTCAATATACGCAAATCTATAAATGTAATACACAATGGGTTGAAGGACAAAAATCACATGATCATCTCATTAGATGCAGAGAAAGCGTTTAACAAAATCCAACATCCCTTCATGATAAAAGTCTTATAGTGACTGGGAATAGAAGGAACATATCTCAATATAATAAAAGCTATTTATGACAAGCCTACAGCCAACATATTACTAAATGGAGAAAAACTGGAAGCTTTTCCACTAAAATCAGGAACAAGACAAGGGTGTCCACTGTCCCCACTTTTATTTAATATAGTTTTGGAAGTCTTAGCGATAGGAATAAGGTAAGAGACACACATAAAAGGCATACAAATTGGAAAGGAAGAGATAAAGTGATCATTATTTGCAGATGATTCTATACATAAAGGACCCTAAAGACTACTAGCAAACTGTTAGAACTGATCAAAGCCTACAGCCATGTAACAGGATAAATACACAGAAATCAGTAGCCTTCATATATGCTAACAACAAACACACAGAGGATGAAATCAGAGAATCATTCCCATTCACAATTGCATCCAAAAAAATAAAGTACCTTGGAATAAACCTTACCAAGTAAGTAAAGGATCTCTACAATGAGAACTTTAAAACACTCAAGCAAGAAATTGCAGAAGACACTAGAAAGTGGAGAAACATCCCTTGTTCCTGGATGGGAAGAATCAATATTGTAAAAATGGCAATCTTGACAAAAGCAATTTACACATTTAATGCAATCCCTATCAAAATTCCAAAGGCATTCTTCATGGAAATAGAAAAAACAATCCAAAAATTCATTTGGAATCACAAAAAACCTCGAATATCTAAAATAATACTGAGCAACAAAAATAAGGCGGGTGGTATCACCATACCTGATTTTAACCTGTACTACAGAGCCATGGTAACAAAAACAGTGTGGTACTGGACAAAAACAGATATGTAGATCAGTAGAACAGAATAGAGGACCCAGATGTAAGTCCAGGTAGCTATAGCCACCTGATATTTGACAAAAATGCCAAAAATACTCATTGGAGAAAAGATAGCCTCTTCAGCAAATGGTGTTGGGAAAACTGGATATATATCTGCAGAAGGATGAAAATAGATTCTTCTCTCTCTCCATGCACAATAATTAAGTCCAAATGAATTAAAGACCTTAACATCAGACCTGAAATCTAAAACTGATAGAGGAAAAAGTCGTGGAAACCTTTCAACATATTGGTCTTGGCATAGACTTTCTGAATACAACCCCAATTGCTCAGGCAATAAAACCACAGATTAATCACTGGGACCTCATGAAATTATAAACATTTTGCACTGCAAAGGACACAGTGAAAAAAGCAAAGAGGCAACCTACAGAATGGGAAAAAAATCTTCATCAGCTATATATCTGAAAGAGGATTAATATCTAGGATATACAAAGAACTCAAAAAGTTAAATCATAAGGAATTAAACAAGCCAATCAAAAAAATGGGCTCTGGAGCTAAGTAGAGCATTCTCAAAGGAAGAAATACGAATGGCATATAAGCATCTAAAAGTGTTCTACATAACTAGTCATCAGGGAAATGCAGATTAAAAGTACATTGAGATTCCATCTCACTCCTGTCTGATTGGCTACCATCATGACAACAAATGATCATAAATGTTGGCGGGGATGTGGAAAAAGAGGAACCCTTCAACACTGCTGGTGGGAATGCAATCTGGTCCAGCCATTGTGGAAATCAGTATGGAGGTTCCTAAAACAGCTAAATATTGATCTACCATATGACCCAGCTATAGCACTCCTAGGCATATATCCAAAGGACTCATCTCATTTCTTTAGAAGTACGTGCTCAACCATGTTTATTGCTGTTCAATTTTTAATAGCTGGGAAATGGAACCAGCCTAGATGTCCCTCAATTGATGAGTAGATAATGAACATGTGGCACATTTATACAATGGAGTTCTACTCAGCGGTAAAGAAAAATGAAGTTATGAAATTTGCAGAAAAATGGATGGATCTGGAAAGGATTATACTAAGTGAAGTAACCCAGGCCCAGAAAGCCAAGTGCCACATGTTCTCCCTCATATGTGGATGCTAGGTACAGATGATTGGGCTTCTGCGTGAGAAGGAAAATACTTAGTAGCAAAGACCAGTAAGTTAAAAAGGAGATATAAAGGGAAGAGAAAGGAAGGGAGGAGGGTACTTAATAGGTTGGTATTGTATATATGTAAGTACAATGATTGAGATGGGGAGGTAATATGATGGAGAATGGAATTTCAAAGGTGAAAGTGCAGAGGGGTTTGAGAGGGTATTAGCATGGGATGTTTTTTATAATCATGGAAAATGTTAATAAAAATTGTGAAAAGAAAAAATAGATTGCTGAGTTCTGTAGATTGTAGTGGAACCCAATTAATTCATATTTTAGTGTATTTTGGGCCCTGATGGTGCTTCCTAAGTATATACTGAACACCACTGCATTGAGGTGCCTAGAATACTAATTCCCCTAAGTACTGAGGAACAGTGGTCCTTCTCATTTTACATATTTGCCTCATGTCTTTCAGTGGGTACTTTTGCCCTCAGGGTAAGTGCAGTTCCTTATCTGCAGCTGTATGTCATACCACCTCCTGTCCCACCTAAGGTTGATCTTTATCCTCTGGTCACTATGAAGTACTTCTCTGAGCTACCCCATTGTTCTTTTTCTTCCTGCTTTTCCTCAAGCCTTTTGCCTGGAAGGCTTTGTTTTTTCTTCCTCTTGCCTGGCTGGCTGCTACTGATAAGCTGAGTTACGATGTCCCTCTTAAGTGATGAGGGGATAACTTGAGGCCTAACTTCTCTGTCTGAAGCCTGGCTTTTCCAAAGCATGTAACCCAGATTTTGAAAACAGTTCTTTTTTGCAGATACTACTATTGATCACTGGTTCCTGTGCCATTGCCAGCAGTTATAGAAGAGGGGAGAATATGGCCAGAGCCAAGTGAACCAGCTGTGTGTACCTTCATGCTTTATGTATGGATGGTTTCTTCATGTAGCCCAGCCCCACTTACTATACACAGTAGCACAGCTTGACCTAAACTCCTAGTCATGGGTTTGACAAAAAGTAACCTTACCTTGTCTTGTGATGTTCTTTATTCATGTCCCCTGCTTTCTGCCTTAGAAATTTGTCAGGAAATTTGAAATTCTTTGACTTTTCCTCCTGTTCTACATTTCACTTTGGTTTCATTCCTTTTTATAGGTATTTACTATTTTCTCAGTATAATTTTGAGACAGAATAAATATAAGACTATGAAATATATCCACCCAATTAAGCTGCTGCTTTGTCTTCTCTTAGGCATTATGAGAAAACCTAATAGAGCTGTCAGAATTTCAGGATGTAAACCTGGGTTCAAATCTGCTTCATGGGAATAGGACTGTAGGCAAATTATCAGTGTCTCCAGCTCTTTCCTCACCAGTACAATGGAGCTTATAGGACAGACACAAAAGATTGCTGAGAAGATAACAACATGGAATATGGTTGTGAAGCAAGTATTCAAGAATATATTTTGAATATGTTCTTTCATGAATGACTGGCTTGAGACTTAGTAAATTTTTATGTGTTCATCCTATTGATTATTTGGGCTTTTCTCAATGACGGAAAGGTATGTAATTCAGTATAAGTGGAGAAGGAAAGATTTTAGGTTTTATGGCTTATTATTAGAAAAATGGCATACTTTATTAGGAAATCGAAGTATTAAAAGTATTAACAGACGGCTGGGTGTGGTGGTGCACGCCTTTAGTCCCAGCACTCAGGAGGCAGAGGTAGGATTGTTGTAAGTTCGAGACCAGCCTGAGAGTACATAGTGATTTCCAGGTCAGCCTGGGCTAGAGTGAAACACTACCTTGGGAAAAAAAAAAAATTAAAGAAAGCACTAACAACTAGTGTCTGAAATAGTGAAACAATTTTTTCTATAGTCTGAGTCTACATCACTAACATGCAGTCTTATATAACCTTGCTTAGGGTTTTAAAAGTATTACACACTTAGAGAACAGTAAAGTATAGACTAGAATGAGATTATCCCTATAAAAAATATACCTTAGGGGCTGGAGAGATGGCTTAGTGGTTCAGCGCTTGCCTACGAAGCCTAAGGACCCCGATTCAAGGCTCAATTCCCCAGGACCCACGTTAGCCAGATGCACAAAGGGGCACATGCGTTTGGAGTTCATTTGCAGTGGCTGGAAGCCCTGGCACACCCATTCTCTCTCTCTCTCTCCCTCTGCCTCTTTCTCTCTCTGTCTGTCACTCTCAGATAAATAAAGAAAAAAATTTAAAAATATACCTTAGCAAATTCTCATTAATTGTTAAATGTCCCTTTTAATCTCTATATCCTACTGTTCTGTGTATGTAATGGTATCCACAGAAAATTTTATCTATTTTCTAGTTCATAATCTTCATTTCATTTTTCTACCATGAAGCTTATTCATCTTCTTTTGAGCTTTAGTGAAAAACATTGCTTCAAGTCTGGATCTTCATGGGAGTAGGATTTTTAGCAAATTGGATGAAATACAGTAAGGGGTTGGGGAAAAATGAATGGAACTGTCTTACTGGAAAAATGGAACTGGGACATGTATCCACAGCTGATGTGTGTGGATCTGTGTTCCTACACCATACCCAAATTTGAGTGGAATTTCTATCTACTCTGCAAGTTTCTGGGTTCAGGAGAGTGGACAACCATTGACAGTGAGTTAAGAACAGGGTCCTCATCCTATATATGCTCCAACTAATAAGATGACATGGAGTTTCATGCAATTTGAATAGTGGGTTTTGTAATAGAATTAATTTTTAAGTAAGAAATAATTTAAGTATGCTGTAATTCACTGAAGGTATGCCATATGTTTGGGACAAGAGTCAGTTAGTAGTGAATAGATGAAAAATTGCAGCCTTCTTAAAGATTGCTGAGGAGGTAAAGCTTGCTGATAATTCCAGGGAGAAATAGCGTGAAACAAAAGGATAAAAAGAGGATAACAAGTTGAAGAAAAGGGCTGAAGGGATGGCTTAGCAATTAAGGCAAAGCTAAAGGACCTAGGCTTGATTCCCCAGGACCCACATAAGCCAGGTGGCACCTGCTTCTGGAGTTCATTTGCAGCTGCTGAAGGCCCTGGTGTGCCTATTCTCCATCTGTTGCTTTCTCAAATAAAAATATTTTAAAAAAATTTTAAGTTGAGGAATATCATAGAAAATATGAAGTGTTGTAAGTATGGTTTAATGAATTATCAAGAAGTGGATAAGTGGGGCTGGAGAGATCGCTTAGCAGTTAAGCGCTTGCATGTGAATCCTAAGGACCCCAGTTTGAGGCTCGATTCCTCAGGACCCACGTAAGCCAGATGCACAAGGGGGCGCACACAACTGGAGTTCGTTTGCAGTGGCTGGAGGCCCAGGTGCGCCCATTCTCTCTCTCTCTCTCTTTCTGCCTGCCTCTCTGTCTGTCACTCTCAAATAAATAAATAAAAATATTTTTAAAAAAAGAAGTGGATAAGTTGGGCGTGGTGGTGCATGCCTTTAATTCCAGCACTTGGGAGGCAAAGGTAGGGGAATCACCATGACTTCAAGGCCACCCTGTGAATTCCAGGTCAGCCTGTGTTAGGGTAAGACCCTACCCTGAAAAGCCAAAAAAAAAAAAAAAAAAAAAGTGGATGCACCCATGTGACCTTCACTCAGGTCAGGAAAGAACCCAATCCACAAGCTTCTCAATATCGTTACTGGTCTCTTTGTCTTGGTAGTGTGGGAGTACTAGAACTAAGACTTTTTTTTTTATTTTCTCTCCTTATGCTCCTTGCCTTTGTGGGCTGTCAGTTTCAAATAATTTGCATGTTCCCTCTAGACTAACAGATCAATGTCTCTAGTCAGATTATCTCTCCTGCACTTGAGCCTTCTACTTGAAATCTCTTCATTTGGATGTCTCATAAACTGATTCAGAACTGAACTCCTCATTCTCCCCCCTTTTAACTGCATTTGGTAACTGACATTCTCCATGACCTTGGAAGAATGTTCAGCTCACCTTTACCTTAACCATGGGCACTGTGAAGACATAAATTTAGGCTGTTGCAGCTAATTTTGGTAATTCACTAGGAAGTGATGGAAAAGTTCATGTCTTTTATGCTCGCATGATATTTTATTTTAATTTTTTAAAATTTGTTTTGTTTATTTGACAGAGACAGAGAAAGAGGAAGATGGATTGTCACACCAGGGCCTTCAGCTGCTGTTAACGAACTCCAGATGCATGCACTACCTTGTGCAGCTGGCTTACGTGGGTCCTGGGGAATTGAACTTGGGTCCTTTGGCTTTGCAGGCAAGCACCTTAACCACTAAGCCATCTCTCCAGCCCATGTGCTCACATTTTATTGATGTTGTGTGTTGTGTGCTTTTTCTCTGAGCCCTGAACATGACATTACATTTGGGAGGTTGCACACTGATGATCATTTTGGTTATTTTGTTTTATACACACACACACACACACACACACACACACACACAGCTTGTAAAACAATTGTTTTCCATTACATATATTTTTTAATTATGATAATAACTAATATTATTAATTAAGCCTTCACCATTGCCATATTTGCTGAGACTAATTCATTTTGTAACTAAATAATAGCAACAGCATTATCAATCACTCAACAATTACTAAGCACAAGCTTTGTGGCAAACATGAGAGAAGTGTTTTCTTATTTTTATTTTTATTGAATCTTCACAAAATCCTACCAAAAAGTAGTTGTTATTTCATTTTTAAAGTCTAGGAAAATAATTAGTGTGGAGAGCTGGAGAAGAGGCTCAGCAGTTAAGGCCTTTGATAACAAAGCCTGATGGCTTGGGTTTAATTCCTCAATACCCATATAAAGCCAGATGCACAAAGTGACACAGGCACTTGGAATTTGTTTGCAGTATAAGAGGCCCTGGTGTGCCCATTCCACCTCTACCTCCCCTCTTTCTCCTTACAAATAAATGAATAAAAATAGTTTAATAAAGAAAACAGTACTATGGAGATTTCATGAGGTCCCATAACTTGTGAATGGCAGATCTGGAATTCTACTTTGGGCTGCCCTCCTCTTCAGCCTGTGTATTTGACTGTTTGTCATACTTACTGTCTCTAGTTATCTACAGATGTCCATGTTGCTGAAAGGAAAAGCAAACCCTTAGAATTCTTGTGTTTCACATGGACAGGATTTTTCTTTTTTTTCTGTTGTTGGGGATAGCAGTTTGGACTTTAACCACGTTGTCAGTGCTTTAGCACTGAGCTACATTCCTAGCTCATGATATAATTCTGATCAGTTCCAAGCAGCCTGTGGGCTCATTGACCTTGCTGTAATATCATTTTATGTTGTTTAAGTTGGGGTAGGGGTAGTAAACAGTGAGGGATCCCAGCTGATGGTCACTTCTCAGCCAAGGACTGTGTCTGCTCTGATACTCATCAACAGAACCCCAGAAAAGAGAACTAACCACAAGGACAAACAGCAGATGAGATGCACAGTGACACTCCATTGTTCTGAAAGACGCTGATCACTTCAAAGACACTGAAACATGAAAGGACACTGGACTTAAGCCTGGTACCCCTAGCACCCTCAGCCCAACTCTACAATTTGGCATCTTTTACCACCTGCATGTGGCCTCCTGGTGGAGGAGCTTTTTAGTGCTGGAGGAGTCTAGGCATGCGCTCAGGAGTGCTCAGGAAGTGATGCGTGGGCACAGGAGGTAGCCCTCGCTCCACAGGCGCTCCTGCTGTGGAGGATGAAGGTGGCCAGCTGTCTCTCAGGGAAAATGGCTCCATACTATGCTGTGAATAAACAGGTACAGCCCATCACTGTGGATTCCAATGGGTCAGATCAGCTTGCAGAATGCCCAAAGGAGATGAGCTTTTTCTCATAATGGCAAGTTCAGATTTGGGGGTTGGAGGAATCTGAAAATATCTCCCAAGATGAAAGGTGAATCTGTTCTCACTATTTGCTGCACTGAGGCATGACCAGCACAGTGTCAAGTAGTTGAAGACACATTGCTGAGAGTCACCTCCATCCATGCTTTCCCTTGCTTGTGTAGACTCCGCAAACCCAAGAGAGCTAAGTAGACATAAAAGGTGATAGTTTTATGGTTAAAACAAAAGCAAACCCTGAACTACTTATAGCTGAAGCTGTAATTACCAGTGAAAAGTAATTTGATTTCCAAGGTGAAGGGGAAAAACACTTAAAAAAAAAAAGGCCTGCTACTAAGAAGCCCCGTCCTGCCCCAATCCACCCTTAGCATGACTGATGCTGTCACATCTAAACCCTTGCAAACCTAGGGGGAATGCCTCAGCGGAATGGGGACAAGGAGCAAGGGTATGATGGTACTAACATAGGATGTATCCATACAACTTTCTAATATACATATATTTGTTAATCTAACTTGGAACAAAGAAGACACCTTGTCCTTCCAGGCTGTGCTCTTCTAACATCTATGCACATTAGGATTCTAGTGGTGAGGCTACTCCTGTTGTCCTCCACAGTCACTGAACTCTATCAGTTCAAAGTGAGACGCTGAAGAGCTTTGAAAAGTGTGATTAATTCTGAGTTCCTTCTAAGCAGAGGAAGCTTGCCCCCATTTTATTACTTCTGAGTGAGGAGTGCACTAAAATTGCAGACCCAGACTAATTGTCTTGTGAGATTAATGATGAGCCTGGTGCTGTCATTACACTCTACTGACTTCCTGGCCAGCACGAGTTCACCTCTGAACTATGCTCACTGTGCTCCTGTTAGGCTGTGAGGTTTTAAACAGATCTGTGCTGCTGCCTCCCTGGGGAGCGCCTCTCCTTCCCATTTATTTTGATGAGGGTCATGCAGATGGGTCTATTGGATTCACGACATCCTAGTCTATTAGTTTCATTGTTTATTTGCTCACAGACAAAAATACTGAAAATAATTCGAGTGGAAAGAACAGACAGAAAACAGCAATAATTTCAAACAATTCTTTCACTTGACAATGTTCTTTAAATCCTTGGATGTGCTTGACAATGGAACAACGGGAGATGATAACAAGCTAACAAATGTACTCCAAATGGTAATAAGTGCTGAGAAAAAGCGGGGTAGATGTATTAAAAAAAAAAAAATATATATATATATATATATATATACATATATATATATATATATATATATATATATATATATATATATATACTTATTTTGAGAGAGTGAGGGAGAGATAAAAGCAGATAGAGTTAGGGTTAGAGAGTGGGTGTGCCAAGGCCCCCAGCCACTACAAAGGAACTCCAGATGCGTGTGCCACCTTGTGCATCTGGCCTATGTGGGTAACGAGGAATTATACCTGAGTCCTTAGACTTCACGAGCAAGTCCCTTAACTGCTAAGCCACCTCATCCACCCCAGTAGAGGGCAACTGAGGATATTGAAGGGAAGTCCTTTGGGATAAGGTGACAAGTGATCAGGGTCTTGAAAGAAGTGAGGCATGTCATGATGACAGAGCATTTCCTCAAAGGAAACAGAAGCCACACATACAATGGCCCTGGGGTAAGGGAAAGTGTGTTTAAAGAAGAGCCCAAAGGCAGGGTGGGGAGGGTTAGAGAGAGTGAGGGGAGGAGGCAGAGAGCAAGTCAGAGAAGCCTGGAAGATGTTTTGCTCACAGAGGCCTTCAGTCAGGGAGCCCTTAGAGAATACAGGGAGCTTAGTGCTCTGCTAACAAACTTTCACAAGCTTGTTTCTTGGGATGCTGCAGTTTATTTATGTCACACTTAAAAAAAAAATTTATTTGAGGGAGAGAAAGGCATATATAGAGAATGGGCCAGGGCCTGTAGCCACTGCAAATGAACTCCAGATGCATCTGCCCCCTTATGCATCTTGCTTACGTGGGTCCTGGGGAGTTGAACTGGGGTCCTTAGACTTCTCAGGCCTTAACTGCTAAGCCATTTCCTCAGCCCTTATGTCACACTTTTGGAGGTCTGAAATGGAGTCTTGGAAGCATATTAGTTTGCTAGTCTTTCCATACTAAGGTTCAAACTAGGCAGCTTATATCTCAAACACTTGCCATCATCCACTTCTGAGAACTAAAGTCTGAGGTCCAGGTCTCAGAGGGAGGTGGGGGAATAATTGTTCTCTACCTTTCCCTTCACCTCTGGTGGTCTGATGGCATCCTGCCACCTATCTTTTTGTGTGCCTTCAGCACAAGATGTTCTGTAGCTATGTTCAGATTTTCCCCTTTGGTAAGGCTTCTACGTTGTAGAAATTAGAGCCTCCTGTATGGACCTCAATTGAAGTCAGTGAATTCTGTAAAGAACTTGTCTTCAGAAAAATCAAATCAATGTGAAATGAGGTTAAGACTCTACTGTATCTTCCCTGGAAGAACACAACTCAATCCATAAACTTGGGCTTCAGTCAAGGTGGTAACAAGGTGTCATTACTGCTGAGGGACCTCAAGGAGAATCTTGACTTTCCCTTCCCCTAGGGACCACCTACATTTCTCAGTTTACTGTCTCTTCCCAGCAATTGCACCACTCCAGCCTTTCCTTCCAACCTTATATATTCCTCTGTGACTAACCTTATTGTTCCCTTTTATACAGACCCTTACATCTGGTAAAAATGGATTTCTCTACTTTATTTCTTACTGAATTAACACTTGCAAAGATTCTCTTACATATCCTGGGAAATCAGGGTTAGGGAATGGGACATTTTGGAGGGTCACTGTTCTATATATCTGAAAGGTTTGGAACAGAGAGTGAGGTAGGATCTGTGTTGTATTTTAAAGAATGACTCTTTCGGATCTCCTGTAGAGGAAGAGTTTGGAGCAGAAGACACACATTAGATGGCTGTGGCAGTGATAGTAGTGAAAGATACTGGTTCTTTGGACCAGAATAATAGAGTGGGAATTCTGAGCAATGGGTTTCCTGTGAATATTGGCTTGCCAGTGCGTTGTGTGAGAAATGGGGGAGAATAACAACAAACACCATATTGCCTCCTTTTCAGGATAACAGCAATTCACATTTATTTATCAATTTAAAAATGTCAGTATAACTACACACTACTTTCTTCATTGGAATCCCTAAAAACTATGTTGTGAATCATTTTTATATGAATTTTATATAGGTAAGATTAGAGAATCAGGCAATTTAAAACATAATATAAAAATTATTTGCATGGGGGAATGGACTGCATAAAAAGTAGAAATCTGGCCCAGCGTAGTGGCACACACATTTAATCCCAGCACGCAGGAGGCAGAGGTAGGAGAATTCGAGCTCACCTGAGACCACATAGTGAATTCCAAGGCAGCCTGGGGCTAGAGTGAGACCCTACCTCAAAAAAAAAAAAAAAAAAAAAAGTATAACTCTGGTTGAGCACCAGTATTCAGGGCTCTCTGCATCCTGCTTGCTGATGTGACCAGGTGCTGCAGGCTGTCTGCTCCTGCCATGCTTTCCCTGTCAAGATGGGCTCTACCCTTGGGAATTGCAAGCCAAATTAAACCCATCTCTAAGCTGCTTCTGGTTGAGTATTTTGTCCCAGCGATGAGAAAGTAACTCATAATTAACAACAACAACAAAAGTGGTTCTTGGGTTGTAGAGATGGCTTAGTTATTAAGGTGCTTGCCTGCAAAGCCTAAGGACCCAGCTTCAACTCCCTAGTACCCATGTAAACCAGATGCACAAGGGGTGCATATGTCTGGATTTTGTGTGCAGTGGCTGGAGGCCCTGGCATGCTCATTCTCTCTCTATCTGCCTCTTTCTGTCTAATAAATTAAGTAAAATATCTTTTTAAAATTGTCCTTTTTTTGTTGTCTGTTTGTTTGAGTCGGGGTTTCATGTAGGCTAGCCTGGCTTCAAGCTTTCTGACTGAGGATGACCTTGACTTCCTGATCCTCCTGCTCTGTGCTGGAAAATGTTTTAATGAATTGGATTTGTGTTAGATCAAGGGCAGCATGCTTTGGCTCACCAGCCTAATCTTGTCCATCACCAGTTATTGTAAGACTGACATACTGACGATGTTTTTGTTTTGCTTTGTTTTTACACATTTTCAAGTTGTTGGGAAAAAAATAAAAGGATAACAACATTTCTGGACATGTAAAAAAAGTTAACATAAAATTTCAAGTTTCTTAAAAAATTATTTGTGAACTTTACTGTATGAACATATTGGCATGTTGATCATATTCCCATTGGATTGTGCTCTTATGTTCTGTCCCACTTATCTATGGAGGACCCTCTCATTGGGGCTACTGATATTCATTGTGGGGTCATGAATGTACCAGTCAGTTTCTGGGGGTGGGTGGGAAATGCCTCAGGATATTCCTTCCCACCCTGTGGCTCTTACAATCTTTCTGCTCCCTATTCTGCAATGTTCCTTGAGCCTTGATGGGCATGTTATAAGTCTGCTTTCATGCTGAGCTCCCAGCAGCCTCTGATTTTCTGCCTTGATGAATTTTGAGTCTCCTCAGTGTCTTCCACCATCTCCCTAGAGAAGGTTCTTAGGCTAGCCATGCAAAGCAGCACTCAAATTTAATCTGCCACTTCCTTTGCAATGTCTTCTGGACCCTAGAAGATGTCATAGAGATGACTTGTATCAAGCTAGGGAGTTGGCTGTCTTTTCATATTGTACTGATGGATTTTGGATCCTGTCATTCACTGCCATGTGTAAAATGCAGGTTCCCTAAACAAGAATGAGAGCCCCATGGACTAAAGAGGAAAGTAAGTGTAGATATTTAGAAGACTTTTTGCAGGAATATCCTCTCATTTTAGCCAAAAACCAATAGGAGCTTCCCTCTAGAGTCTATGACCTTCTAAGCCAAAGGCTTCTGATTGGTTCCCTGTACAAGGTATGAATGGGCATGCCAGGGCCTCTAGCCACTGCAAACAAACTCTAGAGGTATGCACCATCATGTGCATCTGGCTTATATAGGCTTTGGGGAATTGACCCTGGGTCCTTAGACTTTGCAGGCCAGTACCTTAACGGCTAAGCCATCTCTCCAGCCCCTATTGCTCTTCTAATAAGTTGGTTTTGTAGCTTGCAGCATCCCTTGTTTGTTCATGCTGTTGGTGGTCATTATCCTCCAGCAGTTCCCATAGTACCTTAAAGAAGCTGGCTTCCTTCTCAATTCCAGCATGATTCCTCAATGTCTTGCTACCACAGCCTAGTGTCTTAAACAATAGGGTCTTACCATTTAGATCTGATGTGTCAAGTGCTTTGTCAATGTCCTATATTGTCTGGGGGTGGGGGTGCTCATGGGTTTCCCTGATCAACAGCTCACTATGGAGGGTAACCCAGGTCTGGCACTGGGATTTACCAACAAGAACCTATGGTTTCAGAGCTAAGCTTTCTCTACCTATACAGGGTAGTTCTGTCCAGACTATTTGAAAGGTAGGTGATTTTTAGATGTTTAGAAGTAACAGAGTTGTTGGTGTTTTGTTTTTTTAAATTGGATGCTTCAGTGCTTGTTAAGTTTCAAGCACAGAAATTGTTAGTTTAACTTGTTGTGGTGACCAAAGGAAATAGATATCTTTCAATGTTATTCAGTTTTATAAATAAATTCACTAATCACAAAACCAGATATTGTTTCACATTTAGTTTGTGAGGCTCAGATTAGTTAATATATAGTGCATGCAGAACCCTGGCACATGTGAGCTCTGCATAAGGCTAATGAAGATGGTTGTCCTATAAAAGAAAAAACCACTATGAAATAGAGCTTTTGTGATTTAGGCTATCTAAGAAACAGCACTTTTAAAATTTTATTTTACTGAAAACTTTCATACGTGCCTGTCCATTGCCTTCTCTGTTGCTCCTCCCTCATCTCTCTTCCACTTCTTTCCAACTAGTCCTACTCTTCCACAGAATGTGGAACCTTCCACAGAATGTAGATGGACCCCAATTGCGCAGGTAAAGACGGTCAGTGAGCTCACTGGGAGGTCATGCATACAGCAGCTAGTGTAGGAAGGACAGTGCTCCACAGCACTCTTCCCCTCTTCATGCCCTTACTTTCTTTCCATAACCTCTTCTGAGTTGTCTCCTGAGTCTTGGATGGAGTCTCATTTAGTGCTGGCACTCAACAGTTACTTATTCTCAGCAGTTTGACAAGTTTTAAGTCTCCCCAGAAGTCATCAACTGTTTAAAAAAAAAAGTTTCTATAACCAAAGATGAGAGTAGCACTAATCTATGGGCATGATCATCAATATTTAGAGAGTAATTTCATGGGCTTCATATATCCTTTTAGCCAAACCACAGTAGTAGCTTTCCTCTGAGGGCCTATGTATGACCCATAGTTTTTTTTTTTTTTTTTTTTTTAAACTAGGTTTCCAATACCAGGCATGAATTTCTTCCCCATTAGAGCAGGCCTCAAATCTCATCAGAGCAGTTGGTTACCCTCATAACAGTCATTCCACTGTAGCACCCTTCTGCACGTATAGCCTGGCTGGTCAGTCGTATATTGCACAGGGTCCACTGCTAAGTAAGACTGTTGATGATGTTTTTCCCCCAGGAGACTGCAGCTCAATTCCAGCTTATTTTCTTTTAATATATTTTTAAAATTTTATTTATTTATTTATTTTTGAGAGCAACAGACACAGAGAGAAAGGCAGATAGAGGGAGAGAGAGAGAATGGGCGTGCCAGGGTTTCCAGCCTCTGCAAACGAACTCCAGACGCGTGCGCCCCCTTGTGCATCTGGCTAATGTGGGACCTGGGGAACCAAACCTTGAACCGGGGTCCTTAGGTTTCGTAGGCAAGCGCTTAACCGCTAAGCCATCTTTCCAGCCCTCCAGCTTATTTTCTTAGTGACTTCAGCAATAGGTTCTCACTATCTAGTTCTGGTGGGTATTCAAAAGCACTGGAAATAGTCAGTGTTGTTTTGGGGCCCTGGGGACCTCCCTGACCATCACTGGAAAGTACCTACTTCTGGCACTTTCGTGGAATCAAATCATCATTCAATGTGCAGATCCTTTATCAACGGCCCTTAGAAACATGATTTTTGGGCTTTCTTAAAAGTGAAGGATATAACATTAAGCTATACAATAGAGAAGTCTGTATGCTTTTTTCTTTTTTTCTTTTTCTTTTCTTTTTTTTTTTTTTGAGGAAGGTTCTCTCTCTCTATCCCAGGTTGACCTGGAATTCACTATGTAGTCTCAGAGTAGACTCAAACTCAGCGATCCCCTTACCTCTGCCTCCTGAGCACTGGGATTAAAGGTGTGCACCTGGCTCCCTGGATGCATATTTTAAACTCCTGCTGTTCCTTTATCATAAATGTCCATCTTCCTGCCTGCTGTCAGAGTCACTTTTAAAAACACAAACCCGACCTTCTGACTTCCTTCCTTAAAGTTCTTTCCTGACTCTTTATTGCCAACAGCTGTGTTTTGAAGCTTGTTTTTAGCCATAACCATTTTTTCAGTCTAGTGTTTATGTCAAAATCCAGTGTGAAAGCTCCGCTATTCTGGGAGAAGTGCTGGTTGGGGCTTGACCCTCTCACCTAGTTCCATCTACTTCTCTCCTTTTACTATTCTCCTTACCATGAGGACATCACCAGAACCCAGGAGGGTGACTGCGAATGTTAATCTCTGGTTGTCAGAGTTTAGAATCACCATGGACACAAATCTCTTATTTTGGCTGTTTGGGATTTTCTAGATGAGATTAATTGAGGTGGGAAGACCACCCTAACTGTATGTAGCCCCCTCCCAAGGGTTTCTGGACTGTGTGAACAACAAAAGCTGCCTGAGCCTTTAGCCTTTGCTGTGCTCTTTCTCACTGCTAATGTGACAAGGTGACACTGGCTTACTGTCCCTGCCATTATTCTCCTGTGATGGTGGACTTCCCCTGGAAATTATAAATTGAAATTAAGCCCTTCCTTTCCTAAAGCAGCTGTGGTTTAGTACTTGGTCCCAGACATGAGAACGTTAACTGATACAGTAACTTAACAAGCTTCGTTTCTGCCTACATGCTGCCACACTGTCTTAATGCAGATTGAACTTCAATAAGAATCCAGCTTATCAACCAAACTGGGACATTTTTGAGATTAAGAAGAACTATTAAAATAACTAAATACAATCCTGACAATTTTTGAAATGTTCACTTTCTGGTAAACCAATTTTTTCATATTATTGTTGGACATTTAAAGCTATGTTTTAAAATTTTTTTTCTAAAGACCTTAAAGCAGGTATATTGATTACTGGAGTATGCCTAAGAACATTACAGTGCTTACTCCTGGAATATATTGCTGAGCTTAGTGGTTAAAGTGCTTGCCTATAAAACCTAACAACCTGGGTTCGATTCCCTAGCACCCATGTAAAGTCAGATGCACAAAATCTAGAGTTTTTTGGCAGTGACTGTAGGCCCTGGTGTGCCCATTCTCTCTCTCTCTCTCTTCCCTTGAAAATAAGTAAATAGAATATTTAAAAAATATATTGCTGTATTTTACTTATTTTTTATATATCTAAATCTGTGACCTTACATTTCTTTTCCTCCTTTCCTTTCTCCTCCCTCCTGCCTCTTCTTTTTCTTTTTGAAAATAGCACATTTTTTATGAGAGAGAAAATTAGAATACCAAGGCCTCCAGCCACTATAATTAAACTCTAAACACGTGTACCATCTTATGTGTCTGGCTTACATGGGACCTAGAGAGTCAAACATGAGTCCTTGGGCTTTGCAGGCAAGCACCTTCACCACTAAGCCATCTCTCCAGTCCAATAGCACATTTTTAACAAAAGGATTTCTATAAAATAAACCATCTTTGCAATTGAATTTTCTGGTTTATAAACTGATATTTTTGATATCTTTAATTGAATTTCTCCAAATACCTAATTTTTTAAACTTTTACATTATTTTATTTATTTATTTGCAGGGGGAGGGAGAGAGAGACTGAGAGAGAAGATGAATATGGGTACCATCAGGGCCTCTAGCCACTGTAAACGTACTTCAGATGCATTTGCCACTTTGTTCATCTGGCTTTGCATGGGTACTAAGGAATCAAACCTGAGTCATTAGGCATTACAGGCAACTGCCTTAACTGATGAGCAATCTCTTCAGCCCAAAGACCTAATTTTAAATGAGGATATATTCTCTCTGTAAGTACAGAGGTAACTAGTGAACTCAGAGCAAATTTTGATAAATTGAAGATATTTTCAATTAAAAAAAATTTTTAAATTAAAACTTTATCTCTGATAAAATAAAAATACTTTAAAATCATATATATATTTAGTTTTTCAGGTAGGGTCTTGCTCTAGCCTAGGCTGACCTGAAAGTCACTCTAGCTTCAGAGTGGACTTGAACTCATGATGATCCCCCTACCTCTGCCTGCCTCCCAAATGCTGAGATTAAAGGCATGTGCCACCATGCCCAGCTTCTGCTATATATATAATATTTTATTTTTATTTATTTATTTGAGAGAAATAAAGAAAGAGAATGGGCATCCATAATCTCAAGCCACTGCAAATGAACTCCAGATGCATGGACCACCTTGAGCATCTGGCTTACGTGGGTTCTAGGGAATTGGACCTAGGTCCTTTGGCTTTGTAGGCAAGCAATTTAACCACTAAGCAATCTCTCCAGCCCCATGGCATATACTTTTATGAGATGAAAATTATCCCAAAACATAGCCTTTATTTATGATTGGGATGTTTCACTAAATTTAGATTTTGCTAAAGTGCAGACATCTCAAGTCTATTACATTTTATTCTGGAATAGAATACCAGCTTCCAAATTTAAAATAGGGGCTCTTTCCAACACTTCCCCCAATCAATGTATTCCAAAGAGCAATTATAGAATTCTAAAATCAAACTCTGCATAGCATTTATATTTTTGTGTTTCATTTACTCATTTCTTCGCTTTTGTAGCGAAATACTTCACTGCTCCTTAGTTTGTAGCTTTTGCGCTCAATAAGTTTAATTCCCTATAAAGTTTTTGAAGGTGAAGTTTCTTTGGTCATTCTTTTGCCAGATACCTTGAGTAAAAATTTCAACACATCAGTTAAATACATCCAATATTTAGGGAATTTATTTACAAAAAAGTCTAGGGCTGGAGAGATAGCTTAGTGGTTAAGGCATTTTCCAGCAAAGCAAAGTGACCCAGGTTGGGTCCCAGTATCCATGTAAACCTGGACACACAAAGTGGTGCATGTGCCTGGCTTTTGTTTGCAGTGGCTCACCATCTGCCTCTCTCTCTCTCAAATAAATAAATAATCTTTAAAAGTCTAACAGTGTTGTAGGCCACTTAGCTGGACCTGAAAATTAATTTTCTTGGGCATTAAAAATTTTATTACTTTATTTTGTGTGTGTATACACATACATATATATTTTTGAGTATGTATATGTGTGTGTGTATGTGTATGTGTGCATGTGTGTATGTTTGTTCTTATGAGCCTATGTTTGCCCTATGGCATGTGTGGAGGTCAGAGGACAACCTCAGGGTGTCTGTCCTCTCCTGTTAGAATATTTGAGGGCTGGAGAGATGGCTTAGCAGTTAAGCGCTTGCCTGTGAAGCCTAAGGACCCTGGTTCAAGGCTCAATTCCCCAGGACCTACGTTAGCTAGATGTACAAAGGGGCACACGCGTCGGGAGTTCGTTTGCAGTGGCTGGAGGCCCTGGCACACCCATTCTCTATATCTCTCTCTCTCCTCTCTCTCTCTCTGTCTGTTGCTCTCAAATAAATCAATAAAAATAAACAAAAAAATTAAAAAAAGAATATTTGAAAAATTTAACTGATAACTGGCTGCAAACACAAAGCTGTACCACGTGAAAATTCAACATCAGCTTCATTAAGCAACTATATAGTTCAGTTATTTTAATCAGGTACAGACATATATACATATTTCCACCTGGGTCTATTTTATTTATTAATTTTGAGGTAAAGTGTCACTCTGGCCCAGGCTGACCTGGAACTCACTCTGTAGTCTCAGGCTGGCCTCGAACTCACAGCGATCTTCCCTCTACCTCCCAAATGCTGGGATTAAAGGTGTGCACCACCACACCTTCTGTACCTATTTTTATTGGCAAATTTTGGAAGGCTATTTTGGAAACACATATTCTGTAAAAATTACACAACAGGACTACCTGGGCTTATTCATTTAGTAACATTGTTTCATTTGTTATAATTCTCTACAAATTTGAATATGATTATCCATAGTTGCATGATAACTGTAAAATAAAAGGTTCTAGGGGCTGGAGAGATGGCTCATTGGTTAAGGTGTTTGTCTTCAAAGTCTAAGGACCCAAGTTGGTTCCCCAGTACCCATGTCAAGCTAGATGCACAAGGTGGCACACACATCTGGTGTTTGCATAGCTAGAGGCCCTGGCATGCCCATTCTCTCTCTCTCTAACAAATAAAATAAAAATAAAATAAGGTTCCTATTGCATGTTTTTAGCTTTTCCAAGAATAAAAAATGTTTCATCTTTGACTATATAAACTTCCAAATGACTTACTTTGCTTCCTGAATGAAATTGAAAAGAGTAAAGCAGTATTAGAATATTGAATTTTCTGTTTAAAGCCTCAGATATGATTAAGTGAAAACCGGGCTTAGGAAGTGGCTCAGCCCTTAGCGATGCTTACCTAAACTGAGAACTGCTTGCATGTTTCTTTTATGAATGTGGGGATTCCATGAACAGCTAGTGCTTCGCTCTTCTTGTAGGTGCACAAAAAGACCTAGACATGAAAGTGAGCAAAGTTTCACTTACAAGAGCCATCATTATCCATATGAAAATGTAGCTCTTCATGAAGTCTGTGCCAGAGCTGCTTCTGCAAAGAGCGGGCATCCACATGCCTTTGTCAAGTGCAGGGTACTTTGGGACTGAAGGGCATTCTGAGGTTTCCTCTGCAGAGATGTTTCTTCTGATGGTCGTCACAGAGGACGCTGTCCAAAAACATCTTGCACAACTTTCATGTTCATTGTTCACTTTTTAGAAATGAAAATTTAGTCCTTAATTTCCTATTATGCTTCGAATTCTCCCACCTCTACCTTTTGAGTACACTGTTGCTGAAAAAAGTTTATTGCAAAATAATAATAAAAAAACCAGTATCTTACAATATAAAAAAAAGTTATCACTTTGCAATAGAAGATAAATGGCACCATGGTATCAAGGGAGAAGTTCATTGGAAGAGCTGCTCAGCCTCAAATTTTTTGATACCATGTCTCTGTAGCCCAACATGTAGCATGGACTCTGCCAGCTGGAGGCCTGGGGCTACATGATTCTTGGGGTGTGTGTCATGAGCCAGTGTAGAAGTGCCTGAGATGCCAAGTGGTTGAGTAGGACAGCAATTGAGGGCACTCCTCCCATGTCTCTGTTCACCATTGGGGAAGTGTCTTCTGAAAGAGACATGTTATTGCTTTGGTAGAATGAAGAAATAATGTTAATGTATTAGGTTTAATTTTCTTTTTTTTTGGTGGGGGGAACTTTCAAGGTAGGGTCTCGTCTTTAGTTCAGGCTGTCCTGGAATTCACTATGTAGTTTCAGGATGGCCTCAAACTCACAGTGTTCCTCTACCTCTGCCTCCCGAGTGCTAGGATTAAAGGCGTGCTCCACCACACCCAGCTTAGGTTTAATTTTTATAAGGAAAGAACTTGGAAATGTTTAAACACACTTACACATGTATACTTGAAAAATAAAAGCTTGCTTTATTAAAATTAGACTCAATTAGCTTTTGCGGGTGTGTGGGGGGGTTTAGGGCATGGTTTTGCTATAGACCAGGCTGACCTGGAATTCACTATGTAGTCTCAGAGTGGCCTTGAACTCATGATGATCCTCCTACCTCTGCCACCACCACCCCTTACCCGAGCTTTAAGCTGCTATTTTCACTTAGTCATAGGAAATCTCAGCCTCTTGCAGAATTCCTTTTCATTCTCTCCAGAGAAGTTGGCTCAGGTCAACTTTCCAGAGCTTGGCTTTCTATTGAATTGCCATTCCAGGTCCTTCTGTGACCTGACATGGCTTAAGCTCTTTCCACCATCGCTTCCCTCTCGTTGATGTCCATCCTGCCAAGTCATCTGGTTGCCATGTCTATCTACCCACCTCAGTCTGCATCCCTGGCTCCTATGGGCTACCGGCCTGGTCGTAGCTGCTTCCTAGTCATTCGGGAAAGCAGAGTGTGGAAACTGGGGAGACTACCTCATGCCTGCTGATGCATCTTCCCTCAGTGGCTGTCAGGTTGAATACAAGGCTTCTGAACACCTGTGCCCTGTGAAAAGCACTCTGGAAAGTGGATAATTGTCCATGCAATCTGGACTCCCCTCCAACCTTTCTGGGGTTTGATCACAATCTACAGTCTTGTTATTTCCTTGCTCCCAAGAATAACTGTGGGGACCGGAGTGTGGGCCCTTTTCAGGGTCCCTGGAGCTACCGACACTGATCTCACGTCCTCTGACTCTTCTTTAGCCAAACTCTCATTTGGTGAATTAATAAACAATTCACCATATCATATAGTAGGGCTTATTTTCCAAAGTCTGTGTGCCCAGTTACCCAGGATTTGGGGTAGCTTATTCAAGACTCAATTTATTTGTTGTTGTGTGTGTGGTGTATAAATGCCCGTCGATTCATGCCTGTATGCTTGTGGATGTCCATGCATCATTGTGTGTATATGTGGAGGCCAAAGGTCCATGTCTTCCTCAATTACTCTTCACCTTATTTTGAGACAGGGTCTCTTCCTGAACCTGGAGCTCACTGACTGGGCTACACCAGGTAGCCAGCAAGCCCCAGGTATGCGGCTGTCTGCTTCTCTCTCTGGGATTGTAGGCATGTATCATCATCACACTTGAATTTTCTGGGTGATAGGGAGCTGAACTAAGGTCTCTTTATCCCCAAGTCTCAGTTTTCAAAACTAAAACAATAACCAAAAGAAGTGAAAACACATAAACAAAAATTCGGACCAATTCTCCTCCTTCCAAAATCAAAATAAAAGGTTGATTTCCTGATTCTTACAGTTGAAAGCCATATTCTTTGCCACTGAGGGCGGGCAGTACAAAGCCAACTATGCTGCTGCTGGAGTGCTGGCGTGGGGGGCAGGAGAGGCAGTGGAAGACAGGGTGGGCAAAAGGACATGGGAAAAATAACTAGTTCAATATCAGAAGAGTACTCAGTATTTCTTTCTTTCTTTCTTTCTTTTTTTGGTTTTTTTGAGGTAGGGTTTTGCTGTAGCCCAGGCTGACCTTGAATTCACTATGGAGTCTCAGGGTGGCCTCAAACTCACTGCAATCCTCCTACCTCTGCCTCCCAGTGCTGGGATTAAAGGTGTGCACCACCACTCCTGGCCAGTCTTTCAAGAAGATGTCCGAGGCTAGTATAGAGAGCAAGCAGAATGAAAGGTTTACCTTAGAAATCTAGAGCAAAACTTCCCAAAGAGGGGAAGTTTGGTCATAGTATCAGAGATGAGCAGGTAGGAAGAAAATGGCATTTAAAATATAAATATATATATTCTGACATTGTTGTCTCGCTGGTCTCCAAGGATCATCAGAATGGATGCAAGGAGTAAACTAAAATCCTAACACCTAGAATATTAGCATCCTAAGTTCCACTGGAAGCTAGGTATCAAATCCTTTTTCTTTTCCTTAAATATTTTATTTATTTATGAGAGAGAAAGAGACGGAGAGAGAAAATAAGCATGCCAGCGCCTCCAGCCACTGCATATGAATTTCAGACACATGTGCCCCTTTGTGCATCTAGTTTATGTGGGTCCTGGGGAATCGAACCCTGGTCCTTAGGCTTTGCAGGCAAATGCTGTAACCACTAAGGCATTTCCCCAGTCCCCTCAAATCCTTTTTCTAACTAAATCAGCCTAGTATTCTATCTGCTGACACCAGAGAGGACATTATCCGCAATCTGTAGTTTCACTTTGAAAGTGATCTTTAAAAGTCAGGGATCAAATGAAGCAAAATTGCTTTGGACATAGTAATGATAGCTTATAGAATAGGTGGCAAGTTGAAAATATGAGTGATTAATTTCTACAATGGCATAGAAAATTTAATATTCAAACTCTTTAAAACTAAGTTGGCTTTAGAGAAAAGAGCACTTCTTAGTGAGGTAGATTTGGAGAGGAGGAAAATTTCTGATGTTTTTGCTGAGTCCTTGTCTGAAAAGTAAGACTGAGGAGGCCAACATAGGCTCGTTTGGGGCTCTGCACTTATATATTACAGTGTACTCTCAGAGGTCCACGTTTTTGGATGAGAGAAAGAGAGGAGAGAAAAAGAAAAAGAGAGAGTGTGTCACCTATTTTCCAGACAGGCCTAGAAAGGCAGAGGAGCTCTAAGCTGGTTCACTAACAAAGGTTCATTCTTTATGGGTTCAAAACTTTGGTCAAGGGAAAACTGGTCTCTCTAAAACAGTAGATAGATGTTAGAATGGGGAGCAGAAGACAAGTGGTCACTTCACTGGCTGTTTGAAGTACTGTGTGTCTTGGGAAATCGCCCCTCCCTTAGTGTCTCAGAAACTGGGAACGTCTGTCTTCTGGGAAATTGTATGCTTGCCATCTACTGGGATGACCCTGAGTGCTGGGTTTACAAAGCCAACTTCCTAACTCCTAATCAGGATGAACCTATGGGGTTCTTATAATTTCTTCTGGGCCCTTTGTTGGAGGGATACCTAGGGTAGTGTCAGATCCCAGAGGCTAGAAATGACAGACGACCATGAGGAAACAAGAGAAAGGACACTGAGATGATGTTTCAGGACCAACAGACAAAACTCAGGCTGTCAAAGGATAGGCCTTTGACACAGAAGCAAGAGTACAAGTGACCTTTGGAAACAGAGGGAGCCTGGCTCACTTAGGGAAACTTCTGAGCCTTTCCTCAGCTTGGAAATGATGAACTTTGTTCTGTGAGTGCGAGTGATGAGCAGTTAGTTAAAAACACACACACAAAAAAAACAAAAAACAAACAAGAAGCAGCAGCTGCCAGAGCCAGGTATGGTGGCGTGCTCCTTTAATCTCAGCACTTGGAAGGCAGTGGTAGGAGAATCATTGGAAGTTCGAGGCCACCCTGAGACTACATAGTGAATTCCAGGTCAGCCTGGGGTAGAGTGAAACCTTACCTCGTAAATCCAAACCAAACCAAACCAAACCAAACCAAACCAAACCAAACCAAACCAATAAACAAACAAAAAATCTGAACTCAGCAGAGTGTGTTGAACACTACAAGAAAAGGAATAGACACATTTTTCAAACTTGTGAAAGAAGTTTTATGAATGAGGGCTTGTCAGTGAAAATTTGGTATGTGCCAAATGGCTTTGTTTACTTTATTTTTTTTTAATTTTTTTTTAATTTTATTTATTTATTTGAGAGTGACAGACACAGAGAGAAGGACAGATAGAGGGAGAGAGAGAGAATGGGCGCGCCAGGGCTTCCAGCCTCTGCAAACGAACTCCAGACGCGTGCGCCCCCTTGTGCATCTGGCTAACGTGGGACCTGGGGAACCGAGCCTCGAACCTGGGTCTTTAGGCTTCACAGGCAAGCGTTTAACTGCTAAGCCATCTCTCCAGCCCTGTTTACTTTATTTACTTATTTATTTATTTTGGTTTTTCGAGGTAGCGTCTCACTCTGGTCCAGGCTGACCTGGAACTCACTCTGTAGCTCCAGGGTGGCCTTGAACTCACAGTGATCCTCCCACCTCTGCCACCCGAGTGCTGGGATTAAAGGCGTGCGCCACCACACCCAGCTTTTGTTTACTTTAAATGTCACTTAGTAACAGGGTAAAGCTGGAGCATTAACACAGTTGCTCCACTGGTAAAGTCAAAACCTTGTATATCTTTATCAAGTGTCTCAGCGACCTAGATTTATTCTTGAAGCAAATTATACAAATGCACATCTTGCAAAGACTTAAAACATCAGCAGGGAGGCGTCTAAGACTGCAGTGTCCAAGCAAGCAGGTGTCCACCGCGGCCAAGGAAGAAGGGGGCGGATCTCAATCATCCGAGTTTGGTTATGGGCCAGGGAAGCATTTCACCTTTCTGCTGCTTAAAAAAACTCAAATGAAATGTGGGTTCACTGCAAGGTTGGGACCCTGAAATACTCTGGTTTTGCAGAATATTGTATAGGGAGAGTTCTTGCTTCACCAACAGAGCTCAGCTGTCCTGGCCATTCACTTTGGCAAAGTGTTCCTCTGTGATGCTTATCTTACCAAGTCACTCTCCTGCTGGGTCAGGCGAGGGACATTATAAAAAGGAAGAGCGTAAGGAAGAGCGAGCCTTGAGGACAGACATCAGCTGTACTATTGGACCAACGTGCTTTTCTGTTTGGTCCTTGACTAGCTTCATAGGAATTTGGGTAGGAAGTTTGTTTTTCCGATGTTCTGATGTTCATCGTGCTTTTAAAAGAAATTGACCAAGATAAAATGAAAAGTTATAAAAGAATGATCCTTTCCAGTTCTAAATTCTTTTTAGTTTATTTATTTGCAGGCAGGTAGAGACAGAAGAGGAGACAGAATGGGCATGCCAGGGCCTCCAGCTGCTGCAAATGACTTCCAGATACATGCACCCCTTTGTGCATCTGGCTGTAGGTGGGTACTGGGGAACTGAACCTGAGTCCTTAGGCTTCACAGGCAGGAGCCTTAACCACTAAGCCACCTCTCAGCCCCTCCAGTTCTGAATTCTTAAATGTGTCAACCACATTCTATGTTTTATGATAGATATAATCACTGTTCAGAAAGGAAACCTGAAATCCCAGCCCATTGCACACATGGTCACTTGTTCACTCCATAAGTCACAAAAGTCAGAAAGGTGGAACAGGAGTGGGCAAAGAGACTAGAACCTAGTGACTAGATGGCTCATACTGTCCCTGCAACAATTAATATGGGATGATATCAAGGGTTTCCTGTGTGAACAGCAAATGATATGGGCGTGTGGCGGGAGTAGACAGAAATGCTTTCCTCTGAAGCAGCATGATCTTCTTCATTCATTGCACGAGGATTAAAAAGTGCTGTGAACTATTTTATTTATTTTGAAATATCTTAAAGGCAGCAAGTTCTTCATTGTGTAAACTCACCTCGAGGAACAAGGACAGATGGAATTCTGTGCAGTAGAAGCCAAACAGTTCCAGTTACGCGTGCCTTTGTTTTGCGCCAAAATGTAAGTCATTCTTAATAAGCCTATCTGGGAAACAGAAGCTCACCTGGGAAACTTCTTAGTCTTGCGGCTAATGGTTTTAAATCCTTGGAACTCTTTTGCCAAATTCTGAAATGTAACATGCAAATGTAAGGTTGGTTATTTTCGGAGGCAGTGCTGTCTCCTTGAGTTCCCACAATGCTGTTGCTCCTGGCCAGTGGAACCACACTGCCTCTTTTCTCATGAGAACTCAGATCTTTGGGGTTCAGCAGTTTCACAGGCTCATTACTCAGGCTTGATGTTATCATTGGCTCTCCTTTAACCGACGCTGGCACACTGTACATTTGCCTGGTAGCTCTCCTGTTTGCCCAATATTATGCTAATTTACCTGGACTGGAAGATTCAAGTATGTATTTTCAGTGACAACTGGATGTCTTTACCTTTTTTGAGAACTGAGGACAATTAATTTTAATTTTAAGCCTGAAATCCTAACACCTTTTTGTACTCTTGGGATTTTATTTTTCCAGGAGAGGGCGATAGAACATCATAAATATCAAAGTGTAGTGTTTACTCCTCAAGGCCTCTCAAGGTAGAGCCCAAGACCAGAGTGGGTTCCTCTGCAGAAGAGAGCTCCGGGGACCATGGCCCGTGTGGAGAGATGACAGAGGGGGCAGCAGCTCACTTGGTTTTCTACTTGGTTTCTCATTTCCCAATTTTGTCCTGTTGAGGGTAGGGTACATTAAATAGGTTGGCCTCCAGTTGACAGATGCTGGGATTTGCTAAACTGGTTGAACATAAGAATTTAGAACAGAGAATTTTCTTCTTTTACTCTAAACTGTGATGATATCTATTCTGTTTTCTAGGGGTATGATGAGACTATATGCCCGATTAGGAATTTATTTATTTACTCATTTAGAAACAGGATCTTACTGTAGTCCAGACTGGACTCAAACTCAAGATCCTCTTGCTTCTCCTTCTGGTTTGCTGAGATTGCCAGACTGTGTCATCAATCCTAGTTTATGCTTTTGGGTTTTCGAGCTTGGGTCTCACTCTAGCCCAGGCTGACCTAGAATTCACTATGTAATCTCAGGGTAGTCTTGAACTCACAGTGATCCTTCTACCTCTGCTTCACTAGTGCTGGGATTAAAGGTGTGTGTCACCATACCTGACAATACTTTTATTTTTAATTGACTTATTGTAATCATAAGTTATTTATGGAGCACAGTATGGAATTGCAATACATGTTTGGGTCTATACAATGTGTAATGATCAGATGAGAGTAATTGATTTATTTAACACCTTAGAAACTGATCATTATTGGGAACATCTTACTGTTTTTGAAATATTAATCCTTGTTAGCTTTAGTTACCTTGTAGATAGGAGTCATTCCTCCCATCAGGTATTCCTCTGAACCTTTTGTCTATCCAGAGTCTAATTTCAGAAGCTCTGCTGAGTCACATCTGGTGCTTTGCATGCTCTTCCTTCTTCAAGGTGCTATTGGAGCTGGGTGTGGTGGTGCATGCCTTTAATCCCATCACTTGGGAGGGAAAGGTAGGAGTATCACCATGAGTTCAAGGCCACCCTGAGACTACATAGTGAATTCCAGGTTAGCCTGGACTAGAGTGAAACCCTACCTCAAAAAAAAAAAAAAAAAAAAAAAGATGCTACTTGATAGTTGTCCCCTCTTAGGATATATCCAAATGGGATAAACACTAGGACATCTTCTCAGGAATGACATCACAGGGTCTTCTTGGGAACTTAGAGTCTTACTTGTCTACCTATCAATTGATTTCTGGTCCCCTGAGCAGGAAAGATGGGAAGTCACCCCAAGGTTTGCTAGCACAACTGTCTGTTTAAGATCAGCTACCTTTCAGAATAATCTTATTTGAAAATATCTGTTGTCTTATCGATTTTTATTTATTTGTTATGAGAGAGAGAGAGAGAGAGAGAGAGAGTGGGAGGGAGGGAGGGAGAGGGAATTGGTATACCTGGGCCTCAGCCATTGTGAACTCCAGAACTTGCGCCATCTAGTGGGCATGTGTGACCTTTCGCTTGCCTCATCTTTGTGTATCTGGCTTATGTGGGATCTGGAGAGTAGAACATGGGTCCTTAAATGCTAAGCCATCTCTACAGCCTGGAGAATTTTTTTTTTAATTAAAAAGATGCTGACTTAGCAAAAAAAATTTTCCAATCAAAATTGTAATTTGTACATGCAAGGGAATCCAATGGAAAGTTGAGCATAAAAGGAAAACCCAAATACCAATAATTCAACTGAGGAGGGTCCTTTGATAGAATGGGGACAGGGGAGAAGGAATATGAAGTACAACCTTGATATAAAAAATAAATTAATTAAAAAGAAAATTTTAAAAATGAAAAAAGAAAAATTAGATAGGCAAAAAAAAAAAAAAAAAAAGAAATGACAGTTTTGCCATTAAAGATGGGAACATTGAATAGATGGCCCTGTGTGCTTTTTTATTTACAAAAATCTATGACTATTTAAACAGCAATCACAAGTGAAACTGCTTAATTCCAGATTAGAACTTTTGCTAGGCATTCTTTCTCTGACAACCTTAATTTCTTGTAAAGTCATTTTAGACAACCTATAAGCACATACTTAACTCATTTCTAGTATAGACATTGAGCCTTTACTGTCTAGGAGTACAAGACCTAACAAGTCTGCAAATGCAGGAGTCAGGCCCGCCATTTCAAGGCTTGCTATCTGGCAGGCAGCCAGAGACACGTCAACTACCATTGGTCAGCGACACTTTTCAAAGCATGGGTGAAAGATGATCACCAAGGCCAGCTATATGGAAAATTGCAAAACTGGAAATGTATGGTAACAGCAAAATCCCTGGTTTTACATTCTGGCTTGTCAGTCACTGTGTAGCCTTGGGCATCTTATTAAAGTCTGCACTTGAGAATCATGTTGACCAGGAAATCTGTTGTGGAAATTTTGCTTAGGGTATAAGTAATCCATTTAGCACAGGCTTTGGTCAAGTGAGAACTATTATGAGAGTTTTTGCTTGTCTCCCTTTGACGAATCTGTATCTATTTCCAAACACTGGGTGATGTTTGCTTGTCTCTTGTTGTTTTTGCTTGGTGCTGGGGATCGAATCTATGTTTGCTTGCTTGTCACAGTGATCCTAGTGACCATCCTTCTCCTGCCTCTTTGAAAATGAGGACATAAGGTAGTTTTGTTTTCTAGGCCTTCTCACTTCTGGCACACTGGGCTCTGTTTCTAGAACTTACCTTCAGTTCCCAGCCTAACTCACTAGATGATCATGTGGCAAAGGGGCTTGGGCCACCATTGCTTTCTACTTTGTTGAAGGAGCCCTGTTGAGATCATCCCTTGGAGTGACCTTAGGCAGGCTGAGTTTTCTTCCAAAGGAGAGATGGGTGTGGCTGCGTGCCATGTACATTCTGGTTCCAGTGGCACCTGTGCATTCATTAGAAAGTTCCTCCAGCACCGGGCATGGTGGTGCACGCCTTTAATCCCAGCACTCGGGAGGCAGAGGTAGGAGGATCACCGTGAGTTTGAGGCCACCCTGAGACTATATAATAAAGTCCAGGTTGGCCTGGGCTAGAGTGAGACCCTACCTCAAAAAACCAAAAAAAAAAAAAAAAAATAATAAAATAAATAAATAAAAAGAAAGTTCCTCCAATGCGCAGTTTCTAGATGTTGGATATAATGGCAGACAAAACAGACAGGATTGTTTTGCGGGACTTGGATGAAATGGAAATACATGTATATCACAAACTGACATACAGAAAACGTTTTTTGAAAACTTAATAAGTATCACAAAGGAAGTGGCATGGGAAAGATGAACAGAGATGTAATTTACATGGAGGATTCAAAAGCCAGGTTGAAGTATATTTTCTCACAGTTCTGTTCTGGAAATTAAGTTCTCTGAGATGGAAGTGAGGGCTGTGAGGGACAGTCTGTTCCACATCCCTCTTCTAGCTTCTGGAAGCTTACAGAAGTCTGGTTTTCCTTGACTTCTGTTGCATCACCTCAATCTCTACCTGCATCTTCACATATTATTCTCTCCCTGTGTGGATCTATCTTCCAACTTGTCCTTTTTACAAAGGCACCAATCCTACAGGGTGATTACTGGGTAAAGGTGGACACCCCAACCATGTCCTTTTTCTGAGGTCTCTTCCCTGGGCTATTCCTGGGTTGTAGTTGCATCTTTCACGATAAACCTGTTCATGCATTGTAATCATCTCTTCAAGTTCTGGCTATACAAGCAAATTATTGAATAGGAAGAAGGGACTGTGTCAATTCCCAGTGAATTACAGCCAGCTGGTATGAAGTACGGTAGTCCTAGATTTGCAACTGTCATCCAAAGCAAAGACAATCTTGTGTGACTGGTTCCTTCTAGGATATGATACTTACCTAGGTAGATAATGCCAGAAGTGAATTGAACTGTAGGATTCTCAGAGAGTGGGAGAACATGCATGACAACATGCCCCCTCCCCCGTACTGTGGTCAGCTCCACATTGCTGGAATGAAGTTCCAAACCAGACACAGTTTATGGGAGGAAGGGGTTTATTTCAAGCTTACAGATCCAGGAGAGGTTCCATCATATGATGGAGGGAGCTGGCTCCCATACATAATTGCACACACAGAGATACCACCAAACAGCCAGCACAGCCAGAGCTCAAAACTTCTCTGCATACCTTTAGGCTGGAATTCAGATCCACCTCCAGTGACATGCCCTGCCCCTTGCTGGAGCAGGAGTCTACTTGCTAGGGGCTGAAGCTACAAACTCAATTTTAATAAAGCACCAGAGTCTATGGGGGATGTACATTCAAACTACCACACTCCTTATATTTTGTTGTCAGAGGTGCTCTGTGAGCAGAAATTGAGTATATTAGACAGCTAAAACACAAAGATCCTGGAGACATTTTTTTCATTTATTTTTATTTATTTATTTGAGAGCAACAGACAGAGAGAAAGAGGCAGATAGACAGATAGATAGATGGAGAGACAGAGAGAGAGAATGGGCACACCAGGGCCTCCAGCCAGTGCAAATGAACTCCAGACGTGTACGTCCCTTGTGCATCTGGATAACGTGGGTCCTGGGGAATCAAGCCTCGAACCGGGATCCTTAGGCTTCACAGGCAAGCACTTAACCACTAAGCCATTTCTCCAGCCCCCTGAGGACATTTTAAAGAACTAGACAAGACCACTGTAAAAGAGGAACAACCACTTTCTTATTCCCTTCTGCATTCTTTAGTTGTTTTCTGAATTAAATTGTCATAAGATTACAAAGAGAAAAAACAATTTTAAAGCCAGGGATAGAGCTTGGTGGTAGAGTGCCTGCCTAGCATGTGTGAAGCTCTGGATCAGTCTCTCTCTCTTTTTTTTAAAAAGATTTATTTTTATTTATTTATTTACTACAGAGAGGGAGAGAGAGAGATAGAGAGAGAGAATGGGCACGCCAGGGCCTCTAGCCACTGCAAACAAACTCCAGACGCATGTGCCACCATGTGCATCTGGCTTATGTGGGTCCTGGAGAATCAAATCTGGGTTCTTAGGCTTTGCAGGCATGCACCTTAACTGATAAGCCATCTCTCCAGCCCCTGGATCAGTCTCTTGCTCTTTTAAAAAAGAGGGGGGGAAGAAAAGATGGACATGATTGGACTTTTCTATAGTTTTAGCTACTCAAGAGGCTAAGGCTGAAAGGTCATTTGTATCTAGACTGGGCAGTTTACTAAGTCCCCATCTTATTATTTTTTTTTTTAAATTGTGAGATGTTTGTGAGGTAACTAACTTATGGAGTTAAGATCCTCATGAATAGTATTAATCCTTTTATAAAAGAAGTAGAGGGAGCTGTTTGTCTCTTTTACCATGTGAGACACAGAGATAACCATCATTTTCATTTTTTATTTTAGTTATTTTTTATAAAAGATTTTATTTATTTATTTATTTGAGACAGAGAGAGAGAGAGAGAGAGAGAGAGAGAGGAAGCACCAGGACCTCCAGCCACTGCAAACAAACTCCAGATGCATGTGCCACCATGTGCATCTGGCTTATGTGGGACCTGAAGAATCGAACCTGGGTCCATAGGCTTTGCAGGCATGTGCCTTAACCACTAAGCCACCTTCCTGGCCCCTTATTTTTTATTTTTAAAGTCCTTTTATTGAGATAACTTCCATACATATAGACAATATACCATGATCATAGTCCCCTCCCACAACCCTCCCTTTTTCTTCTCCTGAATCTCCCCTCTACTGAATCTTTTCTTCTTTCCAACTAGTCTCTCTTCTATTTTACTACAGATGACCATCTTTGAGGCATACAGCAAGTCTTCACCAACCCCTGAGGACACAGGCACTTTGAACTTCCCGGCTTCCAGAACTGTGAGCCATACATTTCTGTTGCTACCTATTGCCCAGCCTAAGGCATTTTGTCATAGCAATAGGAACAGACCATGACATCGTTCTTTTTTTTTAATACCATAACAAGAAGAGGCAGAAACCTGTTACCAGGCATTATTTACGTACATCAAGATCCAGTTAGAAAGCAATATATGCTAGGTTGTACAGGTATTTATGCTGGAACCAGTTAGAGAGATGTTGGAAGAGTAAACAATTAGGAGTTGGAGGCAACTCAGTTTAACACAGGCAAGAAGCACGTCTACTCCAGTTCCCACACAGCAGATGTCAGGCTAGACACCCAGGGCCTCGTTAAAGCACTCTTTACATGCAGAAACAGCTTTAAAGCATTTGTCTATGTGTGGGAAGAAAAAGGCATATTTGAGGAAGAAGGGAGCTGACAGAAGTCATGTTAGGTTTGACATGTCACATACATACTAAAGGGGTTAAATTCAGTTCCTTACGTTTACAAGGCAAGCATTTTATTAACTGACCTATTTTCCCAGACTTCTTTCTTATTAACATCTTTGGTAAAATACAAGAAGTAAGACAGGTGGAAAAATAAATACAAAAAGTAGTAAATCCAGGGGTAATATGTGAATTTTTAAATTCTGGGTCAGTCCTGTTCTCTAACGTCTATAAATATTGATAATCAGCATACAAATTCTCAGTTCCTACAAATTCAATTACCTCTAATTATTTCTCACCTGAAGCAAACAAACTATTCTTTTATAGCCAATTCCTAAAAGACTAAAACTGAGCTGGGAGATGACTGCACGCACAGGCATGAGACACCCAGAACCCATGCAGATCCTGACGCTGTGGCAGGCATCTGCAATCACAGCACGCCTCCAGGGAGCCAGGGAGACAGAGGTGGAGACAGGAGAATTGTCCTGAAGCTCGAGGGCCAGTGAGCTTCACGAGTGCAGTGGTGACCAGCAAAATCCCTGCCCCAAACAAGTTGGACCGCGAGGACTCACATCCGAGGTTGTCCTCTGACCACTGCCCACATGCCTGCCAGTGCACACCTGAGCACTCATATTTACACTCCATGCACAACATACCAGAGAAAAAGAAATAAAAAGAAAACCCGCTGAGGTTCCTTATGTTTCTTTCTGAGAAATGAAACTTCAATTTTCTGACTGGTGGCATTTCTTAAGTGAAAAGAACCATGACAAAGGAATAAAAGCACAGCCCCAAGCAGGTGATGGCACATGCCTTTAATCCCAGCACAGGAGAGGCAGAGGTAGGAGGATCGCTGTGAGTTTGAGGCCACCCTGACACTACATAGTGAATTCCAGGTCAGCCTGGGCTAGAGTGAGACCCTATCTCAAAACACAAGACCACAGCAACAAAAAGTACATTCCTCTATTGCCTGACACAGGGAGACATTCTGAGAAACAGGTCTAGGTGATTTGCTCTTGTGTGATCATCATGGTGTGCTTATGCAGACCTTTCTGGCCCAAGGTCACTCACCCCAAGTGATCTCTTGACACGATCAAGAAGTATCTGCGCTCCCTTACAATTAAGATGTTAATCTGGGTATGGTTACACTCGCCTTTAATCCTAGCACTATGGAAGCTCAGGTAGGAGGGTGGCTGTGAGTTTGAGGCTAGCCTGACACTACATAGTGAGCTCCAGGTCAGCCTGGGCTGGGGTAAGACCCTACCTTGAAAAACAAAACAACAACAACAACAAATTAATATGTTAAAAAGGGTTCTTTTTTGAGGTAGGACCTTGCTATATAGTGAAGCCTGGCCCGGAACTGGTGATCCTCCTGTCTTAGTCCCATGCACTGGGATGTAAGTGTGCACCATCACACTGGGCTGAATTAGAACCTGTACATATTTGTCTTTTTCAGCTCTAGCTCCTTCCAGAAAATATGTTGCTTGAAGCAGAAACTACGCCCCAAGTGTTCTAACTCCTGGGGCCAGGAGAAATCCAACAGAAGTCACAAAACCAGAATTTCAACATTATTCTCCCATGGATTTGGGCCTGGCTCAATATGCACACATGTACTTCTTGGCTTTTCAATGATTTGGCTCTATAGACTCACTTCTGAGAGGTTAGGGAGGACTGGCTAGCTGCTTTTCTAATATGATCAAACTGCAAATAAAGTTATTTTCATTTCCATCATTTTTCTCTTATTCTTTTTGGTTTTTTTGTTTTGTTTTGTTTTGGTTTTCCGAGGTAGGGTTTCTTTCTAGCCCAGGCTGATCTGGGATTCACTATGGAGTCTCAGGGTGGCCTTGAACTCACAGCAATCCTCCTACCTCTGCCTCCGAGTGCTGGGATTAAAGGTGTGTGCCACCACACCTGGCTTTTCTCTTATTCTTTAGTGGGATGAATGATTGATTCAGTTGAGACCCCCCCAGATCCAGTTCTTTTGGCCCCAGTACTGGAAACCAAAAGACATGCTAATAAGATGCATGGCATTACATAGCACACTGCCTTTTTTATAGGTAGAAGTTTACTCTAATGGTATGAAGTATAGTCTAGTCAGCCCACAAACCAGTAACATAGTTGTTGAACATCATTATCAAGCATTACTTACTGCATATACTGGATGTCTGTGTACTAGGTAGTTCTCACTAGTATCTGCCTCTCTCTCTCTCTCTCTCTCTCTCTCTCTCACACACACACACACACACACACACATGTGAACCCTGTGTTTCACTGTGATGTTCTATGGCTGCAATGTCACTAGGCCACAGGAAGTTTTCATCTCCATTATACTCTGATGGAGCCACCATTCCATATATGATCTATGGTTCACTGAGACTTTATGCAACACAGAACTGTGGAACCAACTGGGTCTCCACAGGAAAGGACTTCTTTCCAGAGAGTCTGCTGGGAAAGTCACATGAAGGACTGAACATTTCTTATTGGCCAACCAGGGTTCCTCAACCAGGCTGATCATTTAAGGGACATCCATCCTAAATTTAACTTGGCTTGGAATCTATAGCCTTGATGCTTGTCTTGCACAAAAATATTTTGTTTGTTTTGGTGCCTGGGATTCTGCCTCTTTGTTGTTCTCATGAATGAATGCCATTCTATTAAAATACACATTTCTCTGGGTGAGTTTGGCAGACCTAGCTGAATAAGAATCAATTGACCTGATTGTTTTCTGGGGTGTGTATGGTTTGTGGAGATTGTAATGCATACTAGCTAAGGCGTCATTTCTAGAACTTTTGTGGAGAGGAAGTCACCTAGTACATTTGACCTTGGCCTTGGGAAGTTTGCCCTGAAGGTATTCAGTTGCTGATTAAACTTCAGTTCACCCCTGACTTGCAAAGTTAGTAGAAATATCGTTGAAACTGTGAGTATTTATTAAGTTGCTGCTATGAGCTGACTATTGAATAAGGAGGTGTTGGTATATGTCCTGAACACCCATTATATGAATTAAATTTCACATCCATTACTGTACTCGGTCTCCTCACTGATCCATTTTGAGATGAACCCTAAAGGCAGAAAAGTCACTGGTTGGGAAGTAGCAGAGCTCTATTCAAATCAAGTATTATTTTTTGTTGACTTTAAAAATTTTATTTATTTATTTATTAGAGAGAGAGAGAGAGAGGGAAAATGGGTGCATTCACCAGGGCCTCCAGCCATTGCAAATGAACGCCAGATGCATATGCCACCTTGTGCATGTGGCTTACATGGGAACTGGAGAATTGAACCTGGGTCCTTAGGCTTCACAGGCAAGTGCCTTAACTGATAAGCCATCCCTCCAGCCCTTATTTGTTACTTATTTATTTATGAGAGAGAGATCGAACAAGTGAGTATGGGCATGCCAGTGCTTCTTGCCACTGCAAACAAACACCAGATGCATGTGCTACTTTTGCATCTGGATTTATGTGGGTATTGGGGAACTGAAGCCTGGTAGTCAGGCCTTGCAAACAAGTGCTTTTAATGGCTGAGCTATCTCTTCAGCCCCTCAAATCAAGTTCTACATAGCCCCTATTAGCTCTATATTTGAAGGAATTGTTCCTTGATTCTGGAATCACAAATAAAATTAACTAAGAGAGTTAAACCAAAATGGTTCTATTTTTCTCTTTTAATACCACGTTTCTGAGTTTTAAATTCCATTTGTGAAAAAAAATTGGTTTGTGTACCCAAGAGAGAGCTAATATTATAGTTTAATGGTATCATTTTTTTCTACAGAATACATAGTACCTTTTAAAAAAAAAACACTGAGTAATTACATGAAGGGGAAATATCAAAGGAAATTTAATGCCAGATCTTCTGTGTCTCCCTTGGGCAAAATTATCCCCTGTAATAAGGTCAGGAGAATTCTTTAGATGCAAATAACATGCACACAGGATATGAGAGATTGTAGAAGTCATGGCTGATGTACAGACATTCTATTATTTTTAAAAGCACAAAAGGCTATTTTGTTAAAATATTGAAGAATATATATTTTACAAGAAAATATATTAAAATGAAGGCATGAAGAACACATATATCAGAATGAGCCTGACAGAAGATTAATACTTTTATGTAATTGAAGTATTTTTTCATGTTTCCCACAATAACTCTAGCATTCCAGATCACAATAGGAACCTTCTTCAGTGATAATTGCAATACATAATTCTGAAAGAGGAATAGATCATCTTAATTAGAAATAAGATTTATGATCTTGAGATGATGGCTTTTGCTTTAGTAAGTTGTGCCAAGTTTGTTAAGCATGGGAAACAGAAATCTACCCAGGACCATCTCTTGCTTCAGGTTAGGTCTCGCTTTACACACATATGGTAGCTCTGCCTGTAGGAGAGCCCGGGCAGGTTGCTCCCCTTCTGCCCTGAGCTATGCTCTCACCTGCTGTGCTGTCTCTCATTAGCTTTCTGAGTGGCCAAAGCCACCAGATTCCCCACGTTTGTCGCTAGAACACCACCTGCAGAAGACGACAAGTACCAAATCATCCTGTCACCCTGGTTCTTGACCGCCTTTTCTTGTCCCCCTCCCTTCCTTCACCTCTCCTTTTCCCTGCTCCTTGTCTTCCTTTTCACTCTATTCAAACTGCCTCCTTCTCTCCCTTCCCACTTCCCTCTCTCTTGCTGTACTGAGGGTTAACTCTGAGCAAGTGCTCTATAGCTGAGTTATATTCTTAGCCCTGTTTCAATGTTTTACAGCCACTTTTTAATATTTGTTTATTTTCAGTCAGAAAGAGATGGAGACCACTACAGAGAATGGGCTCAGCAGGACCTCCAGCTGCTGCAAAGAGACTCTCCATGTGCCACTTTGTGCATCTGGCTTTGCGTGGTTACTGGGGAATCAAACCCTGGTCATTAGGCTTTTCAGGTAAGCACCTTAACTGCCAAGCCATCTCTCCAGTCCCCTGTTTTAGTTTAAATTTTATTTAACTTATTATTTATTGAGACAGGACCTCATGTATCTCAGGTTGACCTGGAACTCACTATGTAGCCAAAGATGACTTTGAACTTCCAATACTCCTGTTTCTACCTCCCAAGTGCTAGAACTCCAGGGGTGTACCAACAGCACACCCAGCTTTCTATAGTGTTGGGGATAGCACTCTACCAACTGAACTATATCCTAGTCCAAAAATTTTTATTTTAACACAAGTTCTTTCTAAATTGACTATGCCTGTTTTGAACATGCTCGGTAGCCTAAGGAAGCCTTGAACTTGCAATCCTGTGGCATCAGCCTTCCAAGAAGCTGGTGTGTTAGGCCTATGCCAGTAGGCCTGCAGGCACTACTTGAACTATTATTATTATTGTTTTAATATTTATTTATTTATTTGTTTGGAGAGAGAGAGAGAGAGAGAGAGAGAGAGAGAGAATGGGCATATGGGCATGTGAGGGACTCCAGCCACTACAAACAAACTTCAGATGCATATGCCACTTTATGCATCTGGCTTTACATGGGTATTCAGGTATTAAACCTGGGCCATTAGGTTTTTCAGGCCAGAGCCTTAACTGATGAGCCATCTCCCAAGCCCCTATTATTATCATTTTTTAACCAAACAGAGCGCTTCTATCTATTTAGGTAGAGAAGACTGGATTATGTCTAAACCATAGGACAGTGTAGGGAATTTACACAGTAGCTCAGGGTACCCAGCTTGTGGGGTCTGAGGAAACGCAGGAGTGCTTCAACCACCCCTGCCCTTTCCTTTGCCTGGACGTCCATTGCTGCCAGCTCATCTGTCACTCTGGGGGCCAGACGGAGTCAGCCCAGAGAGGACCCTTATATCTTCATCTGTTTACAGAGACTCTCCTTTTCTGTTCTCCACAAGATCACTCTGTAGCTGCTGGTGGCTCTGCCTAAACAATAATTACAGTGACATAGTTTTTGAGGCTTTTATTTCCAAGTACTCTTATTCACTTCATTTCCTCTCTGATCAAAAAGACAGGTAACTTACCAGAGGCTAGAAACTAGGAAGTGTCCCATCATCTCCTGTGGCCTTCTGACATTGGAGAAGGAACCAAAATATTGTTTATCCTTTTAACTCCAATGTTTCCAATTGATTTTGACTTCTACATATGGTTATTAGTCACTCAGAGAGAATGTACATATCTGATTAGCAAAACAGATTTACCTAAAAAGGTACAGGACATATCTGGTCAGCAAAGCAGATCTAGCTAAAGAACAATAATAGTTTAAAATCATTCTGATTAATATTTAAGTTCAGTTGTCAGGTGACAGTGTAAGCTATATCCAGAACTTAAAAATCATACACATTCTATCTTTTAAGTATCTGTCAGTTATAAGTATAGGTAGCACATTTTAGTAGCCCTGAAAACAATATTTTACCAATAACTTTAAGCCAATTGATTTAACCTAGAAATTGTATGTCAGGAAAAGACAATATAGTATAAAAACTTGGCATATGTGTTTGCAAACAACTGTGGCTAGCTTGTATACCTGTGCAGGTACCAATTACCACAAAAACTGGAAGCAGAACAGCAGAGTTTAAGGTAATTTTTCTAGAGCAGGAAACATGTCTTATATATCAATATACTTATTAGCAATGAACTTGAGATACTAGAAATGAGACAACTGCATAAGTAAAATCTTGACTGAGACTGATTATACATAGTTTAAGAATAAAGTCAAACCTGGTCATTGTTGAGCTGAACTAGCCTGATTTTAAACAAACATTTGACAGACAAAGTAATTTCTTAAATAAGTGTCTTTATCCATTGAAAAATTTTATAGCTTAACATAAAGAAATATTTATGACTGTTAGAATATATGAGGCTTAGACAACCCATATTAACATTGTTTGTATATAGTGGATTTCCCAAAGACATGGGGAGCTTCCTCAGTTTTCCCAAGAACAAAATCACCATAAATTACTTCTTGTAAGACATAGATTATAACCTCAGTGATAATCACCCAGCAAAACCAGCATGAACAAGACAAGAGCCATCTTAAAATTACAGAGTTTTAGCCAGGTGTTGTGGACATGCCTTTAATCCCAGCACTTGGGAAGTAGAGGTAGGAGGATCTCTGAGAATTTGAGGCCAGCCTGAAACTACAGAGTGAGTTCTAGGTCAGCTTGGGCTACAGTGAGATGTCAGCCTCACCTCAAAATAAGTAAATAAATAAAAATTACCCTAGCCTTTAACTTTTATTTATTTATTTATTTATTTTTCAAGGCAGAGTCTTGCTGTAGCTCAGGCTGACCTGGAATTCACTGTGTAGTCTCAGGGTAGCCTTGAACTCACAGTGATGCTCCTACCTCTGCCTCTCAAGTGCTAGGATTAAAGGCATGCACCACCATACCTGGCTTCCTTTGACTTTTTTCAAGAGAATAAAAACACATTAAGAAAAACTTTAGATAATTTTCAAGGTTTTTCAATGATCTGACTGGCCAAAAATAACTTTAAGCAAATGAAATGTAAGATCTAAAAGTTTTCATTTTCTTTTATATTCTATTACTACTTACTGGTTCAGCTGAATAGTTTTGCTTATTGATAGCCAAACATCATGGACTTTGTATAAACCAAATTAAAATATTCTGATATCTGGAAAAGTCTGATATTAACAAAAAGCAGAGGTCCCATATTAAAGAACATGAGGCTATACAGAGTAAACTATGAACAAAAGATCTGCTAACAGAACTCAAAATAAATAGGGAAATCTACATTATGTAGTAAGCTTTTTGGCTTAAATATGAAGACATGAAAAACTACAATTTTAAAGCTCATCAGAATCGGGATACCTTTATACAATTTTTCTTATATATATGTTTTCTTTATGAGGAGATTTAGCACTTTTAGAAGCTAAATAAGATTCTACCCAATCTATAGTCAGTTTCTGAAAATAATTCAGCTGTATCTAACATACCCAAAGAATAGAGGAACTGGACTAAATTGCCATGATCTAATGAAAAAGGAGACAAGTCTCATGGAAAAGAGAGGGAATGGGCATGCCAGGGCTACTTGCCACTGCAAATGATCTCCAAATGCATGCTCCACTATGTGTATCTGGCTTTGCAAACAACCATGTTTAACTGCTGGGCCAGAAAGAAATATTTTCAAACTCCTCCAAATCAATTTTATAGAACTATAGTGAATTCCAAACATACACAAAACTTCATGACACAATTTATAACTTCTCAAAGCTTAACCAACTCTATAATTCTGCCTGTGGCACTTTGGTAAACTTGCTCAGTAATGACGTAAGTTAAATCTAAAGTATTAAGACTGAATATTGGAGGAATTACATTTTAAATCACAACATAACTTTGTTTAGAATTTTCTTTTATTGTTCACCATTAAGTAAATAGTTACCAAGTGTATTACAAATAAATACTGTTCAGTGTCTCCAAATGTGGTCTATTTACATTATAAAATAGGAAAAGAGTAAATACTTCCTCTGTGAGATTTTTTTTGAGGTAGAGTTTCAGATATAATAACCTTATGAGAGAATTTAATACCAATGAGCCATTTTTAACCTTAAGATTTAGTCAAAAGGTTGGCCAATAGAGGAAATAGCTAACATGGTTGGGTACTCTAAATTCAGTCTTTCAAAATCATTGTCATGACCAGATTAACATCATTGAGTTTAAGTTTTAAGTTTGCAACCTGAATACCACAGCAACCTGCTACTAGCCAGGGCCATACCTTGTTAATGTGATGTAAACCCTAGGCTAATAGTCATTTTGCATCTCAAGAAGTCTGTAATCTGATCAAGAACTTGAAGACTTAGTTAATTACCTTTGCCTCTAACCTCTGTTTAAGCTTACTCATACCTTCATCCACATACTTCACTCCACCTTCATCTATATACTTTTACTCTACAATCTATGTAACCACTCTGTAACAATCTTTCTGAAACATTTAACATACAGCATTTAAAGTTTCCTCTCCAGTTTATCTTCTTTAGTCAGTTCATCTCATCATTACCAACAAAACTTTCATTGACCTTACCATAAGACTTTTAATATGACCATTTAACTTTTTTTTTTTTTGGTCCTCAAAAGACCTTTGGAAATAACCTTTTTATAAAAGAGTAGACTAGATTTGACTTATAGTACTTACCCAGAATATTCATATAGATTTAATCATTTATTGATTTTGAAACTACTTTTCTTATAACTTTCCTGAAACATATCTTTTAAAAAATATGAAAGGAGATTCAAACATTATTAGAAATTTTAGACATTTTCTTACAAACTCAGTACTGAGTACTTCTAAATTTAAACATAAATCTTGAGGCATAGAAATAGAAAGATAAAGGAAACATAAAAACATTTACAAATTTTGTATATGAAGTCCCCATTTGTTTATAGCAACTTGGGACTCATCTATCATCATGCTGGGGCCAGGATCCTGAGATTCCCTGTGCCTGCAGCCCCCCAACTCCATGGTGGCAGGGGAAAATGATGGCAGAAGCAGAGAGTGGGCATCACCCTCTGGCTGACAAGGTGGACAATAGCAACAGGAGAGTGTCCAAACACTAGCAACAGGACACTGTCTGTAATACCCATAAATCTGTTCCCAACAATACACTGCCTCCAGGAAGCATTAATTACCAAATCTCTATTAGCTGGGAACCTAGCATTCAGAATACCTAAGTTTACGGGGGACACCTGAATCAAATCACCACATTCTGCCCCTAGTCCCCATAAACTGATAACCATACATGATGTAAAGTGCAATGCATTCATCCAACTTTAAAAGTCCCTATAGTTTTTATCAATTCCAATGATGTTCAAACATTCCCATATGTGTTTTACCTGAGCCATAATACCAAAAAACCCCCCAAAAAGCCCAAACCCATAATGGCACAGAATAAACACTTACACTGCAAAAGATGGCATTGGTCATAGCAAAGAAATATTCAACCAATACAAAAAGTAAAACAACCAGGGCAAAAATGAAACTGTAGCTCCAAGACCTCCAACTCTAGCCAGTGACAAATCTCCAAGTCCAATAATCCTAACCAGCAACAAATCTCTGGAGTTCCAACTCCTCTTCTCCAGCTAGGCTATTCACAGGCCTAGAAAACTTCATTCAGGGCCCTCAGCTTTCCTTAGCAGCCATCTTCACTGGGTCTCCATTGCAACCCATGGTTCATCCACATGGCCCCATAGAGTCTCCATGCAGGCATCCAGCAAACCTGCTTTACACTGCCCATGGCCATTTCCAAAACACAAGACCGCATTGTAAACTCAATGACCCTCTCTTTCCTGCATTTCTTATACTCCACAATTCCTGGTATGGTGCCAATTTGTTAATCCAAGGGATAAAAAAGCAGACTTTGAAGAACAGAACACTCAGAGAGCATTCAGACCCCTTCAAAACACTGCATTCTTTCTGCTGTCCCAATGCAGGTCAGCTAGTCCAATCTCAAAAGGTTATATTCTCTCAATTGTAGCTGAAGAAGCAGCAGTTTTGGCTTAAACATTTCTTTGGGTGCCATATCCCTCTGCTTAATTCAGTCTGTTTCTATGCACTGCAACCCTGCACAAATTCTTGGGGCATTGGCATAACAGCAAGCCTCTCACACAAACTGCTTCTAGCTTAGTCCAAGCAAAGCTCTTTCTCACCCTTATAAACCAAACCCCACAGTCTATAGTTCTTACTGCATTCAGGTCTTTCAACTCTGACCAGACTAGTCCATCAAGCTGTACTTACAGCACTGCAAGGCATCTCTTAGGCCAAGGTTTCAAATCCTTCCACATTCCTGTTGAGTATCAGCTCCAAAAGGCCAAAGCCCCACAGTCAGGTGTCCAGTAGCAATCCCATCCCTCAGTACCAACATTACTGCTGCAGTCAGTTTCGCATTGCTGGTAGAAGTCACCCAAACAAAAGCAGTTTGTGGGAAGAAAAAAAAAAAAAGAAAAAAAGGGAGGTTTATTTTGGCTTACAGGCTTGAGGGGAAACTCCATGATGGAAGGGAAAACGATGGCATGAGCAGAGGGTGGAAATCACCCCCTGGCCAACATTAGGTGGACAATAGCAACAAGAGAGTGTCTAAACACTGGTACGAAGACACTGTCTATAATACCCATAAGTCTGCCCCCAACACACTGCCTCTAGGAGGCTTTAATTCCCAAATCTCCATCAGCTGGGAACCTAGCATTCAGAACACCTAAGTTTATGGGGGACACCTGAATCAAACCACCATACTGTCTAACAATGAGATTTGTGTGTTAGGCTCCCCCTCTTACTCCCAAGGCCACCTGGCCATCTATAGATCAAGACCTTCAGGGGAAAGCACTGTGACACATTACAGTTGCATCTGTCTGGACTGGCCCAGAACTTAATTATTCCTGTTCTACTTCTTGCCACTGGAGAACACAGTGGGACAACATAACCCCCCACCCTTTTTTTTCTTCCTAATTCCAGGGAGAGTTTTGGACTTTCCTCAGGGCTACAAGGCAGCTTTCCGATCCTGCCATTTTATAGCTCTTTAAGAGTAGGAGAATCTTGCATTTTTCCCTTGCCTATGATCTTAATTACTTTCGGTATTCCCTCTGGGGGACACTCAACAGTAAAAGTTATCATGCTGTATAGGATAGTGGGGTGGGTGGAATCCCCACAGTGAAATGGCACTGCTCAGAACAGAAGTCATTTTTCAGTCTTAGGGCTGTGAGCCACATACATACTCACACACACACACATTCATTTCAAGTGCACTTTTCATACAGATTCCAGACAGTCATCTCCTCCTCACATAGTCATTCATTCATTCATTCATTCATTCAGAAGCTCTGCATTCCCATTTTGAATTCCTATTCTATTTACAACTTTGGACCAAAACCAAACCTTGAAATTACTTTGAGTAAAATTTCAGACCTCACATTGAGGATTTTTCTAAACCAAAATTTGACTAATCTCAATTCCAATTTTCATTTTTCCAATTTTCAATTGCTCCTGGGGTGGTCAAAGTGTCCAGGTTGCCCAAGGATAACCCGTTGGGCAGGTAGGAAGTTGAAGGTCTTTGTGGTGGCTTTCCCACATCAAAGGATGACCAGTATAACCTACAGGACTTCTTCAAAGAAAAGGCATCTCATGTGGCACCTAAGTTGGGCACCTGCTGTTGGAAGAAGAAGTTAGTGAGGACACATTGCAATGGGCTAGATATGCTAGATGTGGAACTTGTCTGTCCTATGGTGGAGCTTTCAGATTCTGCAGCTGTTTTGCTAGAAGGTTCCAAAAATGTTAAGTACAAAAGGACAAAACAAACACTAAACAGAAAGACAAGGACACGTGGCTACACAGACCTGAAACAGACAGAGCAGGTATCCAGGGTGATGTCTTGTCACTGCCTGGGATTCGGGAAGCAGTGCTGTGTCCAGCCTTCCACTGAATCCCCCTCATCTCTGGAGGTTTTGGTACAGATGACGCTCCGGGCATGGTGTTGATGTCCTCTGACTGCCACTGTTTCCTGTGGGGCCTGGAGAATGTCCCTGGGGCTGAGGAGTGTCTCTCAGCTGCCATCCCCTAGGGTCTCCAACCGCAGTGGGATACAGTCCCAAAAAATCAAGACTCTGTGAGGCCAGATTTGGAGGCCAGTTTAGCAAGAAAAATGTAATTCTCTTTAGGGCCTCCAGTGAGTCCTAGACCAGAAATGAACAGAAGACCACTCAAATAAAAATTAAAAAGGGTCTTTATTAAGCTGGCTGGCGTCTGTCCCCGCATAGCAAGGAGGAGAGCAGCCCCATCCTACTTTTACAGTGGCTTTTAAAGGAAAAAACCACATTCCATATAAGGGCAAGACCAAACACCAGATGAAGATTTTATGGAGTACCAGGCCACATTGACCTCCGGGCATGACTAACCTCAGAGGTCTTTACTGGAGTCATGCCCTCAGGCTTGTAGTTACTGCTCTGTGCTAATCTTAAATCTCTTAGGGCTCTTTGAGAATGTCAAGATGGCTGAGTGGCCTAACATGGCCTCCCTTAGGTCTGTTCACCAGAGGTTGTTTCACCATAATTGTGGGACGTCAGCAGAGGAAAGCTACAGGCACAGAGTGGAGCTGTGTGTTGCAGGCAGCAGAACTGGAGGGATGTGACTTACCAAGCTCTTTGGAGTTTAGAGAATTCCACCATGAGCCCAGATGCCAAATAACAGGCTGTGTGATTTGGAGTTTGCCCTTCCCCTACTGACTTTCCCTATTGTTTTGGTCTGATCTTTCCTTGCTATGACCACATTCTTCTCCTTTGGAATGGAGATGTTCATTCTGTAATATGGTACATTGGAAATATATAACTCTTTTTCTTTTTTGTTTTTTTGAGGTAGGGTCTTGCTCTAGCACAGGCTGGCCTGGAATTCACTATGTAGTCTCAGGGTGGCCTCAAACTCCTGGTGATCCTCCTACCTCTGCCTCCTGAGTGCTAGGATTAAAAGCGTATGCCAACACATTGGTTTTTGTTTTTTATTTTATAGAAACTCACAGTTAAAAGGATGCTTTGAGTATCAGATGAAACTTGGACTTTGCATGTTTAAATCACATTGGACTTGTTAAAGACGGAGGGGACTTTTAAAGTTGAACTGGAAGCATTTTGCATTATGAGTTGGCCATGAGCCTCTGGGAATGAGGGGTGGAAGATTCTGGCTTAACAGTGGCATGTGTTGGTGAATCTCCCTTGTTGACTTGATAGGATTTTGAATCAGCGTGGAACAAAACCTCTGGGTATGTCTGTGAGAGTCTTTCTAGATTAAGTTGAGGTGGGAAGGCCCACCCTAAGCATGCATGGCACCATTTAATGAGCCAAGGTTTGTTCAAGGAGAAAGGGAGCGGAACAGCAGCATTCATGGCTCCGCTTCCTGGCTATTACATTCAATGTGACCAGCAGCTCCTGATCCTGCAGCCATTTCTTCCCTGTTATGATGGACTACATCTCTTTGAACTATGAGCCAACATGAACCCTTCCTTAAGTTGCTATTGTCACCTAGTTGTCACAAAGGGTGTATCTCATCAAAGGCTCCTCTCTTCCCCCGTGTCTGCTTCCTATCTGCCACAAGATAAACAGCTGTCTTTGGCTCTGGCCTCCTGTTGCCAGGATACTATTCCAAAAATCATGGGGCCAAGAGAAAAATGGATTAAACCCTCTGAAACAATGAGCCAAAATTAGTTCTTCCCCTCTTAAGTTGTTCCTGTCAGGTATGAGCAAAGTCATTAACATATACATTTTATTTCATTTGAAAATTATAGTAGCTCAGCTACTTAAGATAGGGCAGGGACTAGTTATCTCCACCGTTCAGATAAGGAGAGTGAGGTTTGCAAAGAGACTCAGCCTTTTCTAAGGTGCTAGGTCATGATTTTGAACCTTGTCCTTGTGATTTTACAGTCATAATTCTTTCCTTTTTTATAATATTTTATTTTTATTTATTTAATTATGGGGAGAGAGAGAGAGGGAGGGAGAGAATGGGAGCATCAGGCTCTCTAGCCACTGCAAACGAATTCCAGGTGCATTGCACCACCATGTACATCTGGTTTACATGGTTTCCAGGTAATTGAACCTAGATCCTTAGGCTTCACAGGCAAGTACCTTAACTGCTAATCCATCTCTCCAGCCTGTCATCATTGCTTCTATTCTCTTTCTGTTAGTATCTACTCATGGTGAATGTGCATGACTAATAGTCTTTGAACTATGATGGAACTGTGCACACATCTGCAAAGATGGAAGGAGTAGAATAATGAACTTCCACATCCATACCAATTGTCCAGATTCATCAATTACTAGTTATGATCAACCTTTCATCTGGGTATCCAATAGCAAACCTGGGTGTCCTTTGTTTTCAGTATTTCACATGTATGTGAATACTGAAAGGTCTAATGATCTCATTTTTGGGCCAAATTCACCCACTGTGCTCTTAACAGTGGCACTTACCACTTGCCAAGTGCCCAGCGGAGAATAAAAGGGGTGGCCATGAGCACGTCATCTAGGGAGGATTCACTACTATGGATTTCAGAATGGTGCTTTCTATCTCCGGAGACCTCTGATATGTAAATAAACTGTTTACATTTGTTGTTCCTCTAATTATTGCATGGGAATGGTGATTTCCTTCAGTTTTCCCAACCCTTCTTACCTTGAGTAGTGGCGGTGCTGGTCATGAAAAGCCCAGGCTTTGAACCCATCTCATGAGAGTGTGTTTTAAAGAAGGCTATGTATTTGCTCAGATTCTGTACATTTTCTATTACTCCACAACTGAGGAATTAAGATTGATATATGTTATTGGGGAATATTCATGAAGACATTCTTGTTCAAACTCATGCAGAGAATAAGAACAACCTTACTCTAAATTCAGCAGACTGTAAGTCTAAAAACGTATTCACAGTTAAATCAAATTCCAAAAGTGTGATTTTATTATGAGTGTCTTTATTTCAAGAACATATCATAGCCTAGTAGCCTTCTCCCTATTAGATTTCACATTCAGCAATACAATAACAAATGAAAGAAGGAAGTAAAGAAACAATTAGAGGATGTTAATCTTGTTTTTATGTAGGTGCTTTCATTAAGAATTACATTTTGGGGTCTGGAGAGATGGCCTAGCAGTTAAGGCACTTGCCTGTGAAGCCTAAGGACCCAGGTTTGATTCCCTAGTACCCACATAAGCCAGATGTGCGAGGTGGTGCATGCATCTGGAGTTCATTTGCAGTGCTGGAGGCTGCAGTATGTCACCATTCGTGCACTTTCTCTCACTCTCTCTATCTACCTCTCCCCCTCTCAGATAAGTAAACAAATAAATAAAAAGAAATGTATTTTGCTTTTACACATCTATTTTACTGAGGTATAACACACTTAACCAAATAGCACCCACTCTGTGTTTATATTTTAGTGAGCCCTGGCAAGTGTGTACCCTCACAAAAGCATCCTCACAGTCAGGGCACAGGGAGTTCCCTGCGTGTTTTGAGGAAACAGTCTTTAGCCTCTCCACGGCATCTAGATGTTCAGTTGCTTCCTCTTCCTCAGATAGCTGGTTCTAAGTGTTTCATACTGTCACTACAGCTTCTGTCACAGTCCCTCTGGAGTGCCACAAAGCTCCAAGCTTTCCTACAGGAGGAGAAGCCTCTCTGCTCTGCCCCCTTCTTCCAAAGGTACCTGCCTTAGCTAGAACATGATGAGACATTTAATCTGTTCTCTACTTGTTTCTCTTTTCTCTTCTCTGGTCTCCCTGGAAACAAAATTCTTCTATTTATTTTTAACCCTCAAAGAATACCCTTTACAATATTTTGTTCAACAAGTGCTATTAATAGACACCATTCACAGAGCGTAAATGAACAACCTTTTCTTAAGTCCTAGACTCATTGCAAACAACCTGGACAGACCCCATTCTGTGCTAAGATCTCTGAGCACATGCCCTGCACACACATGGCTCCATTAGCTCATTCAACCTTTCAGCCTCATTTACTACCTGACTGGTATAAGGTTGTCTCTCATAGAGGCAATGGCCCAGAGCATTGCTGGCATCTGTCTATTAATGTGTTCAACACTAAATTGGAATTTTAATGCTAATAACTAGGTAGAGTATCTTTCTTGGACAGAAGCCATTTCATTCTCTCTTGTGAGTTAAAATGTTATTTGAGTAACTATTAAGGCCATGAAGTAATAGGAAAGTTTTATTATTACAATGCTTTAGGAGAAGTAAAAGAAGAGATTCAGGTCTCATGAAAGCAGTTTTTAAATAATATGTCTGTCCTGAGATGGCAAAAGTTAATCCCACGTGATCATACTTCTGGAATATGCTGTTTCAGCTTGCTACTATTTGTTACCCAAATGAGGATTAATGATACTGACACAGTAACATTGGCCCTTATATGCCTATTACTTCTACAAATGCACAGTACTTCAAGGAAATCCCTAAAAATGACATTCTAAAACTTTACTTAAGACCAGTACTAATAATTTTATTTCATAATATTCTACAGAAATGCTTTATAAGTCACCTCTTAGAGTTCCCCTTCTGATCTTGGGTAATCTAATCCAATTCACTATTTATTGGGCCAAGGTTTCACTATGTAGCCCAAGCTGGCTTAGAACGCTGAATCCTCCTGCTCCAGCCTTGAGTGCTAGAATTACAAGCATATGCCAGGAGCAATAATGAACAAAGAATCTAGCAATTGAGGAATTGCAAAAGAGAAAGAAGTAGAGAGAGGAGGGAGGGAGCAGAAGGAGAATGACAGAAAGGAAGAAAAGCTTTGTGTAATCCTTGCCCAATATTATTAATATTAATAATATTAATATTATTAGGGGGCACATAAAGCGGAAAATTAATGCTTATTCAGAACACAAGGGGCTGGGGAAATAGCTGGGTTGGTAAAGCCCTCTCAGTGCCAGCTTGCGGAACAGAGCTTGGACCTCCAGCATGCACCTGTACGTGCCCAGCCAGCACAGGAACCTGCTTGTAATTCCAATGTGTGGGAGGGGTGTCAGGGAATCCCCAGCCCTGACTAGCTAGCTAGACTAGCTGAATCAGTGAGCTCTGGGTTCAAGTGAGACCTTGAAAAAAGTAATCAAGGAAGATAACATCAGCCTCTGACCTATACACACATACACACATGTACCCATATACATATAAGCATGCATACACACAATGCATGCACGCCACACACACACAAAAGACCGTACTAAGCCACACAAGCCTGTCAGCCCAGCACTGGGAAGCTGAAGGAAGGAAAAGTTTCGTATATATATAATTTTAGAGATAGAAACTAAAATTTAAAGGTAATAAATTGACTAGATCAAGACCACAAAAAGCCAAAATCCAAACTATTTGTTGTGATTCAAAATTTCACTAACTACAGCTCATCTTATGTTTGTTATAAACGGGACAAAGACATGCCTCTTGTTTCTTATTTAAATGTATCATTCTTTGCAAAACATGGGTGAGATTAGACCATGAGTGCCAGATACACAAATGGCAAATCCATAGTTTGACATTTCTATTTATTCTAAAAACAATTTTATTTATTTATTTGGGAGAGGGAGGGAGGGAGGGAGGGAGAGAGAGAGAGAGAAAGAGAGAAAGAATATGGGTATGCCAGGGCCTCTAGCCACTGCAAATGAACTCCAGACCCATGTGTCACCTTGTGCATCTGGCTTATATGGGTCCTGTGTAATTGAACCTGGGTCCTTTGGCTTTGTAGGCAAGAGCCTTAACCACTCTCCAGCCAGCTCCAGCAAGCTCTCCAGCCCGACGATTCTATATTTTGACAAGTTTAGTGTATAGGAACACTTCTTCACTGGCTTCTTCAGGATGCACAGTGCTTGGTCCGTTGAAAGCGTGGCTCAGTGCTCTCTGTGTGGGGATGGTCACCCAACAGTGGCACGCCTCACAGCCTTCCAAATGAGGACTGCTGTTAGCTGTTGAGAAGTTTCCTCCTAAAGTTAGCATCAAGACACAGAATGATGGCAGAGGACTTAGTGGGTAACAGAAACCCAATTCATAAAGTGTAGGGACAACAATGATCTCTGAACTTTATAAATGGGACTGGAAGGTGATGACAGAGACAGATGCAGTTGGCTTGCTCCCTATACTAATAGCTGCCTTCCCAACTGTCTCTTTCTCTCTGTCCTTC